>NC_138069.1:29460656-30060656 GCF_964194185.1 Rhinolophus hipposideros | reverse complement strand
AAACAAATATTTAAAGTGTGAAGATACAACTGTTTGCCAGACAATCATTCTAGGTGGAACCATAGTAATGCAATATTAATATGGCCATATTGTGTCTTATTTGATACAATGAATTGAATTTCCTATTACTCTTCCTTTTGAAATACATTCCCTGAATAAACTGGACAATTCATTGTTGTCTCCTTTTGTGCCCAGAAATTGTCTATTTCCATATTTAAGTTTATATTGGTCTCTTTGTCTGAAATTATTCTCTTTCTTCCCCATCTTCAAATGCTATCTCAAATCTTGTATATTTACAGGACAAATATCTTACTCTGCTTTCCAACTGATGGTGGCCTCTCCTTCCTTTACGCTTCCACACATACTGTGTGCGCCTCCCTCCGGCTATTTCTTATGCTTTGTATAATAGACAATTATGTATGAGTCTTGGCTTGCCTGTTGGATCATTAGGCCCTTGAGGGCAAGGACTGCAACCTACTCATCTTTATCGGTCTTTATTACCAATACTTATGGTAGATACTAAATATTTAACGAGTGGATAGTCTGGGAACAAACTTAAGAAAATACTCATCTGTTCTACTCTTGTTTTGAGACAAGAGTATTACTAGAATTGTTTGGTGATAAGTTCTCATAAATCTGACTTGAATTGGCTTCAGCAAAAAATAGAAGTATTGGTTGATGCAACTGAGAAAGTCATGGATTGTTGGGTGTCACTGGGAATCCCCTCCCTCTGTCAGTGCTGTTTGTCACTTTGCTGCTTTGTTCTCAGACAAGTTCTCACAATGCCCCCCAGGCTTACATCTATGATCTTAGCAAATCCTTAGGAAAGAGAATAACCCTTTGCTAAGTTCCGGGATTGAATTTCTGACTCAGCTAAGGTTGCATGCACAGCCCTGGACCAATCACTGTGGCCTAGGAATGTGGTTCTCTACACTACCGCATTCTAGAGGGGATGGAGGACTGTCCAGGTTGTCTAGTAGTTTTGTGAGAAAAACAGTCTGATGGGAACATGTAGGGTGGACTGATTACAATGACAGACAAAAGAGAGGAAGCAAAAATGACATTTCAATTCTAAGACTGGGACCTCAATTCCCCCCTTTGCAGGAAAGATCAGCCAAACCAGACGGGCAGAAAGCATCCCAGGAGACCAAAACTGAAAGGCCATGGGCAGCCTGTGGACAGGACTTACCCTCAGGCCACACAGCAGTGAGGGAATCATGGATCAACAACAGAACAGGAGTCAGGACACTGGAGTTATCTCCTTTGCTCTGCCACTCTCTACATGGTCTTGGACAAATTACTTAACCTTTCTGGACCTGAGTTTCCTCCTTTCTAAAATAAGCCGGGAGGGCTTTGTGGTCACTGACTTCCTTTTCTGTTCTTATATTCTGCAGCGCTATTTCTGGAGATGAGTACCATGTGTCCCCGAAAATAAGACCTAACTGGAAAATAAGCCCCAGCATGATTTTTCAGGATGACATCACCTGCACATAAGCCCTAATGCGTCTTTAGGAGCAAAAATTAATATAAGACCTGGTCTTATTTTCGAGGAAACACGGTTAAACTGATTCTTCCTTCATAATAGCTCTGGAATGCACTCCTCCCTGCCTAGTAGCCCAGGTCTGCAATCATTAAGAGTGTCACTTCTTCCACTTATCAGGTGTGGGATCTTGGGCAAATCACCTAATCTCTCCTCGCCTTAGTTTCCTTGTCTATAAAATGGGAATAATAGCAGCCTCTATCTCTTTGTGTTATTGTGAGGATTAAATTAAATGAATGTACTCATATGTAAAGTGCTTAGAACAAATGAAGCAAATATTAAGCACAACATAACCATTAGCTATTATCAAAATTACTCACGGGGTGGCTCCTGATTTCTCTTAGAATGAGGGCTCTTGAAGCTAGGACATGGGAAAATGAACAATGTTTGACAGATACATCCCCTTGGTCATGCATATAATTCAGAAGTGGCCACAACGACAGACTCCTTTGGGCTTGAAGAAGCAAAGCAGTGCATTATGGGTATGGTGGCCATATTGTTAGATCCTCAAATTAGACCATGTGATTTCACAAGTCTGATTATACTTATTAGGCTAGTGAGAAAGATCATTTGAAATAAAAACTGCCCTGCATTCTTGCTATAATTGTGGGTAAATTTCATTTGCCTGAATCCACATTCCTGTCCCATCAACAAACACTTGAACAGCTCAGAAAGAAACACCACTTGCATTAGATCCAGACCCAGTCAGACTGTGCCTTGCTCCCTGAGAACTGCTTTCTAGATGCCTCGGGAATAGAAGAACAGCACTTAGGGATATAAATCTCTCTCTCTCTCTCTCTCTCTCTCTCTCTCTCTCTCTCTCTCTCTCACACACACACACACACACACACACACACACACGCACACACACCCTATTTTTCTCCCAAAGGTTGAAGTTCCACCAATTTCAGATTCCTCCAGCAAATTCTAGATGAGTCATTTTCCAAAATCTCCCTTGTCAGTACTGCCTCTTAGTGCCAACTTCCTCTGCGCAGAAAATAAAACAAAATAAGAAGACATAAAATTGATGGGTCCTGCCGGCTTCTAAAAACAACTTTATTTCATTTACAATGGTTATGGGGAATTGTTTCCAAAACCCAGGTTCTTATAGTGGTGCTTCTCTGCTGCAGAGCTGTCTTGAGGCTGAGGGCAGAGGACGAGAGACCCTGACTGGCCCTGAACACTGAGGGCCTTGGTCAGAACAGCAACTCGCACCTGTGTTTGTGCTGCCCAAGGGTTTCATTTCTATCACTGTGCCCATTTCTCACAACGACCCTAGGGGTAGGTGCTATCATTACTGCCGTTTTACAAGACAAGGCCACTGTGGCTCAGAAAAAGGAAATGACTAAAGAAAAAGCAAGTTCACGTTTCAGCTGGACCAAATCTCCATCTCCTTGGGATTCTATTTCAATGATCTTTCCCAAGGATAGCAAATAGGATTTTCCTCATATGCCATTTCTAGCCTCTGGTGGCTGACCAGAGATTTATCATTGAAAAGAATTCTAAGGTCATGCCAGGGTTGTGACTGATTAGCAATGTCTGGCGTGGCATGGATAAGAACGCTCCAGATATTTTCCATCTTACACTATACCATAATACCTATACTCTTTAATTTTATCCTTATATTTCAGCAATCTATAGATCATTATGTCTCAGAAGTATCTCTTTTCATTGCAAGTAAGCTCAAATACACTTAAGCCAAAAAAGGCAAATTTATTATAAGAACATGGAAGTTTCTCTTAGAACCCAATGATTGAACTCCCTTGTCAGTACTGCCTCTTAGTGCCATTTAGATACATTTTTAAAAGGTACAATAAAAAGGTAAAATTAATTTTGAAAATATATCTTTAATCAATATATTTAAAATATAAATTAACATGCAATCAATATAAAAATTTTAATGAGATATTCTGAATTTTTTCTTCATATTAAGTCTTTGAAATCTAATGTGTACTTTACACTTACAGAATATCTCAACATGGATTGGCTACATTTTAAATGGCCAATGTTTTGTGGCAACAAAACTGGACAGCACAGATCTAGAGTTCACCTGTCTTTGATTCTAGCTACCAGCTGGGAATGGTTAGCATCTCTGAATCTCCATTTCAGTCTTGCTGGACAGAGAACCTGTTTGACTCACATGGAGGCATGTGTCTATATCTCATCTAGTGAGCCTTGGCCAAAAAGGCAAGGATCATGTCCTACAGACATGGTGGCTAAAATGGAGGGCAGTTCTCAGAGAAGAGGATGTAGGGCTGGCCTGTGCATAAAGGATATATAACACAATATTTGAAAAAGACTTGTTAGGAAGAAATACCTAGTGTCACCTGAATTCTCTGGAAGATTCCAGAAGGTCTCAGTAATCTTGCATTTGGGGAATATAAGACAGAGACACTCCTCAAAGCAAGAGCAAACCCATAAGAATAGTAGGCTGCCGCTGGCAGGGGGGAGGGGAGAAAAACCAAGCATCCTCCCCTAATTCAAGGGAGACCCAGAGCTGCCCAGAGAGAAAACACCACTGTGCAGGATGAACTCCATGTTGGATCAGAAGCCTGAGGTGGAGGCTGGGAAACAGGCATTATTATGATCACTTCCTCAAGTTGAAGACTCATCTTCAAGAACAAAATTAATCCAGGAAGGACGGTCCCATGCAGCATGAGAATCTGCCCTGGCCCTCTGGCCCCCCAGGCTCTGGGATAGAACATTTTTCATGCCACTCGCCAACACCAAGAACTCCCCTTTGTACAGACGCCTTACAGTTACACAAACAATTTTTGTGGGAACATCCAGTAATCTCTGGTTTTGTTTATGGAAGCTCTTCAATATGAAGAAGGCTTAAGTCCTTAATGAGAGCAGAGGAAACAGCTGTTTTTTCTCTCCTCAGGATCCTGGGGCCTCTGAAAAAGCGTATGCCTCTTACTTAGTCAGCCACGACCATTTCTATGAGGTGATTGTGTCAGCTGCTTGTCATGGCTCCTCACCCAAACATGTCCACTTAGCCGTCAGGTAATAACTGACGGAGAAAGATGTCACCACTGTGCATACTGGCTACTCTGAGGAAAGCAAATGATGGGGGCAAGGTGGAAAAGCGATAGGGTGAGATTCCTGGAGTCTTTTTCGTTGTCTGAGGCCAAGCCATACTATCAGTGTTTCTCAAAGTGTAGTCTAAGGATGATGGCTTTCTGCATTTCAACACTTTCTAAGGTATCACATTGCACTTAGGATAAAATCCAAACTCATTCTCATGGCCTCTAGGGCTTTCTATGATCTGGCCCCTTCCTACCTCTCTGACTCCATCTTGTAGCTCACTTTAGTCCAATACTGGTCTCCTTTCTGTCTCTTGAATATGGCAATTCCTCAGAACCTTTGCCTAGAACCCTCTTCCCTAGCTCTTTGCATGGTTAGGTCATTCTGATGGTTCATGAGTCCGCTCACATGTTGGCTCTTCACAGAGGCCTCCCCTGGCTACCAAGCATAAAGGAGTCCCTCACTCCTCCCTGCAGGCCATTCTTCAACTCATCACTCTTCGTAACTTGGAATGATCTGATTTCTTCATCTTTATCTTCTCCACTGGAATGTAAGTTCCTTAAGAATAAAGACACATCTAGCTTATGAACTGCTGAACCCCAGTGTCCAAAACAGTGCCCGGCACATCTCGGGTCTCAGTATTTGTTGAATAAATGAGTCAATTTCTGGACTGGCCCAGACCCACTAAATCATATCCTCTGGGAGCAGTGCCTGCAATCAGTATTTTTCATAAGTGTTTAGATAATTTGCATATGTCCTGGGGTTTGAGAAAAATTGCATTATGTTTACGTGCCTGGTCAACAGCACACCTTTCCCTTTTATCCTCAACCTAAAGGCTCTGTCCTGCCTAAGACTATGGGGCAAATTAGAGGACATTTAAGTCTCCTCCAGCTTGGTAGCGCAGTGTGTCCTTCCTGTAACTATTCACTGAGCAATGCCGCATTCGGGGTGTGAGATAATCAGTTTGATGAGGACAAGAGCCAGGTGGATCTTCCTCATCGCTTATTCCTGCACTTAGCGGAGTGCCTGGCATGCAATCAATCAATAAACAGAGTAATGAACACTGATAGGAGTCCCAGGCAATGTGCTAGATACCCAATATGACAGATCTGTATATAAGTACAAGTTGCTCGAAATCTAGAAAGACAGAAATGAAAACGTATAACTAGAAAATAAGCTACACCTACAAGGTGTTGTGGGCTTCACAGTGAAGGTAATATTTGAGTTGCACGTTGTTTTATTTCTTCTGCATCCCCTGGATAACCTCTCATATCAATTATTTGTAAGTAAAATATTTTCGTTTTCTTGAGAGATAGAGAAAAAAGTTTGTTTCTTGGCTCCATCTCTTTCGTACTAACTGTGCAAAATTAAGCAAACCTCTCTAGGCTTCAATTTCCTCCTCTTGCACCCACTTCAGAGTGCTAAGGTGAGAATTACATAAATTAATACACATAAAAAGCTTAGCCCAGTACCTGAGACATAGGCAGCACTCAAAATACATCAATTATTACTATCATGTAGTTGTAACTCCCTCTGAAACCCCGTTTCTAGCCCCATTCATGCATATGGAAAAATGCATTTTTACAAATTCATTTTTCAATAGCCAAAGCAAAAGGGAATATCAATCTTAGCCTCTGCCCAAGTTAATACAAATCCCAGGTTAGTGGAGTCTGAAATTAATTGGCTTTCTTCTCCTTGTAACACTGTAATTTAGAATGAAAAGTACTTTCCCCCTAGATGAGAGAGGCATTTCACTGTTACTTCACACAGAACCGTGTCCCTATGGTTTGCTAAAGCTTTTGCAAAGAAATTTTGTTACAATGAAATCACATGTTCAAACTCAAGTCTTTTACTATGTGAAATTCTGACTTCAGTAAAACAGAACTTTTAAATAGGTAGATTATTGTACATGCCTTGGAGAGGCTATGAATCCCATGAAATGTGTGGGCAGTGGAGTTTGTTAACAGCTCCTCATTTGCCAGTAAATTCCTGGACAATACGATCTGGGTTTTGTGGTTCGTGAAACCACATGTCCTGTCTTGCCAGGGGCAGTCCTAGTTTATGCCCATTATTTCTGTTTAATTAATAATAATACTTTTTTGCACTTTCAAAATTGTCTCAGTTTGGGTGACAATTACAAAGTCACCCTCGTCATTGCTCTTCATGTCTGCCTATTGGAGAACCCAAGACCCAATATGGAGAAATAATTATAAAAACCACATTTGCAAAGCTCGAGCTATATGCTGATCATTCTCCATGCATTATTTCATTCACTGCTCCCATCTGGGCTCATATAAAACTTCCAGAAGACTTGGGCACAGAAAAGATTACAGTTTGCCACTGTGTGCCTCAGTTTCACCATCTGTAAAATGGATATGATAAGAGTTGTTGTCCTGAGTATTAAAGGAATTATTGCAGGCAAAGTTCTTAGAACAGTGCTTGGCATCTAAGCCCTCAAGAAGTGTTGTCTATTGTTATTAGTCATCTCTCCAGGGTCACCACCCCACCACACACATACATACAACACACACACACACACACACACACACACACACACACACACACCTCTCTCTCTCTTCTCTCTCTCTCTCTCTCTCTCTCTCTCTCTCTCTCTCTCTCTCTCTCTCTCTCTCTCCCCGTCTCTCTCAGCCATGTTGGTTTTCTTCCAGTTATTCCAACAAGCCAAACTCTTTTCCTCTCAGCATCTTCACACATGCTCTTCCTTTCTCCTGGAATGCTATTCCTTTCCTCTTTGAAGGGCCGATTCCTGCTTATGTGTTGAGCCTTACCCAAATCATCACCTGCCCAAAGAGGCCTTCCCTAACCCTCTTCAAAAAACAGTCCCACTCTCTCTTTCTATTATATTTCTCTGTTTATTTCCTTCCTAGCCCTCCTTGGAATCTAAAAGAGTCGTATTTGTTTGTCTGACGGACTCCTGCCCGCTGCCACCACGGCCCGGAATGTTAACTGTTCTGCTATTCTTGCATCTGTGCACTTAGCACAGCACCTGGCATGATGGACGCTCAATCAAGATTTGTCGAGTTGCATTTCCCAAACTTAATAAATGAAAACTTCAGATTCTAAATGCAGGTCAGGTTACAGCCAGAGGCCCCACGTGGAGAGGGAAATGGTGTATTATACAAATGGTTTTCTCTCCCACCCCAGGAACCTCAGTCACCTTCAAGAGCTCTGAGCCTATGACTCAGCATTCCATCCCAGGAGCTCCCTCCCACTTATCTCCTGGTATACATAGTTAGTTGATAGTGGAGTTAGATTGTCACGCTTACCTATTTGTTGATTTGGGTCCATTTCGGACACCCTGCGGGGAAATAGGAGTCTTCCAATGTATATTTGCTTAGAAAACAGTGAAAGCTTTCTCACAAAACTCTCATTACCTGTGCTGTTTGGGGAGCAACGGTTTTACTGAAGGCATCAGCACATGACTTTCTGAACCAAACATTTTCAAACCTGATGCCTGTGGGATTTGGAGAACTTGAATTAGGTTGGGATTTTCCTGTCCTTGACAGAATGCAAAGTTATTAACTTTCTCATGCCTAAGAGTCACCTACAGATCTTAGTTAAAAATGCACATTCCCAGCATTCCACCCCCAGAGAGGCTGAATCAATAGAACCTGCATTATCACAGTAGACGCTCAGACCATCTTTTACAGCGGCAGACATGCTAGGTGCTGTGGCAAGTAGCTTTACATACTTTCTGTGGTTTAATCTCACAATTCTATAATGCAAGCACGACTTTCCCTTCTTTATAGATCAAGAACCTGGGGCTGAAAGAATGTAAGTACTTTTCCCAAGTGTGGTCCCTGGATGAGCAGTTTTGGCATCAGCAGGAAATTGTTAATATACAGACTCTCAGGCCCCACCTCAGACCCCCTGAATTGGAATCTGCGTTTTAACAAGCTCCTCAACTGACTCAAGTGCATGTTCACATTCGAGAGTCCTGCTCCCGTGCCTCTGACTCAATGCTGGCATTCTTCCTGTCTCTTCTCCAGTGGTTTTCAAACACGAGTGGCCACCTGGGATTCTTATTAAACAGGTCATTATCCAGGCCCCACCTCCAGAAGCTCTGACTCAGTAGATCTGGGCTGAGGCCCAGGCATCTGTATTTGTAACCGCAGCCCAGGTGGTTCTGAGGTGGGTGGTCTGAGAAACACAGGTAGAAAAGGCATCGGCCTCTTGTTCCTTACCTGTCAAGAGTGAAATAGGTTTGTTTTTTCAAGTGAGTTTCCAGCTATAGAGACTATGCTGCTAAGATCGGTTCCCATATTTGTGATGAGGAGAGAGGGTAGACCCCTCAAAACATTGACACTTGAAGGTAGAAGGATTTTAGAGATCAGGGGGTCAAAGCTGTTCCTTTAACAGGTCAGAAAACTGAGGTGTAAGGATGACAGATAACCTGCCCATGCTCAAGTGGCTCCTTGGTGGCAGAGGTAAGCCACCCAGAGGTAAGGACTCCTGTTCCGCTGAAACACAAATCACTGAACTCATCGCTCAGCAGCCATAGCAACATAACTGATGATTATAAGGCTTTTAGCAGGGGCCAGGCACAGGTAGTTCTAAGTGCTTTTACAAATTAACTCATTTAAATCTCACTACAACCCATGAGGTAGGTACTATTATCCCCATTATACTGATGAGAAAACTGAGGCACAGAGAAGGTAAGCCACCGCTCAGCCAGTAAGTAGTAGAACCAGGATTCAAACCCAAGCAGTCTGGATTTTTAAGGCACTTAGGAAGCAAACAATGAATGAATGCATGGGTGAGTTGATTAATTATCAAGTGACTACAAATTGTTCTGGAATACACTGCTTTTTTCCCTTCTCTTTGTCTCCTCAAAAATGAGCTCAGAAACAGGCTACAGGAGAAATGCACCACAGCCCCGTGATCATCTGATTAAGAGCATGGGAGTTGGAGCCACAGACCTAAATTCAAACCCAAATTTTCTGCTCACTAGCTGTATCACTTGGGGAAAGTCACAAAACCTACTTAAACTTTCGTTTCCTCATACACAAAACAGAGTAATAGTAACCGCCTCACAGCGTTGTTATCACTGAAAAAGAAGAGTATGCAATTAAAATGCGTTATTTTTTTAAGTGCTGACACACATTTTTACAGCCATGTTTGGTTTTCAAATGAGCTTGAAGTTGTTTTAAAGCCCCCTGAGGGCAAGGGACTGTTCCTTGAACTTCCTTATCATTGCCACAATCCCCAGCTGGATATATTCATGAGCTGGTTGCTCAGCGATAGGGATCAGCCCCCAGTCCTGTTATTGTGTTTACATGCCAAGGGAGGGAAGAAACTCTTCTTCAAGGCATAGTTTCCCTGACCCGTCGCTTCCATCCAGTTTCTCCTTTTACAGAGAGAACACAGGAATGTGCAGAGAAACTTCTATCAACTGCAGAAGACAAACTTTGCTTTAAAGAAAAGTTACCTTGAAAAAGAATTGGACTGGGCATCATCACCCGCAGACTTTTCTTATCCTGGTTTGTGGGCAAATCACTTAGTCTGTCTAGGACTCTATTTCTCTCCCCGTAAAACAAACAGGATAGTTGCTGAGGTTTCTCAGGGCTCTTGCCATTACTAGAATTCTAATTCTTGGAGTCCTTTATTCAGTGGTTCTCCAAGTGCCCACCCACTCCTCTTAAGCTTCACTGTGTGATTTGATGGTGAATGAATGACAAGGGTCTCATCAAATGGGATGTACATAAAATGATTAAATATAACATCTATCTATAAGCCCATTAGAGCTACTACACATTTAGCACCTACTATGTGCCACCACTGTGCTAGTGCTTGTACACATACATACCTGTCACAACCCTAGGAGGGGGGTATTATGGTTCTGATGCTACAAATTAGCAAACAGACTCAGAGAGCTTAAGATACATGCCCAAGATCACATAAGTGGCATAGGTGGATTTGAACCCAGTTGTTATAATATATGTAGCATATATTACTAAGTAAAAAAAAAGCAAAATGGTAATATGGTAAGATATACATATATATATATAATTATATATAAAACTATGTATATATATATAAAACTATATATATATGGTTTTTTAGCCTTGCCAAAATAATTTTCATAAATTACAGTTTTACATGTGTATGTGTATATATATATATATATATATATATATATATATATATACACACACATATAAAACTAATTTATCTATGAAAGTAGAGGTGGTGAGTACAACTTAGACACATAAAACATTATTTATCTACCTGTATCTATAACTATATCATTTAATCTCTACGCAATAGAAAGATAAATCATAAAAATGTTAAGTGGTCCCTTATAGGGGAGGGAATTAGATCAAGATGGCAAGGACTTCTTTTACTATATCTTGTTTTAAAAAGTACTCCCTAAAAACTCAAAGTAAAATGAAGCAAAGGAACTTAAATGTGTACAGTCATTGGCATAACCACATGGAGAGGAACCATTCAAAGAGACTTGAAAGCACAGTTACTTCATTGCACCTCCCTACTAAGATACAGCCTCAGGACTAATGAAACTGGAAAAATACAAACAGTTTTTAGTCATTGTATTGGTGGCAGTAATGTTGGTATTGTTATTCTGACACTTACAAGTGTCCTGTGGAATAAATCAAATGAATAATTTTGTGGCTGTTATAGAAAACCAGGATTTTCAACATGGGGGATACGAAATACAGATGTATAAGATAAGTGGTGGTAAGTAAAAACCCTGTACTCTTGAATTTGAATAAAAACTTTTGTATGATACATATTTCTTTGTTCTATCGACAGAAAAGGCCTAAGAACAACAATCCAGAAGTAGTGAGACCTCCCAGTGCCTAGACTGTTATTCTAAACACCATTTCTCATCAAAAGAAATCAGGGCTCCTTGGAGCAATGACTGATTTCATGTCTGGGGCAGGAAATGTACAAGAGGAGCCTGAAAAATTTGTCATGTCAGATGGCAAGGAAGCTATCAAAGATTATGAGGATTAGGTCAAAATGACACAGGAGCCAAACTGAAGAGGCTTCCATTGGCCAAAAATGGAATAATTTGAGCATCTAACCTGCAAATCACATCTAATCACATTCATTAATCACTTTTAGGGGTTTCTGTGGAACCAACATATTATTTAGAAAACTGGTAAATAAAGACTGGGAAAGAATTGAACATTAATTATATTTTTCTATAAGACCGATGCCTCAGTATAATCAAATAATTGATGAGAGAATGTTTCTCTATATAGAGGTACCCTAGCTAATAAAATAAAGATGGAATATAGAATTCGTCCATCACCACTTTGCAATATAAATTAATGGATCTAAGCAATGACCAATGACTGATCACATTGCAGACAGAAAATCAGGCATCAGTACCTCCTGTACAAGATTAGAGCACCACCAATGAAGCAGCTTTGCCAAAAAAACTGACTGTGAATTTAACGAAAATTCAACTTCCAACTACCAATTTACAGTAAACACAAGGGACAGGGAATCTATTAAAAGTCACCACAGAGAGGTCATCAGCAAGATTGAAGTATGGGAAACTATACAGGACAACCCACTCTGTTTGTTTTACAAAATACTTGCAAGAAAAAAAATTTTAAAAGGATAGATGGAGAGAAAAATCTGTCGATTACACAGGACCTAAGAGGCATAGTAATCAATACAATGGATGGGTTTTATTTGGATTCTGATTCAAATGAGCAAAGAAAACAACAGAAACTTTTAAAATAAAACGACTTGGGAAAAGTGCACAAACACCGATTCATTATTTGATGATATCAAATAGCCATCATAATGCATCACAACATAATATTTAATGATTACAAATATGATGATATTTCTAATTAATATTGTAAAGTGTGATAATAGTATTGAGGTGCTTATTTTGTAAATTAAGGAGCCCCTTATCTTTTAGAGAATTCTACTGAGATATTTACAGATGAAATTATATGCTCTCAAGGATTTGCTTCAAAATGATCCAGGGAGAGAGGCTGGGGACCTAGAGAAAACAAAATCATCTATCAGATGATCTCTGTTGGAGCTACTGGTAGGATTCATGATACTATTCTACTTCTAAATAAGTTTGAAATTTTTCACACTAAGATAGTTCAAAGCAACACTCTTGCAAGGACACTGATGGATAATCCTAGATGTATGGCCCTTATTTCTGTGGCTCCCGAGTCCAAGGGAGTTGACAGTGACGTCATGCACCTACCCATCCTTCGCTTTTTCCTCCTTCTCTGTTCCTCCCACCACCACCTACTGCTCCAAACCACTTGATTCTCCATATTACAGTCAGAATGACCTTCTCAAAGCACAAATTGTATTAGAACAACTCCCCCTGGATTAAAACCCACTGCTTTGAGGCTGAAGACCCAAATCCTCAACACAGCTTCAAGGGTCTAGAACAGTCGGTCCTTTTCGGCCTTCTCTGATAGCACTACCTTCCATTCTCCACTATCTAGCCACACTGTCTTTCCTGCCACAGGATTATCCTGCACGTGCCATTCATTCATTCATTCATTCATTCATTCATTCATTCATTCATTCAATAAATGTTAGTTGAAGATCTAGCATGTGCTAGGTGAACAAAAACTAAAATAACTCCACTGAGTTACCTATTTTTCAGATCTCAGTTTGAGTGTTAATTTACAAGGCAATTCTTCCCTGACTTTCTTGGTTATGACTTCGTTCCCTGTTTTCATGCTCTTATAGCATCAACCACCCCCACATAGCCCTTCTATTTATACAAGTACTTGTGTGGCTAATTAATTTCTTTCTCCTGCCACTGGACTATATAAGCTCATGAGAGCAAAGATTATGTCTTAATTTGGTCACCATTAATGTACCCAAGAACCTAGCAGCTGTTGCTTTCAAGGTGATTCTACATATAAATATAACAATACTTCTAGAATAGTCAGATCTGAGCATTTCCATATTGAAATATATATCATTTTATTATCAGTTCTATTCTTTTTTATTTGTATTACAGAGGGGACATTCCATTGTCTTTTACAATTATGTATCTAAGTGGGGGATGTTATGTTTGAACTTCATTTCACAACAGTAAAAGGGGATTACAAATATCTGTTCGGAAGGGGTGCTCTGGGTATGATGGGGTTGAGAGCACTGCTGTATGGGAATTTAGCTGCATGGCTTTAAATTTCTCATTCTCTCTGAGCCTCCCATTCCACACCAGTACAAACAGGTACAAACACTACCAGTACCTACCTCAGAGGCTCTCTGTGAGGATTAAGTAATAGCAATAGGTTCAATGAATATAGTTATTATGAGGGTGATTACAATTATTATAATTATATAAAATGTCCCTTTGCAGCATTGCCTCATTGAAACTGGGCCTTAGCTTAGTACAGAAGGTCTTTGTGACCTGACTCTACTCACATCACACCACTACAAAGCCTGCGGTGCAACTGCACTCACCAACTTGCAATCCCGAGTGATTCATGCAGTTCCAAGGCACAGGCCGGGTGCATGCTGTTCTCTCTGCCAGGACAACTCTTTCTGTGCCCCCACCACTTCCCACTCTTCCCTCAAGACTCAGTTCAACCATGAGCTCCTCCAGGAAGCTTTCTCCCACCAAACAATCTGCCCTCATTGTCTCTCCTTTATACTTCAGTCCTTGTGTTTCCTGCACCTCTCATAGCTATAAGTAATAGTTAGTTGATCCATCTCTCTTATCAGGTGGTGAATCCCCTGAGAGCATGGAGGATTTTCATGTGTGTGTCTTGGAATTCTGGTACACAGTTGGTGCTTAATGTGTGTTTGATGATTGACTGAATGAATGAGTGAGTGAGTGAGTAAATGATACCATTTCCCAAGAAGCCCTCCCAAAGGCTGATAAGCAGCAGCACCGGGTCTGAAATGTGGGTTTGTAAATATCCAATCCAGAGTGACTTCCAGGGTGCCCAGCTAGCTTACCACAATGGTTTGGCTTGGTGAACACTGCAGAAGAAACTTTTCCCTCCTGGACAGCTTCACCTCTACTTTCAGGATTCTCAGCTGTCTTGGACAAAGCATTACCTTCAAAACAATGAGGAAGAAGAAGTACCAATATAAAAAAAAGAGAGGGTCTGGAAGTATGAGAGCTCTCAGGGTTCCAATATACCAACAAGCTGTTCTTAGATTTTCCCTGCGGATCTGTCCTGGGAGAATCCTGTCTCCCGCCCTGGTCCCATTATTCCAGGTAATTCTGCCTTCCCAGGAGCTGCCTGATGGCCATAATGGGGCCCACTTAAGACTCTAACTTGACAACCAGCATAAATTACGAGGCTCAACCAGGACTGAAAAACACTGGCATTTAAACTTTTCTCAAATCTGTGGCTTTCAGATGACTACTTGGTAGCAACTAGCTTCCTTCCTTCCTACCTCCCTTCCTTCCTTTTCCACTAGGAAAATGGAGAGAAGAAGAAATGTTCTACCATCTTCCAACAAAAGAACGATGCTGTTCCTGTTTCCCCAGAGGCCCTGGTCCCCTCTGGGGCAATCCCTGGGCGTGTAGCCTGACACTTGCCCAGAACACAGCCCCTGGAGCCACCCAGCTGAGGAGGCAGAAGACAGGCCCTAGAAGTGGGAGAATGAGGAGCAAGAAGTAGAAGCCGATAGGACTCTTCAGGGAGCCAGGCCCCACTGAGTGAGCTTCTAAAAACAAACACTCTGGATCGCTTTCCTCTGCTCTTGCCAAAACTTCCCTTCTGGGAAGGAGGCCACAAGGACCCCCTGTGGCCCCCATCCTTAGGCCAAAGCTACCCCCTGCTGTGTGAGGCCGGTATACCCAGCCCCTGGTAGAAGATTAATGTCCATTTTTCTGATGAGAAGTTGAAAATTAACACGAGCCTTCCCAGTCCTTTCTGTCTGGGAAAGAAACCCTGGCTTTGCCTGCTTAGTCTTTTCCTCTCCACACACACCCTTTCAAGGAGGCTTCTGCCACTGCCAGATGGGTTTCCTGGCATGTGCACATGGCAGGAAAAGGGAAGGGGAAAACGAGGTATGAGGTTTAGGGAACATAAAACAAGATGGCTTTTTAGATGAGTTTTCAGGAGAGGCCATGAGAACAGCTAAAGGGTGAGAGGGCTGTTGATGGGAAAGAAAAGCAATTGATGTAATGTCACCCCAAGAAATTAAAAAAAGAAAAAGCAATTGATGTAGTTCTCATAAACCAATGCTTCTCAAAATGTGGTCCCAACCAATAGCATCAGCATCATTTAGGAACTTGCCAGAAATGCAGATTCTCAGGCCCCACTCAGATCTATTGAATCAGACACTCTGGAGATGGGACCCAGTAATCTCATTTAACATGCTTTCCAGGGGATTTGGATGCCTGCTAAAGTCTGAGAACTATCGTTATAAACCATGTATTATTTCCACAGTGAATGAGAACCGGAGGTAAAAAACAAAAAACAAACTTGAGTCCATTAGACAGTACTGCTCTCCTCCTTGGGCCATACATTTGGCTTTAAGACTGGAAGATGTGAGCCAGTGACATGATAGGGTTACACTTGCCTTACTGGTGTTCCTTGCACAGAAGGGTCTGATGCCATGCATCTTCAGTTTGCTCCTATGCAGAAGACTTCTATCTTTTCCCTGCACGGGCTAGCACTGCCGCTTGGAAACTAAGTCACAGCATGTAGAGACGATGGAGATAAAGTGGACAGACTGCTCTTTGATCCTTGGGGTACTGTGCTCAAGAACTGACATCTGCAAAACCCTGTGTTTATTCAATAATGGATGGCACATTTAACTCTGCCCCAGACATCAGTCCTACCTAAAACTTGAACCAGAACTGGCCAGAAGTTGGGGGGGCTGGAGAGAAAGCATATATTCTTGTGACCCAAGTTTTTGTAGATCCCACCATTCTATTAGGACAGAGGAGTTTCAACACTAACTCAGTTTCACTGAGCCTGTCTCCAGCATCTTAAGTGATGTCATAAATCAGGCTGGGATTTCCACCGGTCATCTGTCCCACACACTCGTATGGAAAACAGACATATAAATAGGCTATTACACGACAGGGGGATTTCTGTAAAGCTTTAAACAAAATAAAAACAAGACATGAAAATGGCTTTTAAAAACACAAATATATAACGTAAGTCTATAAAACAAAAAGTAAAATTCCTTTCTCTTACTCTTGACATCTCCATGTCCAATTTTTTTGTGTGTAAATCTTTTCAGAAATGTTTTATGCATACACTCGCATATACCAGGGGTGCCAAAAAATGTATACAAATGGACACTTTGGCCAACGTTGCTCAAGCAGTAGTTCGCCATAATCAGACGTGTCTGGACGCTAATGGTAACCACTGTGAGCATCTCTTGCAATTGCAGAAATAAAACATGACTTGTATTCATCTTTTGTTATTGGTATATATTGAGTATTACCATTTTAAGACAGTTTTCCTTTCTTAAAATGTGTACACGTTTTTTTGGCACCCTCTGTATATTTTTTGTTGACACAAATGGGATCATGTTGTGCATACTGTTCTGTAGTTTGCACTTCTCCTTTAATAGCTTGGAAATAATCTAGCACATTCTTTTTAATGACTATATAGTATTCCATCATATGCACGAGCCATAATTGGAAGAACCAACCCTGCATACGGACCTTTCCCACTTTTCCCTTTTACAAACAATGTTACCATGAACATTCTTGTATCTGGTGTACTTTTGTGAATGTACGTGTGCATTAAACTCTTGCCCATGGCTCAAAGGGTATATGTATTTATAATTATTACTGATATTGCCAAAATGCCCAGCAAAAACATTACATTTAGTAATATGTTCATTGACTGTGGATGAGAATCTCTTTCTTTATTCATTCAATGATACTGAGTATTAGCAAACTTTTTAGATTTTTGCCAACCTGATAGGTGAAAATAGCATCGCATTGTCATTTAGATTTGCATGTCTTTAATTAGAAGACAGCTGAACATCTTTTCATACACTATTGGCTATTTGCATTTGTTTTTCTGTGAACTGCCTTTCATATCCTCTGCCCATTTCTCAGTTGATTTGTTCATATTTATTCTTACTGATTTGTATTAGTTCTTTATAAAATAAGGAAATTATTCTTTTGCCTGCTGTATGCATTACAAATATTGTGTACCATTTTACCATTGGTTTCTTGACTTCATGAAATCTGCTTCCATAAAGACGTTCAGGTTTTTATGTAGTTGAACTTACTTGTGTTTCGTTCTATGGAGACTGGGGTGATGGGAGAAGAATAGGCATGAAGTTATCTACTTCAGATGGCATTTGCTTGCCCAGTTTATCTTTTCTGAAGCCAGAGACTTGGAGCTGACACGAGGCTGAAACAGGGGTGTTTGGAAGTTGGGTTATGTATCCATCTGCTATAAGTGCTGGGAATGGTGCTGGGTCAGCCACTCCCATAGATCTGGAACTACACCCCTTTCATGTTTCACTTTTGCTGCAAAAGGCAGCCCATCAGTCTATCTCCTTTACCGACACAGCAAATTGTGTGTCTGAGGCCTCATGGTCCTTTCTCTGATCTGACCATGGTGAGGTCACTACAGGCTATCAGGCAAATTTCATAATTCTGAGACTCCAAGAGAGTCAGCTGGAATTTTGGACTATTTCCTCTCTGGGAGCCACTGTGCTCCTATCTCTATAGGTGCAAATAGGTCAACTGTCTCATCCCAGGAGAGACCAAGGCTTCTTCGTACTCATGGAGATGGAAGTAATGAGTCCCTGATTCAGAATGTCCTCTTACAAAATGTCCTCTTACAAAATTAATGAACCAACTGATCACCCCAAAAGCCTTTCAGAGGAATATGTCAACTTAACTGAATCCCTCATTGGTAGCATTTCAAGAAGTACAAAAAGGGAGGTGGAAAACATTCAGGCTGTGTGGGAAAGGATGCTTGTGGGCAGGGTTGAAACGAGGTGGGAGGTACATGGGCACACTCACCCTCGCCAGGGGTCTGCCCGAGAATCAGCTCCCTCTAAGTGTTCTCCACTTTGTTCTCCACTTCCTAACCTTTCTCCACACTAAAAATGCCATTTTGGTTTTTAACCATGCCCACGGTGGAAGCTGTCAGTGGGGATGCCCTCGTTGCCCCTGCCGCCTTGGGAATCACATATCAGAATGGAGATGGTGAGTTGAGAACGCTCTCTACTATGCTGCCTTGCGTGAATGGCGGGGAAGCAACCCCGAGTTACCTAAGAGAGGGGCTGGCATAATTCATGTCCCACTGTACCCATATGTGCCTGACGTCAATGAAGGGCATGAATTTGGCTTCACAGCTCCGTTAGCAGGGACATCACATTACTTCAAGTCGAAATAAATCTAACTCTTAAGCCCTCACTCACCAGATGGATGGAAATTCAATCTGAGTCATGCTTGTGAGAGCCCTTCCACTCCCTAAATTCATATAAGAATCCAGGATCTTATTTGGAGAAGGGTCTTGAGTCACCTCGCTGCTGAAACACAGTTTTGAAACCCGTGGCCCTTTTGATGACGAGCGAGCAATGCTGCCATGCTGCTCACACCTCTGAGGGCTGGGGCTTTTCTGAAAGCCACAGTCCAGCTGTTCCCCTAGACTCCAGAACCATTTGAGGGTACAGGATGGCGGTGGAAGACATGGCCCTGCCAAGTATAGGACTTGCCCAAACCCCTGACCCTTTCCCAGGAGTGGTGGTTTCAAAACTCATCTGCAAATTCCTTACTATTCCTTCCATCAAAAGGTGGAATCTCATTCCCCTCTCTCTGAGCAGAGGTTAGCCGTGGTGCGATGGGCTGAACTGTGTCTCCTCCCAACCCCCACACCACACAATTCACGTGTTGAAGCCCGAATCCCCCAGGGCCTCAGAATATGACTGTGTTTGGAGACAATGCCTCAAAGAGGCGATTATGTTAAAATGAGGCCATTGGGGTGGGTCCTTATCCCATCTGACTGGTGTTCTTATGAGAGGAGATTAGGACCCCAGCACGCACACAGAAGGGAGCCCGTGTGAAGACACAGAGAGAAGACACCATCTAGAAGCCGGGAAAAGGGGTCTCAGAAGACACCAACCCCGCTGACACCTTGGTCTTGTACTTCTGGTTTCCACAATTTGTGAGAAATAAATTTCTGTTGTGTAAACCTCCCTGTCTGTGGTACTTTGTTATGGCAGGCCTAGGAAACTAACACAGTTAGTGACTCGCTTCTAATTAGCAGAATGCAGTCACAGTGACGCTGCATGACTGCCCAGGTTAGAAAAGGTGACACAGCTTCTGCCGGGCTCTCTCTCCCAAAATGCTCACTCTTGGAACCTCGCCACACGTGCTGAGAAGGAAGCCCAGGCCACATGGAAAGGGGTAGGGGTTCTTGCCAGCAGCCCCATTTAAGGCCCCAGCTGACAGCCAGCATTAATTTCTGGACATGTGAGTGAACAAACCGTGAAAGGATTCCAGCCCCAACCTTCCAGCGGCCCCAGCTGAGTGGAAAGAGAGGGACGCGCTGTTCTTGCCGAATCCTGGCCAAACTGCCAATTCATGAGCAAAATAAACGTTGTTGTTGTTCTAAGACACCAAGTTTTGGGATGTTTTTCGAAACAGCAGCAGATGAAAGCAGCATCAGACTTGCGATATCAACAGCTGCTTCTGTTCCGTCTTAAGGAATACTTCCTTTCTCCTCCTCTCCATTTCCAAAGAGCCCGTATAATCTCCCTCAGTTTGCCTCTGGTTTTACAATGTTGGTGCCTCTTTCCAGGAGGGTAAGGTTGGGAGGAGGGGAGGTTTATGCCAACAAGTTTTTCTTGTTAATTCACACTACTATTATAATCTGAGTATTATCTTTACGTTTTTATTTCGGATGGAAGGTGACATTGATAGAAGCAGGTCACCTTTATACAATGGTGGTGACTGCCTGTGCTCTTGGTAAAGGCCAAACTTTAGTTTCCATTTAGCACTCTGCCACATCCCCCAAAGCAAAGCCGATTCTCCATACATTGGAGAAGAATGCAGGTATCATTGTGAGTTGAATTTGGGGATGGAAAGAGGGCTATTTTACACACGCTGAGGAAAACTGTTAGTGTGTCATAGACATCACTCCTTTCTTTTTCTTGTCTTCCCACAATCTACCCTCGCTTCCCAGGTGCCCTGTCACCAGGCTCTTGTCTCCCTCCCTCCAAAGTGGAATTCTACCTCCCTTCCATTAGCCTACTACACCCAGAATTGTTAAACAACAACAACAACCTTGGGCAGCCAAACATGACCAGCCAATTGTTCCCAAAGCATGCCCCTAAGGCCTTCAGCTCATTCCAACACACCTCCAATCTCATTTTTGTGTTGTTACTCATGTTACTTGTTTCTGTTTCTTTCCCTTAGAGCTCAAGGAAATTGGCAAGAGCTGCACTGTTTTCTCTTCTCTTTATGCTCTGAAGAATGCAACCATGGCAGCCCTGCTCCAAAGCCCCAAATGCCAAAGTCAACAAAGGGGTGGAGCACCTAGGGCCAGGCACCCTCAGAGTGTCCCAGTCCTGCTATGGCCATCGATGGTCTCCCCTGCGAAATGCACCCAGCATGCTTAGTCCCAAAATAGCAAGGAGCTGAGGCAGATGCAAGGGGAAATGCTCCTAGTAGATCCCTCTCCATTTTATTTGCTAGATTGAGGATGCTGAAGTCTAACCCATACTTCAAAGGTGGGCAAACGGCAGGAGTCATGGGGGGCACCATAGATGGTGGTTGGTAAAAACCAGACTCCTCTGAGAGAGGCAGCAAGAGTAACAAGTATAACAGGAGCTGATAGCTGCCATCTGTTCAGCATTTACTATGGGATAATCATCGTGCCAAGTGCTTTGTGGACTATCTCAATTAATATTTAGAACAACCTTATGAGACAGGTACTATTATTACTCCCATTTCACAGATGACAAAACTGAGGCTCTGAGAGAATGATGATACCAGCCACCAACTCAGTATGTGCCCTGTTCCAGGTACTTTGCCTCACACACTGAATTCATTCCCTTTGAATCCTCATAAGAAGTTGTTGAGGATGGTTCTACTGAGGCTCAGAAAGCTAAGGCAATGGGTCTGGAGGTGACAGAGCCAGGTCCCAAACCATCTCTGTCTGCCCCCAAAGCCAAAATAGTGAATTCTGCATCACCCCCTGGGAACAGTGTTGGGCAGCCTCATTCTGTACCTAACTCAACCAGGAGACGGAGGGCGGGTAGTGAACATGGGCGGGGTGCACTCAGCTCTTCTCTCTTCAGGGTCTGGAGATTATGGGCCTGCAGCAAGCAGACAAGCCCCAAGCGAGGCAGGGCCAGATCTGAAGCCCTGCTATCTGCCTCATTTCATCAGGCTGCCAGGCAGCCGAGCACAGGAAATTAAAAGCAACTCAGATCACAAAGCACAGCACCAAGTGATCTCAGATAGAATCAACCCCCTGCCCTCCCGCTTCTCCCTTCCGCAAGAAGATGTCTCTTAGTGGTCGGGTGCTGAACTTCTGAAGGAACCACACAGCCTGTCCTAGTTGCCAGAGCCCCAGAGGCAAATAAGGGAGCCCTACCCTCAGAGGGTTCAGAGTCTGGGGAGGCAAGCACTTACAGTGAGAGCGATAGTGTGTGTGCGTGTGTGTGTGCATGCGCGTGCGTGCGCGCACGCGCATGTGTGTGCGTGTAATCTGGAAGGGTACTCAGTAAAGAGTGGTGGCACCTATGGAGCAAACTAGGCTCAGAGGTGAAGGGACAGCCACCTTTTCTCTTTATACCTTTCTGCATGTTTGAGCTTTGTACCATGTGTATGTGTTAACTATTTTTTACATACAATACTTACTTTAAAGATAAAATAAAATGACATACACAGAGAAGAGACACTTAACCTATGGGGAAGGGCAAGGTTAGAAAGATTTCTTTTAGGTGATACTCTTGGGTCTTAAAGAACAAAAGGAATTAACAGGTAGCAAAGAAAGGTGAGGGAATTCTAGGCAGAGGGCACAGCTCAGTCAAGAGCTTGGAGGTGTAGGGGGTGCCAGGGAGCTTGGTAAGGGAAAAGACCTAGCACTGGAAGATAGGGGACTAGACACTCAGCCTCGCTCCTTCCCTCTGCATTTGCCAGCCGCACGCTACAGCATTGCTCAGTTCTAACCATAGGCCTGCTGTGAAATGAACTTCAGGAGGTTGGGGGCAAGGGGGCATCTTACCATTGCACCTTTATGTGTCAGCAGCAACACCTCACAGCTGACGTTCTCTGTGAGTGTGGGCATCTGCTAGTTTTGCTTGCCAAGCATCCCCCTGAGATTTGGCTGGAGCACCCCCTTTCCTTCCTTTGAAAAGTCTCCTCTTATTCTTACATGTGGTCCCGAGAAGATGGTCAATGATGACACCCTTACTCCATGTTACTCCAGCCACGTGTGTGTGGCGGGGGGGGGGGGGGGGGGCGGGGATGGCACATGTGACCTAGGCTCATTCACAGGACGTCCTCTCTCTGAGGGCTGATCTTGGTGGGAGCCTCATTAGCATGGCACAAGTCTGGGCTGATTCACCTCACCAACCTAACAAGGTGTCCACAAGTTCCTGCTCTCTGGGACCTGAGGGTTCAACTTTCCTTTCAGTTGTGTGAGCTACCCAGACTCCAACTGATCAAGTGCTTTAGTTTCTTTATAGCCAGAGTACATTTCTGTTACTTAAAAACAAAGAACCCTAGTGAATGCCCCTGTTCTTTGAGGGCCAAATAACAATTTGTTTCAGACCCCATTGTACATGCAATGGACGACCCTCACTCCTACCACACTTCTGAGGACTTGTATGACCTCTTGCCTTAATCACCTGCATCCACTGAACTTCTTTAGTTTATGGGTCATCTCACCATCTTGTGTGGGCTCTCTGCCAGCATGAACAGGAGGCTCAGCACCTTTTCTGAAATTTCTTTCTTTTCTCCCTCCAATAAGACCCACTTATGCAAGGTGTGGGAGTGTGTGTGTGTGTCTGTGTGTGTGCGCGCGCGCGCGCGTGTGTTCATGGAAAAGAAAGGTTTACAGCACTTACACACAAAATATGTGCAATCAAAAATTAGACATTCCTGTTCTGAAAATTTCCACGAGTGCCAATTTTAAGTTCTAATTTTCTCCTGCTGTGTCCTCTCCTCCTGTATTTCCTCCCGTCCTTCAGACCCCCTCAACCCAAATTCCCTATTTATCTTTATACAGAAAATACCAATTCTCTCTTCGCACTTTGTCTCCTGCCAACTTTGCCCTCAGGGTCTCAACACAGTTCTCCTCCAAAAGAGAATGCTGGGGCAGCCGTTAACATAGTTCTGCCCTGCTATAATGATTTCCGCAGACAGACGATGAGAACCAGGCCAAATGACCCGCTGTGGTCCCTTCCGGTCATAAGAGCAATGATTCTGGCCTCAGGAAGGGTCACAATCCTTTCTACTTTAATTTGTGTTGAATAAGACGTGGTGTTCAGCTCTATAAGACCTCAGGGATCTTTCCCAGGCCCCATTCATTTCTCCCCAGTGGCAGAGAGCCCTCTAAGGGAAGGAAGCTGTAGAAACTGGAGTCACAGGTGGGCTGAGGAAGAGGCCAGAGACCAGCAGTGCTTCTGGACAAGGCAGGTGCCTGGCTTCTCCCTCTGCTGAATCTTTCTCAGGTTACCTTTTCTTAAAAAATTTTATTTGGGTAATATTGGGGTACAGTGTGTTTCTCCAGGGCCCATTGGGTTACTTTTTATACCTAAGCCCATCACTGGCCATACGACCTTGAAGACATGAGATCTGTGTGGTATTTACTCTTCCGGGTGCCTATCCAGCAATGATCTCCATGATGGACACATGGTGGGGCTTTGATCAATGCCTGCAGAGCTAGCATATTCACTCCCAGGACTCACACTTCTCAGTAATCATGTACTCAATAAACCTGTACTAAATACCTTCTCTGTGCCAAGGAATGGGAACAAACACAAAATAAGATCCGGTTCCTGTTCACAAGACTCTAGTGGTGAATGCAAAAAAGAAACAGGCAGTTATTCAAAAGTGGGATAAGTCTGGGTCATGCAGCTCCTTCTCAAGTAGCCATTGAGCACCCTCGGTGTGCCAGGCTTTGTCAAGTACTTAGGATTCAAGGGAAATAAAACACATCGCTGTTTAAAAAAAAAAAAAAAAGAAGAAGAAACAAAACAACAACAACAAAACCCCTGTGAGTTTGATTGTGTGTTGGGTGCCTGGAGGGCAGGAGAAAACTTATAAGTACCTAACACAGGGCTAAATACGTAGTCACTCAATAAATACTGATTGAATGTACGTTGTCCAAAACATAATTATAGAATATGACATAATACATGCTATCTGTGACAGAGGCAAAAGGGTGCTGTGACTGCTTGGAAATCAGAGAACATCTTAAAAACCACGATGGCCTCTGAACCTGGCCTGAGCAGGAATGAGTGTGAGTTTGGAGGGGGTGATGGGGAAAAGATGAGCTATGAGATTGGAAAAAGAAAATCTGGGGTATATTGCTGAGGGCTTTATGTGACATACTAACAACTGAGAAAAAAATCAGTCCTTTCTTCTAGGCAGAGCTGTGAGCAATTACTGCCTCGATGTATCTATGTTTTCATGGCAGAAAGTGGAAGGCACCACTCACCTGCCTGATAATAAGGTGAGAACATGGTAGAATCAAGCAGACCTAGATTCAAATCCCAGCCTTGCCCACTTTTCACCTGTGGATGTTGGGCAAGTAACTTAACTTCCCTGAGGCTCAACAGTCTCATTTCCAAAACACAAATCATAATATCCACCCCAGAGGAGTGTTGTAAAGGATTAAATAACATACTATTGTCATAAAATCCTTAAGAGAGTGCTTGGTTCGTAGTATTTTTTAAATAGTTGGTTTTTTCTTGTCATTATTATAATAATAATTATTATTATCATTCCATTTGGAATAATGCTGCTTCTCATCTCCTCCCTACAACTTGCAAAGAAAGTTAACTTTGAGGCCTACTTTCTCCATATTGTTTCTCTCAACAGAGCAAGCAAATCTCGATCAATCATTTGATGGGAAGTGTGGATTACTCACCAAGAGAAATCCTCCACGAGCATGTGGTCCAAGCTCCCTCATTTACCATTGAGGAGACTGATGTCCAGAGAAACTCATGGTGTGGCCCTGGTCCTACAACTGCTTGGAGAGAACTAGGACTAACCCCTTCCTGTGTCCGTCCAATGAAGCTCACTGCATCCTGGTTAACTCTGTTGCTGTGTAGACCAGCCAAGATGAAAGTCAATGTCAAATGCCATGGAGTAACCAAAGCCCCGACCCCTCCCTCCTCACCAGGCACCCCCAGCTTGGTTTGCTTTCCACACACTCCACGGGCAGCTGTTTGGTGTCTGAGAACAGGCACTGCCCCAGAGCCCTCCTGACCCCTGGAAGAGGAGGTGAGAGGCCCCTCCTAGCCAGTGTCAGCTTACAGTGGGAAAAAGGCCTGGGGATGAGGCCGGTCTGACACCGGGAATGTTATTGCTTCCCTAGGCTTTCATCCCCAGCAGAGACTGTGGTGGCCTTTCCATAGCATGAGGCATGTTTCTCACCAGCAGGCCTCAGTGAGTCGCTTTGGAGTCAGTGGTTCTCTGGCAGCTGCCCAGGCTCCCGTGGTTTCCCAGAATTCCCCCCTTTGTCTGGGTCACAGTTTTCCTCTGGAAGGGAAGCTCAAGAGGAGACCCTCAGCAGGATAGGAGTAGCTTAGCTTTTCCTGGAGCTCCCCCAATAGTTCTTCAAACCCCTCACTGAGGGCTCTAAGGAAGGACTCAAATGGCCCAGACAAGCCAAGTTAAGTGCCAGCTGCTCTTCTGTCCACTTTGTGAGACTCAGAGAACCTGCCATACCCATAGTCAAATGAAAGGTGTCCTTATACAAAGGAGGTTATTTTCTGCATCATGGTTTCCTCCCCACAGCTGGCCTAATTCATAGAAAGCCAGGCTGTGGGCTGACCAAGGCCCACACTGGCACCAGCAGCCCAACCAATGGGACTCTCCTAGATAGGGTGGTGACCAAACCAGTCACATCCTCCCTCATGCCCTAGTTTATCCTTGGTCCATACTGAGCTCTACGTGTCGGTACTATGCTAGATTACAGTGATGCAAATGTAGACAGAGCTTTGTGAGCCCAGATCTTCTGGCCCTTAGTAAGAATTCAATATATGACTCTG
Source organism: Rhinolophus hipposideros (assembly GCF_964194185.1). NCBI lineage: Eukaryota > Metazoa > Chordata > Mammalia > Chiroptera > Rhinolophidae > Rhinolophus > Rhinolophus hipposideros. Next base: position 30,033,928 of record NC_138069.1, on the reverse strand, counting down.
TTCCTTATTAGCAACTTAGACCAGCTGTCAGGATTGTGTTGTGACATAAACACAATTCTCATTTATAAGGTAGTCATTACTTTAAACAAATCGACAAATTTATTAGGATCCTTAACTTTGAGGAAGAGAAACTGAACCCAATCTGGCTTCAGAAAACATCAGAACTCACTGGCTCATATCTTAGAAGGCCAGAACTGGAGCTGTCCTCAGGAAATCAAATGATGATATCATCTCTCTCACCCTCCCGCCTCCCTCCTCCTTTCTCACCCCATATCTTAGCTCTCTGACGCTCATTCTTTCTCAAGATGGAAGAGCTTTCTACACACAGCAAAAGACGTGGCATAGGAAACTCTAGGCTTCATCCACCCAGATTAGCAACGCCCAAGAAAAAAGCTGATTTCTCCCTCCCAGAACCCACAGATAAAATTCAAGGTAAGGTCACCAATAAACCAAACTTGGGTCATGGGGCCACCACTGAGCCAGTCACTGTAGTAGCTCAAGGGGCATGAGATCCTTTGATTGGTCAAGCTCAGGTCACATGACACCCCTTAGTTCCCCCACTAGAACCAGATGTTGTGAAAGAGGAACAGTTGCCTACAGAAGGGAGTGTCCTCTCTTTCCATGGGAAAATGGAGTTGGCTGCTGAACAGGGTGGAGGGGGCTGAAGAGAGACGTCTGTTAAATCAGAAAGAATAAAAGGAAAAGCTATTGTTATACAGAAGAAAAAGTAGGGAGACCCTTTACCAAAGAGTACTCAGCACTAGCATTGTTTCTAAGGACCAGTTTCATTAGAATATGGAAAATATAAATGTATTTTAAAATATTTAATGGATTGGCAACTTTTATAGGCTGTAAGATGTGGTGAGTCAGCACAGAGCTAATACCCAAGGTGACAAAGGACAAGCCAAGTATCTTGTGGGGAAAGGAAGGGGATTCGTATCTATCGAAGCCCTGCTGGGTGCTGGGCCTTGTGTCTCTAAGCTACTCGTGAAGCTTACTGTGGTCACCCCTAGAGGCAGGTACTATTGTTTCCGTCCATTTCCACGGAACTGATGCTCAAAGACGTTTTAAAAAACCGTCTCACTGAGGGCCTCACAGCAAGTGTGCAGCAGAGCTGGGATGTGAACCCAAGTTGTCTGATTCCGAAGCTTGTGCTATTCCCCCAAATCTGTTCTGCTTGCCAAAAGCAAAAATATAGCCTATAGGAAAGGTGGAGGGGGTGAACAATGAGTCCCTCCTCTATTTATAGACAGAGAACAAAAGCAGACAGCCCCAGAGGGCAGAAGTGCCAAGAAGGGAAACAGTTTTTCTGGGACCTTCATGAGGACACGCTTTGCTCCCCAAATGGAGAAGGCGCTTGAAAGTAAGACTGCACATGACAGAATTGCTGCCGCAGCCAGGAGAATGCTGCCGCGGCCAAGAAAGGACAATGGATTCAGTCACCCAGGGGTCATTAGTGGCCTGCAAGAGGCTGCTTCAGTAGAGAGTGTGTCCAGTCCTGAGATTTAAAGGGATTTACAGCAAGTAACTGGTTGAGAAATGGTGGCTTCAAAGGGAAACCCTCTCACTCGAGATGTTTGGCAGAAGATACGAAGCTATGTGTGTATTTTTCAATGGCAGGGAAGCAATAACTGAAGAGAAAGGGTTAAAAAATCAGATTGGAATGAAAACGACTGTTTGTCTGATTTATAGAGAGAAAAATGTTGGAAAGAACATACCATTAACAACAGAAATAAAAATCCAAACTAACTTGACCAGTTGAAACTTTAGGCTAGGAAACAATGAGTGTGAACTACAACACAGCTGTTTGGGTAGTTGCAATCCTCTTGCAGAAGAAAACTAATAATAATCACCAAGCTAACTATTGGACTGGATGACTACACACAGAACCGAGTTGGGGGTGTGGTACACAGAGCCTTGCACTTTTCTCACTGAGCTGCATTAGCACACAGTGGGCTTTCCGAAGTAGCTTCTCTGCTGCTTCCCTCCTTCTCTTCCCTGGGATCCCCCTCACCGTGCCCCTGGTCTTTAGGGTCCCTCTGCCCTCCTTCTGGGGTTCCCAGAAAACCAGTTCTATTCACTCCCATTAGCAGCTGGAGGGAGTCCAGTCACATTCCTCCAGGGAGGGGGCTTTGGGCCCTTCAGCAAGACATGAGAAGCCTCACAGATTTTTCTTTCAGTGATAAAGTCACCTCTCCTTTGATAGCACCTCGTCTGTGAACGACTACACATGGCAGTATCTCTCTGTTTTCTCTTACCAAAAACATTCTCCCAAACAAGAGGCGTATAAAAAGAAAGGAACTGGAGAGAAATGAATACTAATGAGCAACCTTAGGAGTCAGCACCCTGCAGAGGCCAAAGAGAAGAATTCTGGGCAGTCGCCCTCTCCTACCTCCACAAAAACAATACCAGCTCGTACGCTTTCCGTCTCACTTACGAACTATGAAGCCACACTATACAGCTATTTCATATCATTTTTTAAAAAATCCTACGCTAGAAGATATTTGATATAACCATAGACTGACAATAAGGAGAATTTCCAAATTGATGAATTCCATTGGGTTATAAGATTCTTCTCAAAGGGAAAGACCCCTGCACTGTCTCACATATGCTGCTGGTGAAGAAACAAATGGATACAAACTTTCTGGTGGGCCACTTGGCAATGTTCATATTTTTTGATCCAGCAATTTTAATTCCAGAGCACGGACTCTGGAGCCAGATTGGCTCCATCACGAATTAGTCATGTGATTTAGCCTGAGTCTCAGGTTCCTCGTCTCAGATGAGAATAATAATAGTACCTCTGGAATTTGAAAAAACAATGCAGATGAAGGCCCCCACCTGTAGAAATTCTGATTTAATTGGCCCGGAATGTTACATAGGCCTCAGGACTTTTATTTTCTTCTGTGTACTTGTTTTTTTTTTCCTGAAGTTTTCTCAAATAAACGTATCACAGTTATAATTGGAAATTAAAACCATAAATGCTATCTAAAAGACATTTCAATTACTCCCATGAGAGTAACTGACTAAGCAGTGAGGCCCATAACTGGTTCACCAGGTTGCTTTCTTCCAGGAAGAAGGAGCGAAGGAAGCTGGAGTTGGAAGAAGTTGAAAGGTGGTTGCAGAGCATGAATCTCTGCCTTGGAGAAGGGGCACTAGTTGGGGAAGGCGGGTGTAGGGCTCAAGGTGGGGACACTGCACACAAGGAGCCAAGGCAGGGGACCCAGGAGATTCATGCCAGCTACACTGGCAGAGCGGAGTGCATGCCACTGTGTTATTTATGGCCCTTCCTGTCTGCGGCCTTGCTCAGTGCCCACTGTGACATTGGGATTTCATTTATGTAAGTCAGCATCATGTTTCCTCTTTTCCGGCACACACTCTCCACAAGGGCTGAGAAGAGTGAGTGCAACATGGAGAAAGGAAGCAAGGAGGGGTTGTAGCTGCTGAAAAATGCAACTCACAGAGTCCAGGGCTAATTGTAGTTGCCTTCCTCCATGTCTAATATTAAATGCTTGGGCGTCTGATGATTCAGCATCTTTATCGGTATAGCATTTATTTTTTTCTCCATTTATTCAGCAAGTCATTATTGAAGTCTTATTAAGTGCCAAGCCTTGTGCCAAGTACTTTTCATCATTTAATTCTTATCAAAAGATTTAAACAAGTGATTCAGGTACTGTTATTAGCTTGCCTTTTACAGAAGAAGGATTTGAAGCTGAGGGACATTATCGACCAAAGTCACCCAGCAAGTTGTTAGTCATCACCACCATCATCAGAATGACTGCTGTTTACTGAGCACTTACTATGTGCCAGGCATTATACTAAGAGCTTTGTTCCCACCCTCTTATCCCATTCCCTCCCTGCCTCCCCCAACCTTTTTACAATAGCCCTATGAACCAGTGCTTATTATTATTTCCAATTTACAGATAAGGAAACTTAAGCACAGAGAGAGTTACTCACCCAAGGTCACACAGCTTTTAGGCAACAAGAAAAGATTTATATACAAGAGTGTCAATTTCCTGGGCTCCTCCTCTTAATGCCTGAATTATGCTGCTCTCCCACCTTAGTAACTGAGTTTCAGAAGTATGGCCAGGCCTGATGCCTTCAGTATGCATTATATTAAAGATATATCCGTTAAAGATGTTCACCTCAATTAAAGATGTTCATCTATCTTGGCCTCTTCTCAGTACCTGAGATTGTTACATCCTACAAGCAAATAGCCTGAGAAGCTGGAAACCTACTCCAATCTAATTTGCTTTTTTTAAAAAAATTCAAATTCTTTTTATAACAACTATTTCAGTCATGTGCTCATTATCATCCAAAAAGCCACTGCAGAAGAGAATTATGGGAAGATGAAAGAGAAAGCAAGGAAAGAGCACCTGCTGGTTGTCACGGTGAAATGTTCAAAGGAAGCAGGAGACAGTCATTAGCATTCTGTTTAATGGTGTGTTTAGCCCCATCCATAACTGGAAGTGTGTTTACTGTTTCATATTTCCTTTGTGAGAGGGAGTCACAAATCTCATTCTCCATATTAAGAACCAGTTAATGGTTCTAATTATGCATCAGCTCACACTGTTTCTCAACCGAAAGATGGGGCAATCAGAGTTCCCCCGTTACCCCAGGCTGTGCAAGCAGGTATCTCAAACCTTGGTCCCATGCCACTGACCACTTGCTGCCCTGATAATTCAGAACTGCTAAGGATATGGCCCAGAATCCCCACAATGAAACTGAAACAGGGTCACTTCCAAGCCCTGCATCCCAATGCTTCCCATTTAAATGTCAATTTATAAACTGTTTATCCACCCAACATCCTGCCATGCCGTCAAGCTCCACTGCCCACACACTGCAAAGGTGGATACTGAGATATAGGTACACCACCTGCAATGTGAATCAGCCATTTTGAAAGAGGGCGTGGAAAAGTTCCCAACCACAAGGCATTTGCCAAATCCCTCCAGACCTTCTTCTTCTGTTCTAGTGTTCCGCAAGCTTGGAAGCCTGTCAGAATCACCTGGGAGCTCCAGCTTCATCCTAAATCAAGAGCATCAAAATCTTTGGTGGTTGGGACTAGGCACCTGTATCTCACAAATGCTTCTCAGGTGACTGAGCTGTGCTGTAGGGAGTGAGAAGCATGGCACTGAGCCTTCCACAGTCCTTCCAGCACCTGACTTATGTATCTGGCATTTCACTCCCTCTGCCTAATAGACGTTCTCATTAAGTCAGAGTTTCCGGTAGATAGGACGGCTCAGCGGTAAGCATGGGGTATGGAGGCCCTGCTTGCCTGGCTTTGAATCTCAGCTCTGCCACTTCCTGGATGTAGACAACTTAAACATATGGGGATACAATCTCCTCATCTGCAAAAGCAGAATGGGAATAGTGTCTGCTTTATAGGGCTGTCGCGAGCACAAAATTCCTGGCACACATTGAGTGATCAATAAATGGTAGCCACGACCATGGGTAACTATTATCTGAGCTGTTTCCTACAGAAGATGAGGGGAAGGAGGGCTGTCCTGGACAAGTGGGTTTCCACTGTGAGCAAGTGGAGCAATGCCCAGCTTATTATTCTCAAAACCCAGTTTTCAGCACGCAGTGGGAGGATGGATTTTCCCCCTTATTTAGTTAGCGAGGCCTAACAGCACCAATAACGACAGCAGACTGTATTTCAAGGAGATAAACAGCTCTGAACAACCCTGCCCTTCTCTTTTCCGTTTCTGAATACACTGACACTCAAAACATCCAGATGCAAATTGGGGGAGGGTAGGGAGGGGGACAACAATGAAAACCTACCAAAAATCTGTCTTGAGGCAACATAGACAGAAACAGATAATTGTCCTGATTTTTCAGTTTCCACATGTGCATATAGGTTTGTAAAGAAAAAAATAATTGATAAACAGACACCTCATTTAAAATGAAGTAGGGAGGCCAGAAGGGGGAGCTCTCGTGCTCTACTTGGACTGAGAAGCAAGAGGAAGGCTTTGTAACAGCCCTCCCCACTTCCTCTGCCCCTCTATAAATGAGTTTCCTCTTCTTTGTTTTAGTGGACTTGCGTGTGGCATGCCGTGGTTGTACGTTCCAGAGCAATTCTTTGTTGCTCCCAAATAAATCCATTTTGCTGGAGAAATGTCTGACAGACTTTTTGTCAACAAGTTACTCACAGATAATCACTAACACACATTGAGTGCTTGCTGTATACCTAAGCCAAATTCTTTCCTTCCATGTGTTGTCTCTTTTAATTCTCACAATAGGCCCTTAAGACAGATACTTTTAAGTAAGCAACCATCACTCAAAGAGATTAAATAACTTATCCAATATTACACAAGAAATAGCAAAATTGGGACCTAAACTCTACAAGCACTAATCTTAACCAATATATTGTACCACCTCCCAGGTGTCTGTCAGGCAGAGTAAATACCTGGTGATTAGCCCATGGCTGGTGGGTTGCAAAGGTTTACCTACAACCAGGTGCCAATCCCCGAAATCCAGCTCAGCAGCCTGACTATCACCTCTTCACACACTTTGTCCTTCTTTCATTGAACGGCCTTCGGGAAATAATAACAGCACATTTGCACAGAAGTATTAGAGTCCCACAGAAATATCAGGTGACCTGAAGATGCCCAATCACCATGAAGTCAGCTCAAGAAGCAGTATCTCAACCTTTGCTTGCAAGATTCTTTAAAGCTAGTTCCTACTTCTGATTGTATTCTATCCTCCAAACAACTCTAGGTGGATGTGCTCCCATTATGAAGAAAAGACAAGTGCAGCAAGGAGAAGTGAAAACTAGGTCCAGAAAAGAAGCCAAGCATGTGTTTCCTAGTCTCTCTCTCTGTCTCTCTCTCTCCCCCTCTCCCTTTCTCTGTATCTCTTGTTATTTGTCTCTGTTACATATCTTAAGGGAGGAAATATATTAAAAGAATGGTAAATAGATGGTACGTACCATTAGACATCCTACCTAACCCCTTGCAGACATTACTAATTGACCACAGCACTCTTTCCTCCAAGTCAGGAGATTGCCTCAGTATTCTTCTACCTTAGGGCTCCTGGCAGCAACTGCCAATCAATTAATGCTGGCACTGTAGATGAAGCATATGTTATTCCTGGTATAGCGATTAACAGCATATATTTTGGAATTAGTCAAACCTAGATTAGAGTCCCAGGTCTGACTGTGCGAGGGCCCATGAACATGTTACTTAAGCAATGTGAGCTTTAGTTTTCTCATCACTAAAATAAAGATTATCATACTTTCTTCACAGAACCGTTATGAAGAGAAGATGAGAAACAGCTGTACAACTCTGGGCTCCTTGCCTGACACACAGAGTGTCCTCAGGAAATGGTATTATCCTTCCTATTCGTTGATGAACATTTTTTGAGCATCAGCATGTACTACCCGGCCAGGAGCTGGAACTATAGGAATGACCAAGTTAGATAACGTTCTTGATCTCATGGCACATTCTAGTGGAGAGAGCATTTTTTGTAAATAATTATTTATCAAACAACTTCAGCTTGTGACAAGTGGTATGAAAGAAAAGGGCTGAGTATTGAGAAAAAGAACGCTCGAATGGGGTACGTAGCAACATGGAGGGCTCTCAGACACGACAGAGAGTTTCATCCCCATCAAGTGCCAGCCGTTGAATCCCTGGCAGGGGCGGGGTGCGGGGGAGAAACAGTAGAAATGGGACCAAGTGGTATTTTGAAGCACTGTGATGATAAAGAGGGCAGGTTATTCATGGTGCTTCCCCCCTGACCCTCTCCTATTTGATTGGCTCTATCCCCAGTATGAGAGAAATTGAATACTCAGTGCTGTATTCATGTGCTCTGACAAGGCCCCTTTTAGGTCTCAGCTAATCTGCCGCAATCAGCCTGCAATCTGCAGCACAGACCCAACTATCCCTGCCAATCAGCCCTGGATCCCTGAGAACCCATCCTGACACATGGCCCTCTTCCTCTCTCATCATCCCTCTCCCTTCCCCACTCCCACCTCCACTTTCTCCCACCCTCCTGCTCTATTTCCCAATACCTGTGGGTACAGAGCCCACTGAGGCCTGGGGTAGGACCCTTCAGCCCTCTGACAAGTACTCCCTGCAGGATTGGGTTTCATTCCCTGGATATGGGCTCTACAGCCAGAGACAGACAAGAATCAACGCCCAGGAAGGGGACATCTCTAGAGAAGTGTAGGTCGAGGGGCCACCAAAGGGTGACCCTAAGCACATGTGTGCATTCAAAGGAAGGCGGACCCAGATAATAATCACCTCCATGTATATGACACTTGACAATACATTTTCATAGTATCTCTCCTTCAGCCACCTTGAGAGACATTAGGCAGGTGGGGAAACTGGAAGCTCAGTGATACTGAGTCCTGCGCAGAGCTGCTGAGCTGCTCAATGGAAGAGCCAAAACTAAAACCTGGGCTTTTTTCAAACAAACAAAGATCCAGAGTTTTCTCCCTGGATCAGCCATACAGCTTTCTCTCTCCGCATCAGTCAGGGCTCTCCAGAGAAAGAAAAGCAATAGGATAGATACACAAAGACAGGGATTTATTTTTAAAAATTAGTTCACATGATTGTGGGGGCTGGCATGTCTGAAATTTGTAGGGCAGGCCAGCTGACTAGAAATTCAGGTCAAAGTGGATATTGCAGTCTGGAATTAGAAATCCATAAGGCAGGCCAGCAGGCAGGATTTCAATGTTAACGTCTTAAGGCACAGCTCCTTCTTCTCTAAAAAACTTCAGTTTTTGCTCTTAAGGCTTCAACTAATTGGATGAGGCTCCTCCACCTTATGGAGGGTAATCTGCTTTACTTAAAGCCAACTGATTGCAAATGCCAATCACATCTACAAAATACCTTCAAAGACACATCTAGACTAGTGTTTGACCAACAACAGGCAAACATAGTCTAGTCAAGTTACCATATAAAATTAAGCATCGCACCCTCCTTTGGACATTTTTTTGCATCATCTCACTTAATTTACCCAATAAGCCATGAGGGAGCTGCTTTCCACTTTCTCGGTGAGGAAACCAAAGCTCAAGAGAAAAAGTAACTTATCGGATCTCTCACACAGTTCAGGTGGCAAGGCCAGGAGACCACCTCCCATTAAAGACGTCAGAGGATCCCAATTCTATGGCTTGAGGGTACCATTTTATCCCTTAGGCCAGGTAACTATACAACAATAAGACCTGTTTTTAGCATAAACATATCAGAATTTACACACAGTGTAGGGATCTTAGAAGGCCACCATTCAAGCAATGCTTGAATTGTTTGTAGATCCATCTCTTGGCCTTCTACAAGGCATTTCAGGGCTATGCATAGATTCTGTGTAAGGATGTATACAAAACCCGGAAGAAAAACTGGGCAGCTGGGAGACAAGGATGGGAAAGGGACTTTTTATCATTCATTCTTTGTGCCCTTTGAAATTTGAACCATATGAATGTGTTAGTTATTGAATTAATGAAATTAAAAATACATAATAAATAAATTAATTAATTAATTAAGAGGGGCAACAAGCCTCATTGCACTTTGCTCTGGACACAGAAAAAGGATGAGGCAGGCAACCAGGCTAGCCAATCTGTTCATCAGTACTTGGCTCTCAACGACTCTGGTTCTTCCAAAAACCGGAACTGTTCTCAAAGATGAGAATTTGCTACCAGTGAGGATATTAAAAATATTTGCTTCAATCTCTGAAAACAATTACAGGAGGAGTTTGAAAATCCTTTTGAGCAAAATCAGCATCATTGGAGAAAGTGTACATCACCCCCAAGGTGGTGCTTTGAAAGAGAAGAATTCACTGGACTGTGTAAGTTCAATTCTTTTTTTTCCCCCCTTCTTTTTTTTCAATCTGTCACATATGGCCTTCAAGTACCTGACCAACTACCACATGAAAGAATTAAACCAGGAATGGCAAAATCAAATCGCTTCCCAGTCCAGGCAGACAGCATAAGCATATGAAGCTCCCAGGGAGTTGTGGGAACCACAGGGAGAGAACTGTGCCCATCCCCCCAAAGCACTCACACTCAACTGTATTTAAGACATTATGTTGGGCAATGTTCTTATCGCAGGCCAGACGTGGCCATAGTCTACCAGTTTATCTCCACTAAAACCATTCTCAGTCATCTGGTTCTGATGAGTCTCCACTTTCTACTCCAGTACTAAATCATGTGATCCAGGCCTGTCCAATCATTATAATTGTAAGCCCCTGGGTACAGTCATTTGTTCAGGCATGAGCACGTGACATAAAATAGCACAATCAGGGTGAATACAGGAGTCTACATGGTAACTTCAAGAAAACAATTCCCTTTTTCACCAAACTTGGACATGGAAGATATAGCCACGGAGATGCTGGCAGCCATCTTGCCACCATGTTGAGCCTGAGAATAAGATTACCTGAAGACCAGAGGAACTGGGAGACAGACTTGGTCTGGAGGCTCTGAGTCAAACTTTCTTTGGATTTTTCTGTTATGTCAGATAATTAACTCCCTACTTTGCTAAAATCATCTTGAGTTGGGTTTTCTGTCATTTATCACTAAAATAGTTCTAATGAATACATTTGCCAGTAGCAATGGTGTTCCTTTGGGTTTGAGAATTGAGAGAATTCTCAATCTGCCAAAATTCCCATAAAAATGCAAATGCTTTTGGGAGGCAGACTGATATAGGGATAGAATCTAGGAATTATAAAGATGGCCTCAGAAATTTCAAGTTTTATTTCTGCAACAGAACTCTTTTTCAAAGAAAATCACGCAGCATCCTAATATATATTAATAGATATATCTTTTCCTGCCCATTCCACTGTGGTTGTACAAGTGCAATGGAGTGCCACTTTTCCTACTATTTCCCCCACTAACCCTAAGCCAGCTTGCTAAACCAAGTATTAACCTCTGGATAATTCAGGTTAAACATCACTTCCTTTGAGATGCCTTCTCTGAAGTCTGTGTTTGGGTACCCTGCTAATGTGCTTCCACAGCACCCTGTACTCCCCACATGGCACATATAGTACAGAGTTGCAATCACTCATGTTCTTATCTGACTCTGAGGGTACAGATTGGATCTTATGTACTTCTGTGTATGACATATATCATGCTTATAAGTATTCGTTAAATGGATGAGTACATAACTGAATGAATGGATAAGATCTGTGCCTCCATCTGCTTCTTCAGATCAGAGTTCACTGTTTTTACCTCAACTCAGAGGCTGAGTGACAGAAGGCACAATTAGGAACAGTCTTCCCCACTTGCCCACAAGCCTTTTCCACTAGCCTGTCTCTGTTTCCATAATTCTACTACTTTAGCATTTCATTTCTTTGCATTAAGGAATAGCAGTTACTTCTCAAAGCACAAGTATCTTTCGGATGAGTGACATCAAATCCCTCTAAGATGTAAGCTCTGTGAAAGCAGGGATTTCCCCCCCCTTTTTGTACACTGATGTATTTTGTACACTGGACAGTGCCTGCACATAATATGGGCTCTATACACATTTATCAAATAAATGAATAAGAGGGCATTCAAGTTGCAGTGGAACTTAGAGAACAGATTATTCAATGATTTCCTGTTTTGAGGGACTAATTTTTTAAGAAAAGAAGAGTCTTGGGACCAAATAAGTATGTGAACCACTGAATACTATTTACCAATTTTAATGCTTTTCAATGTACGTTAAAAAGTAAAGACTAACAAGTCCTGTGGTAAAGGAATTGTTAGGCATATTTAAGTTGGTTCAGCCCAGAGTTTTCTAAATTTATTTGGCCAGAGAACACTTTCTACTTGTGTGATGGCTTTAGTGTAACACCCACTGACATCCCATAGGACTAACGTTCCAAGGAACACACTTTGAAAAATGCTACCCTAGACCAATTTGCTTACTTTTCAGTGGAATCAAAATTGCTTACTTCTATATAATGTTTTATATTTCAAGTGCTTGCTTTCCTTTAAGCCTCACAAAATTCCAAGAGATCACTGAGATAGTATCCCTATTTTGGAGATAATGAAATAGAGATCCAGACGGGTTAAGGGATTTGTTCAAGGTCACACAACTAGTTAGTGACAGTGATGAGAAGAGAATCTAAGTCTTTTATTAATCCAGTTATCACCGATTAACTTGTTAGCACGGGTCTATCCAGTCTTTTTCTATACCAGGAAAGCAATTTGAAAGCAGTGTCTTTCTCAAATAAACCTAGAATGGATCATTTTTGCCTGGAGAAGACAGAAATATTCAAGAATATGAGCATTCTTATAACAATTTGGATTGATTTTCCTGTTTGCTGACAACTTCAAAAGATTATGGATGACCCCAAGTATCCTGCATGCCCTAACTGTCTGTTACATGCATTCTTTGAGCCCAGAGGCAGCCCATTTATGGCATCTATGCTATCATAACCCCTCCCTTGACCGTGACAGACATGGCTAATCCATTACCAACCACTGAGGCTGTGCATGGCCTGAGATACTCTGAATCAAGCACTTCAGACAGCCACTATTGACAGATCAGAATTGGTCCAAAGTTGAAGACTGTTTGGTGTCTTTGATGCTTCCTTCTACAGTGCTCCTTCAGACTAACAGGTTTATAAATGTACCCCTCAAAATGTCAAGTAGGGTTTCCTTTCTATTTGCCCGGAGTATGCATCTTTCCAACTTCAAAGAATTGGTGCTTATTTTTATGAGAATTCAGTGATACATATATAAGTGAAAGAACTTTGGAAACAAAGAATTATATTACTAAAGGCATTATTATTGTGACTATTGCTCTTTTGATTCATCTATCTAGACCAGAGCCAGCATGCTTTATCTTCCTTACTTTCTATTTCTAATTTAGATCTGTTTGCTCGAACTATTGGTTGCTCCATCCCAAGTGGCCCCAAATAATTCTTAAAAATCAAAACCAAATTGTGCTTCATTTTAAACAGGCCCTTGATTAGTGCAGACTTAGGTTCTATAACATTTATAAACATTTTATTTAAAGTAAAGGGTAACTAGACACAAGTTGAGGAGCAAATAACACTTTGTTTAATTCCAACTATCATTGGATTTACTACCTCCTTTAGACCCGGGAAGAAGGACCCTTCTCAGGTCCCTGCCGTTTAGCAGAGGCATGTCTGCTCCCTCAGTCCTCTGACTCCCCCTTTCTCCATGGAGACTCCCAGAAGCCCAAGAAACATGTCTACTAGAACCTGTGCCCACATCTTTTACTCTACTAAGTGCCAAGCACCCTAGAATTTCCTGCTTAAATGGCACCGAATTCACTTCTTGGAGAATACAGACATCTTCCCCAGGGTTCATCCTCTTAAGAGAGTGTGAATGGAGCTTGGGTGTGGGGCTGGGTGTGCCCTCACCTGCACTCAAGGTGCCTTGTGGTATGGGATGGAAGTGGGAGTGGAGGAGAAAGAAGGGCACACAGGTCAGACTCCTCTTACTTTGCCATGTTCTATGGGGGAACTCTGAGGTGTCCAAGACCTCTCCACTGAAACCTGGCCTCCCAAAGCACTGTGAAGTCTACTTGTCAAGGTAGGAGGATGGAATATATTTTATTTAATGATTTCCTGGCTTGGTTTACATATTTAAATATTCATATATGTGTATGGGCCTCCATTTGTAGGTACTCTCACCCTGGGACTTGCAAATCCTAGATGTGGACCTGATTGGACTTTTTTGGACCTTTTAGTTCTCAAAACTAAAATCAGCCTTACCTGATTTTTTAAAATGTGATCTGTCATTCAAGACAAACCTTATCTATAACTCTAACTCTAAATGGAACATGTGATGATGGCTCTGTCTCAAAATTGCTTTCAAACAGGCATTTATTTACTGAACACCCAGAAGATTCTTCAGCTGCATGAGGAGATTTTACCAGGTCGTTTATCTTTTTCTCAATCAAATGGCATAATATAGGTAGGAATGGCTGTAAACTACAAAGTGGTATTCAAATGTAAGGGATTTGTATTTCTGTCTTTCCCAAAAAAGATCTTACAGAAAGGACAGTCTAGATTTCCTTTATCGCTGTATTACTAGGGTGGATAGAGATTTCATTTGTGATTCTAATCAGAAGCATGGGAAATGAATGACTTAAAATACACTGATTTTCCCACGTTCTTTTCCTAAATGTGTTTATTTGGGGTCCTTATTACTTAAAACACACACTTGCTTAAGGCAAATGATTGTGATTTTGTGTCCCTCAGGAGGGTGTGTAGAAAAAGTCTCAAACACTATTAGCAAATGCATGACCTTTGTCTATTTCCACCTTTCCAGAATGTCTGCAAACATCTGGGCAGGCGCTTCACTTTCCCTGAAGCCTGGAGGCACATCAAGGCTGAGGAGAGCTCATCACTGCCAAGCAAATCAATCAAAACAGACTGAGAGCCCATTTGAGTTTCCAGGAGGCAGGCTTTCCAGGAGAGTCCAGAATGAAGGAAAAAAAAAACTTCACATAAGAGTCGCTTCCCAGTTATTCATGCAGTAAGGCATAGGAATAATAGAAACCCTGAGAGTATGCAAGTTTTATTCCAGTTCCTTCCGTCTTCTCCCTGTAAACCCTTTGAACGCAGACATTGACGAGCAGGCCCTGGACTTGAGAAATCACTATTCTCAGAACCAGTTGATGTCTATATATCTTTTAGGACTCTTGGTGAGCAGAGATTTACTTATTCGATATATTTTTGTTGAGCAGCGACTATGTCCCAGGTCCTGTTCTGAGCACTGGGAATAGTGGTGAATGAGATGAATATGGTCCCTGCTCTCATGGAACTTACATTTAATAAGCTTTTCTACTCATTAAAGAGAGGCCTCTTTGAGATGCCTTGCCCAAACATTTACTTCTCCACTCTTAATTCCCCTTCCAGAAAAGTTTAAACAGGTGCTAGACAATAAATAAACTGAGCATAAAAACAAAACAAAGTTCACATTACAAGTCCTACCAAGTGGTATAATAAGGTATAAATAAATGAGGCACTGCATTAGCCTAGGTGCTAAGAGAAGGCATCTCTGCGGGTCTAACATTTGAACCAACACTTGGATAAAAGGAGCAGCCAGGGAGCCTTGGGGGTGGAGCCCTTTTAGAGTTTTTGAAGCCTAGCTACCCTCCACTGCGCCTCCTCGGCCCATGGGAAAACATCCTGCCCTACAAATGATACAGGGATTGTTGTTCCCACTGCTACCCTCTGTCCTGGCTCTACCATCACAGTTCTTGACAGCCTCCAGGAAGCCTTCTGGGCAAGAGGATGCGCCCCTAACTCCTCCATGTATTCACGCTTGGAACTCTCTTATTTGTCTGGAAGTGGTAGCGGTGGTCAGGGGGAATTCAAGGCGCTCTATGCTCCAAGAACACCCTTTCATTTAATCCCATCTTCTTGAATTTCTGGTCTTCCTCTCACGCAGGTTAGCGGTAAGTGATGGACAGGAGGGACCATTCTTGTCGACTCTCAGGAACTCTCCATGGATGTATCTTGCCTCTATCACTTTCTTCTCCAGAGGAATGCGTACTGATCACTCACTGCCCTCAACTCTGAGGATTTAGTTAAGCCTCTGAGAATACAATGAAAGTCAATTCCACATCACTAGCATGTTAGTTTAAGAGCTTGAATGAGTTCAATTTTATTTCATCAATCCAATCCAGGAAGTAACAGGTTCTCTCTTTTTTTCTCCAGGAGACATGATTTCCCACGAAGACAACCTTTGGACAAGAAGAGTCATTGGGTCTTCCCTTGGATGTCTGACTGGCCATCTCAGCAGGAAAGAGTGCCGTCTTCCATTAGTGATGTCTGCTCTGGGTTTGGGAGGAAGAGTGGAGACACAAGTGCCATGTATTTGCTATCCCTGGACTAGGGTCTAACAGCTAGAAAGACCTGACATGAAAGAGTTGTGGTAAATGCTAACCTTCTGCTGGACCATATCCACACCGGCGATGAATATGAACCACTCCAGCACTGTATGCTTTTCTACATCATTCACATTAATGAGATTTGCTTAAATCAGGCAAATATAAGTGTGTATGTATTTTCAGCTTTTCTCCAGGGGAAATGTGTTTGGGGCATTTTATCTATTCTGGACCTTGCAAGATATTTACTTAAAGAAAATTGAAAACCAATTCTGTGCTATATAAATTTTTCAACGAGCTCGACATTTCTTCACAACCAGAGAGGTCACCACTGCCCACTGTCCCGTGAATGTGTACCATCGCCTTGGGTACCACATGGCCATGAGAGCAGCCAACCAGGCAGCTTGGCATCAACCTGGCCACCTGCCAAGCACAGACACCCAGTGATGGTCGTTCACGTCAGTGAGCCAAAATCAGGACTTACATCTAGTCCTCGTGAATGGAATACTTATTAAGCCACATAAGCCAAGCAAATCAATTTAAAAAGGTGACTCACCCATGGTTAATGACCAACAATAAAATAATATAGTTATAACCCATTGCATAAATGTCTACAAGTAGGACAGAATTTGACAGAGACA
Organism: Rhinolophus hipposideros; assembly: GCF_964194185.1. Lineage (NCBI taxonomy): Eukaryota > Metazoa > Chordata > Mammalia > Chiroptera > Rhinolophidae > Rhinolophus > Rhinolophus hipposideros. The sequence continues at coordinate 30,017,511 of NC_138069.1, read as the reverse complement.
GAACATTAGAATGAAATTATGCAAATAGAAAATAAAGTGGCTTTCTTTGGAAGGATTCAGCTTGCCTTATGCCTGACTTTTGTTCCTGTCTTGCTAGCCTCAGAGAGGCTTCTGAGCCCTATGGCAAGAGGAAAAGATGTGTTTATTCATTCAGTTATTTCCTGCCTGACAGCAAAGTAAAAGGCATGGTTTGACCACTATTGCCATTTTAAGTCAGGACAATATAGAAAAATCCAAAGTAAGTAAGCTTAGGATCTTCAGCTATCAGAAGGTGAAGACTCCTTAGGATTTTGTGACCCGCTTCCCAGTAAAACCCAGAGAGCTGAAGTGACTTCTCCAAGGCCACACAGCGAATTGATGACAAAGCAGGACCAGAATTCTGGGGCCCAGACTCCTCGTCAAGTACTCTGTCCTGGACCCCACTCTCACCCTCTTGATGGAAGCCCAGGCCCTAACATTTTTCATGTCTTTCAATTTCTTGCTAAAAAGATGTTCTTCTGACTGAATAAAAGAGTCAAGAAATATTTCATCACCTCTGTGGGCTTCAAGTGTATCCTAACGATTTCGAGGCTACTGGACTTGTATCATTGCTATGGCTTTCTGCTAAGACCTACTTCTGGAGATGTGCTCTGCCTCTGCTTCCAGGAGGTCTAGAAGAGAGATGCCCAAGCCAGCATCAGTGCGAGCCACACAACTAAGGAGGGTGAGCACTTTTCTCAGAACCTCACCTGCAGAATTCAAGCTTCTGCTATTTCAGATGCACTTGCTATTTTACACATACTTTCTTTCCAGCAGGGAAACGAAAACAGCTTCTCTACAGCTTATTCAAAGAAGCAGCCTCCGAATTAATCAAACTAATGGGGGAAAAATCCATAAAGATAACTATCACAAATAAACTCAAGAAAATAAACAACTTATTTAGTGAATGTTCACTTTGCCACTAGGTGCTCTGACTTCGAAGACATGTAATTTACATGAGTTACAGGCTGCACAAATGAGCACAGGCTAGAAAGTGGTGGACATGAAGATCTCTAAAAATGTTAATGACCAATGTGGGGTGGCAACAGGCCCCCTCATCCACGCTCTCAGAGTAAGCTTAAATTGATGTGCCTTTTCAGCAACGTCATTTGAAAGTATGTATCAAAAGACTTAAAAATGTTTATATTCTTTCATCCAGAAATTCTATTTCTAGGGAATGTATCTTAAGGAGATAATCAGAGAAGTGCTCAAAGATTTTGTAGAAGAATGCTTAATAGTTTTATAATACAAGAGAAAAAGGAAAAGAAAAAAGGGAAACCAGCTAAACATCTAACAACAGGGAGGTAGTGAATATTCTCGGGGAGTTTCTGCTAGCCACTTCCTAAGGCCCTTCTTGTTTGGGGAGGACCATCGAGGGAGTCTTGATTGGAGTCAGGGCCCCACTTCTCACCACAAAGTCTTTCCCCTGGTGGATAGAGTAGGACACATTTTTAGAGGCTTGGCCAGAAAGACGCTCCTTCTCAGAACACTGTAACCTAAGTAAATGCAAAAACGCTAAGGACAGATTGTCTCCATGGTTGACACTAAATAGGCTTCCCACTACTGAGTCTATTTTGTTATCTGCCCTTTTTCTTAGCCTATTTTTCTAGCCCTTTCATAAATGCTATTGCTACCTAATAGTATTCCAGTAAATTACTCTTCCACTTAATTTAGCTAGGGTTGGTTTTGTGGCTTGGGGGGAAAAAACAAAACAAAACTCTGACAGACACAAAGAGAATGATTAAATGCATTAGGAAACATCTATTCAATATAATATCATTCGTCTATCAAAACCATGTTTTCAACACACATTTAAAGGCATGAGAAAGACAGTATTGAAAGATACATAGAGCTTATGATCCTGGTTGTATAAACGTATGTACACCTATAGAAACAGATTACCAGATCTGTATATCGACCTACCTATCTGTGCGTTTATACAGAAAAACGTATTACAGGAAAACACACACAAAGGTTAACAGTTCTTTTTTTCTGAGAAGAAAGATTACAGGTGATACTCAAGCCACTTTATCTTCAGAACTAACTTATCTGTCACCTCCTCCAGAAAGCCTTCTTCAACCTGGCTTAGGACTCCTCCTTTATGCTTTGAGAGCACCTAATACATCTTCGTATCATACTATACCAAATTGTAATTGCCTCTTTACCTGTCTCTCTGACCATTTTTTTATTGCCCACTCTCTATCCTTAGTTTCACATAGTGCCTGCTTATGGTAGAAATTCAACACAATTTGTAGAACAGATACATGCGAGAAATATTGTTATAATAAGGAAAAATGATGCTATTAAAAAGAAAGGGCTAGGAACAGAAGATATTCTGGTGAGAAGTAAAGAGAGATAGAAAACTGTTATTTTATAAGGAGTAAATTATATGTGACAGTGCATTGACTATTTTGGACCCCGTGAAATGGACAGATGTTGTGTTGTCTAGCATATTAGATTGGTGTAGACAAATAAACCATGGCTTTTTCTTGGTCTGAATCATTGCAATACCAGCCTCCCTCTTCATTTTTACTTTGCTCCCAGAGATATTGCCTGTTCATCCAGCGGCTTCTGTCCTCCAAGTACATCTTCTAAGATTACCATCAGCTAAATATTACATTGTCTTTGGACGATTTTCCTGCATTGTAACTCCCCACCATATTTTCAATGCTTTTTTCTAGTTCCAGACAAGCTACAGACTCATTTACCTTTGCGTTTGCCTTGCCCAAGGAAATTGAAAATAAATTTTAATTTCCTAGTTGAGGGCTATGTGCCTTGTGTGGTTCAGAGGAATAGAATTATTCTTGTTTGATGGAGTTAGGGAATATTAGAACAGTTTCTGAAGTTAGCGAAATTACACTCTAATTGATCACTTGTTTACATATTTAGAGTTCATTCCAATGAGCAGAGGTTTTGTCAATATCTGTGGTCTGTTTGATACCTGGCCTCAATCTGTCAATCACTCCAGTAACCATATTCATAGACTTCAGATGTGAATTTTAAATTCCATCAAAGCTTTCAACTGGCCTTGGAAATGCAGTTAAGCCTTTCTCATAGTTAGTTAGTTATCTATCTGACTATGCAACATGAAAGAAAAACTTTCTGTGGGGCAAATCAACAAACTCTGGAAGGATAATAAACAAGAGTGCTTTGAGAACTTCAGAAGCCCAAGTCCAAGTTTCTGGAAGCAAAGAATGAGCAGATAAGTCTTGATTGGTAAGTGTGGTGACCTGTAGGAATTTAATGGAAGTTTAGGTCTTTGGAGTTTCTCAGTGAAGTCCTAGAATGAGACGAGGTTTGATGTGGAGCTGACTGGAAAAGCAGACAATTTCTGAGGGGGAAAAACAAAGATATCAACTTTTGGCAGCTTGGATATTTGTTTTAGTTTTCATCCCTTCTTAGGAGAGCTATTTTTATTGCAAAAAATATATAATGCTAGCATTAAAATAGTCAACAAGCATTTATTGTGACAGGAATTGGGTTCCATACACTACTGAACGTGAAAGAAAGGGCCCGTACACGCACAGAAATGTGTGTGTGTGTGTGTGTGTGTGTGTGTGTGTGTGTGTGAGTGTCTGTGTATCATGTCTTTTTTTCTTTACTTAGTTGCAACCATTACAGGGGTTTTTGTTTGTTTGTTTGTTACTTAACATTATTATATCCCATGTTTTTCCATGTTCCTACATTGTTTTCATGGTCAACAATTTAATTTTGACAAATGGGCATTCATATTCTGTAGGACAAATTGCTGCTCTAGTAAGTAAGACCAAAAAGAACTTTTTTGTGGCATATGAGCATTTTTTCTTCACTGTAATTGTTTCCTGGGATAAATCCTCAGGAATGAGATTCTTCAGTCTTTGTAAAGAAGACAAATGTCGTGGATGTGTACCACCATGCTCCATTTCTAAGACACTGGAGAGCTTCACTGTATCTGTTATAGTAGTTTCTGGCTGAATACTTCTTAATACAATACTCCAAGCTTCAGAATCCTTCTTAACACAATACTCCAAGCACCCTCTATCATTCAACCTCAGGAGCCATCCCTGGTAAACAAATGTATGATTTTGATACGTATTACCACATCAAAATATTACCTTGGAGATATGTCAGGAGGAAAATACCACTTTCATTTACTTCCCCTTCCCAGAAAATCAGATTTTCCTTTTAGCCGACCCAATCTTCCCTGTGGTTTCCTTGGTCACTTTTGTGTTTCTAAATAGTCAATAAATACTCCCCTCCCTGTCCGTGGTGTTCCATCAGAGCTCACTGTACCATGATGCCAACTGCCTTTATGGAAGTAATGCATTTCACCAGGGCTTAAACAAAAGCACTAGATTTCCTTTAGCTAAACTGGCAGCCTTCCTGACAGTTTAACGACCACCAGCAGGAAATAAACCTCCCAAAGCAGTGAGAAGGAGGCTCTGATGTCTTCATTATTTAAGTTAAATAAGCTTAAACCAAGAGGCCTTCAAGGGTCTGTCTCCTGGTCCCTCCAGCCAGGCACAGACCTTTGACTTTCACAGAGTAGGAGGTGGGGCTGGCTCTTGCAGTCTCTTTTCCAGCAGTGTCAGTGCATGGCCAATGCCTTTAACAGTTTCCTCTCCAGCTATACCTAAAGCCTCCTAAAGAAATCTTGTGAAGGCATTGCCTTCTACTCCAGAATTTCTCCAAGTTCTGCTTCTTTTCACTCCTAGAATGTATTGCTCATTTTTCTCCTGATTTCCCCAGTGTGGGGGACATCTACTACTTTGCTTTAGCTGCTCTCTCCCTTCTGGTTCACTGGATAATAGCATCCTCATGCACACGCCTCCATTCATGACACTAGTGCCCACTCATGATGCTTTCAATGTAAGTCTAGTGGGACTGGCAATTCCAGTTCCTTGTCCATCTCTCGGAAAGAATTAGTATATGGCTCATCCTCATCCCCCTGGCTAGAGAGAGGGGTTCAAAGACTGGGCAAGAAACCCAAGACAGAGTAATCAATCTTTTTCAGAGTTCTAAATCTTCTGAAATAGGTGTGTGTGTAGGGGATTCTGTTTTTCTCCCATGGTTGCCAGGCTTGGTTACTATGAGAGTGGCGCTCACTGTAGTCATGCGCCCTTTGCCTTCTGCCACAGGGAGGAAGCTTAGTCACAGCAAAAGAGAAGGAGGCCTGCCTACACAGATGGGGACTGGGATGGGTTGGCCCTGTTGACAAATCTGAGGCTGTGCAGCTAGTATGGCCCACAGGAGGGGAGAGATTCTAAGGCCACTCTTTATCCCAAAGCTGCCTGGGCCTGTCCTTGCCCCGCCAGCAAGAGTACGAGGTTGGTATGACCACTCTAAGAAAGAACTAGGTCCCTGATGAATGGTTGTTGACCAGGTGGGGTGAAAGGGGGTGAGGTAAAGCCAGCTGGTCTACTCAATGCTTGAAATGCTGGATTCTTAATAGACGTCTGAACTGAGTGGGTTAGCCTCAATATTGTTTTCCACCAGCATACAGGGGGACACTGGTTAGGAATTCACAAATTTGGTTATCCGCAAATTTTATTGATATCCCCTAAGCGCCCCGAAGTTCTTGTCAATACTCTTCCCCTAGGAAGGCAGTTTCTCCAGGATACAAGAGTCAAATGCTTCCTTTTGACAGAGCAACAGTGATTAATGAGCAGACTAACTAATTGGCCGCATGGGTGTGCTCACCATCCCCCGAATGTTTCTTGCACAGCTCCTCTGCATACACAATTCTCTCATCTCAGTGTCCTTCCTCCTTTCTGCCATTGATTCTGAAGACATCCAAATTTCTCAGTTGTGCCAACTGTCATCCAAAACCCATGTGTGGGTGCAGGCTGGTTGCAAGGGTGATTTACTGATAAGAATGGTAGGTTGAAAGACTCCACTTTGGCTATGACTTTTGGATATGATTCGGTTGTTAATCAAGAGATTCTGAGAGTATGTGGAAGCTTTATTGAGATCTATTTTTCCTTTTGTCAGTAATGCCTCCGATAGCCCAAGTTTTATGAGGTAATTTTAAGGGAATGACATTTAAGGACTTCTAGATCATATTAGTTATTGATATACAACATCAGTGACAGTTACTAATTGATTCGAAAGTTCCAGCCAACACCCAACTGAAGTGATGACAGGTCCTCCACGGCCACACAGTTCGGTGTGTTTGTTAGCTACTTAAGGCAACATTTTAATTACAAAAATCTGCGATGGACTAGGCCCTAGACTCAGACCACAGATGGATGGAGTAGATGACTTAAAGTGCCCGCTCCTCCACGAAGACTCGGAGCTCCTTCTCGGAGCTCCTTTATCTTTTCTGTTTTTCATTAACTTTTAATCATTTGCTGCTTCTCATTAGTAAATATTTATTGAGCAGCCACCAAGTGCCAGACTCTCTGTTGGGTACTGTGGGGAATGTTTCCCCCTTCTCCTCCTGGAATGACATACTTCCATCTAACTGCCCTTACCCACTTCTCCACCTGGAAAGAGAAGAGGATAATCCGATTGATCATGCCTTGACATTTTACCCTAAGCAGCATTACTTCTGCTGGTCCTGCTGGCCCATCAGGGCTGGATGGTTGTTGAGGCAAGTCGGCTGTCCTTGCCATAGGCTGCACAATTTTCAAGGTCTTACATATCTGTAAGTGCCTGTTTTCAATCCTCACACTTGATTCATAGTTTGTTTAGGAAACCAATTCTAGAAGGGATGTCATTTACCCTGACTTCCAGCTTCCGATGTAGCTGTTAAGAAGCCCCATGCCATTCTGATTTCTTTCCTTTGTGTATGACCTGCTTCTTTTCCCTGGAAGCTTAAAGATCTGTCTCTGGCATTCTGGAATTTAACAATGATGTGCTTTGTGAGGGTCCTTTTACTGTTATTGTTTTGAGCATTTTGCTGGGTACTTTGCATCCAGAAACTCTGGTTCTCTGTTCATAGGAAATATTATTGTTTTGATACTATCTACTTCTTTCGTTTCTTTATTCCCTTTTCCCAGAATTCCTTTTAACTGAAGGTTGGACCTCCTAGACTGAGCCTCTATTTTCTCCCCATCTTCTGTCCTCTGTTCCCCCTACTTTCAGGGAAATTTCCCCTACTTTCTCATACAGGCTTTTATTGAAACTTTTATTCCTGTTGCCATATTATTCACTGTTGAAAAGCTGAGTACTTTTATTTTTACAACATTCTAGTTCTGTCTCACAGATATGATTTCTTAGCTCTCTGAAGATAATATCAATACATGCTTGTAAACCTTTCTTTTTATCACTAAATGCATTGTCTTTGTTTTCTCAGTGTTTTGTTTGCCTGTTAATTTGGAATCTGCGTTTCCAGTTAGAAGTTTTCCTCAACATCCGACTGCATCGAAAGGGGGCTGCTATGGTCTGAATGACTGTGTCCCCCCAAACTCATATGTTGAAACCTTAATGTCCAATGTTATGGTATTAGGAGGGGAAGACTTTGGGTAGAATTAGATCATAATGGTGGAGCCCTCATAAATAGGATGAACGTTCTTAGAAGAGACAGAGCTCCCTGGCCTGTGTGAGGACACAGTAAGAAGGTGTTGGCTATCACCAGAAGACAGCCCTCACCCAACCATGCTAGCACCTTGATCTTGGACTTCCCAGCCTCCAGGACTGTGAAAAATAAATTTCTGTTGCTTATGACCTACCCAGTCTGTGGTATTTTATTAGTAGCCCAAATGGACTAAGACAGAGTCTTTGACTGTTCATTCCCTTACGAGGGAAGCACTAATCAGGAAGGACCAAGAAGCTATGAGATTCTGTCTTGTGTTGGTCCAGTTTCCCTGGGAACAGCCATCCAACTCACCTGTGTAGATTAGTGAGGTTGACTGCCTTACTCTGGGAACAGAGTGGTGGAAGGAAGCTAGAACTTCCCCATTCAACATAGAGCCTTTTACTTAATCCCCATTTTTAATAAAGTGAATCACCCCTAAGCCCAGAACCTCTCAGTTCACCCTATAAAGGAGACACCTTCTGTCTTCAGCTGAGATGAAAAAGGGTGAGTTGCCCAGCGGCCAAGCTGGGAGAGAGGCCCTGAAGGTCTAACTGCTCCTTAATTAGATTTTAAACCCATCATCTTGTGTTCAGGCCACTCAGACCCTGTCTTGCAGAGTCTAGCACCTCCAATTCCTGCACCTTTAGACATTCTGTGGGATGAGTCAACTTGTTCTTTCTATCTTCCCCACCCCTTCACCTTACAGACTCCTAGGTTTCAGCTTCCCTAGCTCTTTAAGAAGACCCTATAACTTCTACCTCCCATCTTCCCTTCTGTTGACTTCTCTCATTTTCCTGTTTTCTTTGTATGGATTTTACCACCTTAATTTAATTAATGTCATTGTAGCTGAGTTTGGGATTAATTGAGCTATTCACTCCGCCACATTTAGATGGAAGTTTTTAGGGCACCTTTATTTTTTATGTTATTCATTTTATGTTCAAATAAATATATTTTATTCATTTCCTATTATAACATTTTAAAGAGATTTTCCTGAAACCTTATTAGCTTTGGTCATGTATTTTCTCAAAACAAACAAACAAACAGAAGTGATATTAAAAGTACTGTCTCTGCCCCTGACAGCTTTCATACATGAAAAACTCAGCCCAGCCCCCAGAAAAGGGTGGGGATCCCACCTCTGCAGGGTCAACTCAGATTGGAGGCAGAGGGAGAGCGGAGCATGAGGAGCAGTAGAGGGAAAATGCAAAGAGAAGAGGACTTGGAGGGGAGAAGGAGGAGGAGACAAGTGACCCACACAAATCCCACAGTCTTCACCGCCCTTCTCAGGCTCAGGCCCTGCCCAAGAGAACAAATACCATCATAATGAAACTCTCTCCAAAACAAAGAGTTTGAAAGCCCAGAGGATGCTGAGCTACCCAAGAGAAATCAATACCAGAAAATCCCAACAGTACTCAAGAATTAGGGCAGCCCCTGGAAGTTGGTTGTGGTGGGCTGTGACCTGCCCATGTGTCTGATGTGGCTGGTGGGAAAGGCGGGCCCACGTGGACCTGGACCAAGGAAGGCCTGGTCGCCTCCTCTCCCTCCTCCCGCCCTCCCTGTTTCTCTGAGGAAATTTAATTTTCTTTTTTGGATTCTTTTCCCTGACAGTACCCATTATTCTTGGCGAGGCCACAAAAAACTTCACCCATTTCTTTTTTGCTTGTGTTTTCTGCTTTTATGTGCTCAGGCCAAAGCAGAATCTGAAATCCAGTAACCGTTATTCATCTGACTATTGTTTGAAAAGGCAACAAGGGGCTGAACCCTATTATGTCCCATCTTGGTCTCCTCCAGCCTCAGCCTCGGGTCTGCTGGAATGCACTCTATCACCCTTGTGGGATGACTTCCCATTAATATTTACCAGATGCCGTTCACTGCCTAATCCTCTTACCGTCCGATGAGTTCTAGCCGCTTCCTGCAGCATAAAAAATGCCACAGTAACTATGTACTTAAGAGCCTATGTTCTTGGCCCTTGATTCTGAACCAGGAAAGGAAACCAAATAGTGATTAACTCATAAAATGAAATGCCCAAATTAGATTTTGTTCTTCCTGAGGCCCAGCCCCAAAGATTATGGTGACTAATGCAGCAAATGGAGAAAAGCACAGAGAATTTCGGTCCTGGAGGAGAGCCTATACTTGCTTCTTGAAATGGTGGGTGGATTTCTATGGTGCTGGATGGGATGCATAATACCTACCAGCTCTCAAACTAGGGGTTCCCATAGCATGGTAGGTAGGGGGTGAGGGGCAGCTTCTGGGGCCTGGAGGGTTCTGTTTCTTCATCTGGGTGCTGCTTGCTTAGGGATATCTGTGTGCAAATCCAGCGACTGTGCACTCATAATATGTGCATGAGTCTATATGCATGTTATTCATCAATAAAGTGCATTAAAAAGGCATCAGTGACTTTCACCTCTCTGGAGTCACAGAACCCTTTGAGAATCTGACAAAGGATGTGGACCCTCTCCCCAGGAAAACTTTCAAACTCCCCAAATTTTCATCTAATTTTGGGAGTTTCATTGACTACCTGAAGTCATGGACAGAAGAGAGCCCCACGTTAAGATTCCCTGCCCAGCGTTCTCTGCTTCGTCCCTCATTTTTATCCCCATGTCTACTCAGATGCTGAGTTCCACGCATTGTTGCTGCAGATGGGCTGCCTGCTTTCCTCTTCCACGCTGCCAGCCTGGCCCATCTCTGACCTTCATTGTCCGTAATCCATCCCTGGCGTCACTGATTTCATCATGAAAGGTTTCTGCTCAAAAAACCTACATTGCCTCCTCTGGGCTAACTGGAATAAATAGATACATTTCATCCCAGATTTGCAGAGCCTCCATCAGCTGCCCTTTTCTTACCTACCCAACCCCATCTCATATTCTTCGCCAGCTGTAACTTGCAATTTCCTTGACATTCACAATACGTCAATTCATTCTTGCCTTTGAACATTTCACTTTTCTCAGCCAGAAATCCCTCTCCTTTTGTTAAGCTCATAAAATACTACAACCACAAGCCTGTTTTTCCTAAGAACCCTTTCTTGACTACTTCTACAAAGATCGCTCCCTCCTTTCAACTCTATGGCACTTTTCTCTCTACCTCTCATTTTATTACATGGTCCTGTGTCATTCATTCATGTGTTCTATAAAGATTATATGCTATTTTGTTTGAACTTCATTAGTTTTCTACTGCTGCTGTACCTAATGACCGCAAATGCAGAGGCTTAAAACAACACATTTATTATCTTAAGTTCTGTAGGTCAGAAATCCAAAATGGCTACGATCAAATTATCGGCAGGGCTGCATTCCTTTCTGGAGGCTCTAGGACAAAATCTACTTCCTTGCCTTTTGCAGCTTTTAGGGGATTCCCATATTCCTTGGCTCACGATCCCCTTCCTCCATCTTTAAGTGAGGAGAGTCCTTCTCACATCACATCGCTCTGACATCCACTTCTGCCTCTGTCTTCCCCTTTTAAGAACCCCTGTGATTACATTGGGCCCACTCAGATAACCAAGGATCATCTTATTTTCATGTCAGTTGACTATCAGCCACCTTAATTCCATGTACAAGCTCAATTCCTCTTAGCCACATAAGGTACCATATTTACAGGTTCTAGGGATTATGTTGTGGACGTTCTCGGGGAGCCATTTTTCGGCTCTACCACAAATTCAGGAGCATTTTGTTCAATATACCTGATTTTATTACTTGGTCCTGTATAATTTATTCATTCACCCATTCATTCATTTTATAGTGAACATCTATTCTTTTGTGGCCCAGCATCTATTACCCCATTTCTAATATAGTGTCCCAAATTTCTCCTTGGGAGTTACTACCCCTCTCACTCTCAGTCCATGTGCCCCAGGGGAGGAAACTCCATCCCTGGCTACAGTGACTCTTCTAGGAATGGACATGTGACCCAATCAGAATCCGTGAGACATTTTGGTGGGAATAATGGAAGAGAGGAAAATATTCTTTGCAATGGGGCTTGAATTGGGAAGATGAAAATCTGAAGATGCCAAGGAATACCATGGAAAGCCTGGAAATGAAGCCAACACTGAGAAAGGCAGAGCTGAGGGATGAAAAGAAAATGAATATTAATGCCATCATTTGAGCTCCTGGATCAAGTCAAACCTCTGGGCTTTTCAGTTACGAGGTTTATAAGTTTCTTCAGGTAAAGAAAGAAGTCCTTGGGGACCAGATCAGGTGAGTAGGGAGGGTGTTCCAATACAGTTATTTGTTTACTGGCTAAAAACTCCCTCACAGACAGTGCCGTGTGAGCTGGTGCATTGTCGTGATGCAAGAGCCGTGAATTGTTGGCGAAAAGTTCAGGTCGTCTCACTTTTTCACGCAGCGTTTCCAGCCCTTCCAAATAGTCAACGTGGTTGATTGTTTATCTAGTTGGTAAAAATTCATAATGAATAATCCCTCTGATATCAAAATACGTTAGCAACATCGTTGCAACAAGTCCGCCAACTTATTCTCAGACCTCGTACACACTGTACACCTACTGTGTGTTATGCTCTAGAAATTGCAGTATAACATTGCTATCATGATGAAGATTATGGAAATATTCAGCATACACAGGTTACCTCAAGTTTGGGAACAAGGAAGCAACTAAGCTGACACACTAGGGTAGATAGGGGTTTGCCAGACTGAGGTGGGGTAGAGGTGATGATAAATTGTGTTTCAAATAGAAGGAAGAGTATGTGCAAAGGCTAGGAGGTAAGAGGCTCTCTACTTCTTCTCCAAGTGTAAGTCTGGCCTCTACAACCAGAACGTAAGTTCCTCAGGATATATCTAGATTTAGGGTGGCATTATAATCATAACAACCACTAGACTAAGACAGTATCAATAAATGCTAATACTTTTCGAGATGTATCGCGTGTCAGTGGCTAGTTTCAGTACTTTGCAGGTATTATTTAATCCTCAAAACCACCTTTTGAAGTAGTTAATCTTATCACTATTTTACACATGAGGATACCGAGGCAAAGAAAAGATAAGCAACTTGCCGACGTGGCAGACACTGCTGGCTGACTAACCAACAGTCATTCATCTGCTTCTCCCTTATCAGCAGAACCTCAATTTTGTTCAGTGGATCATGTCTATCCTTTTTATACCACGTATCATTCTTGTACATTCATAGAAATTATATATATAGAGAGAGGGGGTGGGGGGAATTAGTCAAGGCATTCCTAAATCTGCTTTACATTGAGACTCTAACTCTCCTGAATCACTTTTCCACTATGATTCACCCATGTTCAAGACTTTCCACACACCATTACCCTCTTCCATCAAGAGCTTTGGTGATGCAGAGCTATTCAAGAGGATTCCCCCTCTGTAATCTCTGGGCTTTGTTCCTGAGATGTCACCACTCCTCTACAAGGTTTATGCCCGAGCACAGGCAATGCTTGGCAACAGCAATTATATGACATACCCAGTGTCAGAGATGTTAAAATAGAAAATATGTGTGCATGCGCATGTGCATGTATGCATATCTTAGGTTTAAAAAGAAAGGATGGTAACTTCCTCTTACTATTACAATACTCTTATCTTGTTTTCTGTTATTTGCAGCCAAAAACTTCCTTTCTGATTCACCCAAGAAACCAGCATAATGTGTGTCAGAGCTCAGGTTTGAACTCCATCATTTTGATTTTAGACTAGGCTACTGATCGCTGTGCTAAACAACTTTTGTGTTTTAGCTAAAGTGACAGATCTAATTTATTGATAGCGACTTCCTGGAGTGTTGTGTTGAGACCATGGTCTATTACCTGTGGCTGCCATGGAACCCTGAGTGGTGAGTTATATGTGCAAGCCGCATATTCACCTTTCCTAGATAATCATCTCAACTTTCAATTTTTATTCAAAGCCATGAGTTCCTACAGCTGGGATACAACCAGCTGCAACCTAAACACTTCAGAACAAATAGGCAGAACTGCCACAAACGGCTATGCAGGTTGCGTACTGTACAACTTCAGAGAGTGCTATTCACAATAGACTATGGTGTAAATGGCAGCCCCTGGTTTTGTGCAGCACACAATGTGCACAATTGTATCTGGCAGCTCTTAAAATGGTAATTCTCTATTTAAACACCATGGATACAACCTTCATAGCGAATTGCAATCATTTATTCTGGAATTTTATTCCCAGTATGCAGGTCAAGTTATTCATGTCTAATTAAATTTCTACTATTTAAATTAAATTCTCTTCCACATGACACAGACTTAAGAATAATATAAATCATTTAGTCTGGCTCAGTAGAGGCTCAATAAACATAAGTGAAACATTAAAAGTCCTTCACACAGTTGAAGACAATAATTAAGTCTCCTATTCTCATTAGCTTCTCTAAGCTAAACAAACCCAATTTACTTAACAAGCTATTGCCATGTGCCAGGAACTATGCTGAACACTTTAATTCGTGATGTCATTTCATCCTCACTGTAACCCTAGGTTTGTACAAACATCCTCACTGAGGTAGGTTTGTCATTACTCCCATTTTACAGATTATTCCCATTTTACAATGGTTGGGAATGCAGGACCTGAAGTTAAACAACCTGGATCCCTGTGACCTTAAGTAAGTCATCTAGTCCCTCTGGGCTCCAAATCTGTCAACTGTGCAATGGAGATAAAGACAATGCCTACTTCATAGAATTGCCCCAGTATTTACGGTATTCAGCACCATGTCTGGAGCTTAGAAAATAACCAACATTCTTTGCTGCCATTGTTATTATAATTCCAACACCCCAGTCTGGGCAGGGACTGAGCTGGGAACTGAACTCCAGGATCCAGATGTCTTCTCCCACTCCGCCTTTCTAACTCTACCGCAGTTTTGAAAAGGAGCTTAGAGCATATGTCATCACCTCCTCATTTTACAGACAGGGGACCTGCGGCTCAGTGTGCATTACTATGATCCACGAACCCAACTGAGAGAATCTGGTTCTCAGAATAGCCAGTCTCCTCTCTGCCACTCTGCTACTTATCTTAATGCTTTGTACCACATGGGCTGAGGCTTCACCCTCTCATTGGATGAATGGAGAAATCTTTGAGAAAAAAATAGCACACTCGTAAGGGACTACTCGGACACATGTTCTGTTTCATGGCAAGAGGAGAGATTGTCCTCCAACAATGCCAGGCTGATCAAGGCTCCAAGGAGTCCCCAGGCCTGGCACCTCTGTGCACACCTGGTACCTGGCCCTGCCCAGGAGTTGGTGCATGCTTGGACATTCCAGAGACCCACGACAATTACAGGGCACCATTCACTTACCCCGGGGACTTCTTGTGTGAATTAGAATGTCCTATTAAAAAGGAAATCCAAGATAATAAATTGTCCTACAGGGCTCAGATGTCTTTAATCGTGGTTTTATCTTCTCCCCCAGGCCTGGTGATTTCTAATGAGTTCCAGCTCACATCCTGGATGAATTATCGTTGGAGGAGTGTGTACACTCAGTGAAAATAAACTAACAGTGAGACTCATGTTTACTCTTTAATAACTCTATCCAAAAATAGTCTGTTTTTATAAAGAACATTTTTCAAATAGAAGAGTGACTGCTGATTAACCCCTTATGCTTTGTACAAAAAATAAAAACATAGACACATACACACAGTTGAATTTATGACTTTTGACCTATGGAGTAATGTGTAATATGGACATAATCTATGACCTTTGACAAGTTTCTTCCCACCCTGGGCCTTAGTTTACTCATCTACAAAATGTAGATAATAATATCTACATCTCATGGCTGTTGCGAGGATTCGTGTAAGTAAATGGTCAAGTTCAGTGTATGATAGTAAATGTTAGGTTTTTGCAAAAGTTAGCATTTTATAATGCTACACAAAGTCACATGTAAATTGATTTTGGGAAATCCATCCTGTTTTCCCACTGACTTACATAATTTCAGAGGTTCTTTATCTTTTTTCTTCACTCCTCCTGGATCTATAGAAGATCGTGGCCCCTAACTGTTTTTCTGCCTCCCTCCACCTTTTATCAAATACTTAGGATCCACAAGCAAATTCTTAACAGCCCTAGGAAACTACTGCTTAAAGGAATCCTGTGCTGAAACAAAGCGGTTGCCAATAAACTGAATAATCACCTTTTAATTGATCTGGTTTGTAAGTTGGTATATTGAATTTCTGTACATTGAACCCATACTGTGGGGATTGCTCTGTCGATTTCCTCTGCAACCCCATCTGGTGAGAAAGAAATTAGGTAGAATTGTTTATACTTCAAGGAAGGGAAGGATCAAGATGTGCTCCCCCCCTTTCTCCCTACAGAGAAGTATTGCTTTTCTTTTCTATAATTCCTTCTTCTTCCTGTCTTTGGAAGAGGGAAGGGCCTCCAGGCAGGGTCAGTTGTAGCCATGGTGGTGAAGGACAATTGTGTGTTTGAGTGTGTGAATCTGAGAGTGGGTGTTTGAGAAAGGAGCTGAACTTCTGAACTTGAGCCTGGGTCTTGAGTCTGGGTGAAAATGGAGCCACTGACAGGAAGAGCCCCTTGTGCAAAATAGCTGCCACTTCTCTTCCCAGCACCTCCTGTCCCCCTATTCTCATGCACTCCTCACAGGGCCACCTCGACCCCACCGAGAAGAAACCAGAAGCCAGAGGGACTCTAGCAAGGGCGCCATGACTTAGGAGTGCATCATCTCCTGGTGTCTCCATTGATTGAAAGATGAATAAGAATCTGTGCTGCCTCAGGAAAATCATGAAGTCTACAGAAGAAGACTCAGCCATTATTCAGAGGTTTGATGTCTACCTTGTCCCTTCAGGTTATGAGGAAACTCTGAGAGGAAAGCCAAGAGTAGAAGACTAGAAAATATTGGAAGATGTTTTTACCTAAACTCCTCTTGTGCATATAAAATTCAGTACCAATTCTGGAGCCACTATTTCTGAGAATGGTGAAAAAACTCCTCCTCTTTCCACATCATTATAACGCCATCATTTCTCTGGTTAAAGCCCATCTCTTTGGGGTAATTCATTCAGTTGAATTGAAAGTTCTCCCCCTGCCCTTCTCTGTCTCCCCAGTGGGGAAGCTGAGTTCCCAGAAGGCTTTTCCTTACCCTCCTGTCCTCATGAGAAGGTCATCTGTTCCAGATAAGATCTATCAACCTGGCAAATCCAGGTACCACCCAATGTCAAGGCTGGCATCCACTGAGGCATGTGATTCCTCTGGAATTGGGTATTGGCTTCTTTGTCATACCCACTTCTAAAATGTCCACAACTGGTGTCACAGTGGCACAGCAAATGCAGCTTCTCCTATGACATAGCGTCACATGGCTCTGTCGAGCCTATGACCTGGCTGTATCCTCTCTCTGGGATGCAACTTTGGTTCATGCATACTAAAGACTGTGCAATGATATCCCCTCAAACCACATCACAGTGACCCCATGGCATGGGGTACCTGACCAACAAGTGTTCTCTGCTCAGAATATCAGATCCAGTTTTTAGATCTCCAACCCTCTCCTCTTTTTCATGGATTCAACACTGAAGCGTGAGGTAAAGGATAATTATTCTACGTTCCACCTGCCTCAGTGTTGATGTAAATCCTCAGAGGATCCAAGGAGAAAATGCTGTAAGGAAGGCATTAACTATTGAGGTTAGCACATAGAAGGTGCTCTCTCAGTCTTACAAAGATAGTGGTATTTCATTAGCTGGCACAGTCTAATCAAATATTTAATCGGTTACTTAACTGATTTAATATCTCTGTGTTCTCATCACCCAGCACAACACCTTATACACAGCAATAAATTATATACACAGCTCATAAATTATTTGCTAAATTAATTCATTTTAAGGGATGAAATCCAATGTTGCTTGAAGACAAATCCTTTCCTTTCCACTGGATTGGGAGAAAAGGGCGTACCTCATTTGGGGACCCCAAAGCGACCAGGACACGAGCTGGCTAGAAAAGAGGCAGGTACATATGGGGCTTTCCCACCCACAATAGTCCTACTTCATGTTCTTCTTTCTTAGTTATTTGTCAGGGCTCCCCTCAAAAACAAGTGGCTGAATTGAATTTAGGAAATGGTTTTGAAATCAATGGACCCAGGGAAGTCCCCTTGAGTCAAAACGTGAAGAAAGTGAGTACTGCCAAGCAAAGGAGCTTATCTCGCCCTGAGAGGGGAAGAAGTTGTAGGGAGTAGCTCAGTGTTGTGCCCACAGCAGGTGCTCCGTGGGTGGAATGAATGAATGAATGCATGAATTAATGCTTGAGTCCAGATAGGCATTCTAAACCTCACCTTTATTCTCCTTTGTTCAGAGTCCACAGCGCGTTTTTACTAGACCACACGTTAGCCACCTGAGCTCTGAAAACCAATGTAGTCAGAACAGCAAATGCCCCCAAAATGTTATTCATTATTGCACACATGTGAGCAAATATCTGGCATACAAAAACCTCAGCCCTACCAGCAACTTAAACAAAAGCTGGCTACCTCAAGATGCCCTATATTCTATTCACTGTGGGCATCTACTATGTGTAGGAACCAGCAACGAGAGCTTTGAGGAAGGCATGTAGGAAAAAAGCAAATATAATACCTGCCCTAAAGAAATGTACGAGTATAAACTAGCAAGGAGAAAAACAATAAGTATACCCCCATAGATTTAGTCATACCAGATAATACAGGTTAAATTACAGTTGAGTGGTACAGTCGTTTTGTGCTACTGGATTTCCAAAGAGCACGTGATCCCTTTGAGGTCTAGAGAGGGAAGCTAGGGGAGACTTTCTGCAGGAGCTGAAACCACCTGATTCATGAGGCATGAGTCCAATTCAGACGGGGGGTGACAAGGGGAGTCCCAGGACAGTGAGGAGACTGAGTCTCCATTGGCCACCTCACTGGGGGCTCCTCAGAGAAGACATTTGGAAGAGTCTCAGTTGATAGGAATATGGACCACACCTCAGGCTCTGGGCCCAGAGTATAACATGAATTATCTCGGGGATCCTCTCAATAACGCCCCAAGACAGAATGGCAGACACTGCTGGGGTTTCCCCTTCTTCCTTCCTCACAAGACCGCCGTTTTGTTTGAAGCAACAATACGTCCATATCCCAGCTTCATTGGCCGCTATCGTTGTGGCCCATGAAGTGTAAGATGGAATGACTAAGTGGGGCTCTCCAGCAAGCTCTTTAAAGGGGGACAGATGCTGCTGGCCTCTTGTTACTTTGTCTGAAACTGGAACAGCCACCTGATGGGCCTGCCTGCTTGGGCAGCAAGGCAGAAGGAGCCTGGGACCTCAGTGCGTCCCTTGAACAATGGTACCCACCCTGGGTTGCCTACCCCTGAACTCCTTGTGCCAGGAGAAAATAAGTTCCTATTTGGTTGAGCCGCTGCCTTCTGACCTCTGTTGTTTGCAGCTGAATGTAATCTTATCATAAATAGGGAGGTGATATTAATAACCTGTTTACAGACTAGGAAAACAGGCTCAGAAAGTGTCGCTATTCCTAAGTCACGATCCAATAGTCAAATCCAGACCAATGCAGAACAAGGCTGGTTGACTCCAAAAGTACACTGAGAATATGTGAAACTACTCCAGAATCACATTTAAAAAAATAATAAGTTAAAGAAAGAAAGCAAACTTTAGCAAATTTTTAACCTCTCACATAGCCTTTATCACAATCCACCTTTTATTAGATGTTGGTAGGTGTCTTTTTCTCTCCCCATACATTGCTTTGGAATCTCCTAGAAGGCAGGGCTAGGATAATCATGCTTGTGGCCCTCCCTTCTGCCCTCCTTCAATGCCTACCATGTTTCCCCGAAAATAAGACCTAGCCGGACAATCAGCCCTAATGCATCTTTTGGAGCAAAAATTAATATAAGACCTGGTTTCATTTTACTATAAGACCCGGTATAATATAATATAATATAATATAATATAATATAATATAATATAATATAATACCAGGTCTTATATTTATTTTTGCTCCAAAAGACCCATTAGGGCTGATTGTCCGGCTAGGTCTTATTTTCAGGGAAACACAGTTGCTTACTTCAGGAAAAGTAAGCAAAAAAAAAAAAAAAAAAATCAACATACTAACTCAGGATGATAACTTCTCCTGAGAAAGCCTATCCTTTTGTGTACAGATGTGTGAGGTTATGCTGGCATGTGCTTGAGGGATTGTGTCCCATTGCGTACGTGTGTGTAGGTATATGTGCGCATGTGCATACACACGCCTGAGTGTCTGAGACAGAGGACCAGAGGAGCAATGTTTATTCATCACTGTCAAATCCCATTGTCCCCCCGCCCCCATCCCTGGCTTCTGCAGACATACAGTGAGAGCACCAATGATTATATTAGCGATAACTAAACTTTTGTGCAGGACCTGAAAATTTAATTTCCTTGTGGGAAGCTGCAGCGAAGAACTTAGCTTATGTGGTTCCAACAACCCATGAGCTTGCCCAGAAAAGGAAAAGAGAATACCAGCTACAGCCACTGGCTTCTGGATTGTTTTGAAAAATAAAAAGACAGCAGCTCATTTTTTATCTCCCTCTTTGGAAACAGCTCCAGATCCTTTTCTGTCTATACCTAGCCCACATCAGAGGGGTGGGAAGACACACGTAGCCCTTGAGAAACATCTCATTTATTCCAGTTTATTCTACGGTTGTGAATTTCTTCTCTCCATTCTTTAAAGTAGTATAACTATCAATTTTTTTTCCTTAATTTGCTTGGGGGTTGAGACCCTGATATTTAATGAGTCTTCCTCATGGGCTAGTGTGGGGACAGAGCCAGGAGTGCAGTTTCCAGGCTCTCAGCCTCACATAGAAAGGTGCTGGCTCAGGTAGTAGATGGCCATCAGCTGTGACTAGTTGGCCTTCGGCTGTTACCGGTTAGCCATTAGCCACTGATATAACTGCCATGGCTGAGCTAGCAAAGTGTGTGGCGTGGTGTGGCGGTGTAGTGGCAGAGTGTGGGCGGAGTGTGGATTGCGGATTCTGTGGCTCCTGCTTCCTGTGTCTCCAACCCAGCCACCAGCGAGACTATAGTGGTATGACTCCCCTACCTATGGCTCCGTGGGTGTTCCTTTTTGGCCTCACCATGTCCTGCGTTCTTATGTGGGGAGCGGGACTAGAGACCCCAGAAGAAACCCTGCCTGACACCCTGCATGACAGCTAGGCACTGTAGTAGAAGCATTTGCATGCTTTAACTCATTGAATTCGCCCATTTTGAAGATCAGGAAACCGAGGGACACATAAGTAAACTTGCCTAATGTCGCACAGCTAAGAGGTGGCAGAGCTGGGATCCAAATCCAAGCAGCTGCAAAGCTCGAAACCTTAACATCACCGTATGTGGGGACTGAGGACTGGGCCTCAGGAACGCTGGCTCTTCTCTGCTGGCTGCTACCGAGAGTCAGTAGACACCAGAGTCAGGGCACCCTCAGAGTGACAGCAGACACCTACGCAAGTGGCTCACTGAACAAGTCTGGGTGGTGCTGCGCAGGGGGTGTTTACATGTGTGCCACTTATTTGTGTGTGTTTAATACAGTCTTGTGGCAGATGGTAGCAAAGCATTTCTGAGAACGGGCAGCTTTTCTATTTGGTACAAAGGCATCATTTGGGTTAAAGGAGGCCTGGGGTTCTCTGTGTGATATGCCCAGCAAAGCTGTGGAAGCCAGTCCAGAGAGAGATGGAGATGAGATGCAGGACTCCACCCAGCGAGCAGTGCTGAGGGCAGCTTCCTCGGGCTCCGGGCTCTGCCCACTCCTGGTCCTGTCCTTCGTGACCACCCTGACTTCCCTCAACTACATTTTTACAATTAATTCCCCGAACGTGCTTAGGGTGGTTCGAGCATGTTTCTGTTACCTGTGGAGTGGGATCACATTTCTAAACTATTAACCAATGTGCTCTTTTATTCTGGCATTTCCTTAGACCCCTGTGTCTCTCCCTTTTCTTGTTTAGCCCGTAGTCTGCATTTGTTCCCACAAGGAAGAGAATACATAAAAGAAAGCAGAGGAAGAGGGAAAGAAAGCCAATGAATGAATAACTTTTGAGCTTCCAGCGTGTAGGCACTCGTACAGCGGAGGGGCTCCTGTGAGGCTTCCTCTTCCCAGCATAGAAAGGTGTCCATAGGCTGGGGAGTCAGCAGGGGGAGAAGAGGGGTCAGGTCAGACACAAGGTGGAGAATCCCAGTTCAGGGTGGCAAAACATCTAGAGGTGGCTCTGCCTTCACTTGGGTCAGTGCTGTCCTTCCATATTGCCCAGAAGCAGCACAGTGAACCATTATACACTTAACACACCAGGGTCCATCTGCCTGTGTGCCATATGTCACCTGAGCTAGGGCATCTGGTGAAAATGTCCTCCACTGGAGCTGGCACCTCACTGCTGACTACAGATGTGATGCCCATCCCGCCCTGGACCTGGGGCCAGTCCACTCTCTGTGGGGCTCACAGACTGTCCAGTGACCATCTGAGCGAGCGCCATACCCAGTATCGCTAGACTAGTAGAATCAAGCAACATGGCCAGAATTTGTAGTTAGGCAAGCAAGTTGACATGACAAAAGTATCATGTTATCCTTGTGGCCAAGCTGGAAAAGTGTGGGTCCGGTGGCAACACATTTAGGGAGACTAGGAGCCATCTGAACAACCAATGGGCTAGAAGCCTGATAAATTATGCCAATGTCCTCTTACAACACAATCTCTGTCCTCAGCTCTGTGCTATTCAAGTGGCAGCTGATCAAAGCGGAGGCCATACCCAGAGCAGAAAAGAGATTCAACATCTGCCACGAGCTTGGAAGTGGCACGTGGCATGGGCTCCCGGCATTTGCTTTCACTGCACCCAACCATGACATCCATGCCAGGCCTCCTTGCTTGCTCCACATGGACCACCCAGAAGTCAGTCCATGGCTTACTTTCGTGTTACAAGTCACAGCAAGCCACTCTGACTTCAGGAAAAAGGGAGGGTGTCTCAGAAGCATGGATTGTCTCCAGGTACCCAGAGAAGAGGAGCTCGTCTGGTTCTTTCTTAGGCAGGCTACAATAACGAGCACAATCGAACAAACTGACATGCTTTCGTCAGAGTTTTTAAATCTCCAACTGCACCAATCCTGGATGGGAAGGAATGCAGCTTGAGACCAGCGCCTGTGGTAAGAACACTTAGATTGTGACTGCCAGTTCAGGATGAGCCAACAGTGTGATATGACGGCCAAAAAGACCAATGTAATCTTGAGCTGCATTAATAAAAGAGTGGGTGCTGGTGCTGCCCTCAGTTCAGAGCATTGTGCATTCCAGGCACGGTGAACAGAGAAGAGTGGCCAGGGATGAGCCAAAATCACGCTCTACAGGGAATGGAGGGAGCACCTGGGGTATTGCTGTCTAGCTTCCTTTTAAGGGCTTGGTGGAAATTTCCAGGAGTTGGGCTCACAAGTGTGGAGTCTGAGGCTAGACGATCTGATTTAAAAATCCCAAATTCAGCCGCTTCCTAGCTTTTCCCTACACATCAGGAATGTCCTAAGCACGTCACCTGAAATATCTGATTTCATCATCACCACAGCCATCAGAAGGAGTACCACTTTGTCCCTTTCTACAGATGAGAAAACTGAGGCACAAAGGGGTGAATTAGCTAACCTAAGGTTACACAGTGAGCACATTGAAGGGCTAGGCTTTGAAGGCAAGGAGAGTGTGCTTTCTTTGCTCTCCACCAACCAGCTGTATGTGCTTGGACCTTATCACCTCCCCTCCCAGGGCCTCCGTTTGCCCACCTGGAGTGTGAGGTGAATGATACCTGTCCTACTGCATCCTGGGAGTGTATGATAACAAAGTGTTGGGGAGAGTTTAAAACTATGTACCAAAAAGTGTACTATTACCTTAGACACAGAGACCTCACACAGAAGAGATGAGGGAGGAATCTCCCTCTCCACAATGTCACGTACAGGGCTTTCATCCTGTGGGATGGGAGAGAGATGGATACGGCCATCTTTGGGGAATACCATCTGCCAAGGGATTTACTACGTATATTCCAGGCATGGAGCGAAGCATTTTATGGTCACTATGTGTCATCATCATTAAATTCACCCCCAAAATCCTGTTCTGGTAGGCACTATTGTCTCCTTTTATGGAAGACGGAGATACAGGGAAGTAAGCAAGACCAACCCGTGGGGAGGGGAAGCTGGGATTGAGCCCCAGGTGTGCTGCCTGGGAGGCCAGGTAAAGACCGGCATGAGGCGAAGATCCTGCTTCCATCACGGAACACATTCCGTGGTAGCCATCTGGCACAATGATCAACCGCGGGAGCCCGACATCAGCTTGCGGGGGTCACTCCAGGCCCTTCCACTTGCAAACGGCACAACCTTACGCAAACTCCTCGATGTCTCTAAGCCTTGGGGTCTTCAGTGGTAGGACAGGAACAGCCATAGTGCCTGCTTGGTAGAATGAATTGAGACTCCGATAAAAGGTTTCACACATTGTCTGGAATCTAGCGAGAACTCTCTAAACGTCAGCTGTTATTATTTTTAAAGTGGGCCAGGAAGGACATCTTAAAAAGACAAATCTTCTACCACTACCAAAATTATGCGTCATGCACCCTCAAGCCTAGCAAATGCTTTTTGTGTGTTGGTGTCATTACTTAGCCTCGGGTAGACAAAATGCTGCAGCGCTAGCCTGGGAAGTCATGCCTCTCCCCCCCCCCCCACCAGGCCCTCTGATAAACGAGGCAGGGGGTGCTGTCTCTAAGAGCTCCTCCTGTGTCCTTCCCAGAGGGGTACCTGGACTGACTCAGCTGGGAGGGCAGCAGTGACTCATTAAGTATCAAAAACTGATTAACCACCCTCCAGCCTTGGGAAGGGAGCTAACATCCAGGAGACCCAAAGTTCTCTCCCCACCGCAGGCCCCCAGTGGCTCCTTAGACAGGAGAACAGGGCATGAAAAGGAACTGTGTTTCCACATCAGGAGGGTGTTAGTCATTCTGGGCACACACATCTCCAGTTTTAATAAAAGCTCATGCTAGCACCCCTCCCTCATCCATTCCCATGGCTTCAATTGTCATCTACAGCTAATGAGTCTCCAATCCACGTCTCAATCCACATTTCCTTCCAGAGCTGGAGACCTGCCTCAACTCAGACGTCCCACAGGCCCCTCACGCGCAGCAGGCTCCGCGCTTTGACTCAGCTCCTTCTCCTCACCCAGACCAGGCTCTCGTCCAGGAGTCTCAGTGATGACCTCCATGGTGGTTCCAGGAGCCCCAACCAGAAATCCATCTCACCTTGACAACCACCCCCCTCCCCGTCCCCTGCCCCCTACAGGTGGCCCATCACATATCGCATTGTTTCTACCCCCTGAGCCTCTCCCTTGGGGAGATTCTCTTAAAAAGCATCCCAACGCCTTCTGAATCCATCTCTGCTCTTCTCCCATTTTTTCCATCGCTGCAGTAAGAACTCTGCAAAACGCCAACAGGAGCACTGTCCTCTGCCTACCACTCTGCAGTGACTCCCCCGTGCCCTCAGATGAAGCCCACACTTTTTAACACGGCTCCGAGGCCTTCAATGATTCAGCCACTGCCCATCTGTGACGGCTAAATTGTGTCACCGCAAAATTCATATGGTGAAGCCCCACCCCCCAGCAACACAGAATGGAACAGTATGGCAAGAGAAAGCCACTGTCTCATAAATCTGTTTCTTGGGCCTCCAGATAGACTGTGAAAGGAGGGGATACCTGCGGACCCTGAGTAGAAGGTGGCGGTTGCAGGTTTAGTTCAGTCACAGCAGTCCCTGTTTAACATGGAAGAGCACAATGGGCTCAGAGACACTCTTGGAGTTTAAAGCCTCCTGTCAGGGAAACTGAGCCCCAGAATTCCTGCCATGTTGGTAGCCAGTCATCTTCACTGTCTCTCCAAGGCAGCCCGTGTCACCAGGACACGTATCCATTCTGGTCTGATCGATGAGATCCGCTGATGGAAGTGCTGGGCCCACCACTGGAGGGTGGGCCCAGGCTCCTGGACATAACCCCCTGCACCCCATCGGCTCAGCGTGCGCTGGCCCTGGACGCAGGGGCGAGTACCTACCCCCATAGGCCTCTTTTAGGCACCGAGCGGCCCCTGCCAGGTACTTGGATAAGTCTGCCTTTTACCTATAGGGAGGGAATCTTCTCTGAATAATGAGCCGCTAGTTTAGAAGTAAAAAAACCTATTCTAGCTCCATCTGGAATTAGAATGGTGGTTCACACGCAGACAGATTCCACCCCACCAGTCTTCCCTGCCCCCTTCCCTGGTTCCCAGGTCACTTGTCACCATCTTATTATGTATTTGATTTATTTGTTCATTGTCCGTCCCCAACCCCACCCCTGTCATCACTACTAGAATGGAGAGCACTGTGAGGGCAAGTGTGGGGACAGAGCCCCAGAGAGCAGTTTCCAGGCTCTCGGCCTCACGTGGAAAGATGCTGGCTCGGGTAGTAAATGGCCATCAACTGTGATTAGATGGCCGCCAGCTGTGGCTAGTTGGCCATCAGCTGTAACCAGTGAGCCATTGGCCACTAATATAACTGTCGCGGCTATGTTGGGGAGTCGAGAGGGGAGTCGAGGAGAGTCGGTCGGTTGGCAGGCAGCAAAGCGGACAGCAGGTCGTACGTCGTGTGAACCCAGCCTCCAGTGAGACCATAGTGGTGTGACTCCCCTAACTATGGCTCCGTGGGTGTTCCTTTTTGGCCTCACCATATCCTGTGTTCTTGTTGGAGAGCAGGAGCAGAGACCCCGCAGGCCACCCTGCACAACAGTAAGGATTTTGTCTGTCTGTTCCCTGCTGTTTCTCCAGTGCCTCGGACACCACCTAATACAGAATGAGTGCTCCGTGTATATATGTTGAGTGAGTAGAACAACTGCACGAAGGAATGAATGCACATGCTCTCTTCCTCCTTCCCCCATGAAGTTGTGGAGGTGAGCGTGCACTCTCACCACTGCCTTGGAGATTCCCATAAACCCACAGTGGGAATCCCCTCTGGTACCCCTCACACCTTACGTTCCTCTAAGTGCAATTTCTGTCTGTGTGCTGAAAGAGTCCCTGGTCCATCTATAGACATTGCCCAGGCCCTACAAATGTCCCACCAGGGCCAAGGCGGTTTCTGATCACAGATATGCATTGAGGCAGGATTCCCATGGATCCTAAAATCCACATAAACAGATCCACCAGTGGCCTGGAGTTCCTGCCCCCTATTGGCCGAGTTCTCAGGGGACGAGAATGTGAGTCCAGGCCCTTGGTTGTGGTGGTATAGGGGACACTCAGGCTCTATCAGCAACTGCTGCCTGGGGACAGACAGGAGAAAGTGACTCTGAGGGTGGGAGGGCAAGGGACAGCAGAGAGCACTGGAGCAGGAGTCAGTCGCCAGCCTCCGGGGCTGGCTCATTGATCGTGAGCCCTGGCAAGCCTTTCAGATTTTCTGAGCCTCAGGGAGCTTTCTGGGGCTGCTGTGAGAAGCAGGATGAGAAGCCCAAGAGAGGCGAGCAGTAGAGTGGGGAGCGGCACAGCCTGCCACTGAGTCCCCATCCACCACTTGTGAGTGATATGACCTCGGGAAGGTTTCTAAACAGACCTCAGGCCTCATTACTGTTTCAGAATCAGGCACATAGTTAAAGCTATTATTATTAAAAGAATGTAAGAGAGTAACCTGATCCCAAGGCAGGAGGAGAAGAAAAGTGGGAGTGGTGCAAAGGTGCAATCTTACTATAGTCGTCTTAGAAACTGAAAACTGGCCTGCTCCCACTATTTCCCTACCTCCTGCCCCCCACACATTTCTAGGTGGGGGAACACGTTGGTATGCTGCGTTGGGTACGGCTGGGCTACTGGACCTAGAATCCTCCCAGGAGCTGCACGTACTAGAGCCTTTCCTTTACTTGGTGACTGAGTCGAGATCCTTATGTGATCTCTACCTTAAAGAGGTTCTGGAGTCAGACAGATAGCAGTTCAAATCCCAGCTCTACCACTAAGCTGTGTGACCTTGGCTAAGTTAATTACCCTCTCGGAGCCTCACTTTCCTCCTCTGTAACATGCAAATACTGATAGGTAGCACCTACCTCACATGGCGATACATTACTGCACATGTCCATGTCCCTAAAACAAACCCCATGCTTTCCAGCCTCTCTGCCTTTTTTCTTGCTGGTTTCTTCACCTGCAACGCCTTCCTCCCTCCTCACCTCTGCCTGCTGGAACCCTAACTAATCCTAGGGCCCTGCTTCAAAGACACCATCACCATAAAGTTTTTCTGGGTCTGACTGTCATGTGTCCTCTCCTTCCTTTCAACATGCTACACCTTTCTCCTCCCCAACATGCTACACCTTTCTCCTCCCCAACATGCTACACCTTTCTCCTCCCCAACATGCTACACCTTTCTCCTCCCCAACATGCTACACCTTTCTCCTCCCCAACATGCTACACCTTTCTCCTCCCCAACATGCTACACCTTTCTCCTCCCCAACATGCTACACCTTTCTATGAAGTCAACTTAGAGTAGACTGAAGGATGCGCACATGTTATTCCTATCCCCCTTCCCAACAGTAAGCATTGGAGTCAGACCTGGGTTTGATTCGGGCTTTGTCACTTAACAGCTGTGTGATCTCAGCCAACTTCCTTAAATTCTCTGATCCTCTGTTTCCCCATCTATAAAAAGAACACAATAAAACACCTACCTCTTAGTGTTTGTAGTAAGAATGAAAGGAAATGGTACGTCTAAAACATTGAGCACAGCACATCAGGTGTGCCAAGAAATGTTATTATAATTGTAATAATTATTAGCACTAAGTAGGTGTTCAGCCTGAAAGGGTGCCATTTGAAATTCCTTCCTCTGGGCCCCTCTCCAGTTGTAAAATGCAAATCTTGGGGTTAGTGGTAGCCCCAGGGAAGAGCAACTAGTTACTTCTCACTAAAGACTTACTGTTCTTTTGCCAACAAAACTTTTGCTGTCTAATGTAAAAGGAGAGAAGAAAACGGGAAGGGAAAAAAAGCTGAAAGGAGTTCCACAGGAGACATGTGCCTGCTTCTCAGCCTTGACCTTGATCCCAAGAAAGGGCAAACAAAAGGGAATACAACGTGAAGAACAGCTACTGTATTGAGGGCTCTGCATGAGGCATCAAACTGAGTCCTTTCCCCAGGTTCTCCCTTCGAATTTCATGACAAACCTGTAAAGTCATTATTTGTCTCCTTTTCCAGTTGATGACTCTATCCTCAAAGAAGTGAAGTGATTTACCCAAGGTCACACAACCAGTGGCTGCACACAATCTGCTCAGCATAGCCCAGATTCAAAGCCAGGTCTGTCTTGCTCCAGGGCTCATGGAAAGGAGAGGGGTACAGAGGGAGGGTGGAGAATCTTCATCCACTGAGAGCACACACCCCCATGATAGGACAGAAAAAGCAATCTGTGAAAGTATATGGTTTTGTTTATGGAAAATTAACTCAGCATACAACTTCATCATAATACCATTTCTCGAAACATTAACTCCCATCAGTGTTGTAAAAGCCTGGGAAGCTACAAAATGCCTCCCCCTCCCAACCTCCTGTTATCTATAAACATCCACTTTTCAGGCAGATCAAGATTTCCTCTCTCCCCTCTTGATCTGTTGATGTTAAATCTAGAAAGGTCAGGGGTGACCCCACGAGTTGCCGTGGCTTGAGAAAGGTTTACATCAGCCTGAAAGGAAAGGGGACAGCAACACTTTAATTGCTCTAAGAATTAGAACCTTCCCTTTTGATTTAAACCCACAGTCACAAATGTGTTCTTTTCTCCAGTCCCAGAAACGGCAGGGAAGCCTTAGTTTTCTTTCTCTTGTCCGATATCGCCCTCTAGTGGTCTCAGTTATACTTGAAAAATAGGTGAAGTAACTCCACCAGACAGACGAACGCACCTCCAAGACCCTTCACTCGCTCACTCCTTCACCCACCCCCTACCCAGCCATCCCTCCGGCCCGTTCATTTAATCATCATTGCTTGAGAGCCTGCTAAGTGCCAGGCACAAGCAGCAAGGATTCTGGATGCCGTAGGTACCTTGTGATTCACTTGCTAATGTGACACCTGGGGGTTTGGGGAAAATGGCCCAGATCACCCCTCAGAGTCTGTGTGAACTTAGGGATGGAGGTCAGTTCACCGGGCTGGACTTGTGTCCGCCTCATGAGGCTGGTAATATCAACTTTCCTATCTTCCAAATAAACAGTATTGCACACATCCCCTTAATCTTACCTTTATTTTCATAACCAAGTTGCCCCTGAACTCCTGGAGCACACTTAGGCTTTTGTCCCAGAGGAAAGGCAGCGGAGCTAATAGGTAAGCCCAGACCATGACTTCAGAAGCGCTGGGTTTGAATCAGTTCATCCAGCTACCTACCTTGTTACCTTGGACAAACTACTTAACATTTCTCAGTCTCTTTTTTCCTGTCTATGAAATGGGCACGATCATAGGGTTGAAGCAGATAATTCAGGTTCGCAAACTTTGGTGTAAGCAAAACCCCCTGGGGAATCTTGTGAACAGGACAGCCCCTTACGAAACCTATTGGTCTGGATCTCTGGAGAAGGCCCCCGGCATCTGAGAGGTAGTCCAGCTGCCCAGGTGCCCCTTCAGCCAGTCTTTGACAAGCTGGGTAGAGCTGCCCCATGGCTCTCAAGCGTGGCCTCATACTGGAATCTTTAAAAATACCGATGCCCGACCCCCACTAGATTCTGATGGCACTGGTCCACAGTGGAGCCTGGCACTGGGATTTTTAAGAATTCCTGGGGTGATTCTCATGGGCAGCCAAGATTAAGAAACGCTGCTTTAGCCTGACACATAGTAAATGCTTAATACATGTTAAAAGAAGCCCTACCGATACCTCCACATCATGACTCAAACAGCTTTACGCAACAACGACAAAGAGTGAACACTCTATCAGGTACCAGAAACTGGCGATAGAGAGGCCATCAAACCCAAACAGAGAGATAACGGATCTCTGCCCTCCGGGAGATCACAACAACACAGTGGGTTGATTTGTCATTTGGCTCTGGACACCCCAAAATTGTGTCATTTGGCTCTGGACACCCCAAAATTGGCCCCAAAATCCCAGGGAGCAGGGATTGCATATCACACAGGGCCGGTAGGTCATGGTAAGAACCCTGACTTTCTCTTTAAGATGGAAAATTACACCTCCCACAATTATCTGTTTTGAAGGGGGGGGAAAGATATTTAAAGATGTCATTGCACCTTCCAGAAAAAGTGACTATCTGACAGCAAAATTTCATCCAGGGAGTCCTGGGGGGCAGGAGGGTATTTGGGGCCTACCCTGACTACCATGCTCTGTGTGTCTGCTTGCTCATCTTTGTGTAAGACTGTCCGGAGCTCCCCGAATCCCCTCCGCCACTGTCCTGCAGCCCACAGCCTCTTTCCTCCTGGCAGACTCGGCTGGCCAGCTGTTTCCAGCTGTACAGACAATCCTGACCCTTAATCAGGATTTGAGCTCTGCACCTGCTCCCCTTGGATGGGGCTGATCCTACTTCAGAAGCCAGGTTTACAGTGGGTGGAGGGGAAACCCTTTGCTATCACAGCAGCTACTGAGCCAACCCCCGGCTGCTCCTTAGCACCTATGAATGAGGCCCGGGAAACCCTGTGGAACATTGTTAAATCACTGCCAACATGGAAGGAGGGAGGAGGGAGGCTTCTCCTGGTCTTCCAACCTAGAATAACTGCCTCCATCACTCTCTCTTCTCCCTGTATTATCTTTATTCACAGCACCTATCCCAAGCTGACACTGTTTACTTCTAGTAGGCTGCCTCGTCCACTGGAACATAAATTCTCTGTCTTCATCATCACGGTATTCACAGCACCACAGAGTATATGACAGAGGGATGTTTGTTGAATATTTGTTGAATGAATGCATGCATGCATGCATGCATGAATGAATGAATGAATGAATGAATCTTTTTCAATTGGCTCGGGTTAACACCAGCTTTGCTGCTACTTAATGCTACAGCAAGGAGAATGGCGGTGGGGGTGGGGTTGAGGGAAAGGAGAAATAACCGACAACAACACTACTTTCTGCTTAGTAGTGTGAAAATAGGATGGGAGAGTCTGTTTCTCCTTCCAGTATTGAAAAAAGGCACTGGATTGTCACCTAGGTGAGTTTGCAGGGCTTCCTCCCTGGAAGGAAGACAGTGAGGATATATTGGGAGTCCTCAGATGGGGATCGAATGGGTTCACAACGGGGCAGCCAGGAACAGCCCTCAGACATGCCTTTGGGGCCAGCAGTATTTTTATTAGGTTGGTTGCTTGGTTTTGTTTTTCTGCACATGGCACAATTCCACATTTAAAACCAGCATCCCTGGAAAAACGGAGCCCCCAGCCCAGATTGCACTAGGCAGCAGAATTCACCTGGCAGACCAACACAGCAACAGCTGCTTTGTCCTCCCATGGCTGCCAGGCAGGGCACAGCCTGCCAGACCTGTGCACACAGCCACAGCCTGAGCAGTCCAAGGTCACCGGGGGGCACTGGCATCTCTCCTATGCAACTGCATGGCTAGCCAAGGAGGATTATCCTTTTCCCTTCCCTCGTGTGGCTGCTACAACTTCAGCCAGCACAGTGGTTGTCTTCAAGTCACCTTCCCCTGCTTAGAAACCAACAGCCCTGCCCCCCTTTTCACTTAGCCTGGTAGACATCAACCCCCAGCTTTCATGGTCTGTCATCCCCCTCCTTCCTTTATTCGCCCCCTCTAAATATTTCTCAACAATCTCATTCCTTTTCATTTTTCTCTGTGGCCTCAATCCTCCCGCCCTGCAAATCTATTCAACTATCTCTGGCACGGAGCCTGTTCCTTCTTGTTATTAATAAGGCTGGGAATAATGGATAATAAATAAGACCTTGCTTTCAAAGGACTTTCACGCCACCAACTCAGAGACTCACAAGAACCATAGGAGGTAAACAGTGACACACAGCATTTAAACAGTGATTTGTCTGACCAGCAGCTAGCGAGTTGGTGACTAAGCCAAGTCGGGAACCTATTTTAAGCACTATTATTTATGTCTTATCAGGAAATTATCATTTAAAAAAATAAGAGGGTAGAAAAGGCAGTCCAGATTTTAAAGTGTGACTTTGCTACATTTCCAGGGCAAGATTTATTCCCACTCCTTAGAACAGTAATTAAGTAAATGGAATAAGATTTGGTATTATATTTGCCTTTCAAACAACCTTTCAGAGACACTTGCATTACTCTGCAAAAGTCATCTGCTCATTTAGTCACTGCATTACATACCTACTCATTCGCTCAATCAACAATTTTGTGTTGCGCTTTTACTATGTGCCAGGCCCTGGGCTCTACACAAGGCATCGTTGCTGAGCAAAACAGACCTGGCCCTGCTTTCATGCACTCAGTCTAGTGATGAAGTCAGGCATTAAACTAAGATTCACTCCAAGCATGTATGGTTGGAAATGTGCTAAGTGCCATGAAGCAAAGGAACTGCCTTGATCCAGGAGCCCAGAGAAGGCTTCCCAGAGAAGTGACCATTGCCCCAGGAGAGGAAAGATGAGAAAATAACACAGGGAAGAGGAGAGGGAAAATAAATGGTAGGGAAGGGAACAGCGTGTACAATGTTCCTGTGGCTGGAGGGAGCACAGCACTTTCTGGAAACTGAGAGAAGCTAGAGGAGTATGGTGTCAGATGACATGGGTATGGGCCGGGCCACTCAGGACCACTTGTAGGCCCAGGTAAGGATCTTGGTCTCTTCCCAGGGGACAATCAGGAACTGCTCAAAGTAGAGTGTGACATAATCAGATTAAATCTAGTTAGGAAGAGATACAAGATGGCAAGTAGATAAACACTGTGCCTGCTTCCTTCTGTGAACACATTAAAATTATAACTAAATTATAGAACGATCAACCTGGAGAATCATGTGAAGTCTAGCTGAACAGAAGTTTTACAACTAAGGATATAAAGAAGAGGCAGCATCAAGACTGGTAGGAGGGATGGAGACGCAAAACAGGCTGGCCCCAAACCTCTGTGTGGTGGTTGAAAATCAGGAGGGACATCTCAGCTTTGGAAGAGCAAGAAACCCCCAGCCCCACACCTGGAGTGCTAATGCTGGGAAGAGGAGCCCCCACAACATCTGGTTATGAAAGACAGTGGGGATTCCGACCATCCAGGTGGGATAAAGGGCTGCAGGAAACTCAAACATTCTCTTGAGGGGCCCACACACAGTCTCATTCACAGGCACTCACCCTGGGCTCCAGTGCAGGGATGGTGACTTGGAAGGCATCAGAGGCATATGCGGGGGCAGACTGAAGTGTGTGGGATTGGAGTAAGGGCTAGAGGACTGTTGTAATTTTCCCTGTGAGTGGGCCTTCTCCTGCGCAACCTGCAGGCAGGTACCATCTTTCCTGTGTTGAGCCCGCCCCCACAGGCCAAATCTGAATCTGATTGGTCTGGTGAGCTCCACTGCTCCACCCTACTGACTCCGCTGGGCTTGTGTCCCATACAACTCCCCCAACACCAGCGGCATTTTCTCCACGAGTAGCCAGCCCCACCTGCACGGCACTTTTTCTTGGAAAACTATTAGATTCCGAAGGCCCCAGGTGGGTGATGAGTGGCCCAGGTGTGCTCTGAGACTATTGCTGAGTAGCTCCAGCTCAGCACTGGCACCAGACCAGAATTGACATTAATCTGGTGACCACAACTCTTCCCACTCTAGTGACTCCCTGACACCCTGACTCACACAGCTTGTGTACCACACGACGCTTTATCAGTGGCTGAACCTTAAAAGAGGTGGCAGGTGGCAGCAGGCCTTGGGGTGTCCTAGCTTTTTACGGAGCTACTCCAGGCCTGGTACTAGTGACAGATGTCCTCACTTGGCAGCGTGGCCTCTCCCACATGCCTCTAGGTTTAGCACAGGCAGTGAAGAACTGCAGATAGCTCTGTAGCTCCTACCAGATAGTACTCAGCTGGCTGGGGGCAGTGGGTGACCTGGGACTGCACTGGAGCCCCTCCCAAGAGGCCCTAGAACCAACATACTTGGAGGTTGGCTTCAGACCACAGCACAGCACCGGCCAATTAGCCCAATGTGTAGCACACACAAAAGGTGGTCTCAACAGGCACCGAAGCCTGCTGGAGAGAATCCCACTCAGTGGGCAGCCTGTGAGGTGTGAATGTGCCAAACCCCATTGAAAAATATGTCTCAAATGAAAGAACAGGAGAAAACTTCAGAAACAAAATTAAACAAAATGGAGGCAAGCAATCTATAAGATACAGAGTTCAAAACACTGATTATGAGGATGCTCAAGGAACTTAGTGAGAACTTCAACAAAGACATACCAAACATAAAAAAGGACACAGAAACCATAATAAAAGACAGTCAGAAGTGAAGAATAACTGAAATCTAAAATGCAGAATGCACTAGAAGGAATCACCAGCAGACTAGATGAAGTGGAGGATTGAATCAGCGATTTGGAAGACAACAGCAAAAAGAAAAAAGAATACAAAAAAAAAATGACACTAGTTTAAGCCTCTGGGACAACATCAAGCGTACCAACAC
Source organism: Rhinolophus hipposideros (assembly GCF_964194185.1). NCBI lineage: Eukaryota > Metazoa > Chordata > Mammalia > Chiroptera > Rhinolophidae > Rhinolophus > Rhinolophus hipposideros. The sequence goes on along the minus strand of NC_138069.1, from coordinate 29,982,579 downwards.
TCTCATCATAGGGGTACCAGGAGGAGAAGAGTGCAAGTAAGAGATTAACAACCTATTTGAAGAAATAATCACTGAAAACTTTCCTAACCTGGTGAAGGAAATAGGCATACAAGCCCAGGAAGCACAATCTTGAAATGTGGCAATGGAACAGTGAAACTGGATTTCAAACAGGATGAACCCAAACAGGCCCAGACCTAGACACATTATAATTAGAATGGCAAAGATGAAAGACAAACAGAGAATTCTAAAAGCAGCAAGAGAAAGGCAACTAGTAACTTATAAGGGAGCTTCCATAAAACTATCAGCTGATTTCTCAACAGAAACTTTGCAGGCCAGAAGGATTGGCACAAAATATTGAACATGATGAAAAGCAAGGGTACTCTACCCAGCAGGGCTAACATTTAAAATCAAAGGACAGATAGCTTCCCAGACAAGAAAAGGGTAAAGGAGTTCATCACCACCAAATCAGTATTACAGGAATCTTAAAGAGACTTCTTTAAAAGATCAAAATTAGGAATAATAAAATGACAAAAGCTACATATCTATCAACAATTACTTTCAATGTAAATGGATTAAATGTTCCACTCAAAAGATGTAGGAGGGCTGAATGGATAAGAAAACAATACCCTTACATATGTTTATGTTGCCTATAAGAGACTCACGTCAGATTGAAAGACAAACACAGATGGAAAGTAAAGGGATGGAAAAAGTTATTTCATAAAAATGGAAACGATGAAAACAACAAAAACGGCTGGGGTGGCAATACTTATACCAGACAAAACAGACTTTAAAACAAAGGCTATAACGAGATAAAGAAGGTCCCAGTAATCCCACTTCTGGGTATTTATCCAAAAAAGCCCAATACACTACTTCGATGGGACCTGCACATCCACGTATCAGTGCGGCATTGTTTACAATGGCCAAGATGTGGAGGCAGCCTGGTGTCAATGGCAGAATGGATAAGGAGGAGGTGGTACATATGTACAGTGGAATACTGCTCGGCTGTGCTGAGTGGAGTGTCGGAGAGAGAAAGACAGACGCAAAGTGATTTCGCTTATGTGTGGAATCTAAAGAACAAAATGAACAAACAAAACAGAAACAAACTCATAGAGACAGGAAACAGTTTGATGGTTGCCAGATGGGTGGAGGATTTGGGATATGGGTGAGAAAAGAGGAAGGGATTAAGAAGTACAAATTGGTTGTTACAAAGTAGTGATGTGAATGGAGGGTATAGCATAAGGGGTATAGTCAATAATATTGTGATAACTAGGTATGACGTCAGGTACTAGATTTGTGGGGGTCATAGATGAGAGCGGGTTGGAGGCAGGGTGAAAAAAGTGAAGGGATTAAGAAGTACAAATTGGGGGGCGGCTGGTTAGCTCAGTTGGTTAGAGTGCGACGCTCGTAACACCAGGGTTGCTGGTTCGATTCCCACATGGGCCAGTGCGAGCTGCGCCCTCCACAACTAGATTGAAACAACTACTTGACTTGGAGCTGATGGGCCCTGGAAAAATACACTTAAATAAATAAAAGTCTTTTTAAAAAATTTTTAAAGGTAAAGAGGTACAAATTGGTAGTTACAAACTAGTCATGGGGATGTAAAGTAAAGCATAGGGAATGTGGTCAATTATATGGTAATGATTATGTACAGTGCTAGGTGGGTACTAGACTAGTAAGGGGATCACATTTAAATTATATAAATGTCTAATCACTATGCTGCACACCTGAAATTAATATAAAGTAATACTGAACGTCAACTGTAATTGAAAATATTATAAAGTGGTGGAAAAGGTATAGGGAAGTAAGAAGTCCAAATTTCCAGGTACAAAACAATTAAGTCATGGGGATGTACTGTACAGCATGGGGAATGTACTCAATAATATTGTGATAGCATAGTACAGTGTCAGATGGTTGCTGGACTTATCATGGTGGTCACTTCTGTAGGTATATAAATGTTGAATAACTATGGTGTACCCCTGAACCTAATATAATATTGTATGTTAGCTATATTTTTAATAAAAATATGTGGGGGAAAAATCTAACCCTCAAAGAAATTTCTATCAGATTCCCTGACAAATTAGGATCTTGACCTTTCTCAGTAAGTTAGGTACCACTCACTCTCGAATTGACAATAAAAATAATAATAAAAATTAAAACATTAAGTACCTACTAGACATTTGGCACTTTACATACACTATTTTATTTAATCCTTGCCTTAGTGCAACTTTTAAGACAGGCACCATTATCACCCCATTGTACAGATGAGGAAAGGGAAGTTTAGAGAGGATTACTAACTTGGCCAAGGTCACACAGCTACCACTAGCTGATTCAAGGTTCAAATTTAGGCCGTCTAAATGTGGTTCTATTATCTTTAGGTTATAATCTTGGGAATCCTTATCCAGAAATCCAAGGACAGCAAACATGACAGGCCTAAAGAGTTTGTCATTTCTGGAATACCAAGGTCAACAATGGGCTATACTTTGCCAAAGCTAATGGTCAAATCTCTCCTTGTCTTACTTGACCTTCAGGGCCAGCGACCAGGGAAACAGCCCTTCTTCTTGAAACATGTTCTTTAATCATCACCCTGGTTGTGTCCTGCCCGGCTAGCTACCCCATCTGCTAGCTACCTCTCTGCTGCGGAGCTACCCCTTGTCAGCCAGCTCTTTAATTGCTCGACTCCCCAAAGCTCTGCCATTGGCCAGTTTTCTATTTACAATTCTTCATTTCGGGAAGTCATCCTCCCCAGAGCTTTAAGCTGCACCAATACACTGATGACAACCTAATCTATACCTCCTCTTCCTACCTCTCTCCTGACTGGAATTCAAAGCTCAGCTTAGCCCTGGGGCAAGCCATTCAACTGTTTTCCCATCTCTCAACTACAGGTAATAAAGCCTATTTCATGGCATTGTTTGAGTAGTCAATGGGATGGTATCACACTCAGCCTGACTTCTGATTTATAATAAATACTCGACATGACATGCGTGGTTATTGTGATTGTTACATGCTCCCTGGATTCCCTCAAGGCTGGCCCCACAGGATGAGCTGATGCTGTCAGGAAACCAAGCAATGCCTAATTCATTATTTGCTTCATTAATGAGTGTGAATCTGTGCAGGAGTCAGGAGGATGGTAAGCATTTAGAGGACAGCAGAAGCCTAGGGAAGGCTTTGAGTCGTGACTCGACGAGAAATAGCCACAACATGAATGGCTTCTTATTGTCCCCATACCACTGAAATCGAGCCTGAGCCTTAGATGAGGATGAGCTCTCCGTAAGAGGTGGAGTTCAGACCTGAACTGCACTCTGCCTGAGCCATGCCTAGTTCACGACCTCCAGACCCACCACCTGACCTGAAGGGACAATGGACCAACACAGACACGTGGAAGACTGCCACGTCTCCAGCAATGGCACTAGAGTAATCGGTTTAGGGCCACTCTGTGAGATTCTGCTCTCCAGGGCTCCAAAGAAGCTGAGACCCAGAAGGACAGGAGGGGAAGGCTCATCAGAGCGCCTGGGTGCGAGGTGCTCCCCGATGTCCGATGCCCCTCTTGGCTACACCCTCAGAAGCCCAGACGGGAAGACCAGCCACCTGGTGAGGACGCACAGATTGGACAGGGCTGGAAGCACAGACGAGACATAGACACATGCTCTTGACACTAGACACAGATGACAAGTTCCCCAGAGCCTAGAGAGCTGGAGCCCTTGCTCCCTGCTCTCAGGGAAAAGTTGAGAGGCCAAAACCAGCGCCGTCGGTGTGACTCTCAGCCACTCACACCCATAGATGTCGTTCTGTCTTTAGGGCCCAGAGCAGGAGTCTGTCTGCCTCTAAGGCTAAGGAGAGCTACCTTTATCTCAGTGTGCTATGCTCCTGTCCCCCTGCGCCCCAAGAGTAGGATTTGGCCTCTATGCCTTTCTCCTGGAGTCGCTGGGCTCCTTAAAAATGACTAAAACTCCGCCTGAGTTGGAAGCTATGGAACACTCCGTTTTTATCTCACGTTTAACTCAAGGGGGTGTTTGCTAGTTATTGACATATATTTTTTTCTCTTTGGTGGAAAATTTAAATGAAGAGAAACTTGAGACATGAAAAAGATCACAGTGTGAAATAGAGTCGAGACTCAAAGCCAACCCGTCCTGATCCCAAAGCTCATCGTCCGAGCTCCTGGCATCTTGCTTAATAAACCATGTAACAGACCTAATACTGAAATAGCGAATAGATACTGAGGCCACTGGTGTGCTAGAAAGAGTTTGGAATCAAACAGGCCTGGGTTCCCATCCTGAGCCGTGCGATTTACCAGCCGTGTGAACTTGCGCTAATTGTTTAATTTCTCCGAACCTCAATGAGCTCATCCGTAAATTGAGACACCGTAATGGAATTTGTTAAATGTGCTTCATAGTTGTAGCCAAAAGGAAAGAAAGGTTAACCCTGGGGATTTCCAGTATCATGGGATGCTGGTGGGAAGTGATTTGGGGAAGGGACCATATACTTCATCCAGGCTTCACCCATCTTCCTCCAGTTTAGAACAGAGCCCTCTATCCAGGGAGAACCCCCCCTAAGACTGGGGAATTTTTAAAAGATCAAATGATGCTGAACTGCAAAATGTTGTCTGTGGTTCTGGTCTCTCTTCCTTTAAAAGCGTTGTCAGTTTTAAAATGATTGCTAAAAACTAACCTCCCTTCTCAGCCTATCTTCCTCTTCTTGTTTCCAAGACAGAGACGATGATAGAATTCAAGGCAGTTTTACTTTTCAAATGGCCTGTCTTCTCTAATTCCCTTTCCCTTCCCAGCCCTCACTGTTACCTTCTCTCCCTACTTCATTCTCTACATGCACAGCTATGCCTTCAGCAAGGGGCATACGGTGACATCCTAGACCCCATGCTTTTAGGACTCACAGGTTGTGTAAGAAGCAGGTGGCTAGAACAGTGACTCAGAGGAAGAAAGGACGGATTTGGCAACAAATGTGGGTTAAAAAAAAAATGACCTGATACTCATTTATATCCACTCTGAACATAACCCACTCTGAACACACCACCTCCAAGGGTAAGTGGAAGCAGTTATGCTCTCTTGCTCACTTTCACACAAATGACTGAGGCTGCGAGGTTTTCTGGTGACACCCTCCCCTTTCTCCTGTAGTGTGGCTTTGATGGCCAATGTATCAGGAATGTACCTCTCCAGGCCTGAACAAACGTCGTCATGGAAAGTGGGCATATTCAAGCACCTGGGCAAAGTACAACTTTCCTGGAAAGCCATTTCAGCCATAAGAATCAAGTCTTTAAAAACCCGATACCCAATAACTCCAACTGTATCCAGTTTGGTAAGGAACCTCAGCTTTCCAGGGTTTCAGACATAAACTTGTTACCCATTATGGGCTCTCACACACTCTTTAATGGTGCTTAAAATCAACTTAGTCCAATACCATTTATTTCTAGTTATTCGGGGTTATTCAGTCATATTCTGTTTCCAATAGGACTCAGTCCTATGTATTTCAAAACTTTAAACTTATTTTCAAGCCATGAATCTCTTCTTCTCACAACTCCTCCCACCCACCCCAAACACATAAATAAGCACTAGACTTGCATCTAAAAGGAGCTGGGGGACAAAGGGGAGTCTGTTCACGTCACCCAGATCTCCTCCACACATGTCCTCTGGTGTTGGGGCAGGATGGAAGAATGGAAAGGCAGAGGGGTCTCCTTACTTAGCTGCCCACATCGAGGGGCTGATCCCCTTTACTTGAGTAGCTGCTGCTTCCCTGGATAATAGGACTGACATTTGGCTCCCTCTGTGTGGCTGCCGTCTCATGGGGAACATGCATTGAGCTCTTTGCAGAATACTGTGGGGTCACTTCCTGCATGATCACCTATATGGGTCACCTGACTTGGGCTCCAGCTGCTTCTTTCCCTTCCCTTCCCCAACGAGAGGCAGTCTTGCTTACATCCCTTTTCTCCTACGGTCATCTCATCTAGTCAGCAGCTTACTTGGGAAATAATGAATGATAGGAGAGCTCAAGTCCCACTTCCCAAGGTGTCCTCTCAACCCAGGGGAAATGTGCACGTCCTTGTCATACCTGAGAATCCACAGATGCCTATTTCCTGCCTCTTTTTCCAATAGCATCAGGCACTCTGCTAGCCATGGGTCAGAAACAGTAAAAGGAAAAATCCTTCATTCTGTTGATGTTCCTATGAGTTTTAAAAATCCCTCCCAAATCTCTCCACCTTGATTCAAATCTGCTAAGCACACAATCCTTGAGAGAAGGGCCAGGTGAGAACAAAAAGCTGAGGTCACATCCCACTAGAGGCTCAGTGTAAAGCAGAGGGCAGCGTGCAATCCCTTCACTTGAGGACTCAGAGCTACTTAGGGGCAGAAAACCAGAGCAGAACCAACCACGAGGATGTCCACCCCCGAGACGGTGGGCATCTTGGGGAGGTTACTAGACTTACCACCGAAAATAGGATCAAGAGCTTAAGTCACTTTGATTTAAATCTCAAAGTACTGGGTGACCACAGTTACAAATAGTGGAGTGCCATCTTAAATAGAAGTTAGCTTGTCAAGTCAGCACTCTACGTGGAAATGTCAAAAGTTAAATTACCATCGAATGCTTTAGCATGATACCATGTGGAAGACGGACATGTCTCAGTAAGTTCAATCAGCCAGTGTTTCCCTAACTGTTCAATATCCCTGACTCCTAGTGTGACCATCAGCTGAAGCCATTAGTTTCAGTGCCGTGCTGAACCCAAAACACATGACTTTAAACCTAGAACCACTGTGTACGTGGTGATGAGAGGCCCCCAGGAACTGAGTTCTCGGGAGGGGGTAGAGATTCCCTCAATGCTCCCACCTGACACTCCCCCCAGAGCACCCACTGATTCAGTGGAGGGTGCACAGAACTGCCTGCACTTCAAATTCTGTCCTTTCCTCCTCTCTCCTCTCTCAAAATTGTATTGTTGAATAGGTATAACTTTACTGCATGTGTAATGTGAAACCCCTGAAACCATATAAAAAATACTTAACCCAAGAAAAAATACTGGAAGAGAATGCATCAAAATCTTAGCCATGATAGTCCTTAGGTACTCTATTCTTCACATTTCTACATTAAGCATATAAAACGTCTACAATGGTAAGGACCCCATGGGTCGCTGTAGGGATTGATGGTGCTTAAGGCAGGACATGCACACATAGTAGGCCATATATATATATAGTTAGTATCAGGAAAAAATAAAATTTAGCCCTCTACGATGTGGCAGGAAAGAGGTAGCAAAGGAGAAAGCCTACCAGTGGGGAGTCACCTCCCCACCCCTAAACTTTCATGAAGTTTTGTGGCTTTCTTTATCCCCTGCCCTCTCACCCCTGGTGACTTGGATGTTTTGGGGCAGATTGCAGAGAGTTATATTGACCAGATGTCAGAAGTAAACCCTAAGAAGGATCTAGAAGACTGGGAGGAGAAAACAGAAGGTGAGAAGGAGAGGCTAAGTGGTGACAGAATTTCCAGGAAAAGCTCTATTACTCCTGTTGTCCTGGGCTGGTCCCCCTCTCAGGACAGCAGAAGGAAGGAAGAGGATGAGTAGGAGCTTGGGCTCTGCACTCCCACAGGCCTGGGATGTGAAGCTCAGCTCCGCCATGTGGACGAGTTCTTTAATGTCCGTTGGCCTCAGTTTCCTCATCTAGACTATGAGAGATGATAATAACTCTCACCGTATGGAGATGCTGTGGGAGGGAGATGAAAGGAGGTGCCGTGCCTGTAGGGTAGCTCAGCGCCTGGCATGGCGCGGAATTTCAAGAAATGGTAACCATCCTTATTATCAGCAACCTAAAATTCCTGTATAATTACGTGTGATTGCAAATGCTTCACTGTGTGTTGCAATTTACATAGAGTACTTCGCTATTTAAAAGCATATCTTTGCAATACTAATTGAAATGTGTCACCATCTACAAAATTGGCAAATAATACTGCCCCGCGTTGGTGAGAATGTGCGGAAATCGACACGCCTTCACTGCTGATAGGAATGTAAGAGGCACAATCTCTGGGAAGAGCTATTTGACAATATGTATCAGGTCCCTTAAACATGTCCATTCTGGGGCCAAACAGGGTGGGCAGAGAAGTGAGGTGGCGGTCAGAGATTAAGCAGATATGGGAGCAGCATGTCTGGTGGAGGTGAAATGCAGAAACAAGGACGAATCCATGGAAAGGACAGATCTTTAAGTATTCCCAGACCTTCCAGGGAGGAGGTGTAAAATGTCTGGTCAAACAAATCAAGTCTCAGGCGATTGTTAGAGAGAATGCTAATCTTTTAAGATTGAAGACACACACACACACACACACACACACACACACACACACAAATGTACTTCCAACTGCATATCCCCATTTGGAGGTCTCAAAGATATCTTCAACTTATCACACCCATGATGGACCTAAAAACTGACCACAGTCCATTCCTAGTACTGTTCATCTCCCAGCATTCCACTCTCAACAACACAAAAGATACCACAACTTACCAGTTGTTCAAGACCCATTCCAAGGAGTCATCCTTGCTTTCTGCTTTCCTTTTACTAGCATCACCCCAAACCCTCAAATCCAATTGCTCAACAGGTCCCGTCTCTTCTGCTTGCAGACTATGTCCTGAATCCAGTCACTTCTCTCAGTTTCCACTGCTACTATCTAATTTAGGCCACCATTATTTCCCACCTTGGAATAGCCTTGTCAATTATCCTACTTCTATTTTTTTTTTTTGTTCAAAATCAGTCTTCATCTTTTTAAATTAAATTGATTGGGGTGACACTGGTTAGGAAAATTATATAGATTTCAAATATACATCTCTATAATACATCATCTATATATTACATTGTGTGATCACCACTTGGAGTCAGTTTTCCTTCCATTTAAGGAGGTATCACACTCCCTACTTTTATTCTTAATCTTTCCAAGCCACTCTCCAGGTAACAGCCTGGATGTTCTTTTAAAAACATAAATCAGATTAAGTCATTCACTAGATAAGATTAAAACCCATCAATTTCTTTATGTTGTCTCCCTCTTCACCTCTGTCTCCTATCCATCTTTCCCTCACCCACCACCTTGCAGACACACACACCTTCTCTCTGCTCCTTAGACACGGCACACTTTCCCCCGGGCTCTTCCCTTAGCTTGGACTGCTCAGTCTTTGGCTCTTCTCAACTTTCAGTTCTCTCCTCAAAGAGATCTTCCCTGGCTAGCCCGGCTAAAAGAGCCCCTCTCATCACTCTCACAATACCTTGTTCAATTTCACTCACAGCACTTACCTCCATCTGAAACTCTGTTATTTCTTTGTTTACTTGTGCTTTGCTTATGTCCCCCCCCCCCACACACACACACACATGTAGAATGGGAGCCCCGTGACAGCAGAAGTCTGCTTACCTTGTTCATTGTTTATCTTCAACACCCAGTTCACGAGAAGTGCTCAAGAATTAGTAGGGAATGTATGGGTCACACAAGGTTCTGGCGCCTCCCACTCCAGGGTCCTCTGGTCATTTATGACTTCAATGTTTGTGATAAGAAGAGGCAGAAAAGTGGGAGAGGAACAGGCGACTGATTCCAATGAAGAGATGAGGATGAATGCATCTTGTTCAACCAAAAAAAAAAAAAACCACAGGAGCGCTCAGGATTTGGCCTGGGCTTTTTCAGAGCAAGGTGATGGCAAGATAAGAAGCAACAGCTTCTGGATCCTTGTCACCTGTCCATGTGATTGTTCTATGTGTGTCTTGTCACCATCTCTGTGGTGCCACGTCACAATGGTGTGCAAAGGATGAGAATTCACTCCATCCCAAAGGAACTCCTCTCGGGACATCTGATTGCGTGGCGTGTAAACAGTTGATGAATGAAATGTTGAAACATCACTGGCCTGCACAGCAGTATTCACAGCTCTCCACACTCCAGCCTCTTTCCAGATCTAATATCAGTCTTGACGTCAATTTCCCCACCTATACAATGAGAACCAAATGATCACTAAGTCCCTTCCAGCCCTAATGTTTTAGAATGCTTCTCTTAGACATGAATTCCTTCCTCCGAGCAAATTGATTTGCTTACTGCCCTCCACCTACACATAAACCTAAAAATATTTGCTTTTGTTTACACTGGTCCTCTACTAATAATGCTGTCATTTCTTTTCTGCTCTTTGAAATACTATGTGCTCTTAATGATCAATGGAATTTCTCCTCCCTTTCTTCTTCCATTTTTGTCCCAGCTAAAAATGTTTCCTTTTTACAAACTCTTGGACATTTATTGTATTATCCAGGAATTAGTAAACTACATCCTGCAGCCAAGTCCAGGCCATGGGCCAAATCTGTTTGTTTTTCTAAATAAAGTTTTATTGGAACACGGCCATTCCAATTTGTTTATGTCTTATCTATGGCTGCTTTTGCTACAATGCTAAAACAGCAGGGTTGAGTAGCTATAACTGAAACAGTATGGCTCACAAAGCCTAACTATTTACTGTCTGGTTTTTTATTAAAAATGTTTGCCAACTCCTCGTTAATCCATGCTTCCCAAACTGGAGTACACAAAGACCCAGGCTGAGATCTAGACAGAAGATATCCAACGCCACAGGTCAACATGGTATATCTTCTTAGAGCATCAATATTATTAGAAGACTGGGGAAAATATGGCTAATAGAATATAAATGTGGACATTAAATTTATATTACAGAGTGGAATCCAGCATTTGCATGAAATTATAAGTTAAAATCTTGAATATGACCAAAATTCCAGGCTTGGGAATTCTAGGCTTGCTACTTCACTGTTATTTTGGTATAAAATTTGGGGAAACACCCATCTATGCTACTTAATTTGAGATGAAAGCACATGTCTTAGGGGTTTTGTATTCTTACAACTTCTGACACAGTGTCTGACTATAAGAATTCCAGAAGGGCTGGGGCCATTTACCAAGGGAAATCCTAAAATGTCCTTGCCTATCAGGATGGTTAATGGGTTTCGGCCTGATGGCAGCGAGATGGGCCACAGGACCTGACCTGCAGAGGTCTCATCCACTGTAGGGGGATTGGGTGTCTTATTAGTGCCTTGACTGTCTCTATGGCAACAAAAAGCCTAATGACATTTTGGTATATTAACAATGTTTGCAACAATGCCATCACCAATTCAAACCACAAATCAGTTCCTTCCTGAGCTGAAGGCAGAGACAATCTTATAAGTGAATGAGCGATGACCTATGTAGTTGTTTTGTTTGGCTTTTCGTTTTCCATTTATTTATTTATTTGGAAAGAAAGGGAGAGGAAATACTACAAAGTTTACTTCATCATTCGACACCACCATTAGCGTCAGCACCCCCGCCCCACAATTTCCCTCACCCCAAACCATCTCTCTCTGACCTCTGAGAGGAGAACAATCCCTGTTGCATAAAACGATGAACGCTCCATGTCGTTTGATGTTGTTTATATGTGTTTTGTTTTTAAAAGGCAAACATCCCTAGGAAAGGATAACACAGAAAGTTCCTAACCTCTTAGTAAGATTCTGGAGGGGGCTTTGGCATTGAGAGAGGAGGAAGAAAGGCAGTCCAGGACTCTCAGTCAGTGTTGGAAGACCTGGAGGCCTACCCCAATTTTGCCATTGACCTGCTGGGCCATTCTGGGCAAGCCACTTTCTGCACCTTCATTTTTCTTTCCTGCAATACAAAAGTAAGAAGGTGGGTAATCTCCAGGAGCGTTTCCAGCTGTAAGATTTGACAGTTCAAGGAAGCATAATTAAAGGAAAGATCAAGATCATGACCTTGAATAGGCTTTGAAAACATAAACCAGATTGGAAAAGGTTACTTGCCAAATGACTTGTACTGTACGATCCTGCTCTAACTTTTTAATTTAATTTTTGGAATAAGTAACAGTCCATCCATATTGCTCAAAAAAAATTTTTTTAAGGCATACATTTAAAAATCTACCCCCTTCCCTCATCCCAAACCTCTTTTCTCCCACATGCAAAAATTATTTGTTTTTGTACGTAAACTTGCAGAGTTTCTTTATGCACATACAAAAATAGGTGCACAGGCTTATTTTCTCCTTTGATACACAAAAGGTAGCATACTGTACATGTTCTTCTGTCCTTTGCTTTTTCTCTCCACTTAATATGCATTGGAAAATGTCCATCTTAACACAGAGAGTATCTCGACTTTTTTCTATACCTGCAGAGGACATACCATAATTTATTCAACCAGTCCCCTATTAATGGTTATGTGGATTGTTTCTGGTTGTCTTTCACAAGCAATACTTCAATAAATAACCTTGAACACATGTACTTTTGAACATGTACAAATATATCTATAGACAAATTCCCAGAAACAAAATTTCTTTTGTAATTTTGTGTGTTTTCATTTTTGATAAAGATTGTCACATTGCCCTCTGTGGAGATTATGCCAATTTACTCACTCACAATCAAAGTTTGAGTGCTTTACCCACAGTCTTTTCTACACACCACGTTACCAAATCTTGAATACTGACCAATGTGACAGGTTTAAAAAATGGTATCTCAGTGTAATTTTAATTGGTATTTATTGCCCTTTTGATGAATGAGACAGTGCATCTTTTCAAGTCACTAACAACCATTTGTAGTTCTTTCTCTATAAATAAGTACTTTTAGCCCTTTTTCACATATGTAGATTTTAAAAACACACAGTGCTGTATAGAGTTTATGGCCATGGACACATATAATGAAGAATGGGAGGGACACTCACTAACCTCGATTGAGAGACTGCCTCGGGATAGGAAGGCAGGGAAATGCGACAGTGGCGGGACTCAAAGGGACTTCCACTGAGTGTGTGACATTTTGTATCTTTAAAAAAAGACATGAAGCCATCATGGCAGAAAAATAGAAGAGGAAAGTACAAAGGAAGGAAAGGAGGGAGGGAGGGAAAGAAAGAGAAAATACGCTTTAAAATCAACGAACCATAACTTGAACCTCAGCCCCACACACGTGCTTGATGAGCTCTGGCAATTCTCCTGAAGTCCATCATTCCCAATTTCAACATCTACGGGATATAGACAAAGCCTACGTCGCAGTTAGTGTCATGACTAAAGGTAATCCACGGACAACTGTGATCAGCACATCATTGTAGCTCAAGTCATAGTATAATTGCTACTCTTAATTTGGTTATTATTATTCAAATAATAACCAAATGCAATGTCTCAAACCAAAAGAAAAGTCTGGTGACTTTCTTTTTTTTTTTTTGATTCAACTACCTCTTTTTCCTGTTGGGTTTCCCAAATAGTCTTCTTGATTAAACCACACCAACAGTTTCAACCTCTCTAACCTCTTTTCCAAATGGCCTCCCAGAGCTGCCCCATTGGCAAGACTCGTGAGCCTGGGAAGCCTGGGCGTGGTCAGGGGAAGGGAGGGGGAGTTTCCTCTGTGTTGTAACCCATGTTCCCAAGAACTATGACCTCTATTAGACTGGATGGGACTTTGGCTTCCCACTGTGGCATCTAGAGGGTCCAAGCCCAACATACCTCTTGTCTCAGAGAAAACCTTGGGCAAGAGTCTCCCCACCATCCCTCTGTGGGTATGACACATGGGAGCATTGCAACCGTGGGTTACCTGAAACCTGTATATAATTCTGGTGGCTTCAGAAGTGGCCACTTCCTCCCTCTCACCTTAGTTTGCATGACATCAACAGGCAGCTGACTGCCCCTCCACCCTACGCCCCGCCCCGCCCATGGCAGTGTGACTTCAAAACACTCCTTTTACAGGGAAGATTAGAGCAGTGAGCTTTGTATATTCCTTCTTACCCCTTTGGGTTATTTCATGAGTTGGAATGGTTTCTATTCTATTTTTTATTATTTTGATCCTAAAATATCAGAAAACTCGAGAGGAGAGGACAAAGGAAGAAAAGAGAGATGTAGGGGAGGAAGGCGGATGTCAAAGAGACAGAAAGAAAGATGAAAAGGCTCAGTACAGATCATGTCTTAGCAATGTAACTTGTTAGACTCCCTGGATGGGAAGCTCTGAAAGTGATCTAAAAGTCTACATTGGACACCACCTGGCCCCTGATGGCAGGAGCCAATGGCTGAACCTGCTACAGGAGCCAATGACAGCATGTACCGCCAATGGCAGGTGCTGATGCTGGGTGTGCCTAAAGTAACGCCTGCTCTGATAACATCTGGAAGCTTCCCTGAGCCAGCAAAGACAGCATCCTTCAATCATTGGCAGCAACGAACAAGCCACCAATCCACTAATGAAACGCATGGGGAGAGGTATTATGATTATTCGTGGCAGGTAAAGGTTGCTGTATCCTTAGCAGATCTGATCTGAAGGGAAATTGTAAGACACACAAAGTTTAACTTTCTTGGCATTTGCGAGTATTTCTTTTTTCTTTTAGCGCCCTAGAGTCCATGAAGCCAGGAACCACTTGCTGTAGCGGCCCTCGCAGGTCTGCCAACACATTTACTGCTGGTGCCTCACCACTCCTCCCCTCATCCAAATTCCCTTTACCTTGGCCTCAATTCCCAAAGCTCTTTGCTGGGAAACATCGACCTGCTCTGAAAAACCAATTCATTCCGAAGTGATAATCGATGCTGCAGTAGGGAGCATAACAACCCTCCAAAGATACACGTGCTCTACTCCCTGGAATCTTCCCATCTTTAAAGGAGACTTTGGATGTAGGACTAAGAGAAGGACCTTGAAAGGGAGAGTATCCTGGATTATCCAGGTGGGACTAGTCTAATTCCTGGAGTCATTAAAGGTAAAGACCCTTTCTCTATCCGGGTAGACAGACGGGAGGCAAGAAGAGTTGGAGGAAGTGGACATAGGTCGAGAAACGTGGAAAGCCTCCAGAAGCAGGAATGGCCCTCAGGAACATCCAGCAAGGAGAAAGTCCTACAGCCACAAGGAACTGAAGTTTGCCAACAACCAAAATGTGCAAGGAAACAGATCCTTCCCTAGAACCTCCCGGGACGTACGCAGCCCTGCTGACACCTTCATTTTAGCCTGGTGAGACCCATGTCAGGAGTGCGACCTTCGAAACTGAATGGTCATAAATCTGTGCTGTTTGAACCACTATATTTGTGGAAATTTATCTTCAAGCAATAGAAAACTAACTCATATGCTAACATGAGACTCAGTCAGTGGTGCTTTCAGTTAGTTTGTTTTCTGAAACAACTAATAGTTGTTTAGTACTAGATGAGAAAAAACATTTAGTACTACATGTATAGTACTAGATGAGAAAAAAATCTTATGTATTTTGGAACAGGTAGATTGTTTTACAATTCACGGCCAGATGTGTCATCTACTTTGTTCATGCACCTGTCATATAAATATGTATGAAACTCCAACTACATGCCAGGCACATAGCTCCCTACATATACGGCTGCTTTTAGGCCGAGTCTACACAGGTGGATTCAGTCAGTCAGTCAGTCAACAAATGTTCCTTGAGTATGTGCTATGTATTAGGTATAAGAGCAACTCAATAGAGATTCACCGAAAGGGTCTTTTAGCTTCCTGGGAGGGATGGGAAGTCTGATATTCCAAATTCTGCAAAGGAAGATTGGAACCAGATAGTATCTGAGCCTATCTTCACAAGAGCTAGGAAGTATTACTGTCTCCTTTTTATATCTGTAAAAACTTAGGCTCGGAGAGACTAACTGGCCAAGTCATATTGCCTATAAATTATAGAACTAAATTATTTTTTTTAATTTTTAATTTGGTAAAAATACATATAACATGAAATTTACTATTAGAACCATTTTTAAGTGTATAGTTCAATAGGGTTAAGTACATTCACATTATTGTGCAACCAACCTCCAGAATTCTTTTCATCTTACAAAACTAAAACTCTACTCATTAAATAATTCCCCATTGACCCTCCGCCCAACCCGTGGCAACCACCATTCTATTTTCTGTACCTATGAATTTGACTATGCTAGGTACCTCATGTAAATGGAGCTATCCATCTTTGTCTTTTTGAGCCAGGCTTATTGCACGTAGCATAATGTCCTCAAGGTTCACTATGTTGCAGCATGTGTCAAAATTCCCTCTCTTCTCAAGGCTGACTAAATATTGCATTGTATGAATACACCGGATTTTGTTTGTCCACTCATCATCGATGGCGAGTTGGGCTGTTTCCATTGTTTGGCTGTTGTGGATAATGCTGTTATGACCATGTATGCACAGACACCTCCTCGAGACCTTACTTTCACTTCTTTTGTGATGTATGCCAATGGAGCTGGGATGTGAACACAGAGCTTTCTGACTCTGATGTCCATTCTCTTTCCGGGATGCCACATAGCCTGCGGTCAAGTTATGGCTCCCCAAATTGCAGTTAACCAGATACATGAAATGTTTTGCTCACATTCTATTCTACACAGGTCAGATAGAGTTAGTCTCACTCTATGATTTTTCCATTGATTAAAATAAATCAGCGATACTGCACTGGGAATAAAAGTCAAACTCCTTGGCCCTCTATGGTCTGGTGCTGGCTACCTTTCTAAGCTCATTTCCAAACATTTGCTCTAGTTCAGTCATTCTGACTCTCTTTCTATTCTTCCAACACACCAAGCTTATTCCCATTTCAGGGCTTTTCCACTTGCTGTACATTCTCCCTAGGACTTTGCATAATTGGCTCCTTCTCATCATCCAAGTCTCAGTTCAAATGTGACCTCCTCAAAGAAGCCCTCCCAGACTATCCTTTGTAAAGTAGCACCTCCTATCACCATCTATCTCATTGTTCTGTTTTATTTTCTTCATAACTAGCTAACATTTATTTTGCTGTTGCTATTTTCTGGTTTATTACTGTCTCCTTCACAAGAACGAATTTCCATACAGAGATCTTCTCTGTCTTATTCCCCTGTGTCCTGAGAGTATAGAAACATGCCTGGAACATAGTAGGAGCTTATTAAATATTGGATGAATAAAAGAATGCATAAGGCTCTTCATTGCAGCGTTGTTTATTTTATCAAAGAAATGAAAACAATGTGAATGTCCACCAGTGAGAAACGGTTAAATACATGAAAAGATATAATATAAAAATTCTACAGCCATTAAAAAGAGTTAGGATAAACCGTAATTACTGACAGGAAAGAATGACTTCAAAGTGTAATTGATTTTATAAAAGACTGGGGCCTTTGATTCCTCATTACTCGGTCACTCGGAGCCTCAGTGAAACATGCCCCCGTCTGCTGCAATGCACACATGACTCTGGGAAAAAGACAGTTGATTTTTTCTGTCCGAAAAAGCATGCGGTTTAGAGCTCATCTTTTGCTCTTGTTTTTTCTTCCCCTTTTTTGTGGTCAAATACTGGGCTAGCTGCAGGGGAAGCCCTCAGGTGTCTGGGGTTTCACTGCTGGTTCATTACATAAGTGAAAGCTCTACAAAGGGGAGAATGAATGCAAAGCAGGGCCATCTGACAAGCTCCTCATCTGATCCCCGGACTGCCTCAGTCACCCTCAGGGCTCAGTTCTGGGAAATACTCATTCAACGTATTCCTTGTCCAACACCTATTTCTTGAGCATCTGCTAAGTTCCAGGCTCTGTGCAGTGCACATGGTTTATGAGAATGGATGAGAAAGACATGGTCGCTGCCCTCATGGGGATCTCGTGATGGAAGTGAGTGGGTGTGGGATGATAAACCTACATACAAAGAAATGAAGTAGAGACCCAGTTAGTGCTAGAAAGGAAATAGAGTGCTCTGATGAACAGTAATAATAGCCAACATCTTTTAAAGTCATCTTTTGTCCCCACCACTTTGTGAGGTAGATATTAATTACATTATCTCTATCTTATTGATAAGGAAACGGAGGTACAGAAAGATTAGGTGATCGCCCAAGGTCAAACAACGAGTATGTGTCAGAGATGAACTTGAACCCGAGAAGAGTCTCACTTCAAAGCCTGGGTCCTTAACCGCTAACTATTTTGGGCAGTGGAGGCTCAGGGGGAAGTGCCTGCTTTCAACAGGTCAGGGAAAGACTTTCTGAAGAAGTGGCATAAACGCTGCGATGAGGCAGAAAAGTCATGAGAAGAGCTGGCAGAGGAATATTCTGAGAAGAAAATGGAGCACGTGTCAATGGACAAAGGTGGGAAAGAGGCTCGTGTGCTCTATAATCCATCAGAAAGCCTGAACAATTGGGGCTGAGTTGGATTTTATTCTAGGTGCATGTTAGACAATGTCTTTGCAGACATATATTTTCACAGATGACCATGAAATACTCGTCATGCCAGTCAAGCAAGTGTTATCATTCATGTTTTACAGAACACTGTACACTGTTTCTGGGAACCTAAGGACAGAAGTGAGACCGGCTCCCGTGACTTTGGACTCATGTCAAGTGCTCTTTCCACTCAGCCCCGCTGTTGAGGAACTGGCTGCCTCTTCCCTGCTCCTGTGGTCCCTCAACTACCAGGCACCACTGTAGCCCCAACACCTTCTCCTCCCACATCTGAATTTATTTCCCTGGCAGCCTCGACAACCTAATTTCTAGGGGAATTTGATAAACAAATCTGTTCTCATCTGATAATGGGTAATAAAGCCCTGTTGGAAACCTAATGCCAACTTGTTTTCATATCCCTGTGAGAACTTACAACAGCTTTCCTTTCTTCCAGTCATAAGCTCAGCCTCCAGCTAATAGCATTTCCTTCTCTGCTAAAGTGGAAGCCATGAATTGATTATGGGCCTCTTCCCAGTGGAGCCAGCAAGAGTTTGAGCCTTTGGTTAACGGGTAGAGGTTTGCAGATGCCAATAAGCCAAGCATTGTTCAAATCAGCTAGTTCCTCATCTGTGAAGATGATCTCATCCACCTTCAGAGACCAGCCCCAGGAGATGGGGCAGAAGGCCCAGCTGCCCCAGGTCTCTTGGTTCCTCATAATGACATACAAGCCCCAAGTCTCGACACTGCCTAGTCTCCACCTCAACTTGTCCCACTTCCTGCCTTGACTTTGGTGATGTGCTCATTGTAGCTCCAAGCTGTTCACATGCATTTTCTCAGGTAACTTAAATAACAGTCCTACCCAATTCAGTCACTATAGGTAGGTGCTATGAAATCCATTTTGAAAGGGAAAACTGAGGCTTGGAGAAGTTTACTTACTTAACTAAACCTGGCTGATTGCCAGGTGCTCCACTTGCTCCTCTGCTTCAAGCAATTTGGTGCGATTTCCACGCCTGGGAAACCCAAGACAGAAGCCAAATTAAACCTGGAAAGTGAAGTCAGCAGAGTATCTGAGCCAGGGCTGGCTGCCAACTTATGCAAAATAGCCAACCTCCCAAGTATTGCAATTTGAGGAATTACCTTACATCTCCACCCTCGCCTCACCACACCTCAAATCCCTTCACAAGGCTGTAAATGCCAGTGAGGTGTACGGCTTGCCATGCCCAGGCCCCTAGGACAATTTCACTGGCTGTTAGGGAAGTCAACCTCTGGGAACCTCAGTTTCCTCACCTGCAAAGTGGAAATCATACTGCCCAAGTCCTTACGGAAAGCTGATACGAGGGTCACATACAATGATGAACAGGAAAGCCCTTTTGTAAACTGTAAAACATTATACAAACCCAAGATAGTGCTTGTAATCATTTTTTTCTGGGGCCTTAGCTTCCATAATTACGGAAAATTCCTTCCAGAGCCCACATTTTATATTCATTACGATCTTTCTCCACTCCAGTATAAGTCATTGATGAAAGTGCTGTATTTTTTCCTGGAAAAAAAAAAAAACATAGCCATTTTCTGACATGGAAAAGGTGAGAGTAAGGTAGGGGGTTGATAGTTGTAGAGAGAGAAAGCCAAGATTATGGAAAACAAAATAGATAAGAACAAGATCACAGCGTTGTAGTAATTTGTAGCCCTGGGAATAGAAGAAGAGAAAGACTGGGTTTGTTCGTTTGTTGTTTGTCTGAGGAGAGGATATTCAAGCTACAGGTGTTCTGCTTTAGGTTAGACATATCATATTTGGCCATATATAGGGCACACTTTTTTGTCCAAATTTGTGAGGGAAGAATAAGGATGCACATTATACATGGGTAGTACTAATTCCGTAGCTATATAAGTGCTTTTTTAATTCTTTCACTTAAGCTTATGAGTTAAAAGTGTAACTCTAGGGATCAATAACGATATCCGTATGCAAAATAATACCCTGGAATACAATAATTGGTTTTGTTGAACTTACGACGAACTAGCCACAATGAAGAGTTCTTGGCCTTCTATGATGGGTAAAGTTCGCAAATTTGTCACCGGTACATAAAATTTCTTGTACCATAAATATGTTACAAAATAAATGTTAAAATTCCTTTATAACACAAAAAACAAGTACCTAAATGTAAATAAATAAAAATTTGAATTAAAAAAATTAAAAAAGAGTTTTTTCCCCTGAAATTTTGGGCCAGAAACGTGGGTGCGCATTATACACAGCAAAATACAGTATATGAGAAATTAACAGTAGAGAATTCCTTTAGGTAAATGGACTGGGATTTAGGGGGCACGGCGACTTTCCCTCTTTATACCTTTCTTCTTATCACAAACATATTTTTTTAATTTTGAAAAAATGTGTATGCTTATTAGGATTTTAAAATGTGATAAACTATTATTAAATGACTTTAAATTGTTGTGGTCCCCCTTCCCGCCACCTTCCCCCCATCCTGGGCCACCACATAACACAGAACTCAAGAGTTTTTAGTCCAATCGTTAGACTCTGGCCATCGTATTGATGCCACAGTTGGAGGGAACAAGGCTGGGTCACGTGCCAGTTCCTGTTCAGCCTTATGCTGGGTGCTGTCCCGAGGGTGTAGTTGCAGGGATGCCGGGAACAGAAGTGTGAATTCCCACCATTTGTCAATCCCTCAGGTCAAGATCAGAAGGGATGTCCTTTAACCCAATCATGGCATTAAGTCATGGGAGGAGTGGCCCATTAGCTAATTTACTCATTAGCAGAGGTTACCTTATCTGATTAGCTCATTGCCACCACCCACTCCTAACAGAAAGCAGAACCTGAAGAGAAGTGACCAAAGATGTGAATTTTAATGAGAGGCAAACCACTGAAAGATTAGAGTGCCCAGGGACCTAAGGGATGATGATCTAGTCAGGAGGCTGTAAACTGAAAAGCTCTGCCTTTATCTCGTTTACTGGGACAGTGGTGTGTTTTCCTCGCACCAGAAGGTCTTTATATGCACTGTGCATGCAATCATTCTCCTCTCCCTGTTATTCTTTTCCTGACTGCCTCCCATAGCCATGTTATCTGCTTGGCCCATGAAGTGGCTCTGCCAGGGCTGGTCTCCAGCCTTTTGGTACCCCAGTGCCCTTTGATTACGGCTAAGTATAAAAGTTTACCACTAGATGCCCACAAGAGGTACAGGGCAGTTAAAGGAGAAGGGATTGCAAAAAGGAGTGGAAAAGAATTAGACAGCCAGCACACTCTCTCTGAATATCAGAAACCTCTGAATATCTTCTATAAAATGGGGCTAATACTGCCAATGGTAGAGTTTGGGGACACTCTGACCAGAGAAGGCATGTGAATTGCCTGGGCTACAGAAGGTGTTCATTGACTGTTTCTTTCCTTTCTTTCCCAGAAGACTCAGGATGCTTTTTAACACTCTTGCCTTGTTATTCCACGTTCCTTCCCTGAAGACGTTGGTAATAAGCAAATATGGTCAGGGTGCTTCAGACAGGTGACCAGTAGCAGATACTTAGGAAGTAATTTGCCCTTTGTCACTCGGGGCACGTGCTTCCACTACGACTGTCACCCACTTACCCAGCCAAATGGCAGTAGCAGCCATGCTGCCAACTCACCGAAGACCTGAGTGCTGCTTGGTGTTCACACTCCTCACACTGCCCACGGAGTCTGCACAGGTGCACAGGTGGGCCAGAGACCTGTCACCACAGACCAGCCAAGAGCTTTCTCGTGGGTTTCTTGTCCCTGCTTTGTTCTTTTGGGGGACAGTACATCCCACAGCCAGATTCCTGGTTTCTGGCTTGTCCCCTAAGTTGTTCACGGTTGGCCCATGGACCCCAGCCATCTCAGCCACCTGGCTAAAACGTCAGTCAATGAGGGCAACACGATTGTTTTACATCAGGGAAAGCCACCATCCAGGAGCTGGGAGCTGGATGGCCTCCTGAGTCAGGTGCCCCCAAGAGACTGCCCAGCTCCAGTTGGCTACTCCACACTGGACTCCTGTGTCCTGGCTTAGTGTCCCATGCTGATCTGTTTGTTGGTGAACATTTATCCAGCTTTAAATGACTAAGCAATCATATCACAGTAGAAACCAGAGGGTCTGGTTCTAACTGAAATCTTGGCATTTCAGTCACTAGTAAACAATCTGAGCCCCACCTCTTCTTTTTCTCTCTCCTCATGGTATTGTCTTTCTTTGGATTTTCCATGGAGTTTCCTTTCTTGGCAGTTGGTTCCTTGGGTTTTCATAAATTTACACAAATTTCCTCTTTGTCACTAGCCTAAGTCTTACTCTTCCCTCTGCCTCTGCCTCCTCCACATAACTTTCTTCCTCCTTTTCCTCCTCTCGCTCTCCTTTCTATAAACATCCCTTGAAACTTTTCTGCTCTTTATGAAAATTGAAGAATCTGTCAAAGAGAGAAACACCGTGGAGTTTATTGGTTAAAAGTAGAAGCTTTGGTGTCAGCCTTGAGTTTGAAGCCAAGAGTTGCAACCTAGTAACTGTGCATCTTTGAATACATTATCTGGCCACCCTGGACCTCAGTTTCCTCACCTTGACAACAGGTGCAACAATACTCACTTCCTGGGATCAAGTGTAGCACTGTGTATGTAAATCATTTTGTTAGCGAAGTACCCAGTGTATGATATACTCTAAATAACATTTAACTTGGGGGAAAGACCTATTAATACAATCTTTGTTCTCGATCGTGGTTTAAATCAACAGGGCTCCAACTGAGTCCTGCAAAGGACTAAGTCTCCTCGACTTGCCAGAGATGGGAAGGTGTGAGGTGGGTGGCAGCAGTCTGAGCCCCACTTACCCTCCCACTTTCAAAACATCTCTTCATTCTTTTGCATATTGAGTCTCTGAATATTCTAAAATAAAGATCCAATGGCCATGAAAAAATATTCTGGAACTGATTTAAACTGGTTTTCCGCCTGTCCTTTTGCCAGCTTTCTCTGATCTTTGTCCACGCCAAATGTGCAGGCCCCTGAAGTATGGAACCTGCTAGGTCATTGTACTACTCTCTGTCGCTTCCTTGCATCTTGAAGCTTCCTGTCTCCATTAAAAAGTGTAACTGATATTTCTATTCTGCTAAAGAAGATGTCGAGGACTTTAGCCCCCCAGCTGACTTTCTGGGGAGTTTGTTTCATCGGCCTCTATCAGATTTGAAAGACAGTTATTAGGTGCTTAGTTTCATTTGAAGAAAACTAATTGCTCATTTTCTCAACCACTTGAGAAATGTGGTTACACCCAGAATTGCACACAAGAACCAGTGGTTGTGAGTTGAATCTGAAAAAATACTAGGCAATATTGTTTCACTACCTTAAAAAAAAACTTATCTTAAAAAACAGAAGCCTGGCCTTACTGAAATCAGACCAGAAACAAAGATCATTTATATGACCTGTAATTCTCTCAATGATCCCCTGGACCTTGAGACCCCTGTTAGCTGAGGCTCACAAATGTGTATACAGGTTTCAATGAAATTCTAGGCTTCTGGCGGATGAGTTCAGATGCCTCCTTCTCTCCCCTTTTCCCTTTTCCATTTTGCTTCTCCACATTGACATCCCTCTGCTTTGCTGAGGGAGGGAGGAAGTCGCAGGGAAGGTGCCTTGGGAGGACAGAATCCTACATGGTTCCTCGCCCCAGTGGTGAGCCCACACGAAAGCACGTGTGGTTCAGGTGAACCACTGCAGAATTAATGCTCATGGCCGATGATATGTACAAACAGCACTGCTTGAGGACCCAGGATGCCAGAAGGGACATTGACTAAAAGCTCAGTCAAATGGTAGCAGAGCTCATGATAATATCATATGTCAGTGTAAGCGTATTCCCAGTGCCTAACATTGCTGACACATAGCACTCAGGAAACAGCTACTGAATGAACGAATGAATGAATGAATGAATGAATGAATGAATGAATGAATGAATGAAGAGTTTGGGAAAGACTCATTCTCCCTGCCTCCCCTACCTATTCCAGAGCAGTCCACAGTGGGGCTGATGGTCTTTCTGCTTTCCCTCCTTTTTCCTCTTCCATGAAACATAAATCACGTCTTTTCACACCCCTGCTTCAAACCCTCCACTTAGGGACTAAAACACAACCAAAATCTTTGTCTTGGTCAACCAAGCCCGTGTGGTACAGACCCTGGCTAGCTCAGGGACCTCATCTCTTCTTCTTATCCCCTTATTCTACGTACTCCAGCCACTCTGACCTTATGCCTGATCCCTGGACAAGCCAAGCTCATTCCTGCCTCAGGGCCTTTGCACTTGCTGTTTCCTCTAGAAAGCATCCTCAAGTAATGAAACTTTCTTGTCATTCAAACCTCAGGTTAAGTGACACCTCCTCAGAGTGGCCTTTCTTCAGCACCCAGTCTGCAGTAGCCATCTATTCATTCTCTGTCACATCACCATTTTCTTGTCCTTCATAGTGGCAAGCTCTTGGGGATTCTTTTGCTCATTAATCGTGTTTTCATGATTATCATCAGTTTTTTGTACTAGAATGCAAGCTTCTTCTTTATTGTGTTCATAGTTGATAATTCTCCGGTGCCAGGAATAGAACTTGGCACATAACAAGTGCTCGATAGTTTTTAATGAACAAATAACTGCAGCCTTGGCATTCCGAGGGTTCTGGACAACACCAAGTAATTCTCCCAGGGGGCCAATGCAGCAGAAGCAGCAGATAGTTGCCTCAAATAGAAAGGCAGAAATAGAAGGAAGAAATATGAAGGATAATAGCTACCATTTGTAGAGCACTTACTATATGCCAAATATTTTTTCAAGTGCTTATATACTTCAAGTCTTTGTATGATTCTCACAGCCACCCTTGGAGGTAGGTCAAATTAGTATTCCTAGTTTATAGATTAGTAACTGGTATAGAGAGTAAACAACATACCCTCTCACAAAGATAGTAAATGGAAGCTCAAACAAGCAATCCCAGACTAGGAACCACTACACTACAGTGCTTCTCTCAAACCCAAACTGACTTACTCAGGAGCATACATGGGCTAACAGCCCACCCCCCCTCCCCGGGGAAGAGACCATAGGAGGCAGGTAGAAATATGGAGCCAGTCAGGTATTAGTATCAAAGTAAACACTGATGTACCTGCAGGCTGCTGCAGCCTGAAACCGCGGATATAACTAATGAATGGTTTCATGTTGATGCAAAATGCCCTCAAGTCTACCATTCAGCCCTTTGGCCAATAACATATCTGGTAAAACTCTATGCCCACAGCTGTAGCAGTGCCTGCTCAGTCCCTAGGCCACTGCCCAGGAGCATGTGGCTCACAGACTGAAAGCCAGACGCGTCCTACAGACATGTTTTGCTTAATTCTCACAGTGTGACCTGCATAGACATTTTTAAAATTATACCTGTGGCCAACCTTTAAGATCAGGATACCTCACATTTGAGGTTTCAGATTTCTGGCTTCCCTCAAAACGTCACAAGAGCTGGTAATACTCTTCTTGCTTTTGTACCTGGCACGGTCAGCCAGCACTGAGTCATGGCTGTCCCTCTGGGAAGAAGCACGTGCCAGTGATGGTCTCCATGACTCCCTCGTGTGTCCTTAATATTGAGCCTTACACTTCTCTCCACGTGTATTCACTTGCGTGAGCTGTGTAGATTCTGGGCATTCGAGTTAATGATCCCCAGTGGACATTCAACACCATGCCCGCACATCTGCGACAGTTCTGACTGGTCTCCTAGCCTCCAATATTGTTTCACTCCAGTGCCATTCTCCCCAGTGCCACCAGACCCCACATAACAGTTAGGGAAGGGATCAGCTCTGTAGCTAGGATTCAAGCCTGAGTTCATCCTGGCACTGCCACTTCCTGGGTTGCCGTTCTCTCCTCCTTACAGTTTTCTCAGCTCTAAAATGGGGATAATAATAATATTCATCTTGGACGGTCAATGAGCATTTGAAATACTTACAAATTCCATATATACCATTCTGGGCATTATATATTAGTGTTGATCTCAGTCTCTACTATTCTCTACTATTGTTTTACACAGGATGTTGTGCCTTTGATTTAAAATAAATAATAACAGAGAGAAAAAGAAAG
The DNA here is from genome assembly GCF_964194185.1 of Rhinolophus hipposideros. Taxonomy (NCBI): domain Eukaryota; kingdom Metazoa; phylum Chordata; class Mammalia; order Chiroptera; family Rhinolophidae; genus Rhinolophus; species Rhinolophus hipposideros. The sequence goes on along the minus strand of NC_138069.1, from coordinate 29,956,423 downwards.
AGAGAGAGAGAGAGAGAGAGAGAGAGAGAGAGAGAGAGAGAGAGAGAGAAATACCCTCCTGCCAAGAAATAAAATAGGCAACAGAAATAACCCAGATGTTAGAACTATCATAGAAGGACATTATAACTACTATAATGAATGTATTAAAAGATCTATTACAAAAAGATAGACAAAATGCATGGATAATGGGAAACTTCAGCAACAAGATAGAAACTATTTTTTATAAAAGGGTCAGATGGAAATGCTAAACATGAAAAACCCATTAGAGATGAAGAATTCCTTAGACAGGCTTGTCAACAAACTGGACAGCAGAAAAAAAAGTTAGGTAAACTTAAATATAGGTCAACAAATATTATTCATACCAATATAAAATGAAAGAAACAATCGGTGAAGAAACTCAATAACTGTGAAACAATACCAAATTGCCCAACATACATGAAACTGGAGTCCCAGAAGGAGAAGAGAGAATAGGGCAGATGAAATATGTCAACAGATAATGGCCAAAAAAAGAAATAGACATATCAACAATTATAGTTGGAGATTTCAACATGCCTCTTGCCATTAATTGATAGAAAAACTAGACAAAAATCATTAAAGCTGTGGAAGACTTCAAAAACACTATCAAGTAATTTGACCTAATTTATAGAACACTTTGTCTCAGAGAATTTACTTTCTTTTCAAATGTTCATGAAATATTCAAAAAGACAGACCATATTCTGGGCCATAAAGCTAATCTCAATAAATTTAAAAGGATTCAAAACATAGAAGGTGTGTTCTCTGACAACAGTGGAATTCAACTTTGAATCAGCATCAGAATGACACCAAGAAAATCCTCAAATATTTAGACAATAAACATCACACTTAAATAACCCACAGGTCAAAGAAGTAATCACAAAAGGAATTTAAAAATATTTTGAACTAAATTATAATAATAAACCTTAAAAATTTGTAGAATCCAAAGGACAGAGACCCAAATTATCAATGTTATAAATAAAAGAGAGACTTGTCAGTGCAGATGCCTCAGACATTATGAAGAATGAGGTGATATTATGAATAATTTTATGACAATTGTGAATAAAAAAGGGGTCACATAATAAAACTGACAAGCTAAGGGATCCCACATGGCAGACCTTACAAACTCAAAGACCAAAAGTAACCATACAGAATGGTGTGAACATAAAAATTCCCAACTACAAGCGGGTCATGGGGAGTGGTCATTTCCTAAGCCTACAGATTTTTTGACAAAGGTCAATCTAGACCTTAAGTGAGCTTGTCCATTGTCATTGTGCATCTAGGATAACATACCTTTGAAATGTCAGAGTAACTTTTTTCCCCACCCCTCAATCGCACAACTGCTGGTGTCAGAGCACAAGACCATTGAACCCCTCCCTCATTGTTATCTTGTTGCCCACATACCACCTCTAGGTACTGTAAATGTTAATTATTAACTGTCCTGAAGCCACCAATGTAAAAGAAGTATGTGTCTCTCTGTTTTGCTTTTTATTCAACCCAAGAGATTTTCCCGCCTTGCTTTCTCTTGCCTCCTTAACCTACCAATGTATTTCATGCAACCCTCCTTACATTTCCTCCTTTTATTCTAATCTATAAAATAAGCTGCAAAACTGCCATTCTCTGGAGCGTTTTCTCAATCCTTCGATATTTTGCTTCAGGGCATGGCCTCAAAATTTGACTCAAACAAACTCTTATAAGACTTTTCTATAGATGGACATTTTTTTGTCAATATAATAAATTTGATGCCTTTGATAACATAGCCAAATTCCTCACTAAAACTCACTCAAGAAGAGAGGGAAAACTTGGATGGCCTTATATCTGTTAAAGAGGTTGTATTCATAATTAAAATCCTTCCCACAAAGAAAACTTCAGACCCAGATGACTTCACTAGGGAATTCTACAAAACATTTGAAGAAGATACAATATCAATTCTGCAAGAACTCTTCCAGAAAATAAAAAAGAAGAAAACACTTCCAATTCACTTTATGAAGTCACCATTACCCTGATGTTAAAACCAGATAAAAAACATTACAAGAAAAGTATGAATCTAAACCCCTAAATCTTTGACAAAATATTAACAGAGTCCAGAAAAAAAGACTGAACACATCATGATCACATAAAGTTTAGCTCAGGAATATAATGTTGGTTCAACATTAGAAAACAGATCAATGTAATTCATCATGTCAACAGACTGATAAATAAAAGCCATATGATCATCTAAACAGATGCAGAAAAAATACTCAACTAAAGTCAACATCTATTCATGATAAAAATTCTCCTAGCCAACTAGGAATATAAGGGAACTTCCTTAATCTGATAAAAGGTATCTACCAAAAATCTACAGCTAACATCATAGTCAATGATAAAAGAGTAAATAAATACTTTTCTCCAAAGGTTAGTAACAAGGCAATGGTGTCTGCTTTCACCAGTTCTATTCTTACATTGTACTAGAAGTCTTAGCCAGTGTATTAAGGGAAATACAATAAACAAAAAGGCATCAAAATTGCAAAAGAAGAGCTGCCTTTATTTGCTGATGACATGATGGTCTACAAACAAAGTTCTAAGGAATCAATCAAAAAACCTACCAGAACTTATAAATAAAACTTAGCACATTTGCAAGATGCAGGGCCAATATTTTTGTATTTCTATACAATTGTATTTCTATACTCAGCAACAAATAATTGAAATTTGAAATAACATAATACCATTTACAATAGTATCCAAAATATTAAATATTTAGAAAGAAATGTTACAAAATATATGCAAGATGTTTATACTGAAAAGTACAAAATGTTGCTGAGAAAAATTTAAAAAGAAACAAAATAGATTCTCTCCAAATTGGTCTATAGATTTGATATAATCTCAATAAAAATCCCAGTGGGCTTATTTTTTGTATAAATTGACACAATACTTATAAAATTTATATTAAAATACAAAGGAGTTAGAATAGCCAAAATAATTCTTTAAAAATAATAACAAAGTTAGAGGACTTACCATAAATGATTTTAAAACTTACTATCAAGCTACAGTTATCAAGATAGTATGGCATTGGTATAAAGATAAACATATAGATCAAAATAACAGATTATATAATCAAAAAATAGACCCACATATATGATGTCAGTTAATTTTGGACAAAAGTGTCAGGGTAATTTAATGGGAAAAAACAGACTTTTCATCAAATAGTGGTGGAATAATTGAATATTTGTATGCAAAAAATTGCAAACCTCAACCCTTATCTCACACCATACACAAAAATTAATTCAAATGGATTCCAGACCTAAACACAAGAGCTAAAAAAAACTTCTAAATGAAAACATAAGAAAAATCTTTATGACCTTGCATTAAAAACAGATGTACTAAGACACAAAAGCACTAATGACAAAACAAACATCGGTAAATTGGACTTCAGCAAAATAAAAAACATTTTCTCTTTGAAAGACACTGTCTTTAAAAAAGTAAAAGATTAATCACAGACTGGAAGAAAATATTTTCAAACCACATATCTAATAAAGGTCTTAATCCAAAAGTATAAAGAACTCTTATAATTCAACAATGTGAAAATAAACGATTCAATCAAAAAAATGGAAAACATTCAAATAGGTACCTTACCAAAGAAGATGGCCAAAAAAAGCACGAAAGATAACACTAGAATGGCTAAAATTTTCAAAGCAACTGACAATGCCAAGTGTTGACCAGGATACTGAAGAGCTACAACGGTCAAACATTACTGGTGGGAAAAGAATTACTGGTACAACCATTTTGGAAGATAGTTTGGTAGTTTCTTATCAAGTTAAACATACTTTTACCATACAACCCAGCAATCCTACTCCAAGGAACGGAGCCAAGAGAAATGAAAACGTATGTCCTCCCAAAGATTTATACAAAATGTTTATAGTATCTTTATTCCTAATAGCCAAAAACTGAAAACGATACAAATGTCTATCAATTGGTGAGTGGATAAACAAATTGTGACATATAATAGAATACTACTCAGCAATAAAAAAGGAACAAATGAATGATACATTAAAAAAAAACACACCTGGATGAATCTCAAAGCACTATGAAAAGTGAAAAAGACACAAAAGACTATATATCGTATGATTCCATTTAAAAGATGGTCTAGAAAAGGCAAAAGCATAGGAACAGAGAACAAATCAGCAGTTTCTAGGGGCTGGAAATGGGGAGAAGGGATTAACTGTGAAGGGACACGAAGAAACACTTTGGGATGAAGAAACTTTGGGGGAAGGTCTCGCACATATTTTGTAGCATTTCTTTCTAAATATTTAATATTTTGGATACTATTGTAAATGGTATTATTTTATTTCAATTTGATTTGGGTGGCAATTACACAGCTGTATGTATTTGTTGAAGCTCATCAAATCATATATTGTAAAAGTGAACTTTATTGTATATAAATCATAACAGTAATTTTTAAATATCTTTAAGAATACTACACAGATAAAATGCTACAGGTGAAAATGTACACAGGATTTTTCTAGAGCATTCTCTATAAATGCATGTGAATCTACAATACTCTAAAAATAAAAAAGTTTTAAAATAATAAAAATGTTTAAATTCTAAATAGATTTCAAAATCTCTTTATGAGAAGGATGAAACAGAAAACATTACTTCTATTCACTTAAGAAAAAGAAGAAAAAGGCTCACAGTACAAATCAGAGCTCAGAAAGAGTGTAGATCACACCCATGGGTCCAGAGGTTAAGGTGATTTACCCAAAGTCATATTCATGTGAAAGATGGAGATAGCCTTCTCTATTCTGACCTTCCTCAAGTTGTCATCAGAAAGCCACTGCCAGTTCTCACTCAAAATGTTTCCCCAAGTTTAAGAGGAAGCCTGCAATCGTCAACAACAAACTTCAGCTTGAGGTCTCACCAAAGAAGCTTACAGTACCTGCCAAAAATCAAAGTCAAACTGCAACCATTCCAAATCTCCCCACCGTACTTTCCACCAGTAGAGAGAGCCAACCCAGGACAAATGGCCCTGCCTAATGAGAGACTGGTGAGCCACAAAAGAACTTCCCCAAAATGCACAGGGCTCAAAGTGGTAGAGCTGTCCATAGCAGTTGATGAAGTTCCTCTTTTGGGTTCCATATCTGTCTGGCAAACTTCCTCCCTTTGATTTGGCAGACTGGGTTCCAATAACCACAGAGAGGCATCACTACTGACCAAGCAGAGAGTGAGGCAATCCGGCAGGAAGCAAAGGGGCAAATGGTCAAAGAGGGCCTGAACTTCAGTTTGCAGAAAAAGCCCTTGGTTTATTCATCTAGAAGCTAGAACTTGACTTTCATCCAAAGACTTGAGTTTCATCCCAGTTCAAGTATTGTGGAACCTTGTGCAAGTTCTTTAACCTCAGTTTTCTCGACAATGATTGTGGTAACGACACTTCACAAGAGAGATATTAAGTTTTAATGAGGTTGTGGTTTTGTTCAGATGCTAGATTTTTTTTCCCCTAAGCCAGTGTTTCCCAAGGTATAGTCCACATATTACTAGGGACATATACCAAAATTTTAGGTTATAATAGTTTTTCATTTTAATACTTATAAACTTAATATAAAGGGCATTAGAAAAATAGAACTAGCCCAGCTTAGATTAAATTAAGTTTAAAATTGACTCCAAGTAAAAATCTACATTAAAAAATATATATTAGGTTAAGATGGGGGGCTGGGTGAAAAAGGTGAAGGGGCATAAGAAGTACAAACTTCCAGCTATAAAATAAATAAACCACAGGAATATAGTGTACAGCATAGGGAGCATAGTCAATAATCTGATAATAACTTTATATGGTGACAGTTACTAGATGTGTTGTGGTGATCCCATTCTGAGGTATATAAATCACAATATTGAATACTAGAAACTAATATAATATTGTATGCCAACTGTACTTTAAAATTTTTTCAAAAAAATAAAATAAAAAGTTGATTTAAAAAATGTATATTGATTTTTTTAATATAGCAAGTAGATATGGCAGAAACCATACAGATGATTAAAATTTGAGAAATAATACGCCCAGCTGTGAGAACCAGGGCCCTGAATTTCATCATTGGGTCTCCTGGAGGAAGCTCTGAGGCCTTCTGCACTGTGTAACACTGTGCTCTCTTTGTAAGAACACAGGGACACAGTAGTTTTGTTCATAGTTCAGATGCAGTTGTACTTCTAAGGATTTGGTTTGTTTTATCTCATAGACATAGCAAACTGTAAAATCGATTGGGTTTTCCTGTTTGCACTGACAACAATATAATAAGCTGAAAGCCCAACTTGGGGACTAATTGTCAAATACGTACGTAACCATATCACATTCATTGTTTATTAGCCTCACTCCTAACCCTATTTAATGTCCCCATTTTATTGTCATTTTTAAATTTTTCTTCTACTTTTAACTTATTGGCTTCCTATATTTTATATCCTTTTAAGTCACTTTAAGTCTTATTTGAAATAAGAGGATTTTTTAAATGTCCTAAGTCACACACACACACACCCATGATGTAGATAGATGCCTGATCACTGCACTGTACACCTGAAGCTGAACAATAATGAATGTCAACTACAATTTTATATATATATATAATACATATATATATATTTATTTACAAATTTATTTATTACAAATATATATATATATATATATATATATATATATTTACAAGAAGTGGAGTACAGCATAAGGAATAGAGACAGTGGAAATGTAATGGCTCTGTGCGATGTCAGAGGGGTAGTAGATGGCTGGAGGGGGGTTGTCACTGTGTGAGGGATATAAATGGTAAATGTCTAACTATTACATTGTTTTGTGCACCTGAAACTAATAAAAAAATGTTTTTAAAAAAAAGAAAAATTCATCCTTAAACTCAAGGGATTGCTCTTTCTGAAACTTTCTGTATCCCTAAGTTGATATGGATTTCATTGTGCTTTGATAAGAATGAAAGAATGAGACAATCAATATTTTAGTATCATTAGTCCTTGTCAAAAGCCATCTTTTTCAGCATTACCTCACTATGGTACAGATAGTTATGACTGATTTCAGACCTGGGTAACCCCATGGACCTAAAGTAAAATGGGAAGTGGGTGCTGTGGTGGAATTGGATTTCCTCCTTTTCCTCAAAAGTCAAGGTTTTGCTGATAAAAAAAAAATATATCTAAAATGATACCAGAATTTGGCGTCAGAATACCCACAGCAATGGGAAGTAATTTTATCAAGTTTTTACACGAGTCTCCTAAGCCAGTAGACTTTTCCTGCCCATATCTCCTTGTACTTACCAATGACTGTTCTAGTGAGAGAAGGCGGGGTACTTGTTTTGGATCAATTCTTCCTCTTTTTTAGTATCTTGGTTACATTCTTTATTTCTGAGACTCATTTTTTTTCTCTGTAAAATAAAGATAAACCCTATTCTACCTATTTCAACATGAAGCCACAATCAGTGGCCACAACCAAATCAGTGCATAAAAGTAGATCTCAGAGAACTCTGGAATCAGAAACTTGAATATCACCAAGACACTCTTTGTGCCTCTCGATTCTGTTCATTCTGCAGGTCAAATTTATTCTTTCTTAAAATAGACCAGCCAGGAATACGGCCACCCACAGCTCCAGTATCTCCGAATTCACAGTGCACAAACTCATAGGGGAACCAAGATTCACTTTCTTTAGTCCCAAACTCAAAAATCCTACAAATGAAATTGATTGGCTAATCATTGAACTCATCAACTGTGGCCCAAATTTGGGTAATATGATTGGCCTAGACAAGATCAAGTGCGTATCTTTGAGCCAATCAACACTATCTAAGAGGGAGATCTTTAAAAAGATGGCAGCTCCCACTCAAGTCACATAATTAGAATAGAAGAAGTATTTCCCCCCAAAATAAGAAGGTAGAGAATAGTAGACTCTTGTGGACAGAAAAAAAGAGAATACAGAATATTTTAGAAAATCTGGATTATTAGACAAATACATAGTTTTCAAATCAATCAAGATTTCAAGACTCAGATCAAGTGCCACCTACTCCAAGAAACCTTTCTGGTAATTATTGCCAATTACGTAACCCTTCCCTCAGTGGTCTACACATTACGTTTATGTAAAATATACCTTCCACTAAATTACATTTAATTTTTCATTTGAGTACATAGTACATTTAACTGCTTTCTAACAAACTGTTTTAAATTTTGTCATCTCCACTTCTTCGTTCCCTAATGATAGAAACTGGCTGTTTCTTGCTGATGTAGTCAGAATGATTGATGTTCATTTATTATCGCTCCCAGGAAAGACATTTGTATTTTAACTGGGTCTCCCAAAGGCAACATCTTAGCCCAAAGGAGTGTTTATATGTTGGGAATGTGAAACACGTACAACAGGACATCTTTGGCAATCTAAACTAGGGCCCAAATGCTATAAAGTCAAGTATAATCCCCACCACAGTCCTATTATCATCATCACCAATTTGGGTCTGTTGATAGACTTACGGCAGTTATGCATTCAGGATATATTATCTGGAGGTGGGGAAGAGTGGGCAGCATTGCATTGTAGTTAAGCCCATGGACTGTGGCACCAAGCAGACCTGAATTTGGTCTAAATTTTGTCACTTTATTGTGTGACTAAAGTCAAATTACTTTACACCTCTGAACATCAGTTTTCTCACTATGACATGGGTACAATAATAGTACCTACTTCAGGTACTGAGCACTGCTGCTGTTTTGAGGATTAAATGAGATGTCTACAGCCATTGGTATTGTAGATGGTACACAGGAAGTGCTCAATAAATGGCAGCATTTTGTTAACGTTCTAATTCAAATAATGTGGCCCATTTCCCCACAAACATATATTCATCAAACTAGATAACACAACTTTTCATTAGAGAATGCAGTAATTATATCTGAACTCCATGAGGAAAGGGCTACAGAATCACAATAGTATATTCGAACATAGTCCTACATAAACTCTGTGAAATCTTGTGCCAAGACATAGGACTGCGACAGTGCTATAAAACTTTCGTAAATTTATTAAGGTTGTTTAATTAAGACTTCCTACAAAGTCCCACACAGGCATGTATAAAACACAACTACCCCTGCCCCCAATCACTGATGAGCACTGTGGACCACAGCAGACTATACGGACAAGAAACTAACCTTTCCTGGGTTGAGCTACTGAAAATTTGTGGTGGTTTTTTATTGTAGAATAACCGAGCCTAACTTGACTAATAAAGGACTTCTTCATTTTTTTCCCCCCAGTGCCCAATTAAAACTGTCCTTCAAAACTTCCTCTCCCCATGCTCCAGATCTTTACTTGCTGCTTTCTCTATCAAAACACACCTCTTCTACATCTCATGTCGTCCGTGAAATAAATTCTGTACTAATTCCTGCTGACATGTTAATGGCTACAGAAGGGTGAATATGGTATCCTTTCCAGGAAAAATACTTATGTTTTAACTATAGCCAAACAGAACAAAATGTCTTATCCTAAAGGAGTGAATTTTTAACACCATGTAAGTCCAAAGAAAAAGAAATTGGGACATGTAAGACATTTTCTGATCATAACATTAAGAATGTTCCATCATAATTTTTTATACTTAATAAAGAACTTTTACATTCAGTACTTCATGGGGCAATAATTATTATCCTCATTATACAAATAAAGAAGCTGGGGCTTAGAAAGTTTAATTTGGTTGCTCAAGGGCATATGGCTGATAAATGATAGATTTAGAAATATTTAATCCAGATCTTCTGACTCTAAGCACAGAGTGCATTCATTCGGTGAATATTATTAGATTAGCTACTATGTGCCAGACACTGTTCTAGGCTTTGGAAATACAAAAGTCAATGAAAACAGGAAAAGAAATTTTTTCTCTCATTGGAGATTACACTCTAGAGAAAGGAGAAGAGGAGAGCTAAACAATAAATAAATAAACAGGTAACTGTATTTTGAGTCAGTTGGCAAGAAGCATAATGAAGAAAAATAAATCAGGGTAAAGGGAATAGAGTGTGCTAGAAGGTGGTATTTTATTATTTGCAGGGCAGTCATCGAAGGCCTTTATGAACAGGTAAATTTCAACAGAGACCTGAAGGAAGGAAGGAAGGAAGGAAGGAAGGAAGGAAGGAGGGAGGGAGGGAGGGAGGGAGGGAGGGAGGGAGGGAGGGAAGGAAGGAAGGAAGGTAAATCAAAATATTTTATATAAAATATATATAAAATATAAAATATATATTAAAATTTTATATTTTAATAAATAAATATATTTTAATAAATATATTTTAATAAAATAAAATTTTAATATATTTTAATAAAACATATATTAAAATATATATTAAAATTTATATAAAATATAAAATATTTTATATTTAAAATATTTGATTTAGTGAGGTAAATCAAAATCAAAAAGAAGGTACAAATAACCAATATTAGAAATAAAAAGGGGCAACATTATAGACAGATATCTTAGTCAAAAAAATCTTAAGGATATTATTAAAAACATTTACTTCTAAATTTCAAATTTTAGAGGAAACAGACAAATTCCTAGAACAATAGAACGCACCAGAACTGACAAGGTGCAATAGAAAATTAAAATAATACTGTAATCATAAATAAATTGAACACGCACTTTAAAATCTTCCCCCAAAGAAAACTGCAGGCCTCGATAGCATTTTTCATGAGTTTTGTCAAGCACTTAAAGAAGAAATCATGTCATCATGCAAATAAACTGGAACACTCACCAATTGGTTTTGAGGCCACTATAGACTTGATACAAAAAATAAAAATATAAAAAATAAAAAACTGACAAGGGTATTCTGAGAAAGAAAAGTTACTAACCTCACACATGAACATTGATACATTGAACCCAGAAATATATAAAGGGCAATTGAAAATATCACAACCAAGTAGAGTTTATTATAGGAATGTAGGGCTGAGTTAACATTTATAAACTTACACATGTAATTTACCACATTAAAAGAGCCAGGAAGAAAATCATCTGATTTTGTCAAGAAATAAAGAAAAATTTGAGCATTTCTAAGAGGAGGCAATGGTTTATTCATCATATTGTTTCTGTGGTATCAATTGTAAATGTCTCCTCTTTTATTTCTAACTTTATGTATTTGAATCCTCTCACTGTTTTTCTGGTAAATCAAGATAAGAGTTTGTCTATTTTGTTTATATTTTTGAAAAAAAAACAACTCATAGTTTCATTGATCTTTCGTCTTTTTAGTCTCTATTTCATTTATTCCCAGTCAGATTTTTGTTCTTTCTTTCCTTCTACTAACTTAGGAGCAGAAGTTTGTTCTTCTTTTTCTAGCTTCTTGAGGTATAGAGTAAGGTTGTTTATCTGAGATCTTTCTTTTTACTTAATGTAGGCATTTATCACTGTAAACGTCCCTCTTAGCACTGCTTTTGCTGCACAAGCAACAAAAGAAAAAAATAGGTAAATTGGACTTTTTCAAAATTTCAAACTTTCGTGCTTCAAAGGATACAATCAAGAAAGAGAAAAGACAATCCACAGAATGGGAGAAAATGTGGCAAATCATATGTCTGATAAGGGATTTGTATCTAGAATACACAAATAACTCTTACAGCTCAATAACAGAAAGACAAATAACCCAATTTTAAAAATGGGGAAAGGATCTGAATAGACATTTCTCTATATGAGAAATATTAAATGGCCAATAATCACATGAAAGGATCCTCCATATCATGTCAGCAAGAAAATGCAAATCAAAGCCACAATGAAAACCTTCACACAGCAAGAATCAAAAAGTCAGGTACAGCAAATGTTAGTAAGGATGGAGAGAAATCAGAACACTCACACTGCTGATGAGAACGTCAAATGGTACAGCCACCTGGAGAATAGTCTGGCAGCTCCTCAAACAATTAAGTGTAGAGTTGCCATATGACCCCGCAATTCCAATTTTAGGTAACTACCCAAGAGAAATTAAAACACATGTCCACACAGAAACTTGCCCACGAATGTCATGGCAGAATTATTCATAGTAGCCACAAGATGGAAACAACCCAAATGTCCATCAACAAATGGATAAACCAAATGTGATATAGCCATACAATGGAATATTATTTGACCGCAAGAAGGAATGCAATACTAATACATGCTATCACGTGGATGAGGCTCAAAAACATGGTAAGTAAAAGAAGCGAGTTACAAAGACCACATACTTGATGATTCCGTTTGTATGAAATGTCCAGAATAGGGAAACCCATAGAGGTAGAAAGTAGATGAGCGGTTGTTTACGGTCGGGATGGTGGCTGGGGTGGCAGGAGAGTGAGAGCTAAAAGATATGGGGTTTCATGCCGAGGTGATGAAAAGTTTCTCAAATTGACTGTGGAGATGGTTGCACATATGTGAATGTACGAAAAACTATTGAATTTTACACTGTAAATGGGAGAATTATATGGTGTGTGAATTATAGTTCAATAAAGTTGTTTTCAAAAGAGAAAAAAAATCACATTTCAAAGACAGTACAAAAAAGAATGTACAGTACATTAAGATATCTCATTAAGATATCTTACATTGATTCCATTTTGAGATGATAATATTTTCAATTTATAAAATGTATTAAAATCAATTTCTTGTTTTTCTGTTTTAATATGACTACTTGAAAATTCAAAATGACGTACATAGCTCACCTTGTATTTCTATCACAAAGTGCTACTTTTGAGATCTTCAACAAAAGACTTAAAATCTCCGAGCCTCAATTTCCTTATTTGTTATGAGGCAGTTAGAACACTGACCCGTCAGGGCTGTGGTAAGGATTAAATGGGATAATGGTTGTAAGGAACTTGGCATATGAATGTTAGCTCTTATTCTCAGGGAAACCCCTGAGTATTACTGAGTATAGTAGTCATATCAAAACCTCTAGAAGAAAGTTTGAATTTATTTTACTATTATTATTTAGAACTATTATTTTTAGCACGGAAAATTATTTTTGGAACTGCAAGGGACCTTAGAAACCAAGCATCACCAATTGTCATCTTACAGAATTGCTTAGATAACACCATGGTTTCTGGAAATTGAATCTAAACATCTATAGTGAGACTGTGCTCTCCATTTGGCCACAGGCCTGACCACTCCCGATTGTCTTGGCACAGCCTCACATTTGGGTCACCTCCTTGGTGCTGAAGGCATTTGAGGTTGGACCTGGTCTTAAACTGACCCAAGCTCCTCACTCTCCTGCTGAAGAAACTGGGGCCCATGGAAGAGGACACTGAGCTGGAAAGTACAGAACGAGAGCTGGAATTCAGTCTGCAGAGAGCCAGGCTAGCACCCCCTCCATGCACTGTAGCGTCTGGAAGAGGCACAGTGAGAAAGTGGGAATACAGGCTGTCCAGCTCCTGTTCTAACTTGCAACCCTCAGGGGCCTTGGCGAGACTTTGAGTTATTCTTTTGTTTACAGCCACCGGAGTAAATCAGTCGTTACTGGAGGTTATGTTACCTTGAATGGAAAAAATAGTACCTGGAGATCAGTAGTTCCAAATAACCTGATCTAAGATGCCCCAAATCCAGTTCTGTGTAGAGCTGCCAATTAGCCCTCCCTGCAGCATGGATCCTATCCCTTTAATTTCGTTCCTCACATTTGTTTAGCAAACCCAACTTAACACAGTTCAATCATTTGACTCCTATGGGAAAATCATTGAGAAGAAGATGACGTGGGATAACTATCCCCATTGTATTGTTGAGGAAACTGGACCTACACGAGGTAAGAAACTGTAGAGCTAAGCAAGGACCCGAAGAGAGTTTCCCAAAGTTCACTCAGTGCATATTCTGTTTTTGCCATATCCAAATACCACTTGCACTTTTCCAGTTTTGTTTGTTTTTAAAACGGGCACTACCATTTTACTTAAGTCAATGGATATTGAAAGGAAACTTTACCTTACATAGAAAACCAGTATCATTTGCCATATATAGATTAACAAATACAATATAAAACAATGCTAATTAAAAACTGTTTCCTGGATTGCTTTTAAAAGTCCCAATGCCCAGGCCAAACCCCAGACCTATTAAGTCAGAATTCCTCAGAGGAGGAAGGAAACCAGGCATAAGTAATTTTTTAAAGCTCTCCCCAGGAAGTAGCAGTGTGAGCCAAGGATGAGACCCCCTAGAAGTGATGCTATTGCTTGTTCCAGCCTCCGAGCCTGAGCACTGCTCTCCAACAAGTGATGGAGAGGTGTTAAAGACACACTAACCCCAAACCGAGACTTTCTCCTTGATGGCATCAGAAGAACTGAAACAGTAACTTTCAAACAGGGAAAAGTTCTCGTTTGTGATTTGTAACTGTTTAATGAGTTGTTGCTTTGCAAGCTAAAATCACCGTACATGGCACTTGCCCTTTGGAAAACACTGGACCAGATGACCGAAGTTCTCTGGTTTCTATTTCTGTGCCTTTTCCACTCCAACGGCCTACTTCACAGCCGAAGATTTCACAAAGGTAGTTCTGGAGAACCCTTACTCACCTCTGTTCTCCAGCAGGGATTTCAAATGCTGGCACTTACATCACACTTTCAGGCCCATCTTTCTATTTCCAAATGAGTCTGTCCAGTGGTTCACATTAGAAAATCTTAAGGCAAAACCACATCTCCATCTTCTTTCATTTCCTCTCGAGAAGCCCCTCATTTTTACCCACTTATGTCTGGCCCTGGAGATAGTTTAAGGCAGCTATGCAGCTTTTGGGTCTTAAAAGGAAGTGTTACCAGGGAAGGGAGAAGCAGGAGAGACTGTGCAGAAAGCCACATGACTTGCAGAGGGGCTTCTGCTATTTGGTTTCTCTTTCTCACCTCACCTCTGAGCACACACAAGCACCCAACAACATCCTTTCCTGATCAAGGGAGGCGTCTAGAATGAGAGTTGGACTTCTGAGTAGCCTCCTTATCTCCAAGACCTTGTTTCTTCTTCTGGACCGGGTATCCCCACCAGAACAGGACATCTGCCTGTACACCCTCGGGTTTGAAGAGCTCCCCCAAAGGAGAGTGTGGCCTCAAGAGCAAGCAGTCTGGCTCACTAAACAGAGTTGAGCAAAGTTCCAATCTCTTCATTTCCCACATTTAAAACCTCGAATGCTCAGCAGACATCGTGAGCAGCCGGCAGCCGGCGAGAGCTGCCAAGAGCTGCTGTGAGCTGCCGACCCACGAATGGCGACCGACTGCCTCAGCCGGGGGCGGGGGAGAGCAAGGCTCCTAATACCATCATGGGCCAGGGAGCTGTGTCCTACACAACTAGACTGAGAAACAATGGCTTGAACTGGAGTGGGTAGGGAGGGAAGGTGGAAGAAGGAGGGAAAGAAAATCTGGAATGCTGGCACACTGACTACAGGCAGACAGCCAGGCCATTTTACTGGCTTGTCAGCTGAACCCTTCTCTCCTGTTGCCCTTAGAGCCTAAAATCCAGCTTGAGGCCTCCTCCCTATTCTCCATCTCAAACCTGCCCAGCTCCTGCTTTGTGCATAGTCTAAAAAGTTCTTCTGCTCCATCCCCACCTGTCCAAAGCCTACCCATCCTCAAGGCTGACTGCAAATGTCACCTCCTCCATGAAACCTAAGGTGATTCCTCCAGACAAATAATCATGGTAAAATTAACAGTAAGATAATTAATAGTAATAGCCAGCATGTATCAAGTGTTTCCTATGGGCAGGCATCAAGCTAAGAGTTCACATGCATGACCCCAACCAAACCATACACTACTAGACAGTATCTCGTTATCCCTGCCCTGCCACTTCCTATCTCTGTTTTTTCTTTCTGTACCTCGTTTTCCTCGGACACCAATGGGGATTATGTAAGGATAAAATAAATTAATGCATATAAAGCATGTAGCATAGGACCTGACACATGGTTTTTGCTCAGTAAGTAGTATTACTTCTTGTAAAAACATTACAAGAAGTAAATAATAATGTGTTAGCATTGCCCTCGTTTTACAGGTGAGGAAACCAAGGCACAGCGAGCTGGGTGTAAACAGCCCAAGCTCCATGAGAAACTTCTCTCTGGTCTTAACTGGGCTTTGTGTATAGTGCTCAACTATTCTTATCAATTATTTCTATATCTGCCTATTGTCATCATCCCAGCTTCGTTCTCCACTTTTTTTTTTTTTGGTGAACACTAAACTCCAAGAGAGCCAAACTCATTGGTGTCTCCTGGACACTCAGTCCCTGCATTTTTTACCTCATTGTCCACCCCCAACTGTCCCTCTTCTCCTTGTCACAATATAGCCCCATCCTTCAGAGCTACTATGACTGCCTCTTCCTTCATGTGATCTACCTCTATCCTTCCCAAATAAATGTGGCCTCTCCTTTAAGTTCCCCCAGCACTTTATTTGGTCTTTTTTCATCCTGTCCTGTTTAACAGCCAATTGAGCACCAGACTTATTCCCCCTGCTAAACTGTAAAGGAATTCCCTCTCAACCAAATAATACACTAGGCAGTCAATAAAAGTGTGAAGGATGAATGAGTGAATGAATGAGTGAATGAATGTACTTGTGTCGATGTTTCCTTGGCGGTGCTCCCGGGCTCCCTGTGTTTGGTGTCTGCACTGCCCTCAAAGCACTTTGTCCTGAGCACTTTGCAGAGGACGTAACTGCTTATTCGTCATGTATTTCATGTGGACCAAGGAGATATCAAGAGAGGTCATATTCACTATGACTCTTAGTATAGAATTCTCAGCTATTTTATGCCTTTATGGACCCTTTCCAGAGACTGCAATCAGTCAGTACAGTCAAATTCAATCCACAGGCACGTTTATTGTTGTGCTGGCAATACTGTTTTTAAATCAAATTTGAGATGGAGTCACTTTGGAAGACCGTGTGACAGTTTCTTATAAAACTAAATATACTCTTATATGATGATGGAAAGAGAACTGACTCTGGGTGGTGAACACACAATGGGATTTATAAATGATGTAATACAGAACTGTACACCTGAAATCTATGTAATTTTACTAACAATTGTCACTCCAATAAACTTTAATTAAAAGAAAAACAAACAAAAAAAACAACCACTAAATATTCTCTTACCATACAATCCAGCAATTATGCTCCTTGGTATTTACCCAAAGGAATTGAAAACTTATGTCTACACAAAACCCTGCATATGGGTGTTTATCATAGTTTTATTCATAATTGCCAAACTTGGAAGCCATCAAGATGTCCTTTAGTATGTGAATGAACAAATAAATTGCTCCATATTCAGACAATATTAGTCAGCAATAAAAAGAAAATAAGCTACCAAGCCATGAAAAGACACGAAGTGAAAGAAGCTAATGTAAAAAGGCTACATACTGTATGATTCCAACTATATGATGTTTTGGAAAAGACAAAATTATGAAGACAGTGAAAAGATCAGTCAGTGGCTGCCGGGAGCTGGTGGGGACGAAAGCAGTGAATAGCAAAGCACAGAGAATTTTTCAGGGTAATGAAAATACTCTGTATGATACCACATGATGAATGCATGTCATTATACATTTGTCCAAATCCACAGAATGTATAACACCAAAAGTGAACCCTAATGTAAAGTATGGATTTGGAATGATAATAATGCGTCCCTGTAGGTTCATCAAATGTACCAATCTAGTGGGTGGTGGGGTTGATAAGGGGGGACTGTGCATGTATGGGGGCAGGATGTATACGGGAAATCTCTGTATCTTCCTCTTAATTTTTTTTTGCCACTAAAAAAAATAATGAAGTCTCTGGGCCGGCCGGGTGGCACAGGCGGTTAGAGCTCCGTGCTCCTAACTCCGAAGGCTGCCGGTTCGATTCCCACATGGGCCAGTGGGCTCTCAACAACAAAAAAAAATAAATAAATAAATAAAATAATGAAGTCTTAATTTTTAAAAATTGAATTTGAATGCACTTAAGATGGAACACGACCGCCCTAGTATTCTGATGTCTCCAATGCCATCCATGGCACTCCACTTGTTTACCTTTCCTGCTTGGCTCCTAAAAGTCCCAGATTTTGTCATCCCTGCAAGTTTAGCATAATAAGGGGTCTTTACTTCAAGCCTTGGCTCCAGAAATTTCCAATGGAACAATGAGAGAATCTAAATAAAAACCTATTCAGTTCAAACACAATAATTCCAAGTGAATAGAGAAGAAAATGAGATATGAGCATCTGAAACCATAATTGAGGACTATCTTCATGTGTCAGATTTATGACTAAATGCCCTGAGAGTTCTTGGCCTTTTGGAAATGAGTACTGGGAAATATTTTTATAATTTGTTAAGCAGCAGCACTAATTTTGTGCCAAACATTACTCTAAAGGCTGAAAGATTTACAAAATAAAGAAAAAATAGACATTTTGATTCAAAGAAACTTATAATATATTTATATAGTCCTCGAGGATAGAAGTTTCAAAATAATAAAATCAACTTAACAGGTACTGATGAGTATCTGTTATAAGTCAGGTTCTGTTCACAGAGCACATAATATGCAATTTGTCCTTCAATCTTCACAACAGCCCTTTATGGTAGATACTAGAAAAATCCATCCTCCTTTTAACATGAGGAAATTGCAGCACGGGAAGGTTGAGTACCTTTCCCAACTCCACCTAAACAATAAATAGTAGAGTCAGTATTCAAGCCTCTGGGCTCTTGGAGACCATTCTGTTTCACTATTCCACTTCAAAAGGTAGCATTAGTTTACTTTAAATGTAATACATAGTGAGGAAAGGTGGATGGACCAGTTCAGGTCATCCAAGTTTGAAAGGACATATAGCTGTTTCTCATCCCCACTCCCAACCTCAGATAGAGCCATGATTGTTTTTGTTTTTTCCTTGTTTTTTGTTTTTTTGTTTGTTTTTTAGTTTCAGGTATATAAAACAACATGATTAGATATTTACACCCCTCACAAAGTGATAACCCCAACAAGTCTACTACCCATCCAACACCGTACATAGCTATTACAATGCCATTGACTATATTCCCTATGCTGTACCTTACATCCTATGAATACATATACCTTGTGTGTGAGTGTGTGTGTGTATTTTATATGTTTGTAATTATAGTTGACACTGAATGTTTTATATTAGTTACAGGTGAGCCATCTTTTCTGTACAAATTAGCCACTAGAACCCTCTCCCATGGTATACCATGACAAAAGTCAGTGGATCTAGGAGGGAACTCAAATGGCTACACCTTGCAAAGAGAATGTGAACTGTTCAACATAATGATTACAAGTGTAAAATTTCCAAGGCTAGGATTTCCTCCAAAGAGGTATCTCTCTCTGGTCATTGCCAAGATAAAAGGAGATAGCCGAAGCCAACCTAAGAACTCTTCCTCATTCAGAGTGAAAATCATGCCTAAAGTGTTGACCAATAAGACATCCTACCTCGGATTGTGGGTTCTTCAGATGACTTCCTGGATTGACCCATCACAAGGATGATATAAGGATAGCTCCCAGCTGCCATGAGAACTGGTTTCCTCAGTATTTCAACCAACCTGGGATATTTGCATAACATGATGTCATACAGAGGGAGAAAGTTCAACTGCCCTAAAGTCAGCTGGTTCTGCAGACTATTCTTTGAGACAACATGGTATCTATATTGCATCAAGGTTCTGGGGCATTTCAAAGACAGGTCTATTCACTAATCCTCACACTTTCTCTCACTTAGCACACATGGCATCCGGCTAAGAAAATACATGAGAACAACCAAAGGAATGTGCTGGTAGTGCTCTATATTGAATTCCTTCTCTGCATGTTCTATAATTGCCTTCTGACAGTATGTCCCAGATTACAAAGGGCAACACCCCAAGGCTTAGCCAGCATAACTGCAGGTTTTGACAATAACCAACCATTCAGAATCTTAGCACTCATTTCTTCATCAAGAGCTCCCAAATCACTATTGCACATCATATACTCATTTCCTCTTTGTACAACAGCACATGCTTTCATGTTATTGCTCAATATCTGTACGCGTGTCTCACCCTTTCCCTCTATCCAAAGTCGCCAGGTAACATTAGCACTCTGGGGCCATCTCTACTAGTTTATGGGCAAATAGAATACAATTTTCAGACAGAGTGGCAACGTTCCTTCCTGGAATCCTCACACCAAAGGTAACCATGTGCTGAAAGATGGCTTGGAGAAAGGATGCAGTGGCAAAGGCAATATCTCTGTTCTGTAATCTGACACTGACATGTCTATTCTGTGGTCCCCACACTGTATACCAAGCCACCCCAGAGTGCCGTGTAAATTCACAGAAGTGAGGTGAGATACTGAAATTCTCCAGTGGAAACACAGAAGACTGAACATCTGTTGAACGCTGTCCCAACTCCAGGTCCACAGTGTCCACATTCGCTCACGCCACACTCCTTACAATGGTGACATCTCTTAACAAAGCCATGTGTTCAGCAGTTATCGTGACAAAAAGTGAGGACTGTCAGAAATCAGTGTAGGACAGGAAATGAAGGGGGTAGTGTCCAATCTGATTCCAAAGATTAAGAAGTTATATATGGGCAGCCGGTTGGCTCTGTTGGTTAGAGCGCAGTGCTCATAACACCGAGGTCCCCGGTTCGATTCCCGCATGGGCCAGTGAGCTGGCGCCCATGCGCCACAACTAGATTGAAAATAATTTGACTTGGAGTTAATGGGTCCTGGAAAAACACACTGTTCCCCAATAAATTTTTTTTTAAAAAAAGAGGAAGAAGTTGTATAGTGCCCAACAGGTACATATATCCCATTAGTAACTGAATAATTTAAGAATGTAATTTTTTAAATTACTTTTTTCTTTCAATTTATGTGTCTTTTTTTTTCAAACATCTACTAAAATGTTGTTAGGACATAAAGATGTATCAAGTTGTTCGGATGTAAGTAGTTAGTAAATGGAACTATAAGGTATTTCTTTTTGCCTAAGAGCATCATGGGGGAAAATATCACTAAGGCACTTAGGACTCCAGAAATTGAGATGGCCTGGAAACCAGTAGACTAGACAGTAATGTTTTACAGCTCTTCAGGACCTCATTTGTACCCGATCTTATTACAAAGAATACATGGTTCTTGTTTTTGTGTCGTGGCTGTTTCAGCTCCACGACTTTTCCACCTTTCAGTGCTAAAGGTGCCCACCCCATGGACCCCTTCTAACCACAGTACCTGCCTCAGGCTCTCTGGGCATCTCATTCCTCTGTCCTCCATGCTCTACTCACACTGGCCTCCTTTCAGTTCCACAAATACATCAAGCCCTTTCCTATCATAAGGATTTCTTGTTTGCTCTTCTCCCGGTTCACTTTCAGGTCCCATCTTAAATGCCACTTCGTCAGAAATAGATCAGACCTCCCCTGATCTATTGAGGCTTGGTCTCCCTCTTATTCTCTATCTCAACCCCTATTCATTTCCTTCATAGCAAAGTCCTCTGCACATATATATTTACTTCCATGGGGGCAGAGTCTCTGTTCTGCTCATAGCTGTAGCCACAGAACTTAGCAAAAAGCCTGGTACGTAACTGTCATTCCATAGAGAACTGTGAAATAAATGCATGCCACTTTAACTTATACGGTTGTATTTTGACTATGACCTTGTCAAGCCCAAAGCATTCAGAAAGCATTTCTAGCAAATAGCCCTTCAGATAGAAACGTGAGCCAGTTGTATCACTCGTCCTAAGCAGAGGTGGTCCAGGACGGTTAGACCCTGAAAACAGCTCTGCAGCTTCCTTCCTAGCAGGCTTTGGGTAAGTTACTCATTCTGTCTCTAGCCCCAGTGACTCTGCCTGTAAAAGGTTATAATGAGGACTAACTGTAAAGCCCTTAAATGGTGTCTGGCAAGAAACAAGCATTCTATATAAAAGTGAGCTGCTATTATTAGGGCAGTATTCAAGGTCTACCCATTAATGCCCACATACCATTCAGGGGAAGTTTCTGCCTCAGAAACTGACGGGTCCAAATGACTCCTGTTTGTTATAGAATACATGGATCACTGTGAACAGTGATACTTGGGCAATTAATTCTGATACCCGTCGGTGTTCTTGGCTTGACTCATAATTGGAACCCAAAAGGATCTGTATGGGACTTTGATTATGCAATTGGATGACAGAAATGGAGAGTAGTTGCTGAATTATTGCTAATGTGTCTACACTTGGCCTATGCCACAGCCCCGAGCATAGGGACGATTCTCCCAACTCCCTGCTTGTTCCCTCTTAACCAGCACTCTTCATGTTCTTAAAAAAGTGAGCCCACTGTCTGTCCCGTGGTACCTGGGGAGCTCAGAGTCACACCGGGGAAGTGCCATGTGGCCTCCCTCCTTGCAGTGGGAGGAAGCAGAAGTGCTGTCTTCATTCATTCACTCCGCATTTCCTGAGTCTTCTGCCCCCAGTCTCTGACCTGACCGTCAAATCTGGATGCATCATTCTTGAAAACCACTTGAAACCCATCACTTTCTTTCCCAAGAGCTCTCTGCACCTCCTATTTCAAGTCTACCCTTTTATTTCTTTGGCCTCCTATATATGGCTTGGAAGGATAATGTCTTTTCTGCTAATCTGAGTTGCCCTCACTTTATCAACATAACACAGGATAGCTTTGCATGACAGATGGGACCGATGGACGTGATGTGTTTCAATCCCGGCTTCTCCACTTACTAGCTACATTTTCTATGGCAAGTTAACTTTACATCTATAAGCCTCAGTTTCCTCATTTGTAAAGTGGGCAAGATTGTATCGACAATGGTTTTGTTGTGAGTACTAGATGAAAAAAACACACGAGAAACGTAGCACACTACCTGGTAGATGGGAACACACTCAAAAAAGTTAGCTATTTATCTTTCTTATACAAACTCCTCATTCTTTGGATGTCAGCTTAGACATCTCCTCTCCTGGAAACCACCCCCCCACAAACGCATGTGCTTCTAGAGCACCCTGCCGTGATCACCATCTTTAGACGTGTCACACTGCAGTGGCACTGCCTCTTGGCCTTTGGATTGCGCCCTAGGATACTCTGAGAACATCACTGATGGGGACAGGTTCCTTCTACACCGCCACAGTACCTGGCACAAAGTAGATGCTCAGTAAATATTTGGTCACATGAAAAGTAATCAATTAAACAAAAACCCAAACAAAGACAAAATAATTGTTAAAACTTGGCTGTGCTCTATGACCTAAGAATTGCTCCATCGTAAGATCAGAGACTCTCCCGGCAACCAACCACATTCCTTTTTCATATCATTTAATTTTAATAACAGTTACCCTCCATTGATCCACCTTCTACGCAAAATGTAACATGATCCTTCTATCTACTCTCTGAGTTAGGTCCTATCAGTAGTCCCATCTTCCTCAGATGAGGACACTGAGACTCAGAGAGCTGAAGTAATTTGCCAAGGTCATCTGGCTAGCAGGACAGAGCTGAGACCCAAACCCAAGACAGTTCCACTTCACAGTCTGTTTGCTATGCTGCTTCTTGAGATCACTGAGGATGCTGCTTTCCCTTTTGGCTAAATTTTTCTGGCCTCCCAAACACTAGAGTGGCATTTCATCATCATTGGTGCTTACACTTGAAACACAATAATGCCTCAGGTGTAAATTCATTTGGTTACTAATCACCTACTACCCTGCCACATTTTTATCTTGGCATTATCTAACTTTCATGCCTTGTCAAGTCTCCCTGAGTGTAACCTAATGGTGGCAGTGCCCAAGTCTTATGATTCTGTCTCCCAAGGTCTAAAGGCACATCTTTCCCCTATTAAATAAATAAACAAACAAACAAACAAATAAATAAATAAAAATAAATAAATAAAATTACGTTTCTGTCTATTTGGTTGTTACATATTTAAGTAAAACGACTGGAAGATCACTGCCAAATTTGAAGCATAAGTTTAGGACAACCTGACTTTGATCTGTGGAATAAATGATTTTCACACTGGGGAATCTGGGAGGCACCTCAAGAAAACAGACACATTTAATAACCTTTGTATTATTATTGTTTTTTTTACCAGGGTCATGGTTATTTTTTAAAGTGCCATAAAAAATAAAGATAAGTAGGTAGGGAGGTAGATGATTGATAGATAGATAGATAGATAGATAGATAGATAGATAGATAGATAGATAGGACTTTCAAAGCCAAAAATTAGAAGATGATAGAGCAGGAGACCTGGGGTCAATAGCTATCTTCCAGAAGAGATTTCCACAGAAAGATACAATAAAAGCCTGGAGTCATAAATTCCTATGAACAGAGACACAAATGTAACCTCAAATGTGAGTCCCAAATCAACTGTCACAGTGGAAGAAGCTCCAAAGCACAGGCCCTGATTTTTGGTCAAGCTACTTCTTACCTAGAGAATTCCACGTGCTCCAGAGTGACTAGCAGCAGGAATATGCTTTATTGAATGTGGTCTAATAATTCATTTTACAAACGGGTTGGCTGATTGATATGCAATAATTGTCTGATGGTTTGAGTTGATGTAGAAAGGGACCGTCAGACAATAATAGATCCTAGGGCTTTGCCCCATGCCTGCCTGCTCCACCTTGCCTTGTTCTACCTGTCTCTGCTGACAGCAAGACCAGACCAAGTGTTTCCACATACCTTTCTAGCTGGAGTATTTAAACACCTCAGCAATCCTAAAACCTGGGACACACCCACTTCCTTCCAGGTTGCCCACACACCCCTTCCTTTCACTGGGATTAACATAAAATTGCATTTAGAGAAGAGAAAAAGATTTCCGTATGCAAATGAAAAAATTGGGGTCAAAGTGGAGCATTTGTCTTACTCTACAGCCAGTTCAGCTGAGGCCAAAGAGGCCCCCTTGGATGGTGAACTCGAGCAGTGACTGCATCTGACACCCACTGCTTTCGTAGCATGGGCCAGGCATGGAAGGATGGCAGCGTAGAAGTATGATCAGAGTGATTATTGAAGGTGAGAAGGTTGGTGTATCTTAGCCCCTTTAAAAATGAAGGTGACTTTAGGGATCTTTTACAAAGCACTGAAAACAAAGGATGTATTTGAAGGATACTTGAAAAATTGAATGAGATCACTTCAGGCAGTCCTCTGCCTTCTGGAAACACGCCTAGGACAGACCACACTTAGGACTGATGCGTCTCTTATCGCCACCCATAAAATACAGCACCTCAGCAGTGACTTGGTAACTTTCATTCCAGTAAAAGGTTATAATCCAGAAGCACGTTCAATTATATTTGAAATATGAGGCATGGCCTAACATATGACTATCTGGTTCTAGAAGGCAAATTCCCAACCACTACATATTGTGCCTTTCTTGTGTGCTTTATTCATCTCTTTTTTTCAATAACAATTGTTTTTTTTTTCTAACTAGAAAAGGAATTAATGTAATTTCATTGTAGACATTTGGAAATTTTAGGAAATCATACAGAAGACAACAAAAATCATCCACAATCATACCACTCAGATATACACTGTTAAATTTTTGGCTATAGAACCTTCCAGTATTTTTCTTCTGTAAGAACACACATCTCTGAGATGGCAGGTGGGAGCCACTGCCCGTGACCCAAACTAGAAGTGTCCCTTCAAAAGCAACTGCCCATTTGGAGGAAAAAGTCTTGGTCCTCATTATACACACATTTGCTGTATTTCTTCCCTTCATTGGCAGCGTAACCACTTGGGCTCACCCAACAGACACATGTGACTCTCAATTGCCTACCCATTTCCACCTGTCTGGAGCGTCCATCCCGCTAGGATAATGATCCTCTCCACAGCTCAGGGACACACCTAGCGTGTCTAACACTTATACTGTAAGTCCATTCTCCATCTCGGTGACCAGTTTATGGGTGACCAGGGAGACATGAGAAGACTATGGAGCTTTGGGACAAATTCTTTGCTCCTAAGAGAGAAACCTAAGAAAAGATGGTCTTTTGTTATCTTAGATATTGTTCTGTGTGCATTGATGCCTGGAATTGTGGAGCCGTTTTGCAGGCCTGAGAGAAGCTAGCAGGAGAACAAAGCCTAAAGCACCTTAACTGATCCAGATAGAATATCCCCAATGACCTTTAGCAAGACACAAGAAGCCACTGGACGGAAAGCAGACTACTGTGAGAAACGAGTAATTTGCAGAAGACTATATATATGTATATGTATATATATATATATATGTATACATGTATATATACATATATATGCATGTACATATATACACATGTATGTATGTATAATGATTCCATTTATCTAGCTAGATAAATAGATATAAATACATAGAGAAGGATTGGGAACAGACTCTGCAGGAATATACACTGAAATGTTGGCAATAGTGACCTCTAGAAGCCACGTGAATCAGGGCGTCAACTATTTATTCAATGTATATTGTGTTGTTTGAAGTTTTTACAATAGTATGCATGTATGTATTGCTTCTATACTTTTTAAAATATTTCCATTTTAAAGACTATATATGGCTTCCCCTTTATTTGAAACTTGTATGAGAAGCTTGGAGCATTGTTCTGGAAAAAAAATAAGGCTTTGTGGTCAAAAAATTCTTCAAGTCATTTTCAGTTTCTAGGGGGATCGCACTACATCTCACAGCTCAGCACACCTGCTACTTGCCAGCAGACCTTCGTTTCCCACAGGAAGAGCCAAAGGGAGATCATGGGCTTTGGTTCAGTTTGTCTGGGGTCAAGGTTTGGGTTATGAAGTGGGGCAAGGCGATTAAGCTCTTCTATGAAATCATGACAGAGGGCATTCAGGGTCATTGCCAGAGCGCTGGCTGGCCTTGCGGGGTTCCCAGTGAGGCATAAGGCAGAGGATGTATCGCCAGGCAGTGCAGCTTAAGGGCTGTACAGCATGTCTCGAAGAGCAAGTCAGAGTCCCCACATCAGAATCACCTGCAAGCCTGTTAAAATCCAGGTTCTAGAGCCCCCCACCCCCAAATGTGAATCACAGTCTCGAAGGATGAGGCCCAAGCATCTGAATTTTCTTCTTATGTGCACATAAAGTACAAGAACTACTTCCTCTGTGGGTGAACTAGACACATCTTCTTTCTCATCTTATTACCTGTATGCTCGGAGTCAAATTAGTGGCTCAGCTATAGCCATGTGGTTTCATGGTGAGAGGACTATGAGGAGCCCTATTCCTGGCTCCTCACGTTAATTTTCTCTTCTTTCACACCACTTGTCATCTTCAATTTCCCCTAGTGAGCCACCAAAAGCTCACTGGGACAGGCAGGGTAAACAAATAAAAGAATAAAACAGCCGTTTATTAAGCACTTAGTCAGAATGCTAAGTGCTGTATATCATATTTCATTTAATCTTCACAACAAACCTATGATCAGTACTATTATTAATCATTTCACAGATTTGGGGCCTGGGGTTTCAAGAATTCAAGTAACTTGCAGAGCAGGTGCTAGAATTCAGGTCACTCACTCCAGATCCCACACTCTTAAACACCTACTACTTGTCCTTGGTGTAGGTGATCAGTGGTAGCCCCGTGATTTTCATATAGGACTGGCCCTGGGGGCTGCAATCGGAATGAATAAGGGGGCCAGGGACTTACCTTGAAGCCTCCTTCGTATGACTAGCATACTATTTTTACTTAGATTCTATGTTCCAGATCAATATTTTTAAGTTTGAAGATGCTTTTATGAACACATTAACAAAATGTTTTTGTCTTATTTTATGTGCAATGTATGTATATATGGGGGGCTACAGAAGGGGTCGTCTGTAGTGGTGCAGCAACTATAAATGAATTAGTGAAACTATTTCATGTCAATTTCATATTATGTTTTCTGTTAAGTAATCTTTGATGATTTGGTGGGGGGGGAAATGAATACATTTTTACAGAAAGAACCCCTCCCTCCAAGCTGATCCATATTTTAGTAAGTGTGTGTATAATGTACAGTTGACCCTTGAACAACATGGGTTTGAACTGCATGAATCCACATATACTCAGACTTTTTTCATAACAATCGGCCCTGGGTATTGGTCTGTTTCTATCAAAACCAGTATTTTCCTTCAACGGTTGGGAATCTTCGGGTGCAGAGGGCCAGCTGTATGCATGGCTCTATACCATTTTGTATAAGGGACTTGAGCATCCATGGATTTTGGTATTCACGGGGGTTCTGAAACCAATCTCCCCCAGATACTGAGAGCCAACCGCAGTTAAGTTTGGGGGGAGTCAAAAGCTATACAACTGGAGGGGGGACATCGAAGCCCCTAACACCGCCTTCACCCCCACCCCTTTCCATCCCCTGCTGTTCAAGGGTCAACTGTTCAATCACAACAAAAGCAAACTGTAGAAAGCCCACCTTTCCTCCATCACCACCTAGCTATACTCCCCAGGGATGCCTACTGTAAAAAGCGCATGTGCACTAACACACACACACACACACACACACACACACACACACACACACACACAATGGTATACAACCAACATACGATGCAACCTGCTTTGCTCACTTAACCACAGACGCATACGCATCTTGGATACAGTAGGTTTTGCTTGTGTAATACGAGAACTTCCGTTTCACCTGAAGCCTAGGAGACAGAGTTTTGGGAGACTCGGAGGAGATGCGAGAAGGCCCTGTGAACTTGAGGGTAAAGTCTCCGCCCGAGCCAGAGCACAAGGTCGGATCGCAGGGGGACGGCCTGTGAAGCGGCCCCGCCCTCTCCGGCGGGGCCCAAGGAGAGAGGAAGTTTGCGGCGGGGAAGCTCCGCTGCTCTCGCCTGGGGTTCCCGTTTACCCCTCACTGAGACTGTGAGGAAAGTTAGCAGGGAAATCTAAGCCCTCCTGAAACTCGGCCTGGCCCGGCCCAGGAACTTCCCCTCGCCACAGGGACGGGGAGCCGGGCGCCGGGATGGACAAGTGGCCCGCCCTTAGTGAGCTCGCAGAGCAGGGTCCCCGCACGGGACCGCCTCGCCGCAGCGCCCTCTGCGGGCAGCTCCGCGTGCACCCCGCGTCTGGTGGCCGGTACTTGGTGGACGCGTTCGGTCGTGTGCAGATGGGGTGGGGTTGTCTAACACCAGTGCACGCATTTGCACCTCTCGTAGTAATTAATGTTAAATTCCGCTAGGAATTTCTAGCTAATTCGTCTAGTTCTGTGCATTTGCGGAGAGCTCCTAGATGTGTGTGCAAATGAGTGCGAGGGTATATTCTGGGTGCCCAGGCAGGCTTTGAGTGTGGCGTGGGTTGTCTCTGCCTGCCTGCGGATACTTCACTTTCTGCTCCCATCTGTCTATGAGCGAACATCTATGAGCACAGGCCATATTTCTTTACACATTTGAGTCTTAGTAGTAGTACACACAGTTTCATTATCTCCCCAGAGCTGTAGCTGTATAAATGTGTGCCCGTGTGTGTGTTGCATAGAGCCACAATGGGTGGTAATGAGTAAGTTTCTGAAATCCGTATGTTAAAGGAATAATGTAGGGGAGAGTGCCTCAGATATACGACACCATTTGCCCTCTGACCTCAGGAGAACCACAGATTT
This sequence comes from Rhinolophus hipposideros, assembly GCF_964194185.1. Classification (NCBI taxonomy): domain Eukaryota; kingdom Metazoa; phylum Chordata; class Mammalia; order Chiroptera; family Rhinolophidae; genus Rhinolophus; species Rhinolophus hipposideros. The sequence continues at coordinate 29,927,076 of NC_138069.1, read as the reverse complement.
TGCTTTGGGGCCTTCTAGTTTACAGTTGCCCCACCCTGGCCTGAACTCAGCCTCCTGTGTGACCTGGGCCTCCGTTGTGACCTCTCTTTGGCCTTCCTTCTTCAATCCGTGGAGCCCAGGGAGGCTGCTTACTGCTGTCTCTAAGGACCTTGGCCATGATGTCAGCCCAAAGAAGACAGCATCCCATCTCCTTCCTTTTTCCCCACCCAAAAGTCATTTCCTCTTAGTTCATTACCTGGGATTTTGATGCTTTGCTCCCTCAGCATTATTGATACACACTTTAAAAAAAAAAAAAAAAAGGAACTTCTTGAAATTCCCCCAGAAGGTTTTGAGACTTGTTTTCAGTGTTGCAACTTGGAACAAGTTAGTTTCTAGTTTAAGTTTCCATCAGAAAGCTTGGTAGGAGTAGAGTATATAAGCTCTAGTAGCAGCAGCAACAGCAGCAAGAGGAAAAGAAGAAGAAGAAACAACGGTTTCAGACCCAGTGAATTCTGCAGTTTGGCCAGAAACAAGGTAAGCACTTCCATAGCCCCTGCCGCCCCTTCCACAGGCCCGCACCCTGCATGTGCTACCCCTGCACCTGACATCGTGGCGTGGGTGGATTTCTAGAAGCGTACCTGATGACTTACCTGCTGGTGAAAAGTCAGTATTTTGGGGACTGATGTACAAAGTATTAATTTAGAAAATCAGCTAATAATAATTATATACCAAGGTCTGTGAATGAATGCACACTTGATAGAAAGATTTGTTTTATCTTGTTTAAAAGTAGTATGTATATAAAAGCGTGTTCCTCAGTATTAATGGCCATCAGTTAAAGGATTATATAGAGTGTTGCTTGCCTTTAGTGTTGTAAAGTTTTTTAAAGCCTTTCATTGTTTAAGTAGTAATGAATTCAACAAGCAACTGAATTTATACTTTCACCTCATAACTGAATGTTACAGAGCATACTTGCTCCCATATTTGTGATGCATTTATCAGTCAGATTGATAGCTGGGTTATCAGTTCTTTTGGATTAACTAACTTGGGCCCACTTTAAAAACGGAAAGCAACTACAATGTTCAAAACTAGTTTCTGAAGAATTGTAAAATCTGTGAGAAGAAAAACAGATAATCTTCACTGTACTGCTGTCTTATACTTGTCCAGGTAAATCCTGTGCAACAATTTTCAGGTTAAAAAAATACTGATCAGATTAAAATATCATTCCAACAAAGAGATTACCAAACCACAGCTGATGGCCCACTTTTTTTCAAATAAGGAATTTCAAGATATTAGAAAGAATTTGGGCAGCCTCTTAGAGTTCATTTTACTGGCATCTGGAATTTTTTTATTTCTGTACGTTCATTCATTTTTCTAATAATTAATGAAATCCCTCTAGTCTACAGTCTGGGATACAGAGTAGAGGACAGACATGATCTTTGCCATCAGAGATCTCAGTGCGGAAGGGAAGTAACTATACATTAAAGACGTAGCCACATTACTGCAATTGTAGAAAGTGCTATGGAAGGAGAGATGGGGCTCTGAGAGCAAAGAGTCGGGAGTCCTGACCTCTTTTGGGCATCATGCTGGATACTTTACATGACTGATATCATTAACTCCTCACCACAACAGGATGCCCATTTTACAGATTAAGAGTGTGAGGCTTAACAAGTGAGTTGTCCAGAGTCACACAACTAATGAGTGGCAGAGCTGGGATGCCAGTGCAGGGCGTGGCTCGAGAACTGGGACCCTTTGTATGTGCCACCCATGCCTTCTGTGACTATGTCTTTTTATTTTTAAATAATACTTCTCTTTTCTAATTAAAAAGCAAAACTTGAAAAAGGGACACCCAACCAAGTGTCATTGTCATACCCATGTTGGCACCAGCATTAGGGAGCCTTAATATACCACAAGCCTGGGGCTCCCTGCGCCCCTTAAACAAGGGTTTCAAGAGTTTAGAAAACCTATGAAATTACATTTTAAAAATTGTTTTAATTCTCAAGACTCTCAAACTTAGCATGCCAGAGCAATGTGGGCTGCCGGGTACAGCTCCCTGCTACTAGTTGGTCTAGAGAACCACGGAATAACTACATGTTGCCCACTTTTTGGTGTCTCCTGGGTTTGATTAAGGGGAAACCATCTCCACTCTCTGCCAGTGTTCTGTGGTTTAAAATGTACATGATACTAAAATGGTAACCATCACATGGTCTCCCTTGATCCTCAAGTACAGTTCACCTGAAATTCTCAAATATATCTGAGGCTCAGAGAGGAAGTGCTGGGCATATAGCCAAGGGGAAAACCCAACATTAAGGGAGTATAAAGGTATCGCCAGGAGATGCCAGGAATCTCTGTCATTTCCCTCCCCAGAGCAGTGACATCTGGGTTTCCTAGGCCTGTGTAATTGCAGTACCTCTATGGCATTTCCCTTTTTGTCTATCCATTGTATACGAAACAGAGATACCACACTTTTCCTTTATCTCTTTCTTCCATAGGTATAAGTTAATATGTTATTGATTGCCTTCTATACTGTATCATCTCATTGCATTCTCCCAACAACCTTGAAATATGTTGTCTCCCAACAACAGCCAGAATTGGAAAGATTGCCTCTATGTTACGTCTATTTTATTATCGATGGAAAGACGGAAGCTCAGAGAGCAATTTGGCCAGCATCATACAGCTAGTGAGTGGTAGAACCAGAATTGAAGCCCACATCTGCTTGACTCCAAGCCTATGAATATACTACCTGATGCTCTGTGGCAACTAGTACTTTGCTACAGTCCTCACTTGGACTAAACTGATAGACGTGCCCCTGAAAGCTCCATGCTGCACTGACAGGAGCGCTGACAGCGTATGGAAAGGCCTGACTTCTAGTCCTGTCTCTGCCACGCACAACCTCTATAATCTAAGGGAATAAAGTACATGGCAAGGTTCCCCCTAGGAGTAACCTTGGGGGTTGTCAGCCATTCTGACAAAGCTGCTATTTGTCAATATTCAGTCACCCCAATCAAGGGATAATCATTTTTAAGGAATTGGGCTGACAATTTTGAGTCTCATTCTTCATGTGATTTGGACAGTGGTTTCTGGAACCATGTTTCTGCACAGCATGGGTGCTCTCTGAGATGGATGGAGGTGTTACAGACTGAAATTAAACAATAATCATCTCTACCTAATTCATAGATGGGGTATAATTTTCACAGTCTGAAGATTTTCATAAATCTGAGATACTCATTTAGACCGAATTTCAATATAAGATAGTGGCTGATTTATTACAAAATTATGCATTTCATTATTTCATGGTGGGTATGTCAGTATTTTATGGACTTCTCCCAAAGAACATCTTGTTTTTGTCAGGGGCTCGGGAACCTGAACATGGGTTAAAACGGTGGTTCTCAAAGTGCGGTCCCAGGACCAGCAACTCAGCTTCACCTGTAAACCTTTCAGGAAGGCTGATTCTCAGGCCACACCCCCAGACGTGCTGAGTCAGACTTGGGGTGGGGACTCAGCAATTAGTGTTTTAGCAAGGCTTCCGGGTTATTCTGACGTATGCTCAAGTTTGAGAACCACCGGGTTACATTATGTGGGAGGGAGTAATGTTTGAGTTTGGAGCAATTACACTCTAAACAAGAAGAGAAACAAAATCCCTCCAACAAGGTCTAGAGACCAGGTCGTTGCCAGAATTTGAAAGATTGCCTCTATATTACCTTTTCCTCTCCAAGCCAAGTCCTTAACCCTGGGGGTCACTGCACATACCGCCTTGTGCTACAGGGACACACGTGTGTAGCTTATCTTCCCAACTGGAGGGTAGGCATTTAACACAGTAACTTAATAAATATTTGTTGAATGAAAATATTTGCTCCTAAAAGGCAGGATCCGTGTAAAAACCTATTTTACTCTCAACGGCACTAGCTCAGTGCCCTTTACATAGTAAGTACCAAATAAATAACTTCTGAATGTTGATTCAGACAAGTCATGGTCCTTCTCTGAGCCTTACGTTTCTCATCTGAAAAATAAGAGGATCATATCAGAAGGCTGGCCTTAGGTCTCTCTCAACCGCAGATAGTCTGTGGTTCTCTATGTGGAGATGTTCTTTATACTGGGAGACTAGTATAAAGTCTCCTGTAATTCACTTAGTGTTAACCTGACAGTGTAGAGAAGAAAGAAGAAAATAAAGATTAAAGATAATGTGCATAGAATGTGAATATGGTTTCCAAAAGTAACTGAATGATTACTGACATTCTCTCTCCTCTTTTCCCTCTTCTTTCTCTTTTCCTCCTTCTCCTCCTCTTTTTCTCTCCCCCTTATAGATGCTTCAGCAGCAGTTGGTCCTCTCCTGTTTTTCCCTGGTTTTTCTGGCATCGCCCCTCGTGGCCATATGGGAACTGAAGAAAGATGGTAACCAGACTCTCCTTATTCTCTCTAGAGGCCAGACGTAGGCCAGGACTCTCAGGCAGCCCCTGGAGGGAAGTCAGAGTGAAATGAGCAACCATGCATTGGGGCTTCCTAGTGAGAACCATCACGCTGGGAAAACACTGACCACATGTCCTTCTCTCACTATCGGTGGTGCCTGTACTGTTTGGCTTTCACATTAGATGACAAGAGAGGGAGCTTTTTGTGGACCATGGTGGAAAAAGAGATACAGACTTTGCCAGTAGTACTAAAAACCAACTGTATCATATGATTAAAATTCCCAAGCGAAAGATTTGAAAACTGTAGCAACTATGTTCTAATCATTTCCCTCTCCACCACACAATGTCACCTCCTTAGTTGGCACCAAGATGACTTGCCTCTGACCAAGCACTTTGGGGAAAACATAGCATTTAGACTCATGTGGACTTGGGTTCATAAGGCTGGTTCTGCCACTTATTGGTTATGTGACCTTGAGCAGAGTCACCTCGGAGCCCGAGTTTCCTCAATTGTAAACCAGGGATTACAAAGTGATATATTCTATATGGATTATTAACTGTACTAACTTATTATTAGTTGTTCCTGAGACCCTCAGATGCTTCTCATTGAAGCCAACATAATAATGTTGACAATACTGTCTTTAATTGTATAATAATGCTTAATATTCATTGAGCATAGTATCTCATGTAATTCTCACAACAACCATAGGAAATAGGGTCTGTTTTGTGCCATTATACAGATGTTGAAAATAGAGGCTACAGAGATTAGGTAACTTACCCAATTTCAGATACCAGGTAAGAGTGGAAGAGGCACCCGATTCCAATTCTGTCTCTCTTCAAAGCCTGTGTGCTGAAGTATTGAAGGTGGTTTTACAAGAAGGACATGAAGCAATTGTTTTCTGTGTCCTCGGAGAACTGAGGAAGAAGAAATAGGTGTCAATTAAAAATGAAGACATTTCAGTTGATGACCAGAAATAATCTCTTGATAAGCTCTGAAACGGATACCTAAAAGAAATTTCGGGCTATTCCTCCATACTTAATAATTTGGGAAGACAATAACCCAGCCCTCGTCCCTCTGCCCCAGAAGGGTTGGAGACTTTAGACCTTTCCTTGAATAAAGGCAAAGGCCAGAGCCCAATGATTATGTCACATCCCTGCCAACCTGGGGTTTTCAGTGAGTTCAGGAACCTTGGCCCTAGCAGTTACCCCTTAGTTACTTCTGAAACTATAGAAGGTCAAGGTGAGGAACCCTGACAGGGCTTGTGACTTTAGAGACAAGATGAGGAGATGAAGCCAAGCACAGCAATTGTTTTCACCCACCCTTGGCCAAGGGGGCCTGTAGGGCTTCTGAGTCTTACTTATGACTGTTCAGTTGCCAGCGGAACAAATTAAAACTCGAGAAAGCCAAAGGTGCCGTGTGGTGTTACGTCAGCGCAGCTATCAGGTCCAAAGAGTTGGGCCCCAAATGCTTTTTACCTTGTCTTAGTTACCCATTCAGGAGTTATAAATCCCTTTGATATGAAGTGAGAGCTTTATATTTCATGATGCTTTACGTTTGGATGCCCACAACAAGAGCCACCAGTTATAGAGCAATTGAGGGCATTGTGTTGGGCAAGCTCTTATATGAATTAGCTTGTATTGTCCACATGTCAACCTTCTGAAGCAAGTACTAATATTTTGTTCATTTTAAAGAAGGTGATGCCAAAGCTTAGAGTCGTTGCATGTCTTGCCCAAGGCCACGGGCTAGTGCAGGAGCTAGAGCTGAACATAAACCCAGACCTATGAGACTCGGAGAGCCAGGCACTTCACCTCTGTGACTCTCACAGCAGGCATCAGCATTATCTGGAGAGCACATAAACCAGATCACCGGGCCCACCCTAAAGCTCCTGGTTCAGCAATTGAGAATTTGTTTTTCTAGCAGATTCCAGGTGCTGCTGGTGGTGGTAGTTCGATGACCCTGGTTTGAGAGCCACTGCATTACACAATTCGATTTAATTAATACTTGACACATGAATGGAGCTTTGCTGTGACACCCTTTTTGGAATACTATATACCAAGCCATTCCTCCCCGGCCAGTTTAGATCCTGGTATTAGGGACCCGATGCAAAGCCGGAGACAGAAAGTCTGAGATTCAGGTCTTGTGCATCGGACCTAATGTGTAATCTTGCTGAGTCTTCCGGTCTCAGTACCCTCCTCTATCAATTAAGACCTACTCAGTTGCCTCATTAAGAGTGTAAAATAGCTTTAAAAAAATACAGAGAGCATGAAAATTTCCATTGGTGAACTTCATGCAGTAGGAACTAAATCCTAAAACCCCCGTGGAAAATTAAGACAGTTTTTCTGTGCAATGCAATGGTCGGACCCTTTGGTCTGTGAATAACAATAACAATTAACACTGAGTTTATTGAGGCAGGCACTGTGCTAAGTGTTTTATACGCTTTTCTTCATTTAATCCTCACAGCCAAATCTACAAAATGGATACTATTATTGTTGCCATTTTACAGACGAGGAAACTGAGCCTCCTGATGATTAAGTACTTTTCTCCAAATCCTCCAGGCAGCTAGTGGGGCCAGAATTTCAGTCCTGGTCAGTCTTTCTTGACATTCTGTGCCCTGCCTTATTCTCTATGAGACTGAAATTGTGCTGGAAGTTTCTTATCTCCACCAGGCATTCAGCAAAGAGTCTTGTGTTGTTTGCATTTTTCGATATATCAAGGCTTTCCTCATCTACCACCGAATCAGAGGTGAATTACTAATGGCATTCCGCCAGTTAATGAGTCGATGACATTTATAAAGCCCTTTCTTCTTTCTTCCATGAGTTTGAGCCCAAGTGAGGCCCAATACCCTGAGGCCATCTCAGCAAGCATTTGCTGTTATGAGCAAGGTCATACTTCGGCAGTGCAGATGCCCAGGTGGTTCAAATAACACAGTCCCAGAGTTTATAGAGCTTATAGTCCAGTTCTCCACTCTCTGTGCTCTCCAGTTTACATTGTAGAGTTGGATTGGCGCCCTGATGCCCATGGTGAAACGGTGAAACTTACCTGCGATACCCTTGAAGACGGCATCACCTGGACCTCGGACCAAAGCAGTGAGGTCTTAGGCTCTGGCAAAACCTTGACCATCCAAGTCAAGGAGTTTGGAGATGCTGGACAGTACACCTGTCACAAAGGAGGCGAGGTCCTGAGCCGTTTTCTCCTGCTGCTTCACAAAAAGGAAGATGAGATTTGGTCCACTGACATTTTAAAGGACCAGAAAGGTAATTCCATTCCCTTGGACAGTGCCAGTTTTTTTCTCTTGCTCCATAAGAGATACAAAAATTAAAAATGTAAAAGGCAAGACATGATTAGCATAGTTAATGAAGTAATCGAGTCCCTTACGGAAACCACTCGGAACCTACATTTTCCTCTGATTTGGTTTTCCTTTACCAGATATTTTGGGTTATCAACCTTCAAAATCTCATGTTAAGACAGTTTTGTGGTGAGTTTGATGCTTTTTCTGAGATCTCTTTAAATAACAGCGATATTATTGGGAGGCTAATGGAAATTAATGAACATATATGGTGCATAACCCAGCACAGGGGTGATAGCCTTGAAAAAAATTCTCACCCCCCTCCAATGTGCCAGGTGTGTAATACAGAGTCAGCATGCTGTTGAGATATTCCCAGTTCTCATTGAACTGCCTGCCAGGGAGCAGCAGCATTTTTCAAGGAAATTAATGGAAGATCTTCACTCTGATACCATTTGGGGGCATGAAATTAATCACAATCAAAATCTTCTCAAAAAACAAACAAACCCGAAATGTTGAATTTTTGTTCTTTTCTAATCCAGAGCCCAAAAGTAAGACCTTTCTAAAATGTGAGGCCAAGAATTATTCCGGTCATTTTACCTGCTGGTGGCTGACGGCAATCAGTACGGATTTGAAATTCAACGTCAAAAGCAGCAGAGGGTAAGTGAAATCACTCTCCTTTCTCAGCATTTTGCTATTTCATTAAGAAAATAGGGTGACCTAGCAATGGCCTATCAGTTAATGATAAGGGAGGAAACAAAGTCAAGTCTATATTTTTTCAACACCCCCCTTCCTTTGCCTAAGTTGGAGAAAGAACACAGAGATTTAATCTAATTGCCTGAACAAATGTATGCATAAGAGCAGGATATTATCGGGTCCTCAGAATAGGCTCTACTGTGTTTGAACCCACTCATGCAAACTGCCTGGAGATCCTTCATTAAGGCTCATAGCACCACGGGGAGAGATAAAAGGAGAAAGTGAAGCAACAAATAACTTGCCAAAACTGCACCTTGAAAAATAGAAACAAGAGCTCTAGGGCATAGACCTTGAAAGCCCTGAAGCCAACTCCAAAACTCTGTGAGTCCTCTAGAAAATTTCCCAGAGCCACTTCAACTCCTTTTTCTTCTGCTGACATCATTCATCTGAAGTTCACTTTTTGTCCAATACACTTGGACTTTCCCTAAGAGACGAATTCCCGTGGATACAGGACCTATGTTAGCCCCTCTGTGCGACTTCCTTCTCTCATCATCTAAGTTCCCAAACAATGTAGGATAAGGGAGCCAACCTGAGGTGGTCATCCCAGCCTTGCCATTATTTACCTGAGTAACCTTTGGGGTCTTATTTTTCCATCTTTAAAATGAAAATGCTTACTAAAGAAATGCTTATATAAGTGTACAAAGACGTAAATGCAAATGTCCATTGTGACTTTTTGGTAATCACAGGGGAAAGGTCAAATAAAGTGTGGTACGTTATACTGTGGCTTAGCAAGCAGTCATCAAAATGAGTAACCCAATCTATACGGTCTGTCGTGGAGCGCTCCCCATAATTTGTTCAGATGGGGAAAAGATGGGTACAGAACCATTTCCATAAAATGTGATCCTGTTTCATAAAAAAGTAAAATCCATGTGTGTTGATACAGACAAAATATGTGTGTATGCATATATACGTGTGTATATATGACTGCTTTGAGTATTCATAGAGAAAGGTATGGTGGGATAAAACAAGATATGAAGTATTTATATCTGGGGAGTGAGGTTAGGGTTAAGAGAGTCACATACATTCCCTTTATATGCATCTTTATCTTTTCAATGTTTTATAATAGGTATTGATTTTGTAATAATGGGGGAAATGAAACAAACATTTTAATAAGGAGATGTAACCAGGGGTTCTGGATCTAAACTTTTCAGATTCATTTAGGCCAGAAGCATATAAGTGACAGATTGTTTCTAAACATTCATACTAACTCTGAAGCAAAGCGTGTTCTCATCGGGAGGACAGTTTCTACTCCCTGGGGAGAAATGAGGCCAGTGAGAGAAACAGTGTCCTCAGACAACTGGCCAGTTATAACGGCTAGGAGCTCGCCCACCAATGTGTGATGCAGGGTATGTCTGTCTTTGACTTCAGCTCCTCAGACTCCCGAGGGGTGACGTGTGGAGCAGTGACACTCTCAGCAGAGAGCGTCACAGTGGACAACAGGGAGTACAAGAAGTACACGGTGGAGTGTCAGGAGGACAGTGCCTGCCCAGCTGCTGAGGAGAGACTGCCCATTGAGGTCGTGCTGGACGCTATCCACAAACTCAAGTATGAAAACTACACCAGCACCTTCTTCATCAGGGACATCAGTGAGTTTGCTTCACTAAATACGTGCTTAATAAAGAGATGCCATTCATCACATGTTCGCAACGCTCCATGCACTGGGGCAACGGGTTTACATGCATTATCTCTTTTATTCTGCACCCACCCCACCCCCACCCCCAAAACATACACTGTAGATACTATTATCTGCATTTTAAAGAAGAGGAAATTGAGTCTTAAAACAGTTTAGCAACTTGCCCCAGATCTCACCGCTAGCAATTCAGACCCAGATGTGCCTCACTGAAAAAAAGCAAGCTCTTGGCTACACTTCTGCTGCCCTGGGTGGGTTGGGGGACAGTGGGGTCTAGTCCGCATAGGGTGGCCAAGGAAGGTCTCCCTGAGGAGGTGAGATTTAGCTAAGTCCTAAAAGAAAGAAGATGTCAGTTGTGTTAGGAATAGAGGGAAGAATATTGGGAAGCACCTGCTAGGAGCTGTGGTCTCTGGGATGGTGCTGGGCCTAGGAGCCCAACCATATGCCATAGAATGTTGCCCTGCCCTCATCTAGAAGACGGTAGGCTACCTAAGGACAGTCTTCGTGACACGGCAGTGCTTTCCATGCACAGTCCAGTGACTGGCTCAGTTGTCATTTATTGAATGAATGAATGAACGAGCATAGAGACAATCTGACTGTAACTGCTACAAGACAAATCAGGGCCAGACACCATGAAAAGACACAAGAAAGAACACTAAGTGGAAGATCTCTCACCTCCTCTGCAGCAAGAGGCTCAGCTTAGCTCCGAGTTTAGTGCAAAGAGGAGGACTGACCACAGAGAGGGTGGTCCTTCACCAGTAGCCCGGATGTGAGTGTCCCATTGTCTCTGAGAATTTCCTTCTGAGCACTGCACAGAAGTAATTCCACTGCCAGGGTGCTTCTAATTGTGCAGTGATAAGAAGGAGACAGAGCCTCTCTCAGGTTCAGCCATAAAGGACATGACAACTGGTGAGGATTGCTTTCTTCAGGCTCCAGGGTGGCCTCACCAGCAGCAGGGGTACCTCATGTCTCAACCAGGTGCTCAGAGAAGTTAAGTAACCATGTTATGGACTCACTACTGGTCAAAGGTGGAAGTGGGATCCAAGCCAGAACTACCTTACTCCAAAGCCCTACTAGGAAAATAAAGGGTGTTTCTCATCTCCTTCCACAGTCAAACCGGACCTGCCCAAGAACCTGCAGTTGAAGCCAATAAGGAATTCCCGGCATGTGGAGGTCAGCTGGGAGTACCCCGACACCTGGAGCACCCCACATTCCTACTTCTCCTTGACTTTTTCTCTTCAGGTCCCAGGCAAGAACAAGAAAACAAAGGTAAGATATGCAATATATTCTGTGGTCAGGTGTATGCAGGCCCACATCAAGGAGAAGATAAAATGATGACAATAACAGCTAATGTTTATTTACCACTTTCTTTGGGCCTGAAACTGTGCCAAGAGTTTTACATGTATATCTCACTTAATCCTCACAGTAACTCTACAAAGACAGGCAGTATTATTCTCACCACATCACTGTGAAGACATTGAAGCTCAGAGAGGTTATGTGACTTGCCCAAGGTCACCCAGCTAGGAAGTGACAGAACCAGGACACCAACTCAGACTGCCAGACACAAAGCCATACACCTCCAGTGTGGCTGATCATTAATTCTTGCACTCAGAATTAGTCCTGATATAGGAGAGCTGGGCTCCAGGAACCTAAAATTATTGTTTCTACTGAGTATGTATAATAGATGATAGAACATTAATGCTATGTCTCACCCAAAATGGATAAATCTCACCTGTTCTACACATTGTGAAATTATTAAACAGAGTGTCAAAATTTACCTAGGCTAAGATGATGGCTGTCCCATTTTCTTGCCTTGGCATCACAAATCCCAAGGTCCCAGAGGCAGCCCTAGCCTCCTTGGACCCCAGTTTTAAAATCACTGGATAAAGGCCTTATTCAGCATAGCATTTAGCACCTGGTAGAGTCAGTGATTCAGTCACTCCCTGAGATTATTTTTATTTTTATTTTGCAGGGACAGAGGCTATTCTGGAGTCGATTTTACCTAAATATTATTTAAAATCTTTATAGGTATCTTCCCTACTTAAGATACTGAGTGCTTTCTACATGGTTAGAGACTTTGCTTTTTAGAGAGTTTTACATGATTATTATCTTTAACTTTTCCAATTCTATGAGATTGGCATTATTAGGGCCCCCTCTTTTTATAAATGAGGAAACTGAGACACAGACAGCCTAAGACATCTTCCTGTGGTCACACAGCTTATAAGTAGCAATGCCTGGATTTGAATAAAGTTTGATGAAAGGATCAGAGTACGGTATCGCTGAATATCTAGGAGACAGCTAGAGCAAATCTGTCCCAGTCCCACCGTTGGCCTAGTACTCGGGTGAGTGCACATGGGGCCTTCAGAGAAGGCAGCTGTACTATTAATAGAAAGATGAAAGCTGGACCAATTTCACCCTCCGGACTTGCCAAGTAGAAAAGCTGCACGTGTGCTTAGAGCTTCTGTCAGTAGGTGGCGCAAGTTCTATACACTCTCCCGTGTGCTGCAAGTGTAGTGCCCTAAAACCAGGGTGTGCTTGTTTTGAGAGATGTGCTTTGCAGAAATATGCCCAGCGCATCTCCTGACTGTGTTGCCAAAAATTTTCGTCTCTTTTGCAGGCAGATAGACTCTTCGTGGACGAGACCTCAGCCAGGGTCAAGTGCCACAAGGATGCCAAGATCTACGTGCAAGCCCGGGACCGCTACTACAGCTCATCCTGGAGCGAATGGGCATCTGTGTCCTGCAGTTAGGTGAGCAGTCCTGCAAGGCCCAGGCCAGACCTGCACACTCAGTGTACCCGGGGGCAGGACAATGGAGTGGGGGGTGGGAGCGTGCAGGAGAGGAAATGGGGAATGGGGTGCCTGGCATAGTCGCCAAAGTCAGAAAAATATATTTGTTCGTTAACAGATATCTGTTTGATGCCCATATTGTTCCAGACTCTATGCTGGGCTCAGGGGTACTGCAGTAAAAAGAGAACAGACATAGGTCCTGCCCTTCTAGAGGGGAAGGCAAAGAAGAGAGAGAGGTAGCCAAGAGTCAGAGCATGGACGGCTTACCAGCTGTTTCCAGGAATTAGACCCTCATCCAAGGGCTTTGAGGGGGCACTGAAGGGCTTTCAGCAAGGAAATGACATGATCAGATATGCTTTTAAGAAAACTCTCAAGAGAGCCTCTGGTAAGCAAGGTACCAGCCAAACCCTAGGCCACATAAGGAAGGGCTGCACCCTTCTAACATGGAACCCAATTGCCTAGATAATGTGTCCTGTGAAATGAGGAGGGTTCGCTACTGCATTTCTCATCCTCATAGACTTCTGGCTTTCTTTTTCAGGTTCTACTCCCAGGATGAAACCTTGGAGGAAAAGTGGAATAGATGCAAAAATTTTGAAAGACATGATACAATAGACCCCAAAAGATATTTTCTACCTAATTTGCTTTTTTAAAATATCATAATGATGTCTTTGCTGTATTTTTATATTTAAATGCCAAATGCCCACTGAAACAACCAGTTAATTTATTTATATAATTTCCAGCTAGCAGGTTGCAGCTGCTATTTCAATATTTAAGTAATTTAGGTATTTATTAATTTATTACAGTTATTTAACATTTTTGTGCCAAGATGTATTGTATGTTTCACACTCTCGTGGCCCGATCCATAAGGAATGGGCCCTATTATGCAAAGTGTGAATTTATGTGTTATTTATACTGACAACTTTTCAATCGAGCCCGCAAGTGCATCATCCGTTTTATGACAACCAGGAAGGACACAAATGTTCTGATGCCAGCGCCATAATATATTTGTGATGGATGGGAACAGAAGAAATAATTAGAGATGTGGAGACAGGAACTTGCTTGAGGAAGTCCTGGGGAGGAGATCTTAGTTGCCATAAGTCATGAAGACTTCCTTGAAGTGGTGTTGATAATTCAAAGCCACCTACATTTCTAACCAAGTTGAGTCTTTGGATGCTTGAATTTAGAAAGGGCTTAAAAAAAAAATAATGATTGAAGTTTGGCTTCAGCCTCTGGGGCAATCCCCACCCCATCTATCTGTAAGCCATAGGAGAGTGACAGAGAGTGACATCGTAGGTGCTGGAGAGTAAAACGATCTTATGATTCAAGAGGGAGGACACGTCGTTCTGGCCAAGGACATCAAATTGTCAGAATTGCCAGTTGTTCCTTCATAGCCACACAAGGAAAGCAGACAGATCCACAGACACGATCAAGAATCGCTTGCTCGTCAGCAGGAGCGAACCTGACGAGCGGAGACGCCAGAAAGTGCCCAACCATTCCGGGGCTCCTTTTAAGTAATGAATGTGCTGTCTGTAAATGAGTCCATGTGTTTTCTGCTTACTTATTTATTTTTACATCCCAACAGTGAACTAGTAAAAATGTTACTTTTCTTTGCAATAATATTTTGGGCGTTCTCAGCTGATTCCGGTATCGTGTTCCCACATCTACCAGGGCTGCACTTTTTTCTTCCTACCCATTAAGAATTGCCCTTTCTTGAAGCCATTTCATTTCCAGTTTTGCAGAGTTGCCCTTTCCCGTTATAGGATTCCCAAAGTCAGTATCTTGCTGAGCTCAGGACTTGCCTGTGACCCGACCATGGGAGACTCTGCAGGGATGCTGAACTGTACCATGCCCTCTGCAGGGGGTGGGGTGGGGGGGTGCTTCTTTCATCTTCTATCTTGGAATCACTCTCCTAGTTTCCCAAGCACCAAGAAATAAAACCCCAACCAGGGCAATCCATCCCATAGGTTCAGCTCATGTTTATTGAGTATTTGCCATGTGTCTGGACAGGTGCTAGCCCTTGGGGGTGAAGGGTTCCGAAAAGCCTCAGGTTGCCTCCCCCTAACAGTGCCCATCGCTGGCATAGCTTATAAGACAAGGATGAAAAAGTTTACTTCAATACTACTAAATGCTAAAACATTCCATATATGTGCTACCCTGAAGTGTGCACGAAGGAGAAGGATCAGGGTAACGTGGAGTCATCCCAGGAAGTCTTGATGGAGAAGGGGAAGTGCCCACTGTGGGCTCCGTAGGCAGGGCCTGCTTCTCCCCTTTGGGGCCTCCCATGGAAAGAGCAAGAGGTGGGAATCAGAGAGAGTGGAGTCCATTCTCTTCAAAAGACTGGTGTGCACATCCAGGCTTCCTTATAATGGCGTAAGGTAACTATAATAGAGAGATCTGTTTATACTCCTTCCTTATCCTACCGTGTTTCCCCAAAACTAAGACCTAGCCGGACAATCAGTTCTAATGCATCGTTTGGAGCAAAAATTAATATAAAACCAGGTCTTATTTTACTATACTATAAGACTGGGTCTTACATAATATAAGACCAGATCTTACATTAATTTTTGCTCCAAAAGACGCATTAGAGCTGATTGTCCGGCTAGGTCTTACTTTCAGGGAAACACAGTAAGTGTTCCCTGCAGCCCTTATTGTACTCTGCTCTTAGCCAGGAGGAATGGTGAGAAGTTTCCGTCATCCAACATTTGAAACATATCATCTTGTGTTATAAGCCCACACCCATAGCATGTGATTGGTTAATAGCAACTATTGTCCTCCTACTGGGTCTTTCATCTAGAGGTATCAAAACATGTAATGGGGATTTAATGAACAATGCCAACCGGTTAATCACATTTCATAAGTACAGAGACCTGGGAACCTTTCCCAAAACTTCCAGCCAGCCTGAGGCAGAGCTCAGAGGTTCTGGCTACCACCATGCCCAGTGCTTTCCTGACACAACCTCTAAGCATTTTGATTAATTTCAGTACATGCAATGAAGAGCTTTTTCTCTCTGAAGGATAGTCTCTAGGACAGTCCTTTTTATTGGGAATCTAGCCACTACAAAATGTATCAAATATGCTAGCAAAAGAGCTCAGGACTGGGAACAAGGAGACTGGGCGGTGGGCCTGTCCTGTCTGCTGTGTCACCATGTGACCGTCAGCAGGGCACTGGATTCAACCTGCTGGTTGTTCAATCAGGACTCACTCCCAACTTCCTTCTCCTCTCATACCCCTCCTCAGCTCAAAGTTAGGGAAGCTAAGTAATCACTTTTCCAGCCACCCTTGCTGCTCAGCAAGGCCACAAGACCCAGTTCTGGCCTATGAGATGTAAGATTTTCCAGCTAAAAGACAGAGCCGTGGCTAGCATCGCCCTTTCCCTCCTCCTCCCTCTCTTGTGCAGATAAAATGTAAGAAGTCTCAGAGGGTATCTTACAACCAGGATGAAAGCCATCCTGCTAAGACTGTAAAGACAGAAAGACTCGGGGACTCTAGTGACATCCTCAAGGAGCTATAACTACCTCCCCCAGACTTTGTGTAATGTTAGAAGGACCCACACGTGTGGGTTTTTTAAATTGTGGTAAAATGCACACAACATAAAATTTATCATTTTAACCATCTTTAGGTGTAGAGTTCAGTGGCATCAACTACATTCACATTTGTCATACAGCCATCATCACCATCCATCCCCAGAATGTTCTCTTCTTCCCAAACAGACTCTGTACGCATTCAACCATAACTCTCCCTATATTTGTTTCTAAAATAGAAAATGAATAAACCAAAAATTAAATAAAGAAATTATCCTAAACAACCAGATCCCCATCTATGAGAGGCTGCTGGCCAAGTCAGAAAAAGGAGCCTGGCCAGCACGGGAAGGAATTGGTGCCAGAAAATCTGGCTCTGCCCCTTACAGCTGGCACCACCCTGGGAAGCTCTGGAACACTCAATGTCCAATGATGCCGGGGGCGGGGGTGTCCTTGTGATAGCCCACCTCCCTGGCAGAGAGGAACCATGGCCAGGAAGCCTGTACCAAGGGCACCCTGAGTATCAGCAGGCCACACCTGGTGGGAAAAGAGGTCTGGGCAAGCAGCTCCTATGGGTAAGACACATCTGCTGTGCCTTCTTCATGCAACAAACATTGTTTTTTGAGTTACTGTTCTGTTCCTAGCGCCATCCTCAACTTTCTGGATAGAAAGGTGAACAAGACCTTGCCCTCACATAATTTCCAGTCTCCAAAAGACAAAATGGTTAAAATTCTAAGCACTGAAAGCCACTTCTGGAGGGTTACAGGCACTATGAAATGAGCTAGTTGGTTTAATGTGATTGGCACAGCATCTGGCCCACAGTAAGTGCCCAACAAATAGTAGCTATTTCCACTGACTAGCTCTGTGATCTTGAGTAAGTTACTTAAGCACCTGAAGCATAAGTTTCCTCCTCTGTAAGATGGGATGCTAAGAGCTGCTATGTCACAGAGTAGTTGGGAGGATTAGAAGGAATAACTGCTTAAAAAAAATATCCGATCCAGAGTAAGTCCTCAGTCAAAGCTTCTTGTTAACATGTTTATTGTATGACTTATGACCTGAAAGAAGCATAATTCTAACCCTGTGCTTTTGGGGAGTAGGGGGTGGGGGTGTGAAGTGGTCATTGTTAGGAGGTCCTGATAGCTGTAAGAACTGGGTGGGAATGAAGGGAGTGTTACTCAGTCAATTGAGAAGAAAGAGGTGGCTCAGTCAGTTGAGATTTAAAAGCCTTATAAATAAAATTGCGAAAACATCTCCATGTGGGGGATACCAAGATGCAATGAACCCAGTTCCTGCCTTCACAGATGTATAATCAGGTGAGAGAGAGAAGGGGGGCAAATGTGGTGAAGATATTAAAATACAGCCTGGCTGGACTAATGGTATGTGCACCCTGACTATTTCTTTTTGCAAAGGTTTCCAGCTCCCAGGGAGAGCCCTTTTATTGCCTTTCACCTTCCTGGATGCAATAATTTGTCATAAATCTTCCAATTCACCTTACCTATAAATCAAACTTCAATCATCTCTATTTCATTCCAGTACGGCCCCTCTTCCAGGAGAGAATTTGTGAGCAAAATGTATTTGGACAAGACTTTCTCCAGAGCGTCGTATTATACCAAGGAAATGAATTCCCTCTCTCAAGCTCATAAAATGCAAAAATAAAATCAGCATTCGGGCTGACAGTGGAAGAAACCAGGCGCTGACTGACAACCCTCCCTCTGCAGGAAGTGCGCTCGCCGGAGCTGATTTGCATTTACCTTCACGCAGGCTTGGGTTCCTGAGAGCGGGAGTCCTGGCAGCCGCAGGGGCGGTCAGGCACAGCCTCTGCCCTGGTGGATGCCAGCGCGTGAGGGGCTGCAGGGCTCTGCAGCTGCTCGCTCATCTCCCTTTCTCCTTTCCTAAGGAGCCCAAATTATCCCTCTCCTGCCCTTCGTGCAGCCCACCTGGCATCTTCCCTGGCTGCTTGCCAAAGGGTCATTGCTAACCTAAGCATGGGAGTTTCCAGGGAACTAACTGAGCATTCTGCTGGTGGCCCCAGGGTTTGGAAGAGAGACAAAGTCGGGGGACAAATTTTAGACAAAGCATAGGGATACACCAGGCCTGGATGGAGCAAGGAGTCCAGGGCTCAGATCCTTTCTCCCCACTTCCCAGTTAGCCGCCCTTGGGCAACTGCTTAATCTTGATCTCTTTGTGTCAGTTTCCTCAGCTCTAAAACAAGTAGGCTAGCAGTGCCATCATCTCCCAGGGATGCTGTGAGAATTTAAGGAGACCAGGCATTTAGCAAGTACACTGCAAATGTTAGTGGCAGTTGCTGTTTTGCTAAGGTCAGACCACAAAGGAGAGGCAATTCTAATCCCACTTCATCTCCCCTCCCCACGGAGATGAGGGTTGGTTTGGGACCTGCACACACAAGCCTTCCAGTTCGAACTCAGAAATCTGTGTCCTCCCGCCCACCAGCCCTCTCCTGGGTACACTGCCAGCACACAGCAGTGTCATTGCCCCAAATCACAGCGCCCAGAGCAATGCTCCATTTCAGCATACCATAGCATGTGTTTTTGCTTGAGCCTATGGAACATTCTCCAGCCATTGTCTCCCCCTTTCTCTGGTATCCCTCCTGTTTTTGCACTTTTGGTGTCCTTGGAGGCTAACCAGACCAAAGATCCCCAACTTGTTTGAGCCAGGACCCCTGTGTTCAAATGGAAATCTTAAATAAAATCCCAACAGACACAGGAACTGGGGAGGATGGTGGCCAAAGAGGCTTTACTTATATCTTCAATGTTCTAATTCCTTACAAAAGAATGTATTATTGTAGTTCCTGCATAATTACAAATTAAGTTTTTATAAAGTCCCATGCATACAGCAGACAAAAGCAGAGCTGTTCTGGCAGAAGCCTCACCACTGAGAGCCATGGGCCCCACCTCTCCACCCCCAAACTCTGCAGAGCCCAGTTTGAGAACCTCTAGTTTTATAGATGAGCAAATGAAGGCCAGAGAAGTGTGGTGCCTGGCCCAAGCACCCAGAGCCTGGCTCATGCCAGGGCTCAAACCTGGGTCTCTTGACTCCCATTTTTGGCCATTCCTGATATGTTAAGTCATAATTCCCAAAACATTGCTATTAAAACGACCAGCCAGCCTATCACCAGAGAGGGGACACACATGATAATCTAGGTGCTTTCACAAACACTTTCGCACTAATCAACTTCTCAAAATAATCACTCAGGTTCTCAACCCATGGTGTTCAGAACCTGAAGAGGACCCTCTGCTCAACTCCATGGGGGAGTGGAAAAGACATGGCAAGGGCATGCCCCCATCAGACAAAACATGTCAGAATTCGGGTTGTCCCAGCGCTGCTGCTAACCCTGGAGCGCCTTAATGCTAATAAGAAAAAGAGTGTCCCTTCCTCTGGACAGACACAGCCCCATGCCAGGGCGCTGGCTTACTGAGTAGAGAGCAGGCTGGATTTCCACCCCCACTTGCTCCTTTAACCAGGCACCTTTGTGCATGTCACAACCTGCCCAACCATACACGGCATCCTTGGTCATGATAAGAGCAGTAGGTGCTTGGAGTAGAGGAAATTGAAGGAGAAGAAGGGCATTCACTCATTCATTCATTCCGCAAATAATTACTAAGTGTTTACTATGCCTGGCACATAGTTGCAGGAGAGAATACCTGCGAAAGATGGGCAGGCTGACTGCCCTCCAAGATCTTGCATCCTTGAGAGGACTGAAGACAAGGCCACAGTCAATAACAATACAGTGTGAAATAGCACAGGTGAGAAAAAGGGCTCTCTGAAGTTATCCATTAGGATGCTTCCGGCTGCAAGTCAGAGAGACCCTACTAAAAAGGGGCTTGAGCAATAACGCACAATAAAGGCAATGTAGCAAGAGGCCTGGAGGTAAGGTGTGGCAGGATGTAATTCAGAAATTACGTGATGTCATCAAGAAATCAGACTCGCCTCAACTTTCTTGTCCACCAGCCTCAATGTGTAGACTTTTGTCCTCACATATTCCCCTCAAGATGGCTGTTGCAGCTCTCAACATTATTCCCCACATCACCAGGCCTGAGGATCGGAAAGGCAGTTCTCTTCTAATTTTTTAATATTTTTTTTAAATCAGGGAAGACAATCTTTCCCAGAGTCCTCCAGCAGACGTGCCCATGCCCTACCTACAGGGAAGGCTGGGAAAGGACAAGTCTGGCATTTTCACCCTCTAAAGTGGGAGGCAAGCTCTGCCAGCAGGAAAGGAGCTGAGAGTGGGAAATAGTTATTAGGCAACCAACAGCGCCTGCCACATGAGCACAAGGGAAGTATACAGAACGTAGATTCGAAGGTGGGTATCCTTCAAATAGGCAACATAATGCCCCCGCCAAAGATGTCCGTGTTTTAATACTGAGATCCTGTGAGTATGATGAGATTATCCTGGATTATGCAAGTAGAATGAGTGTAATCACATGAGCCCTTAAAAGTCAAAGGGGAAGTCAGAGACTTTTGAAGCCTGACAGGGATTTGACATGCTGCTGCTGGCTTGCACATGGAGGAGCCACATGTCAAGGAAAGGAGGACCTCAATCCTACAACCAGGAGGAACTGAATTCTGCCAATAACCTCAATGAATTTGGAAGCAGATTGAGTCCCAGAGCCTCCAGAAAGGAATGCAGCCCTTCCCTGGGAGACACCAAGCAGAGAACGCAGCCAAGCCTACCTGGATCTCTGACCTCCAGAGCTGCAAGATAATAAATGAGTATTGTAAACAGCTAAATTCAAGGTGTGATCACAAAATACGGTGAATGCTGCTGCCGAGTGCCATCCAACGGAAAGGCAGGGATCTTCAATACAGGAAGCAGCACGTTGAACCTTAGTAACAGCGTGTGACAAGTTTCAATTTGTTCAGTGCAGTCAGTTGGGTGTGAGCTACGGTTGAGAGAGGGAATAGCCATAAATCATCCTCCATCATGACAACGCTCTGTGTCACACATCGCTTCTGGTACAGCAATTCCTGTCAAATAAAAACATTACGGTGTGTCCTCATTCACCTTATTCACTGGATCTGGCACTGCGTGACTTCTTCCTCAAAGTCAAAATGACTCAGCACATCAAGGCAGCCACGACAGCACAACTAAAGACATTCACGAAAGAGGACTTCCAGAACTGCTTCAGAAAGTGGCAAGAACAACGTCATAAGTGTGTTCAAAGCGAGGAGGTTTAATAGCAATTTGTCTTTTACTGCAGTACATTTTTAACATTTAAATATTCACCGTATTGTTTGATCACACTTGTATATGGTACTCTGTTGCAGTAGCAGTAGAAACTAAAACAGGATCCCACATGAGAATGTATCCGTGCTGTGATGTTAAGAATTAAGAGGCATTACCAGGTAAGGGGAACAATAACCTAAGCACAAATCTGGAAGAAAGGAATGTTTGGAAACCAGCAGAAAGTGTGTAAAGGAGAAGGAAGGGAGAGAGATGGAAAATAAGGATGGAGGGTAAGTAGGAACTCAGTCAGGTGGGTCCACAAATATCAAGCTTGGGCTTCATCATGATGGCAACAGTGTTTTGAGCAGAGAAGTTATGAGGTCAGATTTCTGTTTTTATCAGATCACTCAAGTTGCTATATGGACCAGGTAAGGGCCCAGTAGTGTGGTCTAGGTGAAAGATGATGACAGTTTGGACTGGAAAAATGCTGGTGGGGAGGAGAGGACTACATATTTTGAAAGAAATGAGAGAGAAGTGACAGAACTTATTGATTGGACACGAGTGGTAAGAGGCTAGAATCGAGGATGAAGCCTGTTCATTCTTTCATTGACATCATTATCAGCACCTTCCACAGCACATGGTGCAGAGACTCGCCAGGCACAGGATGTTGCCTCAGCAAAAGCAGACGTAGTCCCGACTTATATGGAACTTAGAGGTTTCTGACTTGGTCAACTTGGTCACTGGTGGTACCATCCCTTGAGAGAGGAGCAGACGTTAGTAGGGGAAAAACAACGACGAGGGAATAAAGATGACAAGTTCCATTTTATTTCTGTTGAACGCATATATGAGACAACCAATGGAGGTATCTAATAAGACTTGATATGTGGTTCCAGAGTGCCCATGAGTGAAATTTGGGCTGGAGCTAGGTTGCTGGGGAAAATCAGTGTAAACAAGCAAATTACCTACACTAACAGACAATGTGGGTAAGAATTGGGAAACGGGGATTTGCTTTCAAAAGCTGTCCCCTCCACCTTTGTGCCTTGGGGCCAACCCTGAATGAGAGACTAACTGAAAACGAGGGCTATCTTTTTCTTCGAGTCATGCTGGCTGAGCCTGGTGCCAAGAAGCCCGGGGGTGCTCAATAAAAGTTAACGGAATGAAACAGGATGAATGAAAGAATGACTCAAGAAGGCAAACAAATGAAACCCAGTGGGTAGTTCTTTCTCAGATTATTTGTTATAAAAGAGAGAAAACATTTTCTGTTTTTCTCAAGTAGCTCCAGTGCCCCAGAATGCAGTCTTCCATGATTTGGGTGCCTGAGTTTAATCCCAAATCCCGTAGTTACTCACTTACAGTAGAATCTCTCCTTGAGATTAGATCTCTCCTCTACTCTCCTCTACTAAGAGGAGAGATTAGATCTCTCCTCTACTAATGCTCCTTTTTGGGGTGGCCCAAGACATCGGATGTTCAGTGTTTCTAAAGAAGCAGATATTTTATTTCACCAGGTTGGGGTGGTTGTGGAGAAATGGGTGTTAAGGAAACAGGATGTAACATCCGCTGTGCACTTGACTATGTGTCATCCCTGGAATTTATATATAAGGTACACAGAGAAATTAACCAAAGGTAACCATTTCACATCCCAGAAGAAACCTTTGGAATTAGGAGCCAGGAGAAGTAAGAAGTATGTGTAGTGGTCAGGAATAGGCTGGTGTCAGGCTATAGAGATTTTAACCCACTTTGCCATTTGCTAGCTGTGTGACCTAGGGCAAGTAACTTACCCATGCTGTGCATAAATTCTCTCATCTCTGAACTGATGGCAATAATTGCACCTGCAAAGGACTGAGGTGAAAATGAAAATAAGATAATGCATGTGAAGAGCTCAGCATAGGGCCTCACATATTGTAAGTTCTCAATAAACGTTAACTAGTGCACGAGTTTGCTAGGAAGGATGTAACAAGGTACCACCGACCAGGTGACTTTAACAACAGAAATTGATTGTCTCACAGTTCTAGAGGCTGGAAGCCCAAGATGAAGCTGTCAGCAGGGTTGACTTCTTCTGGGGGCTGTGAGGTAGAACCTGTTCCATTCCTCTCTCCTAGCTTCTGGTGCTTTGCTGGCCACCTGTGGCGTTCCTTGGCGTCTGATCTGTCTTAATCTTCACATGGCGTTCTCTCTGTATGCGTGTCTCTGTCCGCATTTCCCCTTTTTGTAAAGATATATTGGATTGGGGGCCAAACTACTCCAGGATTACCTCATCTTAATTACATCTACCGTTACCCTATTTCCAAGTTAGGTGACATTCTGAGGTAGTGGGTGTTAGAACTTCAACGTATGAATCTGTGGAGGGCGGGAGACGCAATACGTAATAGCTAGTATTACTACTATTAGCAATATTATTGTGCTCAGATGAGATTACCAAGTAAACACACTTATCTTTCTGGTAACTCTTTATTTTGAATTCATTTCAGACTTAGGGGGAAAAAAGTAAAAATAGTTCCCTTATAACTATTACCCAGCTTCCCCTAATGTAAAGATTACCCATAGCACAATTATCTAAACCAAGAGATTAACATTGTTAGACTACTATTATCCAATCCACAGACCTTATTCAAATGTTGCCAACTGTCCCACCAGTGTCCTTTTTTTGGCCCAGGATCCAACAATATTGCATTTAGTTTCATGTCCCCATGACACATCCCTCAGATCTAAGACAGCTCCTTGGTCTTCCTTAATCATTCATTATCTTGACAGTTTTGAAGAGCAGTAATCAGTTATTTTGTGAAATGTCCTTCAATCTGGGTTTTTGCAATGTTTCCTCATGATTAAATCCAGGTTCTGCATTTTTGTCAACAATCCCACACAGGTGACATTGTGCGCTTCTGTGTGAATCACGTCAGGAGGTGTACACATGCACTTGATGTCTCAGGCTGGCAATGTTAGCTTGGATCGCTCGGTTCATTCAGGCGGCACCCACAGGCTTCTCCACTGTAAAGTTACTATTTGTCCCTTTAGGACTCTTCTCATCGTACTTTTACACAATAGTTTTAGCACACACATTGACGATACTTGCCTGTGACAGGTTTTGCCTAATGGTGATTTTTCTATTTCCATCATTCTTTCTATGTTAATTTGAATTCTACCACAAAGAAGCCTTTCCCTTATTCCTACATTCTTTTTTTAAAATTTGAAATCCCTAAATCTGATGTTATCAGAGGCTATCATGTTGATCCTCAGGATCTCTTGGTAGCTGATTCTTGGGTCTGTCCAGTTCTGAGGTATTTATCCACTCATGTGCCTACATAAAGGAAAAATATCTCCTTTGCTTCACATTTACACCTCATGATTTTAGTCTCCATTAATAGAATCTTTGAGGGAAGAGTGTGCTAAATGCTTTGCAGAGTGAAGAGGACATTTAAATTATTCAAGAGAACTCTTTTCATGCAATTTTGATGTACCCGTTTATACATAAAAATTAATGCTAATTAGATATAATTTCCATTGATTCATTAAAAAAAATTTCAAAGCATTCCAGATATCCTTAGTTAGCCTAATGTTGTTTTAGGCACTTGTAAACAAAATTGCTTTCTTAAAAAAGAAAAAACCATGACACTGTCCTCTATGAAAACACTCATTCGCGCTAAAGTTGGGGGATTCTTACTCTTTTCCAGCTACCCTCCCCCTTTCCTTCTCCCAATCAATCAGGCATTCACTCAACAACCACTTACTGAGAACCTACTATGCACCAGCCTCTTCTCTAAGTGCTGGCGCCAAAGCGGTGAGCAAAACAAAACCTGAAGACCTGCCTGTGGGGACAGAGCCAGGAGAGCAGTTTCCAGGCTCTCGGCCTCACGTGGTAAGGTGCTGGCTCAGGTAGTAAATGGCCATCAACTGTGATCGGATGGCCATCCGCTGTGGCTAGTTGGCCGTCAGCTGTAACCAGTGAGCCACTGGCCACTAATATAACTGCTGTGGCTACGCTAGCAGGAAAATGGGGGCCTGGCAAGAAGATGGTGGCTGAGCTAGCGAGCGCGGATTACTGTTAGCATGGTGGATTGCAGTTAGCACGGCGGAGTGTGGGTTGCGGATTGCAGAGAAGTGGACGGCAGGTTGCAGATAGTATGGCTCCTGCTTCCCGTGTCTCCAACCCAGCCGTCAGCGAGACTATAGTGGTCTGACTCCCCTACCTATGGCTCCGTGGGTGTTCCTGTTTGGCCTCACCGTATCCTGCGTTCTTATGTGGGGAGCGGGAGCAGAGACCCCGCAGGCCACCCCGCAGGACACATGGCGCAGCGAGCAGGGTCTCCCGCAGGACACTGCCCTACTGAGCATCCAGCTTCATGTGGGGCAATCAACTACAACTAACAAACCCTGTAAGTGGTAGCTGCTCTGAAGAAACATGAAACAGAGGAAGGGAAAAGAGACTGTCCCATTTAGACAGCGTGAGCAGGGAAGACCCCTCAAATGAGGGAGATGGAGTAAGATTTAACAGAGAGGTAAAAGAAGTGAGGGAGATGGCCTTTCGCTGGGGAAGGGTGGAGAACATTCTAGGAAAAGGAACAGCAAGTGCCAAATTCTATTTTAGGGGTAATGATTGGGCCACATTTGCTAGTGGAAGGGATTGATGTGTGCCTGTCCCCAAACTGGTCCACTTTTGCTATATATACACAGCCTTCTTTTGGTAAGTCTTAAGTTTTTAGTGCCTTCCACTTTACCCCAAACCACTTAATATCTTTTAAAATGTATTATTTTTTAAATCACAGTTGCCATACAATATTAGTTTCAGGTGTATAACAGGGAGGGCAGCTAACAGCCACCAAAAAGTAGGGGGACTTCAGTCATACATTCATACATTCAGACATACAGCCTCAGGAAAATGAATTCTGCCAACAACCTGAATGAGTTTGGAAGCAGACTCTTCCCCAGTCAAGCTTCCAGATGAAACCCAGCCTGGTGGACAACTTGACTGCTGCCTTGTGAGAACCTAAACAGAGGATCCAACTCACCCATGCTCAGACTCCTAACCATAGAAATGAGACAATAATAAACACATGTTGTGTTAAGCCATTAGTTTGTGGTAATTTGTTATGCAGGAATATAAAACAAATAGAAGGTGTCCTATGACCCCGCTTGCTCCGCCATTTGTCATGCGAGGCGGCCTGCGGGGTCTCTAGTCCCACTCCCCACATAAGAACACAGGATGTGGCTAGGCCAAAAAGGAACACCCACGGAGCCCTAAGTAGGTGAGTCACACCACTATAGTCTCACTGGAGGCTGGATTCACATGACCTGCAACTCGCTGTCCACTTCTCTGCCTGCCAACCGACCGACTCACTCAACTGGACTCCCAACTCACCAGCGCAGCGGCGGCAGTTATATCAGGGACTAATTGGCTAACTGGTAACAGCTGAGGGGCAACTAGCCACAGCTGACGGCCATCTACTACCCGAGCCAGCAGCTTTCCACGTGAGGCTGAGAGCCTGGAAACTGCGGTCTGGGACTCTGTCCCCACAGAGGGTGGTTAGGTTTCTAACGCTAGATACACAGAAGCTGTGGGACTGGATATCGACCCCAGGTCTGCTGACTCCCATGTCCACGTGCATCCCGGTTTGCCCTGCCCCTCCCAAGTTGTGCTTCCAAGAATGTTTCAGATCTGAGCCTGCAACCAAAGCATGACTCAGCTGCCCTGAATCCCATCACCAGTGAAAGCATTTAAAGAAGGAAATGTTAAAAATACTGACATTCAATAAGTGCATATTTTATGGCTTGGTTGTTTATACATTCATTAAACTCACATCTGTCAGAGATATACCAAGTTCAGAAGCTTACTATGTACCTGGAACACAAAATGAATAGAAATTATGGTCTCTGCTTCCAGAGGCTTCCAACTATATGGATCTGAAAATAACCATATGGGCTAATTGAAACACAGAGAGCCACTGAGATATGTCCAGCCATTCTTGAACATGTTTCATCAGTACACACGGACACAGAGAAACACCTGGAAGGAAGTACATCACCATGTTAACCTCTAGGGGGTGGGACTATATGTAATTTTTGAAAATTATTTGTAGTTCTTAAATAAAAAAGACATAGCCCTTAAAATAAAAATAATCAGGTATAAATATTAAAGAGCTTTTAAATCATTAGGTCTCACATCAACTAAACAGATCCGCTAAACCCACCAAAACAATGCCATAATGAGGCAATGAAGCAATGCAAACTTCATTTCGAAAACCTCTCACCTGGATAGTATCAATTGCCTCCTAACTGATCTTGTCCTTTCTACTTTTGCCCCTCTATAATCCACTCTATATGAGAACCAGAATTATCTTTTTAAAATAAATCAGATTCTAAAATTAGAACATGGTGATGGTTGCATAACTCTGTCGATATACTAAAAACTATTGCACACATCAAATGAGTTAGTTTTATACAGTGTAAATTACATCTCAACAAGGCTGTTTTGTTTTTTTTAAAGTCATTTCCCTACTTGAAACCCTCTACTGGTCCCCCTCCCCCCATTTCACTTAGAATTCACCAGGTAGCTTTTTGTGACCTTCAAAACCCTACCTATCCCCTCTCCATGCTCTCCTCCCACTAGTCCCTGCATCTGCCATCTTGTTCCTGCCTTAAGGTCTCACATTTGCTCCTAGCTCTACCCACAACACTCTTCTCCATAATATTCTGAATGATGTCTCATTACTCAGGTCCTCCCACTTTAGTTCATGCGGTTGTGAATCACCAGCCTACAATTCCACCACCCCAATCACTTTCTATCATATTTTCATAGCACTTCCCTTTCTTTGAAGTTTATCTTAAAGGTTTTTTTCTTTGTTTCCCTTACTTGAATACAAGCTCTGTGAGAGTAGAGCATCTCATTGTGTTTATCTATGAAGAACAGTGCCTGAGATATATAATGGATACTAACAAATATGTGTTAAATGCTGATTGCCTGGTTCCTGCGCAGTTTATCCTGCCAAGTCTATCAGGACAACAACAAACAGGTAGCAAAAGTTCAAAGAGTTAAAGAGACCTGCTGAAGGTCCCACCACTGCTAAGAGGGATTCTAGCCAAGTGTTTTTCTGACAAATTCCTTGCCCTTTCTTCTTAAAAGCCTCATTTGGGAAACCATCCCTGTTTTCCTTACAGATTATGCAACAAGATATGATGGCAATAAAAAATGCCCCCAGGGAATTAAGAACTGGGAGTAGGATTAAGAGGGTGTGGGGACAAAGCCCCAGAGAGCAGTTTCCAGGCTCTCGGCCTCACATGGAAAGGTGCTGGCTCAGGTAGTAAATGGCCATCAACTGTGGCTAGTTGGCCATCAGCTGTCACCAGTGAGCCATTGACCACTAATGTAACTGCCGTGTACGCTAGCAGAGAATGGGGGCTAGCAAGAAGATGGTGGCTGAGCCTGCAAGCGGAGCAGTGAGGGTTGTGAACAGTGTGGCTCCTGCTTCCTGTGTCCGCCAGCGAGAATATAGTGACATGACTCCCCTACTTATGGCTCCGTGGGTGTTCCTTTTTGGCCTCACCATGTCCTGCGTTCTTATGTGGGGAGCGGGACCAGAGACCCTGCAGGCCGCCCCGCACGACAGAGGGATTTGTATTCAATTAAAAATTGTTTTCCTAATAGTTTCACAAATTATACACATACACAATCTAACTTGTGTTCACTATCGTCATGGACTTATGGAAGTATCACTTCCAAAGGAATGCGTAAGCAATCCTTTGACATTTTTAAAGACTGCAGTCCCACCATTTATCAATGGTCTTACAAACCACAGGTTTAACTTTTAAAGCTTTTCAGAAGGAAATCAGTGTTTTAAAAAGTAATATTTTATATCAGGAAATATCTTTACACTAGTATTTAAATGCTTCCAGAGGGTTTTAAAAAATGATTAGTGTGGGAGGTTTTCAAGATTTTCCATTCTACATGGAACCTCCCTGCCACGGTTGGATAATTGAGACTTTTCTAGATCCACAGGATGCCTAAGACTGATTTCTTCCAACTCTTATGATGCCTTAATTTCTCAGAAGTCTTTGATGAATCTATCAAACTAATCTCCAAGGATTTCTCTTTAAGGTCTAAATGCTTAGCGTTCCCATCAAGACCCACATAGTTTCTCCAAAGCAATTCCAAAAACTAGTATATTCTTACAGAAATACCTAAGGGTTTCATCTTTAGAGACGCTTCCTGGGCTGCTAAATAATACTATTAATGAAAATTTATGTATAAATACGTTAGGGGAAACGGTATGTAACAATTTGTTCCTTGAGAGAGTTCTGATTACTTGGCATGAGAAAAATCCCTCAACTGGTTTATTCACGTTTTGTTATTATTCCTGGCAAGCAATCGTCATTTTAGAAAACCACGCCGTAACCTAAGTAATTTGCATATTTTTGGCACCTCCTTCTTTCCCAGGCCCTACCCCTACACTTCCTCCCCACAAGACACCCGTTTTACTTTCTGTGCACAAGGAACACATTTCAGTTGCTTACTGTCATGCCCTGTTTATCTGTCTTTAAAACCGAATGACTCCTCTGAGTATCATTCCTCTAATCACTGACTTCCGTAAAGGACATGAGGGGCTACTAAATATCACACTGCCCTCCAAATCAAAGACTGAATGATGTCCTGCAGCTTTCCGGCTATATGTGCTTTATTAGGGACTAATTATTCTCAAGTTTGGAACCGATACCCAGTGGTCTCCTGATCTGCAAAGGACACGTTCCAACGTCCCCAGGGGCCGCCTGAAACCTCGGATGACACTGAACGCCACTGGACCGTTTCTTCCCATCCACACACACCTACGATAACGTTTAACTTATAAACTGGGCAGTTAGAGATTAACCACTAATAAAATAGGACAGTTCTAACACTATAATAAAACTTATGGGAAGGACGTGCCGGGTGCCTCTCAAAGTCTTACTGTACGGCACCCGCCTTCCCGTGACGGGGAGGTGACAGAATGCCGACGTGACGGGGAGGTGACCACGCAGCGTGAGGCTAACGTGGACTCCCTGACGACGTCCTACGGAGTGTCATCCAGCCGTGACGCGGGCGAGGTGCCCACCCCCAAGTTTGATGCCTTTTCTATCTAACGAAGCACGTACCACGCCCTGCGGCCTGAACGTCTGCATTTGAGGTGTGACCGCAAAACCAGTAAGTCACCATTTCATGAACAGATGTGTTCTTACCGTACATCTTGGCAACCTCAGGCTACGGGTTTTTCTGCTTTCCTCATTCAGTCCCGGATTTTCACCTTCTTACTTCAGGAAGCACTTGACGGCTCCCCTTTGGCGTGTCCACATGACTAGCGTCACTCTTCTTGCCTTTTGAGGCCATTAAGAAGTAAAACGGGGGTTACTGGGACACGCGCGCCGGGAGAGCAGCGGACCTGACAACCAACATGGCCACTAAGGGGCAGAAGCCTCCGCATGAGGCGTGGGCCCCGCTCACAGCCCCCACGGGAGGAGCAGGCCTCGCGAGACTTCACGCCACTCGAAACCACGGGCAAGGGGTCGCTACGGGATCAGGAAAATAGCTTGTTTCACCAGAATACGCATCTGAATTACATCATCCCTTGACTGTTGCGTGCCACATACGAAGAAAATTAATACATACGTGTCAGTATATATTTCAATAAGTCGTGAGATGCAAAAGACAAACCCAAACTTCCATATTCCATGAATGTGTTAATCACATAAACACATGGGATCTCAATAAGCTGACAACGACCACGCGCTCTCAGAATTGCTTTCCTAAGCATACTGGCTAATCATCTTCGATTTGGGCACCACCTAATGGCAGAAAATGTTTTTTAAAAAACCTACTCAGCTTCCTGAGGCTTGCTAATTTTTGTATTTTAGTTTATAATATTGATTTAACTCTGCTCTTGCTTGAACTATGTAGTTTTGTGTGAAGTTCTCTTAAAAAGATGAAGCCTTTTCCATACCCACTCTTTAATAAGCTGCTTTTTATAGTAGGAAATGTACCAATGAAATGAATATTCTATCCTTAAATATTGAAATTTAGCTTCATAATTAAGAAACACATTTTAATTGAATCATTTTAATTATTTAAGGGTTCTCCAAGTCTGCAGCATTGTATCTTATAACCTGTCACACAGAAAATAGTTTTTCTTTCTGAAAACATGATGCTTAGTAGAATTAAATAATTTAACATATCTAATTAGTTGCTAAAACTAATTCCAAATACACGAATCGTGAAATACACACTTTTAAAACCACACACACTTAATTTTTTTTCAAGACGTCCTTGCCTAGACCTAATGTTTTTTTTTGTGATTCAACAGAGGCAAAATATTTGGGGTAGCATAAAGCAGATGACCAATGTTTTAAGAAAAGGTATTTATTATTTACACCACTGAAATAGTCCCGTAAGAACAATATACACCATGTTCCTTTGAAAGGATCAGATTCCTTTCAAATACAAGAACTGTATAAAGCAATACTGTCAACACAAAACAGTGGTCACATTACATACCTGCAGGCTTAAGCATTGCAAATGTTTTTAAGCTTATGTATGGCCAGAAATTGTCACTGAAACAGTGTTTGCGCTTAGAGAAGACATAGCTGGAACAAAACACAACTTTTTTGCTCATGCTTTGTAGGGCTGAATCAGTGGTATGTCCCATTTTAAGATGTATTGTCTTTAACTGCTTTTATGACAATCGTTTTAGGCAGAAGTGCTTCTACTTAGCCACCAGAAAGAAACATACTCTTGTTCTTTAGTTTTATTCTTTAGTCTTAGATTTTCTGTTTCTCATACTATGACATATCTGTATCACAGCTGACATTTTCCAGTTTTACTCAAAGAACACTCACACATACAGACCAAAGTGAGACAGCTCAGAATTTGGAGATATAAATAATGGGTTAACAAGAGAAACTGGTTCTATGACCAGTGAATGAAAACATTCTTGGTGATTTGTAAGCTTACCAAAGAGGTTCCTTATTCAAAAAACATTTTTTGGTTTTAAAAGGAAAAGCAGTAGTTTTAAGATGGGTTTGGTCTTTAAGATTTCATCAGACAATACAACAAGGAGGCAAAAACCACAAGACATAACTCCTTTCCAAAGTCACAAAATGGCATGGTTGAGTATACATTTTTGTCCACTTTTTTTGTGTGTGGGATGGGGAGGAAAACTCAATACTCAATGCTGGAGAAAATATTTTTCAAGAGTAACAGTATATTCACAAGGGGGGGGGAAGGTATTTTTTTTTTTTAGCATATTGCTATGATCGTCAAAAAATATAAAATTAAATTTACAAAAAACTGGAAGACCAAGTATAAGCAGTTTGGTATTTGCTTCAGTGTCCAGCACTATTATAATGATTTCTAGCATAAAAGCAAGAAGTTCATGGATGTCAAGTGTCTTCAGTAACTGTAAGTATAACATGTAACTACTGTCCTTGTTTCTTTGAGAGATACCTGCAAGAAATAAAACAAAGATATCTGAGCCATGTGCTAAATTCACGATAACAATCAAACTCTCCTCCCAAAGGAAAGTAGTTTAAAAACAAAACTTTTCAAGATGAGTAATAACTTAACAGTCACTAACATGTCTTGACTGCTTATGCGCCAAGCACTGTCCTAAGTACATGTATTAATTCATCTAGTCCTCACGACAGCTCTATGAAGTTTTCTATTAGAACTGGTTCCTATTTTACAGGCAGAAAGAGGTTAAGCAATTACCCAAGTTCACACAGCTAGAAAGTGGCAGAGCTCAGATTCAAAACAAGGCTCTAGAGGTTACACTCTACCGCCCCCTACTGCCTTACTTCCAAACGTGAAAGTAATATATTAACATTGTAATTTCCAAAAAAAAAACCCTCAACTCCATTAAACATCTATTTTTCTTGTATGAAGATGGGCCAAAGAGGCTAAAAGACTCTGACCTAGAGTGTAAAGATGCAAAGACGTTAATTTACTAAGCAAAGAAAATAATTTTCTTCGTATTATGTTATAGGAAGATACCAATAAATTAAAAATTTTTAAATCTCTATTCCTCACATTTATGAATTTATTATCCTCAGTGGTATGGGGTTGAGGAAAGAGTTCTCAAAATCAGAACATCTGGACAAATTTTGACTGCAAACTTTACTCCTTTTGTGGCATTGTGGCATTTTTATCTATTAGTTACATCTACAGTTTGGAGATAGGGATAAAAATGCCTACCTTATCTTCCTAATGTGTTATTACATGAACAATTTTTTTCTGTTGCTGTATTAGTGGAATCAGGTCTTTAAAGATCTAATTCCAAAAAACTACTTGTAGTACATAATAATCCTGTTCACTTCTCTAGAGGTTTTTCCCTGCCTCAAATCGTGATGTTTATATGCAGTCTAGTCTATACGCAGATTTCTGCATTTGTTTATGCTTAGAAAAGACTAGAAAACTATAAACCTAGATGGTAATAATGGTTATCTTTGGAAAGGAAAATCATAGGTAATTGTTTTTCCAGTAGAACAAAGTTTTCTAACTTTCCTCTATACAGAGAGGTTACGTGTTGATTAATTTTTAAAAGGAAAAATTTCAGTGTATTTTATTTTATCCTGAGATTACATTCTCATAGGATTCATAAAAGAGTGACCTACCGAATGTCACAAAATAATTTACAGGTAACATCACAAATGTACTGCTCCTCAAGTCCTCCCCACTAGAAGTTTATGAACAAGTTAGAGGTTAAGACAAAAGGCAAAATTATTTCGGGGAGATGTTACAAGACTAGAAAATAGTTTTAGGATTTACCAACTTTAAATAAAAATGAAGAGTTATGTGTATACCAGAGTCAGACAATTTTTCCATTCATTAATGGAAAGAGGAAATGAGTAAGCAATTAGCACTTACCTTTCCCAATATTTGTGATTTAGGTCCAAAAAGTCATCTAATTTTGCTATCTCCTTGAGGTATTGAGTTAATTTTAAAAGTTCTTTGTCTTTATCTCGATTTAGGTGAGCTTTCATAAAAGGCCTTATCTATTAGGAAACAAACATTACCCAACATTTGACATTGCAATGAAGAAACTAGTAGAAATCCATACTATTCTATTATTTAAATTAGAATTAACGACATTAAAATATCACCAAGGGTGTCAATACTAAAAGTTACTTTTATGTTATTTCAGTTTAATAAACTGACAGGCATGGTATAATGTTTATAGTACAAGCGAAGGGCTCTTTCACTTGACTTACCTTATGTTATCTTTTCAGTCTGAACCTGACAACACCAGCTTTCTTATAGCACTTGAACCCTATGTGGCTTCTGTTCTTTGCAAAACTGCTTAGACTTTTACCCTTTCTATCTATCCAGATGCTTCTTACTAATTGAATACTTTTATTCTTGTCACTTCACTCATAAAAAGTTAACCCAAATACAAGCTTGATCTAACAGGAAAGATAAATTTTAACGTTGGTGATTTTCATTTCAGTATTTTTCTATGAAACTTTTATATAGCTAAGCTATCATGACATTTATATAACCCGCTTTCTCTCATATTTTATCATAAGCACTTATTATTAAAGTGTCCATAACATTGTTTTTAATTATACAATAGTTTCCCACAAAAGGAGCAGTCATATTTTCCAAATTTTTAAGGTTGACATACACGTATTTTATGGTTGATATATTTTATGGCTCATTTGAAAAATATAATAGTCAGAATGGTAGACGGGGAGAACTATAATTAGTAAGGGATATTATATCTTGGGTGGCAGTTATATGTGTTATCTTTATCACAATTTGCTAAAGTATAAATTTTATGCACTGTTCTTTACGTTAGTTCCAATATAATAAGTTTAGCTTTTTTAAAGACATCAACTGAAATATCTTTATACAATTCAAGATAGTCTTTTACAATTTTTAAATTAATATTAAATGAAATGGTATGTCTGGAATTAGCTTAAAACATTACAGAGAAAGAAGTAGGTAGGGTATAGAACAAACATAATCATCCATGAATCAAAAAGTTGTTTAAACTGGATGATGTATACATAGGGGTTTGTTATACAATTCTACGTAGTTCTGTTCAGATTTGGATTTTTCCATATTTTAGAAAATATTTAAATATTTTTTAAAAATCCCATGTATTCCTGAAACACACATGTAAGGACTGAATCAATAATACTTAGTAAAGTACAAATATATCATGATGATTTGGAGAAAATGCACACTGGTCTTTACTGATTTTACATAGTAATAGCACTGAAAAACAGATTAACACTCAATCATTATCACTTCACGAGAAGAACAATGAGCCCAAAGGAATCCATACTGTATCTATCAAGAGTAGGGAAGGTTTAAATTTTTTTAAATATAATTTTCTCTGTCATTGAAAAAACACACCCCAGCTTGAACAGAATAAAAATTTCCCCTATGTTATACTCGCATCAGAACAGCTTGGTGCCAGGGACCTCCCCAGCCGTCAGTCAGCTGGGCTGGGGCAGCTGTAATGGCACCAATAAGAGCTGTCTGTGCACAGAAGCAAGCGCTGGTAGGACAAGCGCTGGTAGGAGATCCTATTTCCAAACAGGCAGAGCGGTTCACAGCAGCAGCAGGGAATGTGGGGGAGCAAGCCCCTGGAGCTGGGAGTAAAGAGGCATGACGTCACAGTGTAGTGAAATGAGTTTCCTGGAGCTGGGAGTAAAGAGGCATGACGTCACAGTGTAGTGAAATGAGTTTCCTGGAGCTGGGAGTAAAGAAGCACAATGTCACAATGTAGTGAAATGAGTTTCCTGGAACACCATAATGTTTCAAAGTATTCCTTCATTGAACAACTAAAGATTGTAAAGGCAACATGTTAACTTTTAAGCTAGTAATATACAATGTACCAAAGTGATTCCAAGTTTAAAAGCAGGAAGGGATTGATAGGGAGAGAGAAAGTACAATCAATGGCTGGTAAATAAGATTTTCAACCCAAGGCCCTGCTAAGTCTCTTTTACTTTCTAAACATTTGGTCCTAAGCACGATTAAGCAAAAAAAAACTACAATACTGCAATGATTCTGAGTCTAAAAGTTAATAAAACTAGTTAAGTGGGAAAAAATCTATTATTCACCTGACTTCACTTGTTCCTGTATCATCACTGCTTACTGTAACATTTTTCAAAAATGATCTAAGTGCCCCTATCAGGGTATATGACCATTTTTGCCCACATCAAAGAAACATTTTTAGGAACTTAAGAATGTCTAGATTTCCTGCATTCTCTTACATCATCATTTCTTTGTATAGATAATAAAAATGAAGTCATCAAAATACCAATTGATTTACCCATGACCAAAACTCAAGTTCTTTTAGTTCAGTACTATATTCATAATTCACAATGTCTTCCATATTATATTTCAAACGTTAAGATTAGCAAGCTTATATTATTGGAAACTATTTTTTTAAATAAGCAGTCTTATGTTTAAGATCTCTGTGAAATCTTTTTTGAGATTTCTACAAAGAGCTGTATGAAACTGGGATAAAACACAGTATTTCAGAGTATTTATCAATTTCAAAATCCCTTCTATGTCGGTGTGGGCAGATCATTAATAACTACCTTCTTAAAAGAGCTTTTCAAAAGGAGATGTGAGAGACTACCTATACAATCCTTAAAAATACCTCTTCTGCATTACAATTTGGTGGGGAGGAGACTTACGAATTTGTAGGAATTCCTTCAGCAATTCTGAGTACTCCAGTTTAAAACACACACACACACACACACACACACACACACACAAAAAAAAAATTTCTCTAAAATAACATGAAGAACTAGAAATTTCTATCACCATCTCTCTATTCAAAGATGAGGAGGGCCCAAATTTTGGCTGGAAAAATAAAGTTTCTTCTAAACACAAAAGAAACTAATGATTATACATATTTTTAAAAATTAAAGCTCTTCTCAAAAATCATTTCCTTATCTCACTTATATGTGGAATAAAAACGTAAAATAAAAAAACACCAAGCTAACTCATAGATACAAAGAACAGATTGGAGGCTGCCAGAGGCAGGTGTGGGGGTGAAAGATGAGTGAAAGGTGTCGAAAGGTACAAACTTCCAGTTATAAAATAAATAAGTCATGGGGATGTAATGTGTAGCATGCCAACAACAGTTAATACGGTATTGCATATTTGAAAATTGTTAAGAAAGTAGATCTTAAAAGTTCTCATCACAAGAAAAAAATTCTGTAACCATGTGTGGTGAGAGTTGTTAACTAGACTTATTACAGTGATCATTTTCACAATATACACAAATATCAAATCATGTTGGACACCTGAAACTAACATTATATCTTAGTTTAAAACATTTCTTAAAAATCGTTTCTTGAATATCATGGCTTTCCAATACAGGTAATAATCACTAGTTTCATAGAGAATTGAGTTTAGATCAACTGAATCTTTTCTCAGGAATGAAGAACTTATTTTTGTACCTTATACCTGGTAAACCACATATACCTGGTAAACCACATACTCAGGAAAAGCATTTATTCCAAAGCCTCAAACAGAAACCATTTGTAAAGAGTGACATAACCACCAATCTACTCCAAGTACTTTCTTCCAAGTCAACACCTTCTTACATTTCCTAGATTAGCATTCTGTGCCTAAAATACCCCCATTGTACACAAAAGAACATATCAACGGTCTGTAAGGAAAGCTTAAAAAAGTGTACCTTCTTCAAGTTTTTCTCTCTTATCGTTTAAAGTTATCAAGAACCCAGCTTGGGGAAAAGTTCAGGACTCAGAATAAAAATATCTTAACGTCAGGGTTTCCACTTCAGATGGAGACTCCATATGCCTCAGTACTGTAATACAGAGCTACCGTGTTTCCCGAAAACAAGACCTCATTGGAAAATAAGCACTAGCATGAATTTTCAGGATGACATCCCCTGAACATAAGCGCTAATATGTCTTTTGGAGTAAAAATTAATATAAGACCTGGTCTTATTTTCAGAGAAACATGGTATCTTTTCCATCTTCACATTGTACCCAACGACAAGGAAAATATAGGCACCAGAAGTCTTAAGTTTCAAATTTCTCTCTTACCAATTTTACAATGCTACCAGGAATACATGTCTCTCTCACACTTACAAAGGCTGCAAGCGACTTCATGCTGAGATCATCACTGGCCTAGGAACCAAGTCTCTTAGATTCTAACTCAGAATCTATCACTAATCAGTTAGATACACGATTTTGGACTTTCTGATCCTCAGATTGTTTCTATCATGTTAAGAAGGTAGGCAAGATGACTGAAGTTCCTTCTAGCGATGGCATTTTATAATTCTAAGCTCTCCACTTACCTTGTATGAATTTTCAAAAACCTTTTCTTAGTTTCGGTTTAAAACAAAAACCAAAACCCTTACTGCCAGCTAACTAGAATATCAGAGATTCCAAGATTTGTATCCTTAATGTCTGTTTTCACTTTAGATGGTAAAAGTCAACAATCAAAAAGCTCATGCTGCTCCACAGAGCTCATTAAAAATAAAGCACCTGGATGAGATGGCTAACCAAGGAGACAAGAATTCAATTTTATATACATTTTTTTAAATGCTTAAGCTTTTCTTGCCTGTGACCATAAGAATACAGTACTTCCAAAACTTACAAAATTCAACAGTGCTCAAGTTATACCACATATTCCAGATTACGTGAGCGTAGCAAATAAAATTGTATCTTACCTTTAGTCCATTCTGTGGGTTCATTAGAAAATTTCTTCCTATGTCATCAAACATGATGGTGTTTTTTTTACTGTAAAACTCCGAGAACTTTCCCCATATAACACCAAGAGGCTTTACCTTAGAATAAAAGTTTAGATTTAACTCAAATTTTACCAGTAGTTCATCTTTTCTTAAAAGCAGGGATACTGCAAACGAAATGCCTTGCAGAACTAACTATGCCGGCGTGTTCCTCTGTCAGACAGACATGGCTGGCTGTGTGAACAGACTTTAAAGCACGCTGTATCTCAAAACGTTCACTTCTGAAAGCTCTGTTCATGTCTAACGAAAGTAAACCCCATTATAAGACCTTTCGTTATTTTAACATGAAGATTTGGGGTCAAAGGAAGAGTTAATTATTTAATTTAAAATGTAAGAATCTAAAGTAATTGTTTAGGTTTCTGCTGAGCAGTCACATGACTCCCTGGGCTAGCACATGTCCCCTCAGAGCGTGAGGGTCACATGTGGTCTGTTTTGAAAACTAGAAACCTTAGTGACGGACAATGTACCTGGCACTTTGAATACAGAATTTAAATATTTTGTGGAGGAAAAATTGATTTTGTCTTTAATTTGGTGACATAGGTGCATAATTTCTAGGGCACTTGATTCCTGAAATTCAAAAGCAAGATAATTTGTAAATTCTTGCTTTTATTTCTGAATTCTTAAAATGAGCCTTCGAAAAGGTAATTCCTTATACAGTCATATCTTTTGGTACTTATGTAAAGTCTGTAAGACCACACAGGAAATAATAGTGAGTTCCTGTAGGTAGGAGTGGTAAGTGGCTGGAGTGGTAAGTGGCTGGAGGAAGACTTATCATTGTGTACTTTATTTCTATTTTGAATCATGTGAATGCACTTACACATTCAGAAAATTTGTTTTAAATAAATTAATTAATTAAATTTTAGTAGAGAAAGCACTTTTTTGCTGAAGGCAGGAAAAAGTCTCATTTATGGTAATGTGAGATTATATGGTAATAATTATGTGAGATTAAATGGTAGTAAGTAAATAATGATAAAGGTTGTCATTTAAAAATGTTTTCTTTTTCTCCTTCTATAATTTATTTTAATATGAAGAAAGCCTATTTTTTTCTGTGTCCTAGCAACAGAAAAGAATGTTACTAAATATTTTAATTCTAGTAAAATTTCATTTGCCTGAATTTGTTTGTACTACTTGTTTACTACTGAAACAAACCACCCAAATACTTGAAAACAAATATATGGCAGCTGACACGATAAGCCAGATTCTTGGTTTTCTTAGCTAACATAAAGTCTTAAGAAATATGACAAGAGCTTGTGACAACCCAGGGTTACCAATCCTACGTCACCTTTAATAGTGCTGTCACTCTATATTTATAATAGGTCAAGCACTATTTGTTCCCCTAACATGGACTACTTTGTTCTCAATTAGAGTAGTAATATTGCTGACTGTAGAAAAAAATTGAAAACACAGAAAAACACAAAGGAAAATTTTAAATTACCTATAATCCGCTCAGTACTAAAGATAACCACTAGATATTCTGATAAAATTATTTACCTTCAGTCTTTTTTATAAACAGCAGCAGCCTCTGAGAGTTCACAGATCTTTTGTTAAGCTAAGGGGAATCCTGAACCAAACAAAGGTTAAGAACTATTTTCTAACAGTTTGCAAGTACTATTCTCTAAAATACTTCTCACTTTAACGATGTAACATAAAAATTTTTTTAAAACACTAAATATTCTGCTATTATCATAGTGCATCCCGTTATATGGATGAACAAAAATTTCCTTTATTGAACAAATCTCTGTTTGTTCATAACTAGAACTTAAACAGTTCTAGTTATGATTCTGACAATTTTGATATAGTCTCCCCTAAAGCTTTCCTAGTATGTTTTCTCCAATTTCTATTAGTTTGTTTCCAAAAGGCATGGACCATGTCTCCTTATCAATTTATTCCCAACAGTGCCTATCACAGGGTCTTCGGATAGTAGGAGTTCAATAACATGATTAGTTACTTGAAAAGTAAACAAAGTAAAGAACTTTTAGCCCAACCCTTTTTTCTGATGGTTCTTGTTGCTTTTCGCCAGGGCTTCACATACTACATCACCCCACAGGCTAGGCATTATAATGTATCTATTTCTATTTATCAGTTTCATATAGGGTAGAGCAAGTATGTTTTGGTTTATTTCTAGCATCTTCCTTGATGACATTCAGTATTTTTCCTCATCTACTCTGTCTGTTAGCAATACTGTGCCGCCATCATCATGGGGCAATTATCCATGACGTTTCTTGATCTTTCCTGCCTCAAGATCCTTAATTTTATCATTAAAATTCAAATTGGAGAAAATTAAATTTCAAATCTCTTAACCTTAAATACATCTATCTTCCTATGTCTAAACTCTACTGCTACTTTACTATCCACTCAGATGTATTTCTAAACTTTCTGTAACTTCTCCCATAACAAAAAGAGCACATGAGAAAACAAACAAGTCTTTAAATAAAAGTAAACTGAGTACCTACATCTATTAGTCCTCTCCTTGGGGTATGCACTGTTATCATAGCAGCACTGTCCAACATGAAGGTAATCTTGTAATTTGCATTTGTGCTCACTCCCAGCTCCTATAAATACAAATAGTCACATGATTAAAATATAGTATGCAAACATCCACGCTTTCTGAATATTCTAGCTACAGTTTTCCACAATGCCAACTTTTACACCACCTGGCCACCACCTCTTTCTTAACAACTGGCAAGTATTTCAGATTCACTTGGCTCAGTCAATAAATGGCAGTCCAAAGAAAATAAACTAGAAACAGATTACTTCCCAATTCACTATTTGAGAAGAGCATCAAAGTATCACATACCAGAACAAAACAAGGAAATGAAAGCCTTATTGTAACATGGGGGGAAAGAGGAGGGGAGCTTGGCTGTACTTTTTCTTGAAAAGGACACAGGTATTCAATACAATCCACCACTAAACAGACTTTAAACACACCTCTAACTCATGATACTGTTATTTATTTACCTACTAAGTACCCTCCAATGAGAACAAAATTAATTCAATTAGTAATTTGTAAAAAGAGAAATGCAGTTTCAAAACCTTCTTAAATGGATTGTTTTCTAACACTTACTTTCATTTTAGCTTCAATCCACTTCATATTTGTTGCAGCTAAAACATGAGGAATGACAAGACATATGAAAAGCTTGAATTTTATTTTAAGAATCTTTCTTCTGTATAAATAAATTAGTTCAGTTTTCCAAGCAAGACTAAACGTTTAAATGTATCACAAATAATTCCTAACATATTTATGGTAACTTTAAGTATTTATAAAAATAAACTTATTTTAGTGTGTCTTCAAGACAGAAAAAAATTTAAACAAGTTTTACCTAAAAAAATACAGGTAATCAACGCTCAAAAGAACTTCAGAAATTTAAAACAGCCCTGATAATAGTCTATCAGTTCCAAACTTAAATTTAGGGTGTCTAAATCCCCATTTTATTCTATCCAATCAATTCATAGGTGTATATGTCAACATAAACAGATCAATGTTATGTGTCAAAAGTTAATGTTGAAGACGAGCTAGGCCCATAAAGTCTGCCAGGCTCAGCAAACTCAGTGCTCACAGAATCTAGCAGCTTTTAACAGGGAGTCTGAGACAACTAAATTCATCAACTGTGTCGATTTTATGTATCTGCTCATTGTCAAACCAACCAGTTTTGAGACCCCTGATATTAAAATTCAACCCTCAGTTTTATGTGACCTCCTGGTCTCAAATTATTAGACTAAACCAAATTAATATTATATTATCAAGCAAAATGTTTAAGATGGGAAAAAGGAGTTCAATTATTTAAAGTATGTATGTGTGTGTATTTTTTAAGGGTAATAGAGGTAGCTGCATGCTCAAAATAAAAATCTTTAGCACACATACGCAATCCAAAAGAATCACCTTCCATGCAAAATTGCCCAGCTGCACTAAAATTTTAGAGACTTATATATTACAATGACAACAATCACGAGAAGGGAAAAACACAATTTTTAAATTCAGTATATATTGTGGGCCCATGATTTTCAGGAAAACAAGATTCACAGCTAATAAAAAGGGTTTCTAATTAATAAGTGACTATTATATGCCAGACATGGTACTAGGTACTATACAGATGTTTTTATTTTTACAACTACCTTGTAAATATAGGTTTATTTATCTTCATTTCTCAAATGAGGAAGCTAAAGTTCAGAGAGATTAACTGACCTGCCCAGTGTCACAAAGTAAAGACAGAGCCGCCAGAATCAAAACCATAAGTCTATTTAGCTCCAAAATGAGGTGCCCTTTTAAATGAGGTGCCCTTTTTAAACATATTACCATGAAGTATCATAATTTACAAAAATAACTTACTTTAAACATGATTGTAAAAAGTTCTCTAAATTT
This sequence comes from Rhinolophus hipposideros, assembly GCF_964194185.1. Lineage (NCBI taxonomy): Eukaryota > Metazoa > Chordata > Mammalia > Chiroptera > Rhinolophidae > Rhinolophus > Rhinolophus hipposideros. The sequence goes on along the minus strand of NC_138069.1, from coordinate 29,883,424 downwards.
CTAAGTCTACTTTAATAACATTTAGAGGATAAACTTTTTTCCCAAATGTCACCTCAGATGTCAGAGTTGCTGAACAAAAATTTGTTTACTAGGAAGCTCTCTTCTCCATGTCTTACAAACCAGAAAATTATGTATGTATTTAACACTGCTTTAGTCCATTTATTAATTTACCTTAAGTAAATTCATATTGTCTTTATTGCTCAAGAACCACACCACTGTGATTTTTTAAAATACCTTTCTTTCTCCAAGTGTTTTCATATTAGAGTTATGAAGAAAGGAGAAAGCAACAATATCCCGAAGCATCAAAGATCAGATAGAAAAGTTCCTAATCCAGGTGGTCTTATGAAAATAAGTCCATTTTTATTTTGACACCATATTCTACTCTCTTCCTATATTTAGCTATTTCAGTGGTACTTGGCAAAAATATGTGCAAGTTTATCAATAGATTGTGATGCAAGATAGTCAAACATGCTTAATTAGAAATTTGCTATAACAAATGAAAAATGTATCATCTTTAAATACAGGTCATTTTAAGCAGCATTTTATAATGCACAACAATATAAGAAACAACCTTATTTCCATGGAAATCTAAACAAAAAAATATATAGCTTACACCAAATAACAATGTCATAATCCTCATATGCAGATGTTAGGAATTCATGAAGATATGGACGCATTAATTCTACCCCCGTCTCTGCACAAGACCTATGGTCTAAAAGAAAATCAGTCATAGATGATTATTAGTTTATTATAGTGGACAAGTACCTAATATCAATTCAACTTAGGAAATGTAATATAAACTCTCAAATGTAAGTTACTTCAGATTGAATTACATTGGCTGACAGAGATGTCTTCAAAGCACAAAATTTAATATCCTTGTGATCTCCTTTTAATTGATCAATTTTGTTCAGTTTGTGAAGAGCCATAGCTAGAATTCAGGCTTATACAGTAAAGTGTAAATTTTTTTCTCATCTAGTCTCTAAAAGTGTAGATGTTACTTTATGATATGAAAAGCAAATCAGACCCATTTATACTCACTTTTAGCCATTTACCTTTCAGACAGAATCGATGTCACCAAAATGACAGGCCCAATTAATTTATAATCAAACTTTTTAAAAAGTGTATATTAATTTATGACATGTACTTAAAGTTTAGGATAAAATATCAAAAATGATTTTTAAATCATCCTCATAAACATTTAAATGCTAATTACTAAGGAATGGCTTGATTAAATTATGATGCACCCATAAACTAGAATTCTGTGTAACCACGCAATATATATATTTAATTCACAATGCATAATATTAAATGACTGAGAAAATGTTCACTGTGTCATTAAGTAAAAGTAAAAAGGACATACATACAAATACACCCTCGAAGATACACACAGAAATGTAAAAGTGGTCATCTTTGGGTCTTGAGATTACAGATGACTTCTTTTTATTCTTACCTGTATTTTCTACAATGAATAATTTACTTTTGTAAAAATAAGAAAAGCTTTCATATATTTCATATTGCAAGGAAAAAAATAAACAAAAGGAAAAAAGCGTTGTGGATAACAGAAGATGAAACGCAATTTAAGCTGACTTACCAAATAACGTATAATCCACATCTAGTACCAAAAGCTTTTTCCCTTCCCTGGGAGGATTCAAAATTTCCACTTTGTACTCTTTTACTCTGCGAGAAATTTTCAGTAGGTTTTCTTCCCTAATGTAAAAATGAAATCAGATGAAATACTTCTTCTCACATTACGACCATTAAACTTTGAGAAAAAAAGCACTTACCTATTTTCTACTTCAACTACTTCATCTTCAATATCAAAGTCATTGACAACGTCATCATTGTCAGGAGGTGGACCTAAGACATCTTCCTATTAACATGAAAAAGTTTTGTTTTAGCGTATTATCTTAACAAACACATGCATAGTATAAAAAGCAAATGAGAGAGTTCAAGAGTCTTTCAAGCACACGCTGTGGGAAAATTTCCACTTTTTATAATTTGTTATATACGTTCACTGGGCATATTTACCACGTTAAATTGGACCATTTGCACTACTATCCTTAGAGCTAACTATATGCTATATAACAAATTCCCCAGTATTTGTTTTCTGCTGAGTTAATACCATATTCACTGTGCAGCTTGTATTTTCATTGACTGCTAAACTGACAGTTTTACCACGATTAAAACTGATACAGAAGTGTAATATAAATCATCATATCTGCAAAGGGACAAATGGTAACAAAAGTAAACATTTACCAAGCTCTCCTCACGAGTTCCCATCATCATGATTTTAGTATTTGGTTTCAGTTTGAGAGCTCCAAGCTTAACATCATTTTCTGCAGGTTTGCCTACAATACAAGCAAATGACTGTTTTCTCACTAAAGTTCAGATGCTGGTTTCACTATGCCATTATACAAAACCCTAACATTCAAAGGTTCGGTACAGGTTCCATAGCAGATGTTCTTTTTTGTTTGTTTTGTTTTGTTTTCTTAACAAACGGTTAGTGCTGAATTAGCAATTTCTAACACACTAAGAAGTACCAACTAATACAAGGTTTGATTTTCCCCCCCAAGTCCGTCTTAAGAAACACCTTTATTCAACTAACTAAACAAAATAAATTCGTGTTTCGTCTTGTTGTTCAAAGTGAAGATAACTATTTTTTAGAACGTCTTAAAAATTGCATGCCTAAGATAACTGTACACTGAATGCTACTCAAAACTCACCCTTCAGTACTATGACAAACATAGACACCATGAATGTTCCTTTTAGATTAGGTATGAACACTGCCTATAATTGCTATCATTTTAAATCATCATTACTTTCAAAACGGAAAAGAAAATTTGGGAAGAGTACAAGGCCCAAGCTGTAATGAAAATGCTGTGCTAAAAGGTAGTTGTCAAAACTTACAGTCTTTTACCTGGGACTCCTGTGCTAAATGTGTTTAACAAGCAAACACCAACTATCAGAGGAATCAAAAGTAATCTTAATTGTGGTGGTATTTTCAAGTAATCTTTAATATTCTTACTTATATCAAAAAATTTTACAAATATCCCTACCAAAGAAATCTCCATGGGGAAAAACTTATTAAGGAGAATACTTAACAGCTAATATAAAAATTCGTATCAATGCAAAAAGTTTGAAGTGAGGAGAGAATTACCTTTAACTTTGAGTCCAAGTAACTTTTGTCGTTCTGGTAGCACTCCTGTAAGGGTCTTGAGAAATTGTTTGAGATCTAGTACAGTATCATCCTCTGAAAGTGTGGTCACTGAATATTCCTGCCCGCCCCATTTTACAATAATAGGGAGAGCCATCCTTGAAACATATGTTGAGGCAGCTTTTGTTCAGAAAAAAATACCTAGAAGGAAGGCATATACAAATAAACAAGTTAAAAGAAATATATCAAAGATGTATCCAAACCTGTCACTTAAGTTTTATAAGCTGTACAGTTTGAGTTCTATTTTACAATTTGATAGTAGAGAAACAGGATTTTCTTACAGTAATGTTACCAGAATGCCAAAGTTATTAGGACTCAAGTTAAGATTCCTCCACCCTCCCAGTTTTTGGCTTAGAGTTACTACTTTCTAATAGTCTATCAGATTTTCTCTGTGCAATTGGAAAGCTGCAATAATGGAAAGCTACCTATCCCTCCTTCTCTTTTGACCAGGTTTATGCTACAGGCAAAGTTTCTCCATGATGAACCACTCATTTCACACTTGAGAGGTAGTGTGGTGGTGAGTTGTTAAGAGCACAAACTCTAGAGCCAGATGATTTGGATCCGGATCCCAACTCTCTCATTTATCAACTATTTGACTTTGGGAAGTAACTAAACTCTTTAGTGCCTAGGCTTTCTCATCTGCAAAATAGGGATGACAATACAACTACACCTCAGGGTTCTTATGAAGATTAAATTAGTTAATATTTATAAGTCACACAGTATGTGGCACACAGTAAGCATTATAAGTATTGGTTAAATACAATTTTTAAAAAACTGGAAGTGTCCCAGGCACTGTGCTAAACAGTAAATGGCCATTATTTGTTTCCTATTTAATAAATTGGAGTTTTTACATGGATAATCTCATTTAAAAGGTTTGATACAAATTATCCTGTTTCATAATTAAGGAAATGGAAGTTCAGAGAGATTATGTAATGTGTTCATGGACTCACAGCTGGTAACAGGACAGGTCTTCTGACTAACTCTCGTGATTTTTCCTTATACAACTGTCTCTCTTGAATTGGACCTACAGGAGTTAAGGCATCAAAGATAAAAAAAAAAAAAAAAAGATGGGGGGGGGTGTCCCCAGTTAGCTCAGTTGGTCAGAGCAGTGGTGCTGGTAGCACCAAGGTTGCCGGTTTGATCCCCGCATGGGCCGTTGTGAGCTGCGCCTTCCTTAAAACAAAAAAATCAATAAATACAAAACTCACAGGCGCAGATATCAGCGCACAAGGATGATATAGCAGCTGCTATTCTCATCGCCAACAGCATGTAGGTCTTTCCCCCCCATAAAGCTTTCTACCAGTTTTGCTTAGTTTGTTACCCCCACAGGCCAGCGAAGTGGATTTTCTAATCTCAAAGTACTGGTATTTCCAAAAGCTGTCACTTGTTTATTGAAACCTTTAATTGCACTCGTTACAACCACCTGCAAGAAAGAAGGCCACTTCTGAATCTTCATGTGCAAAAATCATTTGGAAACGGAAGGTGTCTTCAACATGTCTGTCAGGAGCGCACCACAAACCCACCTACAGTCCCTCTCTTATGTTTACAACCTGCTCTACTATTAGGCTGGTGCCAAAGTAATCGCAGTTCTTGCAACTTTTAACCTTTTAAACCGCGATTACTTTGGCACCAACCTAACAAAAATGTAAAGTGTTACTTTAGGGCAATGCGTGCCGTCTTAGAGCGCTTGCTCTTACAAATGTACGCTCCTCAAGAAAAAGCCAAATGGACCTTTTGGGTCAAACTGGGATAGTTTTCGTATTATTAACCAGGTTAGAAAACTCAAAAAGTAGTAAGCCAACTGGCCTAAGGCCACACAGCTCAACAGGAGCTCAGGCGGAAACACGCAAGTCACAGCAGCAAACGCGCACGTGTCGGGAATGGAGGGCGGGGGGTTAACTTTTCAACAAGCCGAGTAAAAGGCGTGCGAAGGAGCATTACTGTCAACGCCTCCTCGGGACGGCGCAGCAGCAGCAAGCGAGTGGCAGTGCAGAGGCGGGAGCCGCGGGCGGCGACCCGCATGGAAGAGCCGACCAAGCAGGGACGGAGCCCCGAACCCACGAGGGCCCGGGTGTCTTCAACAGCGAGAGCGAGGGGGACAGACGCTCAAAGCCCGGAAGAGGGAGGAATGAAGTCTGGGGACGCTGAGCCGGCTGCGGCGCGGGAAGCCCTCGATGCCCGCCAGGCGGCCGGAGGCGAGGGCGGCGGCCCCCGCAGCCAGCGCGTCAGGGCCGGAGGCCCGGGCGGCCGACCAGGGCGGACGCGGCCCGCGGCGCCCCCTCGCAGCCCCCAGCCCGCCACGGCCGGCGGCGGGGAAGGTCCCGAGGACAGCAACGCTGCCGTCCCGCGGGCCATCGCTGTGTCGCGGGCGGCACGCCGCGGTGCCCCGAGTCCCCTCACCTGGAGTGCGGCGGCCCCGGCAGCAGCGGACGGAGAACCGGCTGCAGCGGAACGGAAGGCGACCGGAAGTGAAAAGCAAGGACCGGAACCGGCTGACGAACCGGAAGTCAGGGTTTGAAGCGGAAACGCGCTGGATGGTGAACAGTTGCTTCCGTTGTTTCTCTTCGGCTAGTAATCCTAGAGAGCTGCCGCCGGGGGTCCGCTCACGGCGACAGCGGAGCCAGGCCTCTCCGACACTGTGACCGCGGTGCGGACGCCTACGACGCCTGGATGGCGGCCGGCTCGCTCCGTTCTGCGCATGCGCCCGCGGGTGGGCTCTGCGCTGCGAAGGTGCTGCGGGCATTTGTCCCGCGTGGCGTTTCGTCGGGTCGCAGGTGGGTAGGGTGTGCTGAGCTCTTCGTGGAACTCGGGACTGGGACTCGTTGGCTTCGTCCAGGTTCCGAATGAGACCTGAAAGGTAGCCTTTGAGGACTGGAGATGAGAGCCTTCTCTGGCACCAGGGGGCCACCAGCACTGGTCCAGTTTCAGGAGCTACTAGTTAGAATTCTACCCATTCCCGCAGTCCGTGAGGGGAAGCGAGGCTTGTCAGGGAAGGGACGGTGCGAGCCTGAGCAACTCAGAGAACCACAGAAACAAACCTCAGTGTAAGGGCTGCCCTGCAGATCATAGTGTCGTGTCAAGTGGAGCCTCCACCGCCCCTCCCCGCCCGCCTTCCGTCTTCCCTCTGAATGCCACGAAAGCCAGTTACAGGACTGGCATCGAGGGAATGCCAGACTGGCATGGAAATTCAGAGCGGCCCCTGTCTGGTTCACAGAGCGAACCGCCAACGTGCACCACTGTCTGGTAGCCAGAAAAGAAAAGAAAAGAAAAAAGTCATTGTCCACTAGATTGCTGTCTATGGTGTCAAACAAATCCTGAGTTTTAAAAAGGACGAGGGAAAGGCGAAAATAACGTTGACCTCCAAATATGCACCAGTCCTTGAATTACCTGTATTTTCACTTCTGCTTGACAGCAGTGTTAATATGGTTCCCTTTTGGCTGTGATGGAAGGGAAGCAAAGAGCCAAGTTTTGTTTCTTGACACTGTTTTAGTTAAGACACACACTATTTGACTTCCCTGTCTCTTTCGGTAATTTTAAAAAACGAAGTGTATTTTCAAAAGGAAAGCTGTCTTTTTTTTTTTTTTTGAAAAAAAAAAAAAGAGGAAGGGAAAACCCTAAATTAAAATAGCTTGTACAAAAATCATGCATTAGCAATGCAGCCAAACTAATGTTCAAAAGAAAAGGAACTGGACTCTAGAATGAGTTACAATTTTCTTTCAATCCAATCTCTTCCTTGCCTTGTTCATGTGCTAACCAGCTGCTTGGCCACTTTATATCGTCTTGCTATTGTGATTAAGAGAAGCTTGTTTTTGTTAATCATCAAGGTCACCTAAAACTTTTGAGCTTCACTAATACTAAGCAACAGGACTCATGAGGAAGTTCTTCTCTTTAATAATGGAATAGCCATTGTAGAAAAGGACTGATAAGTTTGGTATTACTAGAGTGTAGATAATTTAATAATCGCCAAGTGTTGGCTCGTAAGTAGTATTTCTCCAAGAGTAATAACAGTAGAGTGTTTTGGACAAATGGTTTATTTAACAGATGGTTCTAAGTTATCTTTGGCCCAGATCTTAGTTCCTCCAAACCCATTTCTAGTTAGCTAAACATTCATGAAATCAAAAATAATGTTAAGAAAACACTTGGAGTAGATTGAAAGATATCATTTGAGTAAAGGAACTGGACCTTTGGTAACTAGGAATGAGTACAGAATGGACCTAAGGGCTCACAACAGCACACAACTACCAAGAAGAAGAGAAAAACTAAACTGTGCCTCCTGTTGCTCAGTAGAGCCTCTGTTCTAATGCATGGAGGATGACATCCTTGTGCCTCACTCATACTTCTCTGCAGTAACTAAGATGCCTGGGAACTCCCGCAGAGGGTGTCCATGGATTGTCAGGTCTAAAAGACTAAAAGAAATATGGAACCAGTTTCACCAAATCAGATGATAAATTATCACTGTGGCCATGGAAGACAAAAGGACATTCCTGTACCCTGGCCAGAAATCCACCACATTCCTGTTTTTATCTCCATCTTCCCCTGACCTATTTTCTTCCTTCCCTTTTCTCTCTCAGACCATTTTCTTCCTCCTTCCAGTTGAGAAATAATCCTCTTTTTTTTTTTTTCAATTCACTGTAGTACTTTGTTTCTCTGTAACAAAATAAATACCTATTTATTACCTTGCCTTTTTCCTGATTGCAATCAGTGAGCTGAAAATGGTTACATTCTGCCCCAAAGGACAGACTTTACAGGCCAATTCATCCTGGCAAGTTTACTATCTTTTTCTATTCAACTTCCTTTCCCAAATGACTACTTTAAAAACTCAACTCTCTTCAAACCTCAGATCTTCCAGTTTACATTCTTGCTTTTGGAAGATGACATTGCCTTATATTTTGCTAAGAAAATAGAAGGTCTCAAAGAGGAATTGCCTCAATTTCTGACTGTAAATCTACAAACTAAGTCACCTCTGTACTTGTCCTACCTTCTTTTGCTTCTATTTCAATGTAGCAATGTTCCTTCCATCTGAAGCCAACCCTTATATTTGTACTCTGGCTCCTTCTCAGGAAGCTTTCTATAAATCCAGTATCCCTTTCTTTTCCTCTTGTATGTTTAACATCTCTCTCTACTGGCTCTTTTTCATCATAAACATGACATGATAACTTGCTATCCTTTCCTTTCACAGTTGGGTATTTCAAAGTATTGTTTATATTGTCCAAACTTGACAATCTGTAATTGTGTATTCCTTTCAGAAAATTTGTTTAGTGACAGTCTTTCACTATACTGTAAGCTTTGTGAGGAAACAGACCATGTCTGGCTTATTCACCAGTATAGTCTCAGAGCCTCACATGATGTTGGCTGAAGCAGGTACTCAATAAATATTTGGTGAACAGATGAATAATGAATGGATAGAAGGTCAAGTAGTGAGAGCATATTATATAATAATACATATTTTGCTTATAATAAATATCAGTGAATGATTATTATTTGTATATAACTGGATACACAGGAAAATTCTGAAATAGACACCAAAAATGTTAACAGTTCATAGCACCATATGATGCACTCAGTAAGTATTTGTTAAATGAATTAATGAAATTATCTTGATGGCATCATAAAGCAGGTGACTTTCATCTTGTTTGTATTTTTCTGTACTTGAATTTTTTACAATAATTTTACTTTTTATATAAGAAATTCATGAAGGCATCCATTTTTTAAAAATTTCAAATAATACAGATATATCATTACCACTGTTAATTTGTATGCCTATCTTTGCAAATATTTTCTATGCTTTGGATACATACACATATGTATATATAGTTTATATGTGATATTTTAAAGTAATTATAGATTTACATTAGGTTGCAAAAAGCGAGATCATGTGTTTCACTCAGTTTTGTCTTATGCTGACATCTTACGTAACTATTGTACAATATCAAATCCAGGACATTGACTTGGTATAATGTGTGTGCGTCCAGTTCTATGTCATTTTATCACACGTACATTCATAAAAACACCACTACAATCAAGATACAGAACTCTTGCCCTCACCATAAAGATATCCTTTGTGCTCCCACTTTATAATTACACCCGTCCCCATTCCTCTCAGCATTCCTAAGCCTTGGTCACTAATCTGTTTTCTATCTCTAGAAAATGATTTTGCCACTTCCAGAATGTTATGTAAATAAGATCATGTAGTATTGGCCTTTTTCACTCAGCTAAGGCACTTGAGATCTATTCAAGCTATTGTGTGTGTCCATGGTCCATTTCCCTTTATGGCTGAGGAAGTTTTGCTGGCGTGGGTTTACCACAATTTCTCTAACCATTCGACTATTGGACATGTTGGTTGTTTCCAGTTTTTGGCTTTGACAAATAAAATAGACCATTTGTATGTAATGTAATTAAGGCTTTAGTCTGCCACTTTATGGTTTTCTGTTTGTTCCTTTTGTGTTTTTTTTTTCTACTTGTCCTGTCTTTCTGTTGGTTACTTGAGCATGATTTTATAATCCCATTTTGATTTGTCTGTAATGTTTCTGGGTATATCTCTTTGTATAAATTTTTTAGTGGTTGTTCTAGGTATTACATTATATGTACATAACATCACAGTCTGCTGGTGATAGCATTTTGTCCATTCCAGGGAGGCATAAAAACCTCACCTCCATTTAAGTTCCTTTACTCTCCCCAATTTATTATTGTCTTAATTATTTCCTCTACATACAATTGAGAACCATATCAAATAATGTTAAAAGTTTTACTTCAGTCGTCAAACATAATTTAGAAAATTCGAGAAGGTAAATCTATTGTATTTCCTCATATTTTTACTCTTTCCATTGTTCTTCCTAATATCTCAAGATTCCTTTCATCATTTCCTTTTTGTTTAGGAAACTTCTTTTATCCGTTCTCTTAGGATGGGTGTGCTAGTGAAACATGCTTTGAGGCTTCTTTTATTTGAAAATGATTGACGTCCCCTTCATTACTAAAGGATATTTTCATTGGATATAGAATCTGGATTGACACTTCTTTTCTTTTGGCACTTAAAAAATGTGCTACTTCCTTTTGGCCTCCTTAGTTTGAGAGGAGAAATCTGCTGTCATTCAAATTGTTTTTCCTGCTAATCATAAGCTGTTGTTTCTTTTTTGCTGTTTTCAGGATTTTTTTCTTTGTCTTTAGTTTACAGCCATTTGACTATGATGTGTCTTGGTGGAGATTTATTTTTATTTATTCTGCTTGAGGTTCATTCAACTTCTTTAATCTGTAGGTTGATGTCTTTTGCCAAATTTGGGAAATTTTCAGACATTACTTCTTTAAATACTTTTTCAGGTCTGCCCTCTATCTCTTCTTCTCCAGGACCTGTTGCACAAATGTTAGATCTTTTGGTATAGCCCACAGACTCCTGAAACTGTTCCTTTTTTTCAATCTATTTCCTTTTTGTTGTTCAGATTGGATCATTTCTATTGTTCTGTCTTCTGGTTCACTGATTCTTCTATCCAGTCTTCTGTTGAGCCCATCCATTTTTGTTTTTTAATTTAGGATATTGTAATTTTTAAGTTCTAAAGTTTCCATTTGTTTTTTCTTTGTATCTACTCTTTCTTTGCTGAGACTGTTTGTTTCAAACATGTTCATAATTTTTATTGAAGCATTTTTATGCTGGCTACTTTAACATCTTCAGATAATTCTGACATCTGTGTTATCTAGAGCTTAGCATCTGTTGATTGTCTTTTCTCGTTCAAATTGATATTTTCCTGGTGGTTGGTATGGTGAATGCTTTCCTGTTATATACTGAGCATTTTGGGAATTACGTTATGAGATGCTGAATCTTACTTATATCTTCTGTTTTAGCAGACCTTCTCGGACACTGCATTGGTCAGGGAAGGGAGACGTCACCTTGTAACTTCCCGGTTGGGGTAGAAGGCCAGGTTCCCTGTTAGGCCTCCTTTGATCCCCCAGGTGGGCAGGAAAGAACACATCATTACTGTTATGCAGGAATGGGAGTTCAAGTTCTCTACCAGATGCCCCACTGATCCCACCCTGGTTGGCAACTAGAGGGGTGCCTCATCACTGCTCCCCACATGGCCTCCGCTGACATTATGGGAGGTGTGTGTGTGGTGGGGACAATTCCTTACCACTGGAAGATGGTAAAAGTTCTGGCTTCCCACTCAGCCTTCTCTGATACCATCCTGGCAGGGAGATTGGAGTGCCTAATTGCAGCCCGGCAAGGGTCAAAGACTAGGCTTCCCACTGAACTATTGCTGACATAGGGAGGAAGGGACCACCACCTTCTCTGGGCTATTTGGTTGGAGTCTGACAACGTGGCAGGGGTCTCCCAGAACACTCCCGTGTTCAATGATTCACCCCAGGAGGTCCCACAGGACTCAGTATATAGTTGTATTCACAGATGAGATTTTGCCAAATGGAAAAACTTAATGGAGTGAAGTCCAAAGGTAACCAGGCACAAGATTCTAAGAGTTCCCTCCCAGTGGAATCACCCAGGGTGTGTTTTTTTTAACTTTTCCATTAATGAATTATGACAAATATGAAGTGTTGTCTTCTAGGGAAGCTCATCAGAGACTCAGTGCCCAAGGTTTTTTGAGGAGCTGATATATAGGTACCCATGGCCTAGCATTAATTCCAAACTCTGAAAAGAACAGCAGGTGTGCAGCATAAGCACATCCTTTGCATGAACACTCTGGGCACAGTGAGACACCCTTATCATTTAGGAAAACTTGAATATTCCTAAGTGTAAAGGATTGTTTACCAATGAAGTTCCCAGATGTCAGCCAACGGTCAACCTTGCGAGCAGGACTTTGTACAAACAGCATGCTCACACCTCCCATGTTAATTCTTTTCTGCATGAGTGGTTATTAACTAAATGTTTTCTGCCTTGCTAGGATACACCTTTCCTGGTCCTTGGTCCAGAGAGCAGGCTTTGGCGGGCATTTTCTGTCTGACCTTGCTGTCATTTCTGGGTTGCCTACATCTCCACTCTCCAGTTGAGGAAATATGAAGCCAAAAGAAGACCGAGGGAACTCACTGCCATGTCTTTCAAGGTAACTAGCCAATCTGCCTTCCCTCCACCTTTTAGAGTCTTCTTATATTTGTTTTATAATATGATCTGAGCTGTCCTTAGCAGAAGGGATGGGAAGAAATGCAACTACTCCATCTTGTCCCAGAAATGGAAGTGTCTGTATTACTTTTATAATTAGGAAAAACGTGATTTTTAAAATTTCATTTTGAAAACAAAACATACGTATATAATACAGGCTTAATTTTTTTTATTGGATTAAGAACACTTGATATGAGATCTATTTTTAAAAAATGTTAAGTGCACAATACAGTATTGTTAAGTATAAGCACAAAGTTGTACTTTAGATCTCTAGAACTTAATTTTAAGTCTGAAATTAGCAGGCTTAATTTAAATATAGGGTCCAAAAATTAGCCAACAGGATGAAAAAAATCGTGATTTGATTCTACTTATTCTAATAGTAAAGTTCATTTTACTATTATAAAATTATAAAAATTATAAAATTATAAAAATATAAATTATAAAAATAATGTGTAGGATTATGGAGGCAGTGTTGGTGGATGGGCTGGATGAGGAGGAGAAGCTGGTGAGAAGGCATCGCAAAGAGAAAAAGGAATTGCAAGCCAAAATTCAAGGTATGAAGAATGCTGTTCCCAAAAATGACAAAAAGAGGAGGAAGCAACTGACTGATGACGTTGCTAAGTTGGAAGCAGAAATGGAAAAGAAACAGAGAGAGGAACTGGAACAATGGAAGCTGACTTCTAAGCCTAGTAAAATAGAGTCTGTTGCTGTTAACATTTCAAACTTGGTTCTTGAGAATCAGCTGCCTCGGATATCAGAAGCACAAAAGAGACGGGACAAAAAAGCTGCATTAGAAAAGGAGCAGAAAGAAAGGATAGCTGAAGCTGAAATTGAGAACCTATCTGGAGCTAGACAGGTAGAAAGTGAAAAACTTGCTGAAATATTGGCAGCTAGACAGTTGGAAATTAAACAGATTCCATCTGATGGCCACTGTATGTGTAGGGCCATTGAAGATCAACTGAAAGAACAGGAATGCCCTCTGACTGTAGCTGCTTTAAGAAGTCAGACTGCTGAATATATGCAAAGCCATGTGGAAGAATTTCTGCCGTTTTAACAAACCCTAATACAGGAGATATGTATACTCCAGAAGAGTTTGGAAAGTACTGTGATGATATTATAAACACAGCTGCATGGGGAGGTCAGCTTGAGCTAAGAGCCCTGTATCATATTTTACAAACACCGATAGAGATAATACAGGCAGATTCTCCTGCTATTGTAGTTGGCAAAGAATATTCCCCCAAACCATTAATACTTATATATATGAGACATGCATATGGTTTAGGAGAACATTACAATTCTGTTACGTGGTTGGTGAACAGAGCTACTGAAAATTGCAGCTAGTTTATAAAATGTTGCACAACTATGTTTTAGTACAGAATGCCGATATGGGTATTCATACCAAGTGCTGGATTGTTCTAAATGTTACCGAAAAACACAGCTATCTTAAATCAGGTTTTATAGCAAAGCTGCTAACAGATTTTTAAAAAATATGTCAGAGATAAACTTTAACCAGTGTCCTCTAAGTGATATTTTAAAAACACAAGTCCATTATGGAGAACATCATTTATAGACCAAGATGCAACCCTATTTGCTAATGTTTTTATTAATATAGGATCTCCTGAACATTCTGTTGAAATAAATCTTGTGTTTTACTAAAAGCTTTCAGTAACCATTTTAATGTAATTTTTCTTGAAGAAATGAAATGACTCAATCTCTTTGTCATTGCAGTAATGTGGTGATGGTGATATCACATTTAATGCTTATGAATGAACTTTATTGCAGTAACTTTGATATTGATGGGATTAATTCTGTGAAGCTTTTTTATAACCCCATCAAAGTGCAGCTAAGAAGCTTGCTTTAATGATTAAGAATTTTAAAATATTTTTTCCGATGGGAATCAGTTGTTAAGTTTTAAGAAATGAGACAAATTTAAAGGTAATTAGATGATGTTCCTTGTCAGATTTAAACCTCTAAAGAATTATAGATTAACCTTTTATTTGTGTGTAACTTAAAAAGACCCAACAGATTACTGTCTAATTCATTTGTTACTACTTGTTGTTTCTTAAACTTCAGAATGGAATTAGTACCATAATTTCTTGATTATCTTCATAACTACAAATTTTTATATCCTTTGTTGTGTTTTCTTCATCACTACTGAGCTGCTTTGCTTTCCTTGCAGCTTTTTCCACTAAGAAAGAGTTTGTGGCTTCTCTTATTCTTTAATTTGTATAAGTTGAAGGAGTAGCAATGCAAAAAGATCCCAGGCCAAAACAAATTTACTTCAAATTCTCCCTCTTTCCTATGTGTCTTACAAAATTTTTCTCTTTTTGTTTCATTTTCTAGGATTAAAAGAAAACCTTTGTGACTTGTTATTTTGTTAGCCTTATTAATGTAACCTTTCCTTAACCTCAAGTATTTGAGAATTTTTGTACTACATGTGTGGATAAAGTTGAAAGCCACTCTTTGGGAGTCAAGACTATGTAGTGAAATCAGTATACAGTACCTTTTGGTGTGAATGATTTGTCTAACTCAGAGTTCAGGTTTCACACAATACTATTCCTTCTAAGAAGATAGTACCCATACATACAAATGTGCCTGATAATTTATATGTAAGGGAGTATTATGAAATACAAATCTTTTTGGTTGGATCTATTTTCTCCCAGTTAGAAATAACTAGTAACATTTAGCATGAAGTTTACAATGTTTGATTTTTGCTCCATGAATGCAACTAATTTTTGCAATTAAATATGGAGTTTATAATACTAAAAATGGGTTGTCAATCTCATGTGCCTAGCAGCTGACAATGTGGGAAGCTGGTCAAATACAGCAAGAGTACTACATGAAGGTATTCCAGTTCAAGAAATTAAAAACCATTCTGCCTGTCAAAATATATTCTGAAGATTGCCTTTTTTGTAAGCTATGATCTGAGTTTTTTTCGGGGTCTGAAATTTATAAAATAATGAAATTATAAAATACTAAACACGTTGGTTTTATTTTTAAGTAATGTTACTTTAAAATTAAAAGATAAGCATTAATAAAATCAGATATCATGAAATCTAGTTATTATAAATTCCATCTACATTTAAAGTATTCTAAAATAACTTATTGGTAACTATTTTTTTTCCCTAAAAGATGAATAGTTTTTTTGATTATAGGTTTATTTTTTATTTTTATTATTTTTTATTTTTTAAAGGGCCAATATGGTTGCGAACAAGATTTATATAGTTAGCTTCTGTTTTTTCATAGAAGTTCAGATAAAAATCATTTTAGCTGTTACCTAAAATTGAAGTTTTTAAAAAATGGCAGATGTTAATTTAAAAGCAGATATACTAATTTAGTTTGCTCTATGATGATAATCTAATGGAAGTTTCATAAGCTTTTTTTTTGTCCTAACTTGAAAAGTATGTTAGCATTCTAGAATACGTGTTAAGCCAAGAATTTTATTCACTTAAATATGTTTACAACTATTTAAGTGAAGCAAAAAAGAGTGTGTATAACTATAGTGAACAATATAGTTTTGTTCATATCTGTTTGCCAGAAGAAGAATAAAATGAATTTAAAAAAATGTGTATTCATTATAGAAAATTATTACTTTTTTTTGAAGTAAAAAGAATTAAAATTTCTAACTTAATAAAAGTTACAGGTGACAAAAGATTTAGATTCATTTAATTTTGCCATCATGTTATAGGGAAAAGGTCAAGAAAAGAGGAGCCATGGTCCTATAGTATAGAACTAAAGCAGGACCCATAGATGGCCTTGCAGCCAGGTTCCAATGCTCAGTGTTAACGTAAAACTTGTGCTTCTTGTTTATATCCAAAGTCATGTGCGTAGGAGATAATACCTTCTCAGTCATGGGAGAAATGTCCCTACCCACAAATTCTAGGCTAATGAACTATTTCTGAGATGATAATTTTAGTGTAATATATTGCTGCCTAATTAACATTCAATTTGAAATCTTAACCCAGAACATCAAATCGTTATTATGTTACAGTATTTCACATTATGAGGGCAATTTTCATTTGTTTGTTTTTTTATATCTACAGTGACTCATAAGTGGATACATTAATATTTCCCATGCTTCAATAAATATTAATGAAATGTCTAGACTGTTACAATTGAAACATTTACAGCATGACAAAGCAGGCTTTGATCACCAGTAAGCTATCTGTAATGAATAACCTACCATTGTTTTATTCATCAGACATCCCATCATCAGGGAACACTTCTTTAGCAATGTGTTTCTGTCCACAGAGCATTAGACAGGATTCTAGAAGCAGCCTTGCCTAAAATTATCCCTTTGAATTTAAGGTAATCAATTTTCCCTGACCTCAATCCCTGTTAATAAAAATGAGCTTATTAAATAAGCGAAAGATGTTTTTAAATCTATATTTCAGAATCTCTAGGGTTTAATTCAGTAGTTCTCTAACAAAAGCCTATGAACCTGCGCTAGATTATGACATTGTTTCCATCCATGTTCCATTTGCAAAATGAGAAGTATAAGGATTGTATAGTACATTGTTCATAAAATCAAATGGAACAGTCATGTTCTTTCTTTTTATTGATAGCTATTTTTGCTTCTTATGTTTGCATTGATCTTTCCTAGAATTTCCAGAGCTTCATTATTCATACTGAAATAAACTTCATAGAAAATTTACATTTAATATTTAGAAGTCATTGATAACGTCAAACTGGTACATTTTTTTCTTGGTGCTGTATAAATATTACCTCAAGTGATTTGTATTGAAATATTTTTTCTGGTTTTAAATGAAAGAAACTCATCAGGCTAGGTTGAGCCAAAAAGGGGGGCAAGGAAGAAGGGAAGTAAGGGGCTCAGTGCCTGTCATAGATATTGGTTGAATGTTGTTGAACCAGGAACAAAGGCCACTTCAAGTCCTTAACAAGAAATCCCCAACTGTTATCCCTCGAGTGCTATTAATATGAGTTTCACTCCCAGCTTCTGTGTCACTCAGCTCCAAATGCCACAATTCCGGGATCAAATCTTATTGGTTTAACTTAGGTCACATGTCTATCAGGTTTTGCCATAGCTTGCCCCTGTTTACTGGGAAGGAATCTCAGGGAAGGAGGCCTCTCTGTAGGTCAAACAGTCTCTCCTGAAGTGTGTTTTACACTGATGGTTAGTGACATTCTCTTCCTGATGGGTCTTAATATTACTCTTTTCTCTCCTTAACGTTCTAGTTAATTCAGTATTTATGTATCCACTCTATTCCTTAGTGATAGTCATATTTTATCAGTAAGCAAATCATTTATTTTCTTCCTCTCCGTCCATATCTCAGCTCTTTAGATTTACATCGATTTTAAATTCTACCACAAGCAAATGTATTTTATGCTTTCCCTGTTACTAGCAGCTCTTAGAAGTATTAATCAGTTCCAGATTAGTTCACGGTTCTCAAATATTGAAATGCTTCGTATTTTAAATTAACACAAATCTCTCTATTAACTTTTTCTTAGAATTGCTCTCTCTGAATTTGATTATATTTTACTAACTCCAATTTTGACATAAGTCACAGTTATTATTCTGCTTTTGGTATAGTGAGTCTAACCTATAATTCTTTTTTCTCTTCATTACTTTCCCATAATCATATTCCTAATTAACAATGATAACAGCTATTATTTATTCCTGCAAGCACCATAGATGTATTATTTCATTTAAGTCTCACAACCTTATGGATATCAGATTAGAAATGTTTTACCTCAAAAGAAAAAAGGACAAACTGTATATTTTGCGTTTTACTCATGGTGTGAGAAAATCACTGGCAGCAGTCTGTTCAAAACCAGAATTTGTTGCTTGGCGCTCTGCCTCTGACCTTGGGAGCTCACTTGCTGCTTCTTCAAGGCTGGGAAATACAACCTGTCATTGGCATCGCTTTTTAGACATACTGTTTTTATTTCCAGTCAATGGTCAGCACACCTGACGTCTGGTACTATGACTTGCAGATATCTTCTGTGTCAGCTGAGCTCAACATGATGCTTTTATGACCATGAGAAATGAAACTTCAAACTTTGTTTAATTAGCTACCTACTTGGCTTGGTTTTGTTTTTGTTTTAATACGCAGCTCCAGTGATCCTTCCATTTCTCAACTATATTTCATTTCTGATTCTGTTCTCTCTCTGAACTGGCTTACTCTTTGATCATTGTGCCAGTTCCCTTACTATTAAGTTGCTAATCACTGAAACACGCCAATACCAGTATGTCTAATTAGATAGTGGGGATGGTTGCACACATTGTAAATGTAGTGAAAGACACTGAATTGTAAACTGTGAAATGGTGAATTTTATGAGAATTTTACCTCAGTAAAAAAACCCATTTGTTAATATTCTATGAAATCTCCATTGTCTGATTCATTCACTATATACAATAATTCCAAAATCCCACCCATGTTCTTTTCTCCGCAAACAACAGCCTAATCTCTCCTCTTCTGTAACTTTTTTTCTGTTTATTAAATTCACTTTCTCTTTCCATCCTTTAGCTTCTTGTTAAGCAGATTTATGCTTTCCTGAAGATAGGTATTTTCATCCGACTACCCTTTATTGATACCTTGCGTTATTCATTTAGCTGATGTATTTTTAATAATATATCTGTTTTTGTTGCAGCTGCTTAAAACTGGAGATGATCTGATGCATTTTCTTTTTTCTCTTTTTCATTTGTTGTTGACATACATGATTATATTAGCTTCAGGGGTACACATAGTGATTAGACAAGTACATGCCTTAGGAAGTGATCACCACAATAAATGCAGTACCGACCATAGGTAGTAATGAGGCACTTTGTAAACATCAGATCTCTCTTGTAAGGTCAGCCATCAGCTCAACTTGTTCCAAATTTTGTACATTATATTTGTTATGCCTATCTTCTTCCAGTTATGCTTTTTCTTTTCGTTCTCTTTATTGTGTCTTTTGTTCAACAGAAGTTCTTAATTCTAATGATGTTTAATATTTTAACATTTCTTTTTCTTTATCTTGTATAAGAAATTCTTACCCAGCTTAAGTCCTAGAGATATTGTATATTTTCTTTTAAAGTTTTTAAGTTTACCTTTCATATTTGATGCGTATGAATTGAATTTTGATTATGGTATGAGGTAGGAAATCATTTTCCCATGGCTTGTTTATCTCTTGTGTAAAAAAAGCCTGGAGGTAGGCAATCTAGCAATTCTACTTAAAGATATATGCTCTAGAAAGAGACTCTCCAGATGCACCAGGAGAAATATGTAAACAAGTTTGTTGTAACATTATCAGTGTCATCAAAATAACTGGCAACAACAGACGGAATTTAATATGGACAGCTAGTTTCACAATGTTGGCAGAGCTGAAAATGGGAAGGTGAGGTATCTCAGAGATCAACAACTGCAGGGAGCCACCACCATCCCTAGGGACAGAAGACACATGAGGAGGTGACGTCATTGGAGCGCAGGAACCAGGGTACAGGACAGGATGTGGAACTTAGCGGGGGAGGATCCTGCACAACTGGATGGATTGTGCAGCCAGACTTGCCAGAAAGTACTGGAGCCGTGGTGGAGCTGCCCAGCCAGCGCTGGATCGTGGTGGAGACACAGCCACTGCCAGAGATGCTGGCCAAAGGAGAGAGAAGGGGAGAAATACTCTCCCTTCTCCCCTCCTCCTGCCCTCCAGTCTACTCTCTGTGCCCCTGTTGGCCAAATCTAACCATGAAGCCAGGGGGTAGCTTGAGAAATGCGGGTCGCAGGGTCAGCACCCTGTGGTTCAGAAGTGAGCAGAAAAGGGCAGGGACGGGGAATGGATCTGCGTACTAACAGGCCAAGGACAGGTGCAAGACCTCCCACATCTGGCCCTAATTTTCCTTCCCTCTCTCACGCCCACACCTCCCCGCCCCCTTGTACTGTTGTCTCCGGCCTTATCAGGTTATCAGATATTTTCAGGCTATGCTGTGCACATTCCCGTTCTCTAGTCCTGTGTTCAGACCATGCCCTTGAAGCTTCGAATGCTTTCTTGTCTCCCTTAAAGTCTTAGTCATCCTTCAAATGATAGTGTATGTCCTCATCCTTGAAGACTTTCTCCCCACTCTCGTCTATGAGCTTCTTATCCGCCAAACCTTTTAATATGGGGGTTTCTAGAATGCTGTCCTTG
The DNA here is from genome assembly GCF_964194185.1 of Rhinolophus hipposideros. Classification (NCBI taxonomy): domain Eukaryota; kingdom Metazoa; phylum Chordata; class Mammalia; order Chiroptera; family Rhinolophidae; genus Rhinolophus; species Rhinolophus hipposideros. Next base: position 29,862,992 of record NC_138069.1, on the reverse strand, counting down.
GTCCTCTTCATATACCATGTTACTTGGCAATCTAAGTGGGTGATTTCATCCATCCCCATGATTTTCAACTTCCACTTAAGTAATGATGATTCACAAATTTGTCTTTCCTAAACTCCAGACCAACATATATAGCTACTGATTAGACATTTCCACTTGCTTGTTCCATAATGCCTCAGACTCAGTCTGTCTAAAACTTAACTCATCACCTACCAAACTCCCTCTCCCAGTATAATTCCTCTGTACTTTACTCAGTTGCCCATGTGCAATATTTACAAATCACCCAATTCTACTCCTTTCCTCCGATCCCTTCCCCAGATATAATGAGTCCCATCAAATCCTGTTAGTGCTACTTCATTTACGTCTCTCAAAGATGCACTCTAAAACTTTGGTAACATATATTGAAAGTCTTACAGATATGTTGTAGGTTGAATTGTGTCCCCCAAAAAATTCATATGTTGGAATCCTAACACCTAGTACATCAGGATGTCACCTTATTTGGAAATAGGGTCATTCTAGCTGAGGTTCTGCTGGAGTAGGGTGGACCCCTAATCCAATATGACTGGTGTCCTTACAGAAAAGGGAAATTTGGATACAGATAGAAACACAGGGAGAATGCTACAAGTATATGGAGGTTAAGACAGAGCTCAGAGTGACACAGCAGACGCCAAGGAACGCCACAGGTGGCCAGCAAAGCACCAGAAGCTAGGCAAGAGGAATGGAACAGATTCTGCCTCACAGCCCCCAGAAGAAGTCAACCCTGCTGACAGCTTCATCTTGGGCTTCCAGCCTCCAGAACTGTGAGGTAAGCAATTTCTGTTGTTAAAGCCACCTGGTCGGTGGTACTTTGCTCGAGCAGCCCTAGAAAACTAATATAATATGTGTACTCTTTGAGCAGAATTTTGTCACCTAGTAATTAATCCCATGGAAATAATTGCACAAGTTTACAAAAGAGTTTATATAAGGGTGTTGACAGCAATAGTGTTCACAATTTACAACAGGAAAAACAACTGTTTTACAATGGGAGATAAACTTCATCAATTACGGTATATTCAAACAGTGGAATGTCATGTAGCTTTTAAAAATATAATGTGTGTATAATAAAGAGAAGGACTCACAATATAGTTAATTTGCTTCAAGGGGGCTACAAAAGAGTATGGTGACTAGCTCTCTTCCCAAAGCCATCTATTAGTTGGTGCAAAAGTAATTGCGGTTTAAAAGGTTAGAAATAATTGCAAAAACCTCCGTGACTTTTGTACCAACCTAATAAAGGCCAAGAATCACCTCATTAGCATAAATTCAGGTATGGTGAAAAGGGGCTTGTTACTCCTATAGGAAGTTGCTAGGCTTTTAGAAGCTCTGTGCAGGGAACCAGGAACAAAGACCAAATATCATGCATAGGGTGTCAGAAGGCCCTAGGGAATTTTCATAGGTCAGCATGGTGCAGGAACAGCAGAATGGATTGCCTCACCCCACTTCCTGGAAGGTCTTACCACCACTGGACCAGAGCAGAAGGAGGCAGCATCCCCTGTGATGCCTTCTTTGCTCGTCAGGACTGACAGCAGCAGCCCCCTCCAAAGAAACCTTTTCGAAATCCTTTCTCTGCTCACATTTTTGCACTATTTGATGACCTTATCTGGCTAAAGGGGTCCGGGAGTCTTGGAACTAGTTTGTTCACATTCTAGTTATGCCCACAGGAAAATTTGCTTCATCTCCATGCTGGCATCTGAATCTACTGCTTTGGTCCTGCATCTGACACTGAATCAGCAAGTGCCTGTGTTAACATGCCCTGAACTATGTATGTGAAATGCATACTCATTCCCCCTCCTCTTTGCCTCACTCTGTACTCACCTCGCTGACTCCTATCTATTTTCACTTAGGATGCCTTTCCCTTCCTTCCATCCTGTGACCCCACAGAATGGGTTAATCCTTTTCAATTGTATTTCCGTGGTAACCTTTGCCTACCTTTATCATGACTAATCTGTTCCACTCTATTAAGAACATTTATGTGTCTGTCCCCAATCCCAAGGGATTGGAAGTTCTTGGCGATAGTAACTCTAGTTACTGTCACATTCAAAGACTAACATAAAATTTAAATGACCAATGGCATCAAAAACATAAAATATCTAGGAATTAATGTAATAAAAGATATGCAAAACCTCTGTGTCAAATATTAGAAGTCTCAGTGAGATCTTGGGAAACTCGATAAGCTAAAATTCCAAATTTGTTTCCAGAATTGATAAGGAAATGCAAAGAGCCAAGATACTTTTGAAGAAAATAAGGAAAAGCGAATAGGAGGACTTGCTCTACCACATGTTGAGTCTTCTTATTTACCTAGAGTAATTGAAACAGTTTGGTATTGGTGCAAGGAGAGACAAGCCAACCAGTGCAACGGAACAGTGAGTTCAGAAACAGATCTACTCCGATATGCACACTCAATTTATGACATGATGGGTCTGTAAAGCGGGGGGAAAACAGGCTTAAAAGAAGCATTAAACATAAAAAATATAAAATGTGAATTAAGTATTTATGTTCATTTAGAGAATGAAAAGGGAAGCTACAGAACAAGAGAAGATTTTTGCCTTGGGTATAATTGACAAAGGGCTTGCATTCAGAATATACAAAGGATTACAAAACAAAAAGCAAAAGACAAACAACCCAGGAGAAAATTGGGTAAGAGACTTTAGCAATTCACAAAAGAAGAAGTCCAAAAGGCCAATCAGCGTGAAAAAATACTCAGCCTCATTAGCAATTAGGGAGATGCAAGTTAAAAACCCCATTAGAATGGTTCAAATTAAAAAGCATGGCAATGCTAGTTATAGGCTAGAATATAGAGCAATAAGAACTCTCACAGATTGCTGGATCGCCATTGGGAGCGTAAGCTGGTGCTGACCCTGCGGCCCAGCAGTTCTCTTCAAGAGAAATGCATGCACATGTGTATCCAGAGACAAGTCCCCAAATGCTGATAGCAGCATACCTGGTCATAGCCCCAAACTGGAATTTGGGTGTTGGTTAACCCAAATGTTCATTAACAGAATAAATAAATACATAATGTTATATTCATATGATAATACCCTTTACTGCAATGAAAATGAATGGACTGCGGTTTTGCACAAGAACCTAACAATGTCAAACAATGTTAATTAGAAAAAGCGAGTCACCAAAGAGTGCAAACCGTATGGTATAAAACTCAAGAACAGGCAAAACTAAATTACTGTATTTAGGGACTCATACTTAGGTAGTCTAAAGGAAAAGAAGTGACTATTACAGTCAGGTCAGGTAGTCGTGTATGGGAAGGAGTATGTGGGGGACTTCTGGGGTGTTAGCAAGCTTCTATTTCTGGACAGTAGTTAAATGGTTCTGTTTTACGATGATTTGTTAAGTTGTACAATTGTGTTTCTGCACTTATCGTTATTTTTTTTAGTTGCTTCCTGTCTTCATAATATGTTACACTTACTACCGTGTTAACGAGGATTGAATGCCTTGGGACTCTCAACTGCAAATAAGAGAAAACGCAACCCGAACTGGCTGAGGCAAACAAGGTAATTTATTGTCTGATATAATTAAAGGATGGGGTTGGACATGCTGGCTTCAGATGTGGCTTAGATCAGGGCTCATACGCTGTGACCAGGTCCTGGTTTATTCTTATGCCGTGGGTCCTTTCACTGGCTTTAGCAATTTTTTGAGGTTGGCTCTTCATTTCTGGATCCAACGTGGCTGCCAGTAGTCTCTGAAATTACAGGATTCCTTTTTAGGTTTAGCAGGAAAGAGAAACGTCTCTCCCTATAGTTCAGTCAAAAGCTCTGGTGTTGAGTCTTGCCCTGATTGTTGAGGCTTGACTTGGGTCCTGGGTCCTTCCTGGACTAATCACTATGGAAGATAGAATAAACTGATTGACCCATCCATGATCAATGACCAATAGACTATATAGCTAGAACATTCAACGTGGTATTAATATAGGAAAGGGGCATGAGGACTATTATTATAGAAGAAGGAACGAGGAGGTTGGATTCCAAGCCTGCTGCCTATGCGCTCCAGGACACAGATCTCAGGCAGATGTTAATCATACAGAACAGACCATCCATAGCCTATTGAGCAGAGATGCCATTATGACCATTCCGATAAATAAACCTATTAGTCACAAGCTTTACCTTACAAAAGTTAAAGATAGGGGCCAACCCAGTGGCTCAGGTGGTTGGAGCTCTGTGCTCCTAACTCCGAAGGCTGGTGGTTTGATTCCCACATGGGCCAGTGGGCTCTCAACCACAAGGTTGCCGGTTCAACTCCTCAAATCCCACAAGGGATGGTGGGCTCCGCCCCCTGCAACTAAGATTGAACACGGCACCTTGAGCTGAGCTGCCTCCCAGATGGCTCAGTTGGCTGGAGCGAGGGCTCTCAACCACAAGGTTGCCAGTTCGATTTCTCGAGTCCCGATTTCTCGAGTCCCGATTTCTCGAGTCCCGCAAGGGATGGTGGGCTGCGCCCCCTGCAACTAGCAAGGGCAACTGGACCTGGAGCGGAGCTGCGCTCTCCACAACTAACACTGAAAGGACAACTGGAAGCTGAACGGCACCCTCCACAACTAAGATTGAAAGGACAACTTGACTTGGAAAAAAAAATCCTGGAAGTACACACTGTTCCCCACTAAAGTCCTGTTCCCCTCCCCCAATAAAATGTTTAAAAAAAAAAGAGAGAGAAGTTAAAGGTAGACCTGCGCCTATTCTTTTTGTACCTTGCGGAACTTCCCTATACCCAAGAAGTTTTCCGTTACAACAAAAAACACATAAAACCCCTAGCCTGGTGGATGGAAGGAGTCTTTCTTCCATTAGAGGTTAGAGACTGCCACTCTGTCTGTTGGGTGGCCTTTCCTTTCTTACTCTCTGCTAAATAAACTTACTTTCACTTTAAATTCTCTGTCAGCTCACATTTGAGTTCTTTCCTATGTGAAGCCAAGAACCTTGTTAGCCCAGGGTTTGAGTCCCCACTCCTGGGGATTCGCTCCGACTCCGGCATCAGTATTAAAGAGAGAGAAAGGAGAATAAAAGATGTTGGGGAAGCAACTAACAGATATCTATGACAATCAATATCTATCCTATTTCATTGAATATCATCATGTTTGAAAAATAGGGCACAATTTTGTACTACTACCATGTTTCCCCGAAAATAAGACCTAACCGGAAAATAAGCCCTAGTATGATTTTCCAGGATGACCGTTCCCTGAACATAAGCCCTCATGCATCTTTTGGAGCAAAAATTAATATAAGACCCGGTCTTATTTTTGGGGAAACATGGTACTTCCCATTTCAGGCTTAATCGGAATCAAGACAAAGAAAGGGCTGGGTAGGATAGAGGTGCACCAGCTGAGCTTAAATCTGCAAACAACAGTACATTTTTTTTCTCCCTGCTGATGTTAGAGATTCAAAACAGACAAGCACCCAGACTGATTAAAAGCAAAGCTGGCTTGTAAGACATACGAAGTCAATGAGTGAAACTTGATTGGATTTTGGTTAGGAAAAAAAGGTATCTGTAAAAGATATTTCAGGAAGAACTGAAAATTTGAATATTGAGTGGACAGTAAAAGATTTAGGGGATTACAGTCCATTTTCTTCAGTATGACAATGGCATTTGGTAATATTAGAGAAAGCTCTTATTTCTAAAAGAGGCAGTCTAAATATTAAGGGGTTGAAGTGTATTGATGTCTGCAACTTATTCTCAAATAGCTTAACAAATGACACACACATAGATAAAGCAAATATTCAAAACTTTAACAATTGTTGAATCTAGATGGTAAGTATATGAGTGATATTAATATTCTTTTAATTCTTCTGTATATATGAAACTCTTCAAAATTAAAGGTTGGGAAAATAAAAATTGTTTTGGGGAAAATCTGAAAAATCCAAACCAAACAAAAGCTGATGTGTTTCTATGTTTTTTCCTCCTATAGACTCAGATATTAGTTCCACAGGAGGTAGAAAATGATAAATTAATTTTGGTATTAAAACAATATAAGTTCTATTGCTTTTCCAATTATCAATTAAAGTATTTTATTCAGCACCAACTATGTGTGTGCATCTCTTATTGTTAATAGGGGGTTACAATTTTATCTCTGCTTTTATTACAGAATGAATGTTGCCAGCCAAATACCAAAGACAGAAGGAAGGGAACTATCACATTTATTGAGGGCTTACTTTGAACCAAGAATATTAGCATCCATCATTTCATTTATTTTACATTATAATCTGTGAAGTAGATACTATCTATTCCTGTTTTATACTTGGCACAGGGTCCGCATCTAACAAGGGGCCATCTGAATCTAAGGGCAAATCTCTCATAAACTGCTGGCTGGAATGTAAAATGGAGCAGACACTTGGAAAATAGTCTGGCAGCTCCTCAAAAAGTTAAACATGGAGCTACCATATGACCCATCAATTCAATTCTACTCCTAAGTATGTACCATGAAAACATGTCACACAAAAGCTTATACATAGTAGCACTATTCATACGAGGCAAGAAGTGGAAACAACCCAAATGTTCATCAGCTGGTAAATGGATAGATAAAACGTGGTGTACGTATCCATACAATGGAATTTTATTGGGCAATAAAAAGAAATGAAGTACCTATACAACATGGATGGACCTTGAAGACATTATGCTAAGTGAAATAATCCAGACCCAAAAGGCAACATCTTGTATGCATCTTGTATGATTTAATTTGTATGAAATGTTTAAAATAGGCAAATCTGTAGAGACAGAAGATCAGTACTTGTCTGAAGCTAGGGGGCAAAGGGAGAGTGACTGCTAATGGATACATGGAATTTTTTTGGAAGGGAGGGGTAATATGTTCTAAAATTGATTGATGATTGCACAGCTCTGAGTATACTAAAAACCACTGAATCACACACTTTAGGTTTATTGTATGGTATGTGAATTACATCTCACTTATATGGCAAAAAGAGTGAATCTCCCTTTACTAAGGCATGTTGCCTAAGAAAACTACAGTTATGTACCACATAAGGATATCTCTGTCAATGATGGACTGCATATATGATGGTGATTTTAACAGAGCTGAAAAATTCCTATTACCCTCATAAGGTAGCACAATGCATTAACAATTACCTACAGTATTCCGTGTAGTAACATTCTGTACAGGTTTGTAGCCTAGGAGCAATAGGCTCTGCCTATAGCGTAGGTGTGAAGCAGGCTATACCATCTAGGTTTGTGTAAGTGCACTCTAGGATGTTTGCACAGTGACGAAATCACCTAACCATGCATTTCACAGAGCATATCCTGTGGTTAAGCCACTCATGACTATATAGTTTTCTTCTTAGAATTGGCTTTCAAAATCAAACCTTGGGGTAGCTAGGTTCAATGAGATTTTATGTATCATTTAGACTCTTCTATTCAAGAAAATTATTTTTGAATTGGGTAGAGAAAACCTCAAAGTGCCCAGAAAACATTAGGAACTAACAAAATGAGTGAATAAATGAGTAAATGAAAATTCTCCTTTTCCCCATTTTCCAATATTGGCTAGCCAAGACCTTTGGATTTTGGCCCCATTATGTGAAATCTGTTATGAGATCTTATCTCTGGATCTACGAGGTAGTGTGCATGACAAACTGACCATCAGTTACCAAGATTTGCAACGAAGACTTTCTAGGTGACTATTAGCAATAGTTGGTTCTGTAAGGAATTCAGGGACTCCCCCTTTGGAATGGCTAGAGCTGTAACAAATATGCACTCTTCTAAACTTTGTGCTGACTTCCTCAATGTTGAATACATTTAGTGAACAGGAACTTAACCTTTAGAATCTGACTGGTTTGCCATTCCACAGCCATTAACACTCCACTCCTTTTCTTCTAGCACCCTAACTTGATTCCTTTTATGACCAAGCTGTGGCATTTGGGTATTTCCTTAAGCTTGGTTCCAGGTACTTACCATGAATTTTGCTCCTGACCTTTCCTGATTTGGGTGGGTTTGGATACTTTTAGAAAGTACATTGTGATTGTTCTTTTATTTGAGCAGTTCTCTCTACTGCCCCACGCCTATTTTTTTCTCTGCCTTTCTTTTTACTTTGATTTGGTTACCTGCTTCTGGCAATGTGGACCTTTCCCAAAACTGGATCAGCAGTAATATAATAGCAGTAACCCTTTCATTACCAGAGTAATTTTCTTTACTTGTTTTGAACTTAAGCATTTACAGGGACCTGCTATAAAATTCAAAGGCAAAAAAGGCATGGGCCTTTTTCCTGCTTTTACAAGTCCAGAGTACTTATAGTTAGGGTTATGAGGCTTTGAAGCCATTTTTCCCCCCTTTACATCAAGTAAAGGTGAGAGCTAAGGTAGGCCTTCCCTGCATTGAAGTAAAACACACCAACCTGGTAATACTAAATTAATATTTTAAGATTCTGCAATTCACCCTAGAAGAATAAATCCAATTAGAATTTAGCATTATATAGATTTTGACTTCTTTGTAACATTTCTGTCCTTTTGTTTTCTTGACTGAGACAGTGGTAAAGTCAAATTTTACTGGGAGGAAACCAAAGAATAAGGCCTTGCTATCTTGGGCAGTTTCCTATTTCAGCCATTAGTCATGTGGTTTCTGTAATTTCTTACTTAACAGGCTATATAAAGAGATTCATAAAACTGCTTCCCTGGGATGTGTATCAGGCTTAATGATTATTCTAAAGTAGTCTAAGGCGCCGGGATGAAAGTTGGCTCTAGGGTTATGAACATAATTCCCAGAAATTTTAAAAACTTGCTTTCTATTGGTTTCGACAGAGCTATCAAACTAGTGGAAGTTACTCTGAATTTGATGGATGCCTCCAGTGATTACACTTTGTTAAATGTAGAACTTGCTTTTACAATTTTAACAGGACAACAAAAGTTGCTCAGGATTGGGGGTTTATCATTTAGAGTGCAGAGACCAGAGACTTGAATTTCCAAGGAAGGCCCCCAACACAGAAATCTAGATTGAAACACATTAATATCTCTTGTAACAGGCAGACGTTGAGGCTTCACAATTTCAGGACGATCCAGAATCGTTGCAACATTTGACCTACGGGCGTGTATCTTCTATATTATAGGCACTGCCAACATCAAAGGCCAGACTGGTTTCTAATAGTGACTGGCTCTCCAGGAACTAACTAAAGACAACGCAAGGAACAGTGTAGGTAGGGGTTTTTTTGGAGGGTGGTGGGCAGAGGTGAGGAGATCTGTGGAGGGTCATGGTAAGGCAGGGCCGTAGAAAAACGGGTGATTAATAAGAGTTCTGCCAAAGCCAAGAAGACTAGCAACGTCCTTCATTCGTTCTGTGCACACACAATGTGCTTCAGTGGGGAACAGCTCCTGTCCTAAAAGGTGTGTGGACGTTTAAATTAGGGGAGAAATGCTGGTCAGTGCTAGGGACTTGTGCACGTGTGTCATCTCTATTTTGAACCTTGGACTCCAAAGAAGACAAACACAAAATACCATTTAGTTTCATACTACAGTAAAATGTTTTGAACATATTCTTTTAAAGCAAGGGATCGGAAGTTTCCAATTAAGGATCCTCAGTGAACAGTTCCAATTCATTTATTCATTCATCCACTCACGTATTCAACAAAGGTTTACCGAGCCCCTGTGCTGCGATAGGCTCTGCCTGAGCCTTCACAGACGTGGTCTGATGCTTTGGTGTTGACAGTCTCGTCCAGTCAGCGAGGGAGGTAAAAAAGATTCTGGCATCACTGCTATTGCACGGGCTAAGGATCAGAGCCTCCAAGTCTCCCCCGTGGTCCGGGCAGGTGAGGGTGGCTGTGGGTGCGGGCGACTCGTGGTGTTCAGGCAGTGTGAGAGTGCACGTATGTCAGAATGGCGCGTGGCACAGTGCGCGGACAGGTGTCGCGGTGGCACGCGTCTCCATAGCCGCCGGAGCCTGGCTGTGCGGGCAGCGGGAGGTGTGTGCAAGCACCGGAGGCTACGCGGGAACACCCGGCGGCTGCGATTGTGAGTGAGTCCGGCGCGCGCGCGCGGGGGCGGGGGCGGGGGCGGGGGCGGGGGAGGGGCGCGCCGCGCTGGCGGGGCCGCGCGCAGGCGCAGAGCACGGGAGCCGGGTCGCGGCCGCCGCAGAGCGCCGGGGGCGGGAGGAACGAGCGCAGGAAGCCATGGCCGCCGCCGGCTGCTGAGGGGCTCGGCCAGCGAGCGCATGCTGCCGCGGACGATGGTGACCGCACGGGTCGGGCCGCTGCCGCCGCCGCTGCCGCCGCCTCCCAAGACGCAGCCACCAAGGCCCGGCGCGGAGGAGCCGCCGCTGTGAGCCGCGTCGTCCCGGCCCCCGTCGCCGCCGCCGCCCGAGAAGAACGGGAGGGCGGGCGAGAGAGCCGGGGAGTTGCGGAGCCGTACAGCCCGCCGGCGGCGCCGCCCCGCGGGCAGGGAGCCGAGGTGACCGAACCGTCCGCTCCGGCCGGCCCCCTGCCGAGCCCCCGGTCCGTTTCCCGCATCCTCCCTCCCCTCCCCCATCCCGGTCTCCGCTCTCCCTGAGCCCCTTTCCCGGTTCCCCTGCCTCCTCTCCTTGCAGCCTCGGCGGCGTCCACATCCCTTCTTCACCCGCAGCGCCCTCCCTCCCGACAGCCAGCCCCTCCCGGCCGGCCACCCGCTCTCCGACTCTGCGCTCTCCTCCTGGGGCCCCGCGCGGAGCCCCCTTCCCCCAGCTCCCGTGCATGGCCTCCCGCCTCCCACCTCCCCATCCTGGAGATTTCCCTCGCCTGCCCAGCATTCCTAAGATGCCCGCGCTCCGCTTTCGCCCATCGCCTCCCCAGCATCCCCTTCCGAGGCCTTTTGGAAGCCCCTTCCTGGGCTGCCTAGCTCCTTTTCTCCAGCTTCTACGCGCAACTTTTCCTTGTCTGCGTCTTTGTCCACTTTGCTTCCAAGCTTCCCTCCCTCTTTCCTGTCTCGCCTTACCCTTCTTTGGTCTGCGCACCCCAAACTCAGCCTCCCCCCATTCAGGCGGTTTGAGATTGTTTGGGGGGCTGCAGACAGGCCTGCCAAATCATTCTCAGAATGGGGACCCATTTGCTCTGCATCCCATCTGTCTTTTTTCTTTTTTTTTAAACAGCAAGAGCTCTCATCATCCCATCCTTTTTGTCTCTCGTTTTCTCTCTGGCTTGCCATCTTTTCTGCATCCCAGTCCAGTTCTGCTTTCCCCACCCAATGTCCCGGAGATCCCTGCTCTCCCTTCTGGAACGAGACCCCTTGCTGTTCGGGGACGAAGAACTTCGCCCGCGTCTGTCTTTGGAAGCGTTTTGGTGTGTGGCGCGGGGTAGCCAGCACCCTTGGCCAGACAGGAGGGGAGCTCCCTGGCAAGGGCCCCTTCTTCTGGCAGAGTTTTTGTGAACGTAATGCCCTAGCCCCGCGGGGGCAGCGGCCCGGCTGCGGCTGCGGCTGCGGCTGCTGCTGCTAAAGCGCTGCCTGCTTTGCAGCGAGCTGAGTTGGGGTTACTATAGTTCAAACGCGTCTGAGATCAGCACGCGTGGGGGCGGGGGGGGGGAGGCGGTGCGGGGACAGCGGAAGGGGGCTTCGCACTGAGAAGGCATCAAAGATTAATGGATGGCTTTTGCATCACAGCCTACAGTAAACAGGAAACTAGTTTGAAAGGAGAGGACTGTGTCTTTTTATTTTTTAAAATACGGAGTGTGCAGCTCTGAATCTTGAATCATGACCAAGGATGAGCTGTCTGTGCTGCAGGCGTGACCCAGGCTGAGCGCCCAACGGCAGAGGTAGCAGTTTTTATTTCCACTGTCTGGCTCCTTAAATTGAAAGGTGGCCCGTTTATTCAGAATGGACTCCATATCTTTGCCGTTTTGGAGATGATGAGAAACCACAGAACTGCTAGTAGTTTATGTGGAAATCAGGTACACACAAAGTTAGCTAGCAATGCGTGGGAGTGGGGAGGACCAGCTATATTTAAAACGTGTCAATGCTTATATAAGACGTGCGTTCTCCCATATCAGTTTTTGGCTGTGTTTACTTGTGATTTTAGGCTCTAGCTTTGCCCTCTTACATTTTTAGAGCTTACCATCCTGACATACGTACAACTAGAAAATCTGTCAGTTTTAAGATTGGTTTCAACAGATGATAGTTATTTTTTTAATTGGATGGGACAAAGATGGTGAATGATAATTAATGGTGAATGATAATTAATTTTTGTTTTTTCTTTTGATGAGGGAAAAGGTGTAGAAACTTTCTGCCTTAAATTATCTAAGTGTTGTACTGAATATTTTTAAATCGGGTCATATAGCATTCTTATTTTTGCTTTGCCTTTTAAAAGGGAGTTTATTTAGATGTAAAATACGGTTCATTTTTTTGTAAGACCACATTTTCCATTTTTCTTATTGGACAAGTCTTCAACCGAGACAAGCTATCACTTTAAAAATTTTACGTTTTTCATATTGTTCATGTTTGATCCCTTCAAATTCAAAACAAATGCATTGTTTTCAGGAAAGTGTAGGATGAGGCTCCTGTGTTTCCTAACCCGCAAATATGAATGGTGAACCATGCAACGTTATACTTATACAAGACATTACTGTGTTTGTAAATAGCAATGTACAAACCTGGTGCTTCCAAATAGCTGCTTCCAAGCCTGGGAAAGTCATTTAATGAAATCACTGTGGCACTGTTTTTGGTTAGCATTTGTTGAGCCTTTTTTGCCGTTATTCGAGGGAAAGATTTTTTTTTTTGGTTTGTTTAACGCTGCTTTACTGTGTAAAGCATCTTTAAGTTTGAGTTACATTTAGTTTTGTTACTTGCTGAGACATTGTGTTGTAATATTGTTTTCCCAGTTCTTTTCATAGTTCAAGAAGGAAGTTTTAAAATCTTGCATGAATGGTAGAATGTATGCAACTGAACTGGGCAGGAAGCAGCTTATATATTTGGCTTTAGGAGTGTGAAGCCTTTACATTTTCTTTACCTTTATTTTCAAGCATTATTTGGTATATTGTTTTGGTTTTAAGAGATTTTGAGCTGCTTCCGACTTAGAATATGCCCATTAGATCTGTCCAACAAATGTAAGGAAAAAGATAAATTGGGCTTAAACCAAACATCTTTACTCCAGGAGAGAAGGCTCCATTTTTACTTCATGCTGGTAATAGAGTGATTTGGCAGGTGTGAGTGATTTCAGGTGTCTGCAAACAAGATAAATATTTCAACATTTTGTTTGGATGTTTGTTTAGTGTGTGGTGCTAGAGTGTAGTGTACACTCATTTTATTTGTGTTGGTCGCCACCCTATCTCTCATGTGGCACTTCTACTTCAGAAAGATTCAAAATTACAAAATTTGGGGGACGATGGGGTTTTTTCTCCTTTCCTTTCACAGCTTTTCTGAGTAACCTTTTGGATTTGTTTTTCCATGTATTAACTTTGTTTCCTTCACATTCCTATACATGGTAAGCTTGCCAGTTACTTGCTAAAATATCACATACATACAGAAATAAATGAAATTTTTAATGATCAGTAGATTTGTTATTATATACACATATTCTGTCCAAGGCCCTTCTTAATTTAGACATTTGAACCTTGAGTTTACTGTGCAGTAGAGTTTGGGGCTCTGTCTTCTTAGGTATCCTTCTGCATTGACAGCTTTAAGGACCCCAAATTTTCTTTTTATTCTTGCTCTATTTGTGAGACAGGAGTAGAGATGATTAAGAGGGAATATGTACCATTGTGCTAATGGCTTTCTTTTATAATAGAGATGATCTTCTAAGAACTTGGGAGAATTTTTTCCCCCAGCAGTTCATGTCTTGATTTCTAATGCAGGATTGGTTATTTGCTTAATTTTTTTCTTTATCCTTTTTAAGAGCTACAGTAAATATTGACAGTGAGTACATTTAAAAACACAACACATTACAAACAGAAAGGCTCCAAGTCAGATGAAATAAATATGGATCGCAAGTATTAACTCAGTAATACTCCTGTTTTTTTGTTGTTGTTGTTGCTTCCAATAGGAGTAGTGATGTATCTTAGATTCTAGAATATGGAAAAATAGTTAAACTTCCAAGAGTTCATTGAGTTATCAGTTTGACCACCAGAGTAAGCAGTTATTTCCCGTATATTCCCTTAAGTCATTTAGATGGTACAGGCACACTACACTTTTTACCAAGAAATTTTCTTTTAAATGCATCTCCCTACCTCCCCAAATAACACATGGGTATTCTAAAACATTTGACAAATGGAAAACTCTACAAGGGAATAAAAATTACCTCAGCCTCACTGTTTGAAAAGATGTTAATGTGAATGTTTTGGTGCAATTCTTCCCAGGTTTTTTTTTTCCTTTTTTTCTGATAATACGAGCTTTGAGAAATTTACGTTCCCGAGTGGTATAATTTGCAATGAATGTTGATTAGAGATTTTATTTTTCAGTGCCTTTTTTCCCCGTAGGACACAGCTATTTGGTTTTGAATCTCTCACAATATTATTTTTTTTATATATGGGAGAATTATAGCAATCTTGTTCATTTAAAGTAATCAGAATTACAGTATTTATAAAAATGTTAAATTTGCGTTATTGATAGCATATCTATCACATTTGGGTAATGGGAGTGATATGGGATCAGTCAACAGTCAGTTAAATTAATCAGTTTTTCAGTGATTAAGAAGCTTATGATAATGGTGTGCCAAGCTGAGCTGCTTTTTAAAAAAAAAATATCTGAGCTAGGAAGCTATCAAAATTAGAGGGTAAAATGGAAATACAAATATTTAACCATAGCATAGCAATCTGTCCCTGTAATTTTCTTCAGAAATAAATGTTTTAGTTTGTCCTGTAATGTCTGAAATTACTGCCAAAGTTAGAAATGTGTTTAGCTTTCTCAGCATAATTCTTAAAAGGAAATTGTCAGAGCCAACAATCCAGAATTATCTTTACTCTTAAAATTGTCTTTTCCCCACTTTTGTGTACCCTGTTCTTTTTTATAATTCCTTGGATTAATTGGCATTTCTGTCATATAAAATCATTTTCCACTGAGTTATCCTTTTAGATAGTAGATAGTTCTGGAGAGCCTTCATTTTCTTCCTTTTTTTCCTTCATTCCCTTCATTCGTCTACTCATCAACAGCTCAGCAAAGACGGGCTGCAGACTCACAGTGCCTGATTTTGTTCATGTGCCAGCATGTCTGTTGTGCCAGGATGTTTGTGTCACAGGAAGAATTTGATGAGCATTATTTTCCTACCTTGAAGGTAGATTACGCGAATTTCCGACTAAAAGTTTAACTGCAGTGATTCAAGGAAACAGTATTGCAAATACTGTTTTCTTTACTTTTACATATCCTAGGTTCTCTGAATTGTATGTATATCATGTAAATTCAGTACTTCAATTTTGGAAAAGGGTAGACTGAGATGCTGCAAACTTACTGTGTAATTATCAAATTTTTACTGAATAGCTTAGTTTTTTTGTATAAAAAATAGTGTTTTCCCTCTTTTTTTAAGAGCTACATAAATCTCAAGTAACTTCATAGGAGTGAATTTTTCTTTTCAAGTTGACTGGACGAGAGCTACAGTATTCTTAGAGGGTATGTTGTTGCTATGTGCCTAGATTTGGAGTTAGGGGCTTTTTTAAAATAAGTTTTGAGGCCCAAACATTTAATTAGAATCTTAAGGTTGGGCAGACCTGAGTCAGTGTGAAAGCATAGTACAAAGCTTATAGTATAAATACCTAGAAGTCGATGCTAAGAAGTTTGATACATTGTAAGGTAGTTTTTGTATAGTACCTGACAATCCATTAGATTCATAAGAGGATATCTAAAAGCTGTTTGAGGTGACTTATTTTTGTTTTGTGTCTCCTGAATATTAGGTCTGCTCCTAGAAAAAAACATGGCCGCAAAGGAGAAAATGGAGGCAGTGTTAAATGTGGCCCTGAGGGTGCCAAGCATCATGCTGTTGGATGTCCTGTACAGATGGGATGTCAGCTCCTTCTTCCAGCAGATCCAAAGAAGTAGCCTCAGCAACAACCCTCTTTTTCAATATAAGTATTTGGCTCTTAACATGCATTATGTAGGTGAGTGTCCATATCACCTTTTCTCATCTTTTAGTGAGCATTCTGATTTATTTTATGTCTGCATATTTTTAATTTGGGTAACATGAGGTCCAGTTACATTGAGATGACAGGGAGAGATAGTCATTGATGAATGTTTATGAATCTTGTTTATAGTCTTGTCTTGCCAGTGGATGTGGATTGTGAGGGGTAGAGGAAAACAGACGGTGTTGGGTTTATTTACTGGATGAAACTAGAAGGCAGAAGAAAACATTTTAGATTTTAATAGGATAAAATGTAAATAATGAAAAATGCCTTTCCAGACATTTGGCCTGTTCTAATTTGTCAGTATTTTGGATTTTACTAGTAATTCAGAAAGTAAGCTTTTTGAAATGCAATATTCTTCATTGTTCCAATACATTAATATCAGTTGAAGGTAAAGCATTTATTTCAGTTAAATGAAATGTGGGCAATGATATTATAATTTGGAGTTAGTGGTAAAAGTAATGTTAAGAGGTTAAAGAAATACAGGCAGGAAACAGATAAAATTCATCCACAATGGAAGTCATGATCCTTAATTTTTAGGTTAACTTTTGGTTTACTTGTAATGATAGCAACAATATGTTTTATTTAATGTTGCTATTGCCTAACTCAAGACATGGTATGAATGATGTACTGTAATGGTTTTATTAATATTTTTATTAGAATTGCCCGTCAACAAGTATAATTTTTTAATAAAATTGTGAAGGGTTGTCCTGTCTTTATGAGATTTTTTATTTTTATCTATAGAAGAACTTTATGGATTCCAAAGCTTAGCCATGAGAACCCCTTACGCTCTAAAAGATTACCAAATAAGCCATTGTGGGAAGAATTGCGGTCTAGCAGAAAAGACGGTGCCCGGGAAGCAGAACACCTGAATACAATAAACTCATCTCTCTTAGGAGGCACTACCTTGGGAAAGTCTGTGAAATGAGAAGGTTCTTTTATTCTTTCATGCCGCGAAGCACTATAATTCTCAGCCCTTTATTGAAGGCTTTGTATGTTAGCCAATTTATGGAAAATAATTCCAGTCTGTTGTAGAGGAACAATTGAGTACTTGGCTTAGATTTTTAGCTTAATCAGCAAAATAATTCACCCTGTGGTTTAAAAAATGTGCTTATCGTATATATTATTCCTAAATAGATTGAAATATTATAAAAACAGCTGCCTAATAACGAGAAACATTAATTTTAGAGATTGAATGTTTCTGTTACATTGCCATTCATTGCTCTCTGACCTAACTTTGGAAACAACTGAGACTTCTTAAATATACTTACTACATGCTATGGTAGAGTAAGCTCAGTGATTGTCTACAGTAGATAATTTCAGGTTTTTAGTTGGAGTAACCTCTCTGCCAAAGTATTACGTATGAGTAGTGTTTATATAATGTTCTCGATTACAGAATTTCATCCTTAAAGCACATTTTAAAAATTAAAAATTCTTAATTTTTAAAGTTGGTAATTATGTTCAAAAAGCATAAAAAATATACAGCGAAAAGTTATCTTCTCCTATATCTGCTCCTCATCCACTGAGTTCTCATTCTGAGTCCCAACAGCAGCTGTTTTTACTTTCTTGTATAATTCTAGAGATATTTATATATATATATGTAAATGTTAAAGGTATATTGATATATAAATGTAAATATGATATATAAATGTAGAAATGTATTTCCCCGTTTGTACAAATGGTAGCCTAATACACACTGTTCCGAACCTTTTGTTTGTTTTAACTTACTGATGTGTCATAGAGCCATAACTACTGCTTTTAGGTATTCATGAAACAGTTTTGTACTCTGTTCTGTCAAATCATAAGGTTCTGATTAAATGTGGAGGCCTCACTCTTCCCCAGCCCTACAGTTTTGTTTTACAGTGGGGTAGTATCCTCATATGGCAGTACCATCGTTTATTGAACTAATTACTCTACAGGTAGACATTTTAGATAGCTCTGTCTTCTATTTCATTGTGTTATTCTAAATAATTTTGTATAACCATAATGTCCTTAGATGCAAATATAGCCTTGGGATAAATTACTAGAAGTGAAATTGCCGGCTTAAAGAGTATATACATTTGCAATACTGATCAATACCATTCTCCCTAGGCACTAACCACAGGGTTTTACTATTTTGTACCTCCACTAACAATGGCTGTGAGTTCCTGCAGTCGACATCCTTTTCAAAACAATGTTGTCAACCTTTTATATTTAGCTACTCCAGTAGGTGAAAAATGTATGTTTTTAAATGTAGTTTTAATTTGTATTTTTCTTATGAGTGAGATGTAATGTATTTACGTTTAAGAAAAATGTGTATTTCTTTTTCAGAGAGTTGGTAGTTGATGTCCCTTGCTCACTTTTCTATGGGATTGTTAGCCTTTTCTTCCCGATTTGTGGGAGTTTGGTATAGACTACAGAAAGTAACCTTTTGTGATGAGTTGAAATTATGTTTTCCGGTTTCATTTCCCTTGATTTTGCTTGGTGTTTTGACATGCAGAATTTGTTTTAAATGTGGTTCAATTTGTTGTTTCTTCTATAGCTTTAGGATTTTCAATCAATTAGAAAAGCCCTTCCTGTTCTTGAGTTTATAAAGAATTTTATCATATTGCATTGTTTTTGTGGTTTTATTTCTTAAATTTACTTATTGTTTCTTACATGTAAATCTTTGCTTCATTTAGAATTTATATGCACGTACAGTGTGTTATAGGTATAATTTTACTTTTTTTTACAGATTACTGTTTGGTAACCTGTATGTATTTATTAGATTAGTTCAAATTTTCCTGAGTGTTACATACTAAATTATACATATACATATATAATATATAGTATATACTGCATACTAATTTATACTGCATACTAATATACTGTATTATCACATATATTTTGTTTCATTTCTGAACTTTTTTCCTATCCTTTTAGTTTGCCTGTTACTGAGGATTTTGATTCTATTTTACTGTCTGATAGTTAGTGCCTTCCTTGTTTTATATTTCCTGCTTTGAGTTTTTCTGTTATTGTTAGTTTTCTATATGAACTTTAGAATTATCTAGTCTTTGTAGTTCAAGTGATTTGTGCATACTATCATTTTTGTATAAGTGTTCATAATCTCTCAAAAATCTCGTGCAATATGTCATTATCATAGTTATGTTTCAACTGGAATGTGAAAATGGGAGTATAGATGAGTCATAGGATTTTTGTTGTTTCATTTTTTTGTTTTATTACGTAACCTAAGTGGGTCTCTAACCTAAGTGAGAACCATTAGTTCAGTCTAAATTTATCATATACAAGGCTTTATATTGAGGCTTAGTGTATCAGCATCGTCTGTCAATACCCTCCCAATAGTCTTTCTATTTACACCAAATTCTAGTCTAGCGTATAGAATTTACTGTCTCCTGATAATACCCTTTGTTTGTTTGTTTTTATACCTTTTTTGTTTTGGTTTTTGGTTTTTCTATGCTATTCTCTTTTCCTAAAACTGTTTCTCTTTTTCCTTAGTCTGGTATAACGCTCCATTTACCTTTGAGGTCCAGATCAAACTTAATCACTTAATTAACCATAACCCTCCTAATGTTTGTTTATTACAGCACCAATATTGTTTCATACTTTTGTCCATGTTTATTTTTTCACTAGACTGATTTCTTTATTCTTTGGCTCTTCCATATGTCTAGTACATATGGATCACACTTGACATGTAATAATGTTGGTTGAAAGACTGGATAATTGAAAGAATGAATGAAATGAGTATCTTTACAGAATTTGGCAGCTGATTTTATGAGATGTGCAGGAGAAGGGAAAGATTAGAATACTTGGAAAGGAAAATGCTAGTTCATTAAAAGACAGAATTTAAGGAAAGGTTTCATGCAATAGACTGATTAGAAAAATCCTTCAGCAACAAACACGAGAAATGCTTACTAAATATAATAAACATCCTTTTAAATACCTCTAAAGTCCTTTGAGATAGGGGTTAATAAAATAAATTGGGGAAATTATTTTAAGAAACGAAAAGTGAATAGAAATACTTATCTCTGACTTGTGCTGGATTGTTCTTGAAGTTAGGATGTGTGGGAAGTCTGAAATCTCTCTTTAGTCCTTAGCACACCTCCTGTTTCCTTAGTTTTAAGCATGAGTGAGTCACCGTGAGTGGGGCATTAGTTGCTAAGAAGGGATACATGTGCCCAAACAAAGACTCGTTAATAAGTGGAAACTAGTTAGAAGAGAGTTGACTGGGACTAGATTTTTCAAGATCTAGAATGTCAGACTGAGAAGTTCAGAACTTTTGAAAGTTTTAGAGCAAGAGTGTTCTCTAGATGAAAGTGATCGTTTTGGGAATATTACCCTGGTAATGAAATACAGGATGTATGAAGATGGAAAGAGAGTGAAAGAAGAATAGCAATTAGTGTACTATTATATTATAGAGCAGATTAGGATGGGGCATAGAGACTGGAAAGGAAGGGTAACACATGAGAGATTTACTGAGGAAGACTCAGCAGGACTTAGTAACAAAAGATGACGCCAGTTTGAGTCAGAGTGGCGGGGATTTAGGAGAATGAAAGAATGAGCCAGCTTGTTGAGGGAGGAGGATGGGAGCTCATTTTACTGTTGTATATGAGAACATTTAACTGGAATACGTCTTAGGTATGAGCTTTGTGAAATGTGTACTTCCAATAAGAAATGGTGAAGTGTTTTGCTTACACTAAGCATTACGTTCTTTAGCTTATGTAGTAGGTTTCCAGCAACTGTTTGTTGATAACATACATCTGGAATGGTATATTTGAAGCAACAAAATAGATTCTTTGAGCTAGATACTTTATAGAGAGAAAAGCAGTTGTTCACAGACTAAATTTCATATTTTCATTTGAGAGGGTGAAAAGAAAGTGGAGGGGAGAATTAGAGGGTAAAAGGAAATTCATGTCACAGAACCAAAGGATAACAATTTTGAAGGTAGTTGCCTTAGATGCTGGGACGAGGAGAAGCAGGAAGTCTTAGATTTGACAAGAAGGTAATCATTGACTTCTGAGTCTCTTTAGAGTGGGAGGGGGTTTGTAGATTGTAGAGGGTAATGAGGGAATAACACGTTTAGAAAATAGAGGGATCGGTAGATAGTTTACATATAACGTGTCAGTGGAATGAGAAAAATAGATAATAGAATAAGAGATATTTTTCTTTAAGATTGGGGAAGAGCTCTGCACATCCTTTGAAAAGAGGTAGGGACTGGTGTCGGGAATGATTGAAAATGTAGAAGATAGAAGTTTTCAGGAGTTGGAAAAATAAGATCTTAAATGGAATGGAAAGGGCAGCCTTAGAGAGGGACATGAAGACGCCCACTTCTTTCTCTGGGACTAGATAGAGAATGAGAGAATTGGTATAGAACAGATAAATAGATATCGGGAAGGGTAGATGATGAGAGGAGTCCCGTTGCACCTTTATGTGATGTATTTGGTTATAAAGTAGAAACATCTACAGAAGTACTACAGAAGTGAAACATACTTTATATCTTCAACAAAAAATCCATAGTGATTTTACTGTGCTGACCTTACTCTGATAGTGATGTAAAAAAACCTCAAAGTTGTTGAAACCTAATTGGAAAGTAATTTACTTCAAGCTCTTTTTTATTAGTGTAATTAATTTGGAGACTAAATTAGACTCGTATTTTATTTATATCTCTTCATTTTTACAACAGGTTATATCTTAAGTGTTGTGCTACTAACCTTGCCCAGGCAGCACCTGGTTCAGCTTTACCTGTATTTTGTGACTGCCCTGCTCCTCTATGCTGGACATCAAATCTCCAGGTAAGAATTGGACCCCATTTTTGAAATGTATGACTGAATTTAAAGTTTTTCTTTACCAATAAAATACTTTTCATGAACACTATTAGGAAGCTGAGGTTTTGGTAGATATTAAAAAGTTATTTTGATACTTGTTTTCTAAATAAATATTATCATACAGGATGGGTAGCTGGGGTTATGCCTTAAATTTTATTTCTGCTTTTAAAAACAATCTTAAGATGAAATGGGCCGTAAGGTGATGTTTACAGTGATACCCATGAGCTTTTCTGTATTACCAGAGAACAGAATTTCCAAAGATAAGCAGTAGGAGCAGTTTAACAATTACCGACTTCATTGCTGTCGTCATTTCAGAGTTGGTTTATGATGCATGAGAATCAGTAGAGATGCAACGAGGTCTATAGGGAATGGCTGCTACAGATGATCTGATGAGGTTAATTGTGTAGCTCAGGACTTCTGCCTCTTTGGTGATATTTTCTGTCTGCGTAGGTCTGCTAGTCCCAAATTTTAAGACTCTGGTGTGCCAGCGAATATGAGGTTCCTCCTTTGGAACAGGATATTAAAATATGGGTGAACCAAAAGCAACACAGTAAATGTAATGGGGTAGACAAATTTAGGGGGTATAATTTCTTTCGTTTTGATTGAAATGGAAAATTATAATAAAATACACTCCCAATTCTAAGAAGAGTGACAGTTAACTTTGTATACATAACAAGATATAATTTTCTTGAGGTCTGAAATACACATTTTGCTGTAGTTTTGAACTTGAATCTTAGAAATAGCATTTTTATAACTTGATTAGTTAACTTTTTAAAGCTCCTTTTATTTTTCTGATTATAAAATATTACTGTTCGCTGTAGACAATTTTGGGGAAATACAGCTAATTTAAAGGTAATAACAATCACACTCCCCATAGATAGACCTGTTAAAATTCTGGTATTTCCTCCCAGTTTTTTAATACCTTCCAGTTTTCACCACTTCAATAGATAATTATTTTTCCAACTCCTAAAAAGTGAAAACAATGAGCAGTCACTGGCTCTTGCCCCTTCTTGTTGAAGGAGGACCTTCATCCTCCTTAGTATTTCATCTAGATATTTCTCCAAGGACCCAGATTGTTTCCCCAAAACTCAGTCTTCTCTCATTCCTCTCTTCTCTGCCTGTCTGGTTGATTTCTTCTGCTCAAAATGGTACCTGGAGGTGTCCTACTTTTTAACGTCTCCCACTGTCTTTGTGCAGGGTATGTCCTTGCATATCAAAGTTGCAAAATCTGGAGCTGCCAGAGTCGTATGCATTTCTTGTGATCCTCACAGTGTTTCAAATCAAACTGTGTCTTACTCTAAAATGGAGAAAATGACTTTTCTAATTTGGTGTCACACAAGGATTGTCCCTGTGTCTTAGACTACTCCTTCCTGGCAACAGCCTTTTCCTGTAACGTCTTTCTCCATAGAGTTTAGACAAGGAGTCCAAGGGCCAGTCTGACACAGACATAATGTCCTTCCTATTCCACTGCCACCAACCCCAAACCCCAGCCACAATCTCGTCCAGTGGCTTTACCTAGACACCTCTGAATCTCACCTTAAGCTCAAAGTAAAGATGTTCCCTATCTTTTCATTCATTTTTTAAACAAAAAGTGTGCAATAGTTAGTGTATGGGCTGCTGAGTCACTGTTTTAGGATGTAATTGAGTGCCTGGACACACATGAGTGCCATATCTTTTGGATAAATGGACAGGTCAGCTTTCACAGCCCTTATGTACTGCTCCGTGACCTTAGTGTCACTTACCAGAAAGATAAATCTCAGTTTCCCTCACTTGTAAAATGGTGATAAGGGCTGTTGTGAAGATTTAATAAGATAAAGCATGTAAAGCTCTTAACACAATTTCTAACACTTTACTGTTTACTAGTGCTCAGTGAATTTTAACTAACATTCTTCATGTCTTGTTTTTATTATGCAGCAATGTTTTATGAGCATTTTCCTGGGTTGTTAGTCTTTCAAAAATGATTTTTTAAATGGCATAGTATTCCATGGTATAGCTATATAATGATAGCTTTTTAGAGTTAATAGGAAAGAAATTTCAAAGTTGAAGGTAGAGCTATTAAAATTATTGCTTTGCTAGTTATAATTCTGGGTGAAAAAACAATGAACCTGCCCTTTTCCTTAGGGTTTTTCAGTTTCTATGTGGTTTGTGATGTAGTGATAGCTGAAACCATGTGGCTCTATTTTTGTCTATAGTTTTACCATCCAGGATTTTCCAGAGCAGTCAAAATTCTGTTATATAAGGATAAAGAGGACCCTAAAAGTGTCAGAGGTGAAAAAAAGCCTTTTTCTGACTTATCCTTGTGGCAATTTCAACTTTTTAGTTTTAGTGTATGTGGGAATGTTTTTTCCTAATGTTTAAAGTTTGTTTCCATTATGAAAAAAATCCAAACTTATTTTAAACAATTAAAAAGATTGTAATAAAATTTTACAGTGTGCAAAAGCATGTCCAGTTCTTTATTTCATTTCGATCTTTATAATCTTTTGAAGTCTACAGATGAAAAAACTAAAGTGGGCCAACAGCTAGGAAGGGGCAATCCCAGAGTTTAACTTGAATCCAGGTTTTCTTAGGTCAGTTCTCTTAGACAAGCAGTAGAAAGAAAATTAGTTTTAGAATAACACTGGGTATGAAATAGTTTCCCTACTTAGTAAATACTATGTTACTTTGGCAAGTTGCCTCTTTGAAACTGTAAAGTAAAGACTGTCCATCTTCTGGAGTTAGTTTTGATATTAAACTAACAAATTCTGAAAGGTGGCATACTTTAGTATTTCTCCTCTTAGTATAATTTACACTACTACATGGTGCTCTCTCACAAAAGGTTAGCAAAGGTGTGTGATTCTTGAATTATTCATAGCATGTCACATTTAATAAATATTGAAGCTCGAACATGTCACATTTATAAAATGTTAAGGCTGAAGTTTTTAGTTTAAAAAAAAATAATAGTTCAGATTTCATGTGGCAGTTTCATAACCAAGTATCTTTTTAAAAAATAATGGCTTTATTGAGATATAATTCACATACCTACTTAAAGTATACAGCTCAGTGAGTTTTAGTACATTTATAGAATTGTGCAAACCATGATCACAATCGAATATAGAACATTTTCTTCACTCTAAGAAGATATCTCCTACCCAGCAGTCACTCCTCATTTCCCACCAATATCATGCCCCCCACGCACCCCAGGCAACTGTGATTCTATTTTTTGTCTCTGCATGGGTCTATTCTG
The DNA here is from genome assembly GCF_964194185.1 of Rhinolophus hipposideros. Lineage (NCBI taxonomy): Eukaryota > Metazoa > Chordata > Mammalia > Chiroptera > Rhinolophidae > Rhinolophus > Rhinolophus hipposideros. Next base: position 29,837,935 of record NC_138069.1, on the reverse strand, counting down.
GATATTTCATAAACATTGAATTATATAAGTATGTGGTCCTTTGTGCCTGGCCTTTTTCACTTAGCATGCTTTCAAGGTTCATCATGTTGTAGTATGTATCAGTACTTTCTTTTTTTGTCCAAATTATATTCTGTGTGTGAATATACCACATTTTGTTTATCCACTGATGGACATTTGGGTTGTTTCCACTCTTTGACTATTATGAATAATGCTGTGAACATTTCATGGTTTTTGTGTGGACATTTTTTTCTTGGGCATGTACTTTGGAGTGGAATTTCTGGATCGTACAGTATTTGTTTGACCTTTTGAGGAACTGCCAGACTATTTTCTAACGTGGCTGCACTATTGTATGTTTCCACCAGCAGTGTATGAGGATTTCAATTTCTCCATATCTTCGCGAACACTTGTTGGTACTTGTATTTTGTAGTATAGCCTTTATAGTGAGTATGAAGTGATATTTCATTGTGGTGGTTGTGATTTGTAGTTTCTTGATGACTAATGAGGTTGTACATCTTTTCATGTACATTTTTGGAGAAATATTTATTCAGAACCTTTGGCCATTATTTAGTTGGGTTGCCTTTTTTTATTTGAGTTGTAGAAATTCTTTATATATTCTAGATACAAGTCCCTTATCATTTATGTGATTTAAAATTGTTTCCATCATTCATTCCAGTCCAGTTATATCAAGGCAGAGTATAAGCATGGTCCTGAGAAGAACAATCAATACTTGGATAATTTAAATAATCCATTTGGTACTTCAAAACTGACTTTAGAAAAAGACATTTGCAAATATTAATTTTTTAAATTGAAAATTTCATGAACTCTTAAAAAATTGGATCTATTTTCCCTAAATATATGTATTCACATAGTGAGGCTGATTACCCTTAAGTGAATAAAAACCTGTTTAAAATGTGCCTATAAATGGTTATAGCTTGCAGTTCAGAAACATTAAACTTTAGAAAATCCATGGATTTAGGTGGTGTAGTATGAACATTTAATATTAATATTCTAATTTAACTCATTAGAATTTGATGTCAGGTTTTTAATTCTTAACATTACTAAATTATGCTTTTCATTTTGAGTGATGTAAGAAATGTATTTTCCAGTTCCAGTCCTACTTTAAAATTGAGACTGTCCAGAGCTAAAAAGGGAAAAAAACAACTATGACCATATGACTATTCCTATGAGGCTGTGGTCATGGTCAGATCTACAGTTGGATGTTTTTCTCTAAACTTTTAAACTCCAGTATTCTTAAGTTCCTTGCTTTAGTGTTAGATTTTTGAACCAGCATATCAATTTTGTATGTTGTCTGACTTGAATTAAGAGCCTATGGGTTTCAAAAGGTGAAAGTATACTATTTTTCATCTTGGTCTTGGTGTGTTAATATGGTTTCAAATGTAAAGCTTTCCCAGGAGTTACTTACGTGTAAAGTACAGGTAAATTAGCTCTCCATTTTATGAAAGATTGTGTAAGTCTAAGCTGTAGATGAGGGTTTCTCTATGTGGAAACTATTAGCATTTGGGGTGGGGGCATTCTTTGCTGTGGGGGCAGTCCTGTGCATTATGGGATGTTAACATCCTGCCTCCACTCACTTCATTGCTGAGTCCCACCCTCCCCCAACAGCTGTGAAACCAAAAAGTGTCTCTGGTTGCCAAATATTGTCTCCCGAGGAACAAAATTTTCCTCAGTTAAGAACAATTGTTATTGGATAAAAGGATTGTTAAAATGAATTTTGTCATTATATACTCAGCTTTTAATTTTGACAGGAATAAAATTGACCCATTTCAGTATTTGATGTTTTTTTTGAGTATTATCAGATGCAGGCGCTAAATATTTAGTAGGGGGTCTGAAAGAAGCTGAAGAAAGAAGCAGGGTGGCAGAGGTGATTTAAGTAATTAAACTCTGGGTGAATGAACTATTCAGTTGCTAGCACAGCATTTAGGGTGTAGTAGGTGGTCAAATCCAGGAGTCAGAGCTTCTCAGTATCTGTGATCTCTTAAATTGAGCTGCGCCTTTGTTTGCACATATTGCAAAGATTAGGTTTCTTTGGAAGTAACATTGTAGGAAAGCTCTAAGTGGCCAGAATGTACAGATTGTTCCTAGGTTGTTCAGTAACTCAGGTTGCTTAAGAGACTGTTATTAAGTAAAGGTTTTTAATTAGTTGTTGAATTGGTAAGCTCCTAGGTTTTGTTATTTATTTTTTTAATAACTTTTGTGCTTCTCTTTATAGCAAGAGTTTTCCCAATTGTAAGCTAGCCTTGAGTCTCTTTTCAAATACATTTTACACATTCCTTATGCCCCCAAACAGTTTCAGTCAAAGGAGAAGAGGTTCCCGAACAGGGACTGGGGTAGGGGATTTTAAAGTGTTTCGTTTGTTAGTGCTCAGGGTTGGCTGTCAGCATTGCACACATTTCTGACAAAGTGAAAAAAAGAGGCTTCATACAGGAAAGATTTTATTCAGTTACAAGTAGAAGGCAGGAATTCTTGCTTCTGACCAACTTAACACATTTTACCATTTAAATCTTCTAAATCAAAAAATTATAATACTGCTTTCGAATATCTTATCTGATTGTCTTAAAATAGTTATAAAATTCTGTTAAAAATTAGAATTTCTGTTAAAATTTAGGCTCTAAAATTCTGTTAAAAATTAAGCTCTTGCCTCAGACTAATTTTTGGCCTGTAATGATTCATGGAATTTTAGATAATTCCTTCTCTGGATCCTTCTTTTTTAGTCTTATTGTCGTGTTTTTTAATGTTCTGGATGACCTACTCTGTTGAAACTGAGTATAACCAAGAGTTTTCATTTCCACCATGAGATACCGTGAAGTTAAAATTTAGATATAGAGATCTTTGTTAACGTTGATCCTTATTTCAGTTCTTCTGTATAGTTTGGGATGCAGTGCCCAGATTCTTCTTTCAGAAGGGACAGCGAGGGGAGTTGAGCAAAGGGACATGATCTAAGGTCCTTAGGGGAGATGTTAATTAATTTATGTGGTAGGATGATTGATCCAACAACTCAGGTTCTTTTGGACAGTTTAATGGACAGTAACGGGACATTGCAGCATTGAGGGAGAGCCATTCCTGGGGTCCTAGAGGAGGGCATAATGAGAGAGCTAGTGGGAAGAAACTGCTTAACATCGGGGTATTGTGTTTATGGTCTAAAGGCTGATTATTCTAGAATGCAGCCTCCCTAAGTATCCCACGTATAATCTCAACAAATCACAAAGTAATGATTGTATGGAGACTGAAAAAGAACTAAAAAGAAAATCATAAAAAGGATTAGAAAGTTAAGAACAGGCTTTTTAAAAAAACCTAGAGGAGTACAGGGTACGATAAAAGAAAAGGAAATAGTTACATTAAAACCTTTTCTAATAACCCTATAATAATTAGAGGTAAGATAAGTAAAATGAGTGATATTTAAAATAAAAGACAAAAGGAAGAAAGAACTAGCTAAATGAAAAAGAATCTAAAAGTGAAAATAAAAGATACAGTTTTTAAATAGAGTAAACTTGAAGATCTTTAAAAACTTTAAAACGTTTCACAACATTCTATATTTTTCATCACACTTGTAATTAAATAATTGATAGGATAAGTATTTGTGTAATGTATGTTTCCCCTCCTGGTTTGTAAGCTTCATGCTCACAGGGATTGCAGTATTCTCAGAGCCTAGCAGTGCTAGCAACATACAATGGATACAGCAAATTCTGTTTGAGTTAAAAAGCATAGAGAATGTTAATTTTCCTTAGAAGTTTTGTTTTGTGAAATTAGAATATAAGGTCAGAGACTCTAAAGATTAAAGATGAAGAAACTTTTAAAAAGAGGGTAAACCAAAGTAGGCTAGGAAATAATGCAAAACAATTAACAAATGACTCAACAATAAGAAATTCAGGAACAATGTTGAGTTTGCTGAGTTATATTTTAAAACATCAATACTATGATGACAAAAGCAAATGAGGGAAAGAAACCATGACAGGGAACCCAGTCTCTTCCCTTCGGCCCTCATTGTGAGAGCTCATGGGGACTGAGATCCTTTTGGGGCACCTTTTGGCTTTTCCCCTTGGGGATATTGCTCTTGTAGGCCCCCCTTTTTTATTAAGGTGAAATTTCCATTGTGTTAAATTAACTCTTTAAAGTAAACAGTTCAGTGGCATACATTGCATTCATAATGTCGTTGTGCAACCATCACCATTATCTAATTCCAAAACATTTCTATCACCCCAAAATAAAGCCTAGTACCTTTAAGTGGTCATTTCCACTTCTCCTCTCCCCAACCCCTGGCATCCCTGGCCTCTTTTTAAACTGAATCTATTGGGGAGGGATGTAGTGTGCTCACAAAGAAGTTATTTGGCTTCAGAGGCCTACGTAGTAATGGGACTCAGAGTGAGATCTCTTTTAAATATAAATTTATTTCTTTAATAGTGTCTTCAAAGACTTCATAAATCTAAGAGGTATTCATACATTTTAAATTTCATAATGTCTCTTAATTCTTTAGTTTTCTGTCCTAAAACTCTATAACATATAATGATTGCATTGATGGTTACCTGTGGTAATCTAGTAAGCAGATTTTATATGTAATTTACACATGTAGCATTTGTGCATCTCTACATTAAAACAGGGTTTCAGCCATTGACTTTCTGAACTGGATAATTCTTTGTTGTGGGGGCTGTCCAGTGAACTGTAGAATGTTTTGGCAGCATCTTGGCGTAGGTGCCATAGCACCCCGAACTCCCCCTTCCAAACTGTGACAAGTAAAAATGTCTCCAGACCTTGCAGAATGTCGCTTCAGGGACAGAATCACCCTTGGTTGACAACAACTGCATTAAAATTATTCCTCTTGAGAATTTGACTTTGTCTCAATAGAAGGAGACTATTAATATGTTATGAGTTACAAGTAGTCATCATAGAGTGATAGAGAATTGCTAAGTCACCCATAAAGCTTAGTCATTGATTTTTATGATTGTTACCAAAACTGCTCCCAGTCTTAAAAAAATTTTATTTGGGTTTTCCATTTTGGTTTTCGGCAATACTCTCCTTGCTGATTATGTAAGGGTCATTTCATGTTTGGCTGTGCTGTGCTAAAGGAATTCAACTTGATTGCCTAATAGGAAGTAATTTCATGGAAAAAGTAAATACAGCCGTATGAGTTTGTTCAGAAATACTGGAAACATTCAGACTATTTTGAAGTACGATGAATAAAGCATTCAACAGTGGAAGAAAAAAGAATTTTTTAATACAAATGTCCTCACTTTGATGTCATACAAACTTAAACAACCATCTTCTAGTGTTACCACTTAACTTACTGATAATAAATTAAATTCTCCCTTTCTGTGCTTCCTGCCTAGGCCCTAAAAGTTGTTTTCTCAGAGTGCAAAGGCTCTTTGGCTACGACTTAAATCTTATTTCTGACTAACCACATGTTAAATGAAGTAAACTTAATAAAGGAATATTTGATTTAAGATTTGTTTCAAAATGAATTTGTAGCCTACTTCATTATTACAATTTTAATTGTAGATTCCCTGTAGAGTTGAAAGTGACAGTTTTTAAGAATTGTCCTCCTATGAGCCAGTTTTCTAACTCGTTTGGGATTTTACCTGTAATTAAATATAACTGGGGACAAAACTTTGGGGAAAATATGACTGGGGGAATGGTGGAAGAGAGCCAAAAGAGGAAATATTTAATATTACTAGATATTATTAAGTAGTAGGGTAGAGAGATGGCACCTCGACTGGCTTTCTACTGGGCATAACGTATTTAATAAGGTCATGGGAAGAAAGAAAATCCCACAGTGAGCTTTGGCTGTCTGTTCTGCATAGTAAAATTCAGTTTCTGTAAATTCTGTTCCCAGTGCATGGAAGAAGGAGATGAAGGCCATCCCTATGTAATTCTTATACTTAAATATTTCCTTAGCATAGATGTGGAGAGAGATGTTATTAACAGAATATACCTTTTATTGGAATTCTGTGCTTTGTTTGCTTCTCTCCTCTGTCTGCACTTGGAAAGTAACACAGTCTGCCGTTTTACTTGTCTAGGGACTACGTCAGGAGTGAACTGGAGTCTGCCTATGAAGGACCAATGTATTTAGAACCTCTTTCCATGAATCGGTTTACCACAGCCTTAATAGGTAAGTATTACAAAATAATTAAACTGTAGGCAGGCACTAACCAGTCTTACTGTCTTATAGAATTGGTGCATACTTACTACAAAAAAAAGAAAAAGAAAAGAAAACTCAGTTCCTCATGGCGACTCTTTCAAAATACAGCCATTGTTAAATGTGACGTTTTCTTAGTCTTTTTTCCCCCATGCATAGGTGTTATTTTATTTTGCATGTTTAAAAATCATACATTGGTTGTGCTTTTTTAGCAGTATTTTAATTATTTGGGGAGATTAACTTTTAAATAAAGCTAATTATTTTTCAGATTAAAGTTTATTGTTATTGAAAGCCATCACCTTATAGTCAAAAATAAATTGTCAGAAACACGAAGAACTTGAGACATGATTGAAATATTCGGGTAGCAGAATGTTAAAAATAAAAAGTGTTGGCTAAGACCCCAAAGCAATATAGATATGTTGTAAAGTGAGGTACTAGACCTTCCCATGCCAGAGTTGCAAAAAAGGAAGTGAGAGAAACCTATTTTGTGGCTCTTAACCTTACCCATGCAGAAGGTGTTTAAAGGTTGAATGCTGGAGATAGAAGAGGATTCTTTAGAGAGAACTGTTATCTCTGAAATACCTCCCCAGCCCTTAAACTCAAGAATTCGGCGGTGGAGCATTTGGAGAGTCACATGTCTTTTGTGACTAGGGGGGTGTACTGTGGACTAGTGTCTGACCACGTCACAAAATCTAAAGCTGCACCGTCCCAAACTCGCCACATGTGGCTTGGCTGCTGAGCACTGGTGATGTGGTTAGTCCACTTAAGATACACTGTGAGTGTAAAACACACATCCAGTTTTGTAATACTTAGTACAAAAAGGATGCAAAATGTCTTGTTGGTTTCTTTATATAGATTGAATGTCTATGATAATATCTGGGATATATTAGGTTAAATAAAATATATTGTTAATTAATTTCACTTTTTTTTTTTTTTTTTTTTTTTAGTTTTTAAAATGAGGCTACCAGAAAATTCAAAATTACATATGTGCCTCATATTATAATTGTAATTTGATATAAAGACCAAAGGTGGACTGGCTAGCTGGCTGTTGAGTTTTCTGACTGTGTAGTGAAAATGTCTTGTAGGGTTCTCTGTATTTCCTAATCTGTGTAGGCAAAGGATGTTTCCTATGGACTACATGAAGGCCCCAAGAGTGTCTGGAGTTTTCTTAAGTCTTTCCAAAAGAGCCCCTTAGAAGGATGACAAGACCCCAACAGAGATTGAACTTACAGATTTTCAACAGCTGAGGAAAGCACCTAAAACAGCCAGAAAAGGGTCCATAAGAAGCACTAGGAGTACTGCAGATGAGATCCAGTGATGAGAACAGTCTCAGAATAACCCATTAAATTACCTGGGAGAAAGATCAGTTTTAAATTACCCCAACTCCAGGGAGCAGCAATACCATATCTTTGTTAGAGTACACTCAAGTAAGAATTGGCTACTTCCCTCCGTCTCCTTCCTCTCCACCTGCTTCAATCATGAGTAAGTCAGGAAGAGAGGGAGATGGTGCTGGCAAAGAAAAGGGGAGAATCCTGCCATAAATGCTCCACCGACTCTCGCAATACAGCTTTTTCTGTCCATAGTGCAAAGGAGGCCTGTGTTTAGAACCTCTTTCCATGAATCGGAAACCAGAGCGGAACCAGAGCTAGATTAAGGGAAAAGCCTCAACTTTAAGTCAGTTTCAACGTTTTGGTTATTACTAGATTGAGAAGTGTAACCTAAGCTAGCTAGGTTATTAGGAAAGTTAATGGGATTTAACCTTAGGGGTAGGATTCACAGAGTGGATTTTAAAAGACAGTAGGAGATGAAAATGTTACTTTATGATTATATCCTATGCGTTGGTGTATTCAATAATGGTAACATTCAAGTATGAAAATATTTGCTAAGGTAGAAAGCTTGTAAAATATTCTCTTTTATTCTGTGATAGATGCAGTTTAGTATAAATCTGAAACATATTTCCTTAAATTGTTCATTTCAGTGGCTATGATGATCTATTTACTCAACTGAGATTCAGTTAATTAGAAATAAAACAAAATCCATAAACTATTAAGTGGCATGTCTTATGACTTTGATTTTAAAGTAACTTTCCACTCCTTTTCTTCCATTCCACTAATGAATTTTTAATGAAAAACTAAGTAATTTGAATATGCCATCATTTCTTAGGGTTGCAGCTTTCTTAGAGATATTTCTAATAGTGGAATTCTGAAATCCAAAGAGTACATTGAGATTTTGGTTTATTCGGAATTACCACTTGGAATAGGCACATCGCAGTAAACAACTTCCTGTTCTTTTGGAGCTACAGGAGAGATTTCCACTAACAGTACGACTCCTTCCTTCTTTCACCTAAAGAGGAGTCGTCGTCTTAAAGAGAATCATAGCACATGAGTCATATTCTTCTATGAAAGAAGATAAATGAAGCCTGTAACCCCAGAACTGAGCACTGAATGTGCTGGCATAGGCTTATGGGAATGTTCAGAGCTTAGAGGAAGTTTCCATCATGCTGAACAAGGAAATTTCAATGTCATAGCTGTGAGCACAACGAAAGTAAGATACGCCAGAAAGAAAGAAAATCCTAACTATTCTTAGTATTTAAACATTTCCTTAAAAGTCAAGAAATACTGCAGTTTTATCATGAAAATCGACTCTCCTGCATCACTCCTCTCCACCCTCAGGTGTTAATCCCCAGAGGCCTCTTCTTTCGACTCATGATCATTTTCCTGATGTTTTCTCATTTGTCCCTTTCTGGAAATCCTGTTAATTGGCTAAGGTTCCTCCTACGTTGAGCACCTAACTTTCTTACTGTTACATTTTTCTTTTCTCTCCTTTTTCCCTTCTTTTTGTTTTACTTTCTGAAATTTCCCAACTTGATCTTCCAACACTTTTATTGTATTTTCTTGTTACATATTTTTAATATCCAGGAGCTTGTTTTTATTGACTACTGTTTACTATGATAGTGTTTTATTTCTTAGATATATTACTTACCTCTTTGAAGCTTTCTTTTGTTTCTTGCATTCTCTCCATTTCCTCTGAGATCTTTCTCCTGTTTGATTTGGTCTTCGTCTTTCATGGGACAGCAGTGTTTCTCAAGTCGGCAGTAGAATCACCTGGTTATTTTAAATAAAGAATTATGCACACTGATGCCTAGGCCCCACCTGAGTCCACTTAAACCATAAGTTTTACTTAAATATCTGGGAGTCCTTGACTGATCATTTGTCCACAGTGCGTTATCTCTTTTGGGTTTACCAGTGGGCTGTGTTTCACAGTTGATATTCAAGTGCGACTGGCTGTTTTTAGGGGGACTCCTAAGGGTAAGTGTTTGTAGGTCTTTTCACTTGGACTTGGTCAGTTTTCCCAAAAGAGGAATCTTCCTGTCTCCTGTAGGAGAAGCCTATGTCCTAGAACTGGGTGGCAACAAACGAGGTAGCAGTGTTTGGAGATCTAGACCTGCGTCTTCTGGTGCAGACTTTTATTTTAATCCCCCTTTTTCATTTGGGCACCTCACCTGCCCTGGACTGTGCATGGTGTCCAGGAGCCAGTTTCAGCTTCTCCAGAGAGCAAACTGGAATCTTCCTCCCAGGGTGGGGGAAGCTGTAGGGAGTGGCCTGACTAAAACCAGTTAATTAATTGCCTGATGGTGTATGTCTTTGGTTTCTCTCCTATAACATGTTGACATATTTCACTTGGTTGGCCTCTCCTTTTTTTTTTAATGGATTTTCCTCTTTTGTATGCCTCTACGAATGTTTTTCACATTATTTGAATATTAGTTATATTAGTTCTTTAAAGGCTAAAATTAATACTTTGTGGGAGAATACCACATGAGTTATACCACAGTAGACTGTTAATAAATGTGTAAAAATGGTGACTGTTTTTCTATTCTTCTATCAATAATATGGATAGAACACAAACAGAATCCCAAAGTATTGTTTTGCTTTTCATTGGCAAGAAGAAAGAGACCTTTACTAAATGATTCTTTTCTTTGGGGAAGGAATTAGTTCTAGGACTTCTAGATATCTGTTTTTGTTTTTTTAAAATTTACTTTTCAATTACAGTTGACATTCAATGTTATATTAGTTTCAGGTGTACAACATAGTGATTAGATATTTATATACCGTACGAAATGGTCACCCCAATAAGTCTAGTACCTATCTGACACCATCCTAAATGATTCTTGAATTAATCTGGAAGGTAACGTGTTCACAAATTTCCAAGATATTCTGAAAGGAACAATGAGAGGAGACTTGTCCAGTCAGTGAAATGGAACAGTGTGGTACTGTCATCTGAGTAGGTCATTGAAAACAAAATAGTAAATTCCAACACAGACTCAAATATACAAAAGATTTGGAAGTATACTAAAGTGGCATTTCAAATTAATGAGAAAACAATTGGAAGATTCCAGTAGCTAGATGTGAGGCAACTGACTAAGCATCTGAATAAACAATCTTAGATCTTTACTTTTTGTCTTATTGAAAAATTTCAAATATGTTAGTCTTTAAATTAGAGATTGCTAAAAGAAAATATGTGATTACTTGTATAATCTTGAGTAAAAGGAGACATGTAATTAACCATGGCACCAAAGGCAGAAGCCATTAAAGAAAAGATTGATAGGTTTGACTACTTACAATAAAAACTTCTATGTTAATAAGAGGAAAAAGCTACTAAAACATTCAGACGAATGACACATTGGGAACATACAGGTACATGGCAAAGGGGATTAATATCTTGATCACACAATAGAAGGCTACATGTCCTAGTAGAAGATTGGGCAAAGAAAATGAATGAACATCTCACCAAATACTTGCACAATTTTTAATACGCTTATTTGTAATGTCACTGCTACTGGTTATCAACACAATACAAATAAAAAGAAACTTAGGAGATATTCCTTGTCCTCCTCTTCTTTAAGTTATTTTCATTATTGGCATGCCAATGGGAAAATGGGTACGCTGTACCCTGGGTGTTTGGTTTCTGTGGTGCAGTCTGTTAGCATGTGTCAAAAGCCTAATAAAATGTTTCTTCTGACTCAGTTAATCCCACATTTAGGAATTGAGTCTAAGAAAATATTAGGATATGTGCTTCAAGTAGTTTATACTAGGATGTTGTACACGTACAAGCTTATTCATAATGAAGCTTTTTGTAACTGAAATACTTGAAAATAGCCAAATGCTAATATTGTTGTGTATACATTTCAATATAACGTATCATACAACTGAAAAAATAACCATATATGTAACATATGTAACCATATATGTAACATATATATTTTTTATTAGTGTGGGGAGATTTATGCCACACTTACATGTATTAAATGAAATTATTTAATACATTAATGTATTAAATGAAAAAAGCTGGTTGTAAAATGGTATGTAAATCTCCTCATGTAAATCTCCACAAAGTATTTGTGTATATTCATGTGCATAGAATAAATCTGAAAAGGTAACAAGTAATATGAATAGCTAAGTTGTATTGAGTACTTACCGAGTTTCAGATATAATGCTAAGGCTTTACATGTAATTCTTCATTTAATGGACCCAAGATATAAGCAATGAGTCATGGGATTGTAAGAGATTGAGGTTGTTTTTCTCTTTTTTTTCAACTTTTCTATATTTTGTAACTTTTCTGTAATGATCATGCATAACCTTCTGTGAGATTTTGTTGCTTAAACTTTTCGGTTTTAACTTTAATTATTGAGCCATTTGGGAAGGCTTGCATGGGCCTGTAAAAGCAATTAAAGATCAAAAACCTCAGAATAAATCTTGTTGGAGCATGATCTTGGACAAGTAGCTGTGTCTCTTGGATTTTATGCTTTCACCTGTAGACCAGAAGAGTTAAATATTGAGCACCTTTGTAAAAGGAGCTATATGTACAACAGTAGTACATGAATTGTAATATCGACTTAGACATTTTTAAAGTTTCTCCATATTATACATGCCATCTGGAATGTAATGAAGACCAGTGGATATTTGTGCTGCTTTTTTCAACTCAGTCTTGTGGAATTGCAGCTCAAAATTCATAGAACATGTTAAAATTTGATCTAAGTGATCTTAATTAGACTTCTTCAAAAGCCATGTCATCATCCTTATCAACAGTGATTTTTGTTTTCATTTTGTGGCTACCAAATCTCAAAATTAAATGCATTCTCCTTCCCATTTTAGGTCAATTGGTGGTGTGTACTTTATGCTCTTGTGTCATGAAAACGAAGCAGATTTGGCTCTTTTCAGCTCACATGCTTCCTCTGCTAGCCCGACTCTGCCTTGTTCCTCTGGAGACAATTGTTATCATCAACAAATTTGCTATGATTTTTACTGGATTGGAAGTTCTCTATTTTCTTGGGTCTAATCTTTTAGTACCTTATAATCTTGCTAAGTCGGCATACAGAGAATTGGTTCAGGTAAGACTGACAACCACACACAGGTAGATAAAATTCTACATAAATATTAACTATATTAAATATTTAGTTCACTTTTATTTTACAGTCTTGGTCATGGTAACGTCTTGTTTGACGGTGTCAAAGTAGTCACTATTTTCAACCCAAGTAGGAGCATGTGAGGTTCTTCGTTATGAAGTTCCGTTGAGAGGCAGTAAGAGAAGTGGTGTCTCTGGAAGCAGACAGTCTGGGTTTGTACTCTGGTGCTGCTGTTTACTAGCTGTAACCTGGGGATAGGCACTTAAGTTCGCTTATCTGCATAGTGGAGCTAATAACAGTTGTACTTAACTCATAGGGAGATTTAAATGAGTTCAGTGCCAGGCAAACCATGTTCATTCAGTATGTGTTAACTATTCTAACGAAGACAAATATAATACAAAATTAAATACCCACAGGTTAAATCTGGTGTTTGCCCCCTGATTATAGTCGTATTGTGACTGCAGTTTTTTCCCTCGTTTGCCTAATTTTTTTTAAACTGAGAAGTTAAAATAATTCTGGTCAATAATACGATGGATTGCATTTACATATAGTAATTGAACTGATTTTGCCAGTATAATGTGCTTCTGTCTCCTACTTTTTTCAGACTTTGCTCTAAAACAAATTATTCCCAGACACAAGCAATAGATATTCAGGAGATAAATATTTCTCTTTGATTTAATTGATAAGTTGCAGTATACTATGTAAATAGAGCTTAAAACTGACATTGGTATGAAAAGAGTTGTTGAAATGGGCATTCCCTTCTATCCCTTGACTGTGTGTATATGACCGTAAAGTACAGGAAGCCATCAGATTGACCAAACTGATACTAAGTGAAGCAGGGTTTTTGGTTGTTGTTGTGGCCCCAGGGGCAGATTTCCCAGAAAAGTTTTCCTAAGCTCTTGGCCTTAGCCTAATTCTACCTTCTTTCTTTATCTTACACAATGCTGGGCAATTCCTGAAAGTAGATCTTCCAAAAAAGAGGTTATTTTCTGTCTTCACGAAGAACTGCTTCCAGGGGGAAGGGTTGTGGTTGTACTCAGAGAAAGAATGACAAGTTTAATTTTTGTATTTTTTCTTTGAATTCAATCTGGTGAAGCCATCCTAGTTTGTAAGAAACAGTAGATATCGAGTAAATACGATGGGATACTGTTTATTTAATCACCATAGGGCAAAGCCTCCAATTTTCAATGTCATGTTTATTACTCTCTTGGTTGCCGTAAGATTCATGCATCACTAGGTGTCGTAGTTGAAAATAAATTATAGGTTATGAAATTCATGACCTGGAAAGAATTCAATAGGCAAGAAATGAAAACTGGCAGGTTTTTTAGTGATCTGTTTCTTGAATAGAAAGGAGGAAAAGTGCTCTCTACCTCTCAATGATCAGTTTGCTGCTAATAATAATTTTGCAACTAGTTGGATAATTTCCTTTTACCCCCAGTATTTTCTAGTTGGGGGAAGAGGTTAATCTTGACTAGATTTTAGAAAAAAAGCATTTGATTTACAGATGAAAAAAATTAATTTAAAATAACCTGCAAGTCAGTGTATCTCAACTTAATATTTAAAGATCTGTACCTAGCAAGAAAGAGATACTGATTAGAACCCAGAGGAACCTGCAAGCCTATATCTTTTAATCTAAGATCTTTCTAGTTTATTAAAACATTCTGGTATCCCATTGAGAGTTCTAGCAAGATTGCTTAGGTTAGAGTATGTAGCCCGCCTGGAGGAACCCTGTTGGGTTACCAGCGTCTGGTTCCTGGCTTAGTAACTCCAGAAATGTGGTTACATCTCTCTTCTCATATTATGAGACTCATTTGCATGAGAGATTGCTTTATAAACTGGAAAGCTAATTTACTGACTTACGGTAGATCAGTAAACTTTTTAGGTGTACCTTTTTATCGTGGTGTCAATGTACTTGGCAAACCAAACTGAGAACTGTTGCTTGATAAATACACAGTGGAAGCAAGGAGAATTGATTGGTCTGGGGGAAAGCTTGCTAACTATCTTTGCTTTACAGTAGAGTAATCTTCTCCGGTGATTATTCTGTCTCCCATCAAACTATTTCTCATATATGACATAAATAAACCCTAAAAAATTCTTCCTTTTACGTTTCATTTTTTTCCTAGTCCCTCAAGAGATAATATTGCATTATTCATGCTAGTCCTGATCGCTTTGATTAGATATGAGTAAGTTTCCCAAGTCTCCTGGTACTGCCTTTGATGCAGTTTTACTCTGCATGTGACTTTACTGTGACTTCATCCCTGAACTGTTGGGGCAGTTTACTGTTGCTGTTTGATGAGTGTGTGTCAAGTGTTAATAATGCAAAATCAGTAAGGTTTTAAAAACATGCTGTTTACTGTATATAGGTAGCTTTGACGGAATTTAGCTGAAACTGTCTTTTAATAAAAGCAATTCAGTTTTTAAGGACTTTAGATTAAACTGTTGTGCTCAAAAGTGTTTATTGAAGTTATGCAAGATATTTTCCTATCTCATTTTCTTATTCAGGTAGTGGAGGTATACGGCCTTCTAGCCTTGGGAATGTCCCTGTGGAACCAACTGGTGGTCCCTGTACTTTTCATGGTTTTCTGGCTTGTCCTGTTTGCTCTTCAGATTTACTCCTATTTCAGCACTAGAGATCAGCCTGCATCACGTGAGAGGCTTCTTTTCCTTTTCCTGACAAGGTAATTAGTAAGAGCGTATGATATACTACGTCTAACCTTAGGAAGAGAAAACTTGGATGTAGGAGGAGTAACTTTTGCAGATTAACTTCTGTCAGTCACGTTATAGTACTTCATATTTAATCAAGATAGGATTGTCATTCAGTGGCTGCCTTGGTCTGGCAACGCAGGGAGGTGCTAATGTAACGTGGTCTCCTTGGTTGCACTGTGGACCAAAGTGTGGCAAATGATTTGTGAGAAGATACATAACACATTGTAAAAATAGTTTTTCAATTTCAAGTTAAATTATTGGGTCAGTAAAAGAAAACTATGTCACTAAAAATATCTATTATTTATTGAGTATTTATGTGCCAGCCACACTACTACACACTTTTCCTCATACTTAATCTTTACAGCAGTCCTGAGAGATAGGTGCCTTTATTATTATTACCATTTTATGGCTGAGGAAACTACCAAGAGTAACTTGCCCAGGTGACAGTGCTAAGAAAAGCAGCGCTCACACTGAAACCCCATCTGAGTGCAAACCCTGTGACTTACCTGTGTGCTTTCACTATGCCCTGTTGTTTTGAATGTTTTGCATCAGTATTGAGATAGAGCCAAATACTTGGTGAAATGAGTGTATCATAGTACTTTACTATTTAACCCAAAGGGGTTCTAAGACTTGGTTTTTAAGGTTTAGTTTAAAAGAAAAATAAGTCATTAGAGTCCTTTTTCCACTTCAGTGTCTTTGCTATGAGCTTGTGCTAGATCCACATTTGTCATTTTTCCACTCTGAATATGAATCTCAAGCCTTCAGAATCTAGCACATGGGTATACATTGTCATTCCCTGGCCCAATGACACTTTAAAAGGCAAGAATGAAACTCTGTCCTCTTGGAAGGTAAATATACGTAGGTGAACAAAAGTCTTGAGTTTTACTTAAAGGAGCAATTGTTTCTCAGCAATCCAAAATGATGGAACACTGCACGCTGAGTGGTATAGGGAGTGAGTGACAAGTTTAAGGCAAATTTATGGTCCTCAAGGAGCATGTTATTTGTTAAGATTGGAAATGTTATACAAAGTTCAATATCAATAAAAATGTCATGTGACAATACCTATTTTAACAAAAAAGGAGGATAAACTTATTGGTACTGAGTCAGATTTTGTACTTTCTGAAAGTATCACTTTTAATTATTAAGTAGCATCTATAAACATGCAATAAATTGATATCAGATATATTTCAATGGACAATTTATTACTAAGTTTCACTGCTATTTACTTTTATGTAAATGTTATAGTGGAGGTTTTATGCAGAATTTTTAAATCCAAAAAGTAATTTAAAGAGAAAGAGATGAAATCGTGTGATGAGATAATAACCTAAGTGTGGGATTGGGGTTGGTTGCGTTTTGAACCAGATTTGTTACCAGCATTGTAAAGCACAGTCAGTAAGCTGTGAATGAATTTGGACTTGTTTACAACCTAAGAAATAATACTGAGATTTTTAGATGAAGCTTAGATATCTTGACAAACTAATTTTTTTCTCTATTTCTTTTTTATACATAGGATAGATTGCCCATTCTTAAAATAAGAATGCTTTAATGTGATTTTCAATATAGAAGTTCCCATATGGTTCTTTTGTTAACTTACATCTTTGTAAGTGTTGTTCTTTGACTTCTTGATGCTCTCCTCTGCCGGGTTATATTTGTGTGTTGCGTTGCCAAAGAACAACTTATTTACAGAACGGAGGATTGCAAGTTTACGAGAATACCCAGACTAAACAAACGAACAAAAAGCGCACACAAACTGAAAAACAGAAAGAAAGTTCTTTTGCAGCTTTAAAACAGAAACTAAAATCAGTAAATTATCTCATTGAAGCGAGACGGGAAGAAAAATTTTATAAATTTCCCTAACTCTTTTACTTCCCTAAAGCTGGGTTGAAACCTTTTGTTTTCTTTAGTATGCTCTTTTGAAACATAGCACCATATTCTCTGCTAAAGAAAGAGAAAAAGAATGTGCTCCTTTTGAAAATGTAATTAAGTTATGTTGTTTGGGTGTAAAAGATTTCTCTGAATATGTAGGCAAGAATATTATGGACTTTCAGTAAAATTTTTAGATATTTCCCAATGAGAGTGAAGTAAAATTTTTAATATTATTTGCAACCATGGTTTTCCTATTTTTAAATTACTGGACAATTTATTTAAACATATTATGGTTTCTCTGAGAAAAATGTCAGACATTTTAGAAATTAGATTTGTAAGAAGGCCATAAAATTACTTATTCTTTTAGCCATCAACCATGATTGATAGATATTTTGGTTCCTAACAGAAAACCAGACATTTTTTCTCATCATAATGTACATTTGTCTCCATAAAATTAGATATTTTCACATATTTCGCGTAAAAACTAACTTATAGGCAGTTGAGTAGGAAGGATGACTGTGTAGCAGGAGCATTGAGCTACTCACACAGTGAAGGGCAGGCATTGATTCGCCTGAATGAATTCCTCATCCAGAAAAATGATATTTTTCTCTGAGATTCTCAAACTTAAGATACAGTGGTTTGAACATTTCTTAGATACTGTGTGAATGCTAAATCCAAACTATTGGTACATAGTATTATATATATTCGCAAAATGCTTGTTAATAAGTTAATATCTAATATGTTCAGTGAAGGTATTGAATGTAATTCCATAAAATATGAAAGAAAGTATTTCTAAGCTTTAGTATAAGGTCTTGGAGTTCTCCTTATAAGTGGTATTCATAGCAAACTTATGTTGAATATCAGTATTGAAATTATTTTTAAATGATGTTGGGCTATATTCTTGGACATGCTTTTGAAATAACCTAGAATAAAATGCATTTATCTGAACCTAAATTAAATTAATTTTAAAGCATCAGCAATATGGAAGATGCTATTGTAGCGAGAGGACATGGGGGTGCTGCAAAGTTATCATAGGCCCTGCCTGGTAGCAGCTTGGTCACATAAGCAATTTCAGCAAGTTACCACATTAGCAATACAGCCTGGACAATTTGAACAGCCAACATTTTTCAGAAGGAACAATGGACAACTACACATTTCTTTTGAATATTATCATCATGTTAATTACGTTTCTTAAGGTTTGCACAAGATTTAAGCCCTTAAGAGTGTTAAGGAGATAGATGATGCGATTGAAGGAGATGCTAAATGAAAGAGGACTTTGTTCCAGATACGGTGCTGTGGACTGAATATTTATGCCAAAGGGCTAGAAAAATGTAGGTGAGGATAACAGGAAGAAGAATGGATTTAAATTAGAGTGGGTAGGAGATTTAATCTCAAATTTTGGTTCGGGATATTTTAATTAATGAGGATTGGATCAAGTTTGGTGACTATTTGAAAACTTCACGTTTCTATTCCAAGTAAAAAATTTTTATCTGTCAATATTTCTGCCCTTTTTTCTAGCATTGCTGAATGCTGCAGCACTCCTTACTCTCTTTTGGGTTTGGTCTTCACGGTTTCTTTCGTTGCCTTGGGTGTTCTGACACTCTGCAAGTTTTACTTGCAAGGTTATCGAGCTTTCATGAATGATCCCGCCATGAATCGGTAAGTTCTTTACTCTGAAGATCTCTAGAAACTTCAATCTTAAATGTAACTTGAAGTAATGGTGAATATTTTTGTTGATGAATTTTAGAGGAAATGGAATTTTGTGGAGTTTTGCTTTTGTTTTTATTTTTTTGAACGGTTGCATCATTGGGATAAATACTACGAAAAAAATTAAATTCCCTTGTATAAAAGATGTATTTTTATTCTGTCACATAATTGCATATTGGACATTTTCTTTTGTCTAGATTTATTTAAGAGATTTCTTGATAGCTTTTTGACCCCCATTTGAAGTTCCCTATTGAAATCAGATTTCTGTATTTGATACTTCCTTATGTATCAAATTGAAGTTTCAAAGGATGCATTAATGGGAATGCAGAATAATCTAGTGGTTATTAAATCACTAAGATCAGGTTTTGGGAAACCCTACTTGTAGAACGTGTCATGATTTCTGTTATCTTAATATAGGAGTTTCATTCATATAACCTCTTCTTAAAGTCTTTAAATTTTATGAAATATTTCAGAATTAGTAGATGGTGAATACTTTGTAAATTGGGGAAACTTGTTTTTGTGGGGGTGTAAATTAGTTTCTTTTTTTATCACAAAATTTTAAAAAACCTATGCTCCATAATCTTCCTGCCAGTCTCAGCCAACACCCTTGTAATAGAAAAAAGGGGGGAGGGCGGGGGCAAGAAAGAAAAATAATTCATATATAAGTTCACAAAATTCATACTACTCACAAAGTACAAAATGAAAAATGACAACTTCCTCCCCCTACTTCCCATTTCCTTTCCCCAAAGGTAACAGCTATAGATGGTTATGTAAAAATTTTTTTTATGTTCTCCCACTCTTCCCATTTTAAAAACTTTATCAATTACAGTTGACAGACACCATTATATTAGTTTCAGGTGTACAACATAGTAATTCGATGTTCATATAGTTTAGGAAGTCGATCACCCGGACAAGTCTAGCACTCATCTGACAACATATATTATGTTGTCAGTTATTAAAATATTATTGACTGTATCTCTTCTGTGGTACTTTACATCCCTGTGATTATTTTAGTTTCTTCTGATTTGTGGTTTTGAAAACTATACCTATCCTTTGCTCATTTCTCACTTATTTGTGAGACTTCTTTATAAATCAAGTCAATAGGATAAAAGGTCTTAGGACTTTGTATATTGTTTCCATATGGAAATTCGAATTTCAAAAGAAAATTTTATTTGTATCCTTTGGTTTTTATGGACTTTACGTCTTTTGGGTCGTATGGTCTGCTTAAAGAGACCTTTCCTACTTCAAGATTATGAAGACGTTCACCTATGATTTGATCTTTTATAATTGTAATATAGCTCATGATGTAAATATGTATAATGCAGTCGATATCTAAGAATGGTAGAAGTATGCGTATGTAGCTCATTAGCCAAGGCTGGTTAGAACACTTATTTATTTATCTTTAGAAGTTGCTTGTTTCGTCCTCGTTGTATGCTAAAATAATAACTATAATATTTTGCATATGTACTGCTATATTATGACTGTATATAGTATTGCATTGATGTTATATGATAAGTTAATATTCCGATCAGGTATTTTTCATTTGAAGATCACAAATATGTAACAACAGTCTAAGCATTTAGATTATTTTCTGTTGGAATTAAATGAGATTCTGATTAGTGTTTGTTGGTTTTTCTGAAAACGTATGCTTTTTAGGGGCATGACAGAAGGAGTTACGCTGTTAATCCTGGCCGTGCAGACGGGTCTGATAGAGCTCCAGGTTGTTCACCGAGCATTCCTGCTCAGTATTATCCTTTTCATTGTGGTAGCTTCTATCCTACAGTCTATGTTAGAGATTGCAGATCCTATTGTTTTGGCGCTGGGAGCATCTAGAGACAAGTAAGAAACTTTCTAAAAGAAATTTTTGTAATATTCTTTACATGAATGTGTTGTCTGAAGATGTTTAGAGGCAGAAAATGGATGAATAATTGGTATTATGTTTTACTTTTCTGTTTTTCCTCTCTCAAGATTCCTACACTTAGAAGTCACATCCAAGGCCATGTAGTTACAAATCAACTTCTTCAGAGAAATTTAATACATTTAAAAATTAAGGACACAGAGCTTAAAATTTATTCCAGTACATATAGCAAATAATACATAATTTTATTCTGTGTGATGCTAAAGGAGAGAAAGCATTGAGAGAAATGTAAATGAAAGAAAAAAATAAAGACTGTTAGGCAGTAGTAAAGATAGACATCTCAGATAGCCTTGTAGACAGTTACAACTTACTAAGGTTAGAATAGGGATTCTTTACACCTTATGGTACCAGATAAAATTCATAGCTGGATTTATGTTCATCTCATATTATAGAAATTTTCTTAAGGAAAAACTCCAATTATTACTTAGTTCTTTAAAATACTATTTTGGCTTAAATTGTGGTTTATATAAGGACATTCAATAAGGAATTGCTTCATATTCAGTGCTACTGGTTTTTTCCAGCATCTACCTACACTCTGATTATTGATTATTTGAAATACCTGCATTAATTGCTTCATTGGTCGTGTTTTAAGAGGGAGCGGACAGTCTTTTGGGAGATAGAATTTTGACAGCAGGTTTTAAAAACATTTCAAATCAACATTTTAATTATAGTTCATCAGATTTATCTTTTTATCCCCAGATAAGAAACCCTTCCAAGGTTTCTTAGAAGCATTTACAATGTTCTAAGAACAATGGTGAACTCACTTAGTAGCCACTTAAATTGTGTTGTTTTGGATTTAAGTAGAATTACTATTTTATCATCTCTAGCACTATGCTTTAGTATTAATAATTATTGTAATCAGCTTAGCATATATTAATAAGGTTAATATAATACTATAGAAACTTTGGAAAAGAAAGAAAAAATACAAAATTACATGCCCATAAGATTTTTATTGAATTTTAACTGCCTAAATTAGGATGTTATGTATATATATGTTTGTGTGTATATAATACAAAAATTAGACATAAATTTAAAACTTTATATAATGTGTATACTTTTCTGTGTATGTGTATAAATGTGTGTATATGTAAATACATACCTACTTCATATAAATAAGTAGCTTAATTTTGAAAAATACATTTAAAGTTTTAAGGCAAATTGCCCTATTGAAGAAGATGATTTAAAATTTATCACCTAACAGTATAGCTACTGTCACAGTAATTCCTTCCTGCCTGCCTTTCTTTAAAAAAATAAAGTTTTGGATCTCAAAGCAGAGCTGACAGGTTTATGTTTGTCTCTTAACTTCTGATAATAAAAATGTTAGGCAAGAAATAATGTGAAACACTTTCCAAAAGTGCCTGGCTTTAATTTTTACCATAGTGATAATGCACTTTCTTCACTGCATTACCAATTATAGAGAGTCCCACACAGAGTAGTACTTAACTTTGTGTGGTTATTTTTCCTTCTTCCTCTTTTTTTCTTGAGATGCTTTGCATAGATTTGAGTACATATTACAGATGCCGATATTTAATTAAAACAGCTTAATTTTGTTGCAACCATGAGTTTTAAACTATTTTGATTGAAATCCACATTTCCTTATAATTATTTTTAAATAATCTGTTCATGTTTTATAGGAAATCATTAAGTAATAATTTTAAGTTTCTGTTCTGTTTACATAGATTGTAATTTTGTTTTTAAGAGTGGGGAAAGCTGTTTGGGGCTCATGCTGATTTCTTTCTAGATCATTGTGTTAAAAAATTACTCCAACTTTGGCTTTTATTTACCCAGGAAATGGAAGTATCTAGTTTTTTCTTTTTTTAATCCTCAGTGGAGGTAATAAGGTCCTACATTATCTATTTGCTTATAAATTGGTTACATAAGGTAAATAGTTCTATAAGTAAACTTGTAAGGGGGAAATCACACCTTTATTGCACACAAAGATTTTTCAAAGCTCTATTTAAGGCACTTGTTGGGGAGGGTTTTTGTATATTTATTTATCTTTTAGAAGTTGGTATACAATCTGTCTTAAATTGGGGTACATTTAAGGAATGATCTATTAGAATATTACAATGTCTGAAGAGGTAAACAAAAGAAAAAATTATGTTCCTTCTCTTTTTGCCATATCTAGGGGTCTCCTCCAGTGTGTGTATTCCACTATTGACAACAAGTAGGGTTCAAGTGGAATCAGAAACTGAAATCTAAGTCATCTCTTGATTTGTTGCATGTCTTAAAAGAATAAAGTTAGACATGTAACTATTGCCCTGTGAAATAACCATGATAACTTTTGTCCTGCTTACATCATAGGGCTTTGCACTTGGGTGGATAGGTAAGAAAAGGTAGTAAAAGATGGAAAATAATTTGAAAAATACCAAGCAAAAATAAATTTCCAAGTTTTATTGGGCACTTACTTCAAATGAGCCTTAGTGCTTAGGATCTGGCCTGTATAAAGGAGTCATTCTTTTTTCAAGGAGTTTAAATTTGGGTGATAAGACTTTTATGTGTGTGTCATATATAAACGTGCATATATATAATATATATGACATATAACGTACGCATACAATATATAATATTTAAAATACATATTTATAAATATCTATATAATTGAAATAATATTGCAATTTAGTGTATGATTGGTTGGTACAGGCGTTAAGAATTCTGAGAGGGTAGGTGATTCCTTGAGAAAAGATTTATGTTACCTGTATAAATAGATTTGTTTAGTTGAGCCAGCTTAAAGGGTTTAGAAAGAGAGTGGAGTGGAGTGAAGGCTTCCTTTTTTCTGGGAGGACAGTTAATTAACTAACCATACTTGCTTATAGTGAGGAACACTATAGTGACAAGTTTGGACCAAAACATTGGGAGTGGAGGTCCTTAGATCCCAGGCCAGGAAGCTTAGAGAAGGTGTTGACGAGTTTACCCTGGTGGAGCTTTCAGAAGGTTGATCTGGATGGCGGTGCCCAGGATACATCGGGGCTGGGAGAAGAGGACCACCAGCTAGTGGTTCTTACAGCACTGTGGTTCTCAGTGTTTTCCCAACCTCAGCTGATACGAGGATGGATATACGTGCTCATCAGAGAGCGTGCTCATCAGAGAGCGTTCCTCCCAGTGACACTGCACTCACAGGAGGAGAGATTTGCATCACAGGCTGGAATGGATGGGGAGAGGATGGCATGTGACTTAAGAACACAAATTACTGTTAAAATTGTTAAGGTTTCATGCTACAAAAGCCTGAACGCACTTTGAAAGCACTTGGACTGGGAATGAAACTGAAAGCAAACTATTGAGAAACAAAAGAATTGATGGTATTTGGCAGTTGAGTAAATGTAGAGACTAAGAGAAAAAGATGAGTCAGGTGACTTTGAAAGACCAAGCCTAGGATATGACTTGCCCCGAAGTGTAGTACAGTGACTGGCGTGGAGAAGGGTGCTCAGTACAGTATTTGTGACATTTAAGCATGGCACAGGACCTATTAGTTGCTAATGTAATTGTGCTACTAGTAACAGGCGCTCTAAAAGAATACTTTGCTTTCTCTAGGAGTTTATGGAAACACTTCCGAGCTGTGAGTCTTTGTTTATTTTTGCTGATATTCCCTGCATATATGGCCTATATGATTTGCCAGTTTTTCCACATGGATTTTTGGCTTCTTATCATTATTTCTAGCAGTATTCTCACCTCTCTTCAGGTAAGCCTTGAAGAATTAATTAACTTTATATAATAACTGATTTTCTAATTTTTCCTTCTAGAAAAGGAGTTAAACTGTTTCAAGATTAATAATTATAAGCGGCCTATTTAGGTGTGCTTCCCATTCTCTTTACTAGAATACATTACAATTATTTGAGCATAGGAGTCAGAAAGGAGGTTATTAAAATACTAGACCTATGTCCCTCTTTTATTTTTTATCAAGGTAATTAAACTTTGCAGTTTCTTTTCAGAATGGTATGATACAGACATGTTATGTAAGTAACTGTAAAAGATTTTACAGTTCATTTGGAGCACAGTTTTTTAGTATATACCTACTCAAAAATATCCACGGGTTTATGATTTTGTGTGTGTGTGTGTGTGTGTGTGTATAGGTTTATACACGTACACATATATATATATAATGTTTGTATATTACAGACCCGATATATACTACACACCACACACACACACACACACAGACACACACACACACACAGACACACACACACACCTCATATTGACCTGGAAATGAATCTTATTGAAACTTGAAGATGGATCTTTGCGGCCTGATTAGTAAGAAGTAAAAACAAATATAGCACTGGCAATAAAGATTTATTCATTGTTCCTTATAGAAGAAAAGGTTCCTTTAAGTTGAGGAACAAGTATGACTACAGAATTAGGAAAATGCAGATAGAATTTTGATGGGTTTTGGCAACCTAGGGAATAAGGGGAAGGGATGAGTCAGGGAAAACTAATTACTAATCAGAATCTTTTAGGGAAGTTATGTCTCAAGGTATGACTTCTTGGTTTCTAATACCTGGATTACTGAGATCATCCCCATTTTAATTGCATCATTGTCTCCTATACATATTAACATGGCATCCTAAAAGTATTAGCAGTGTGTTATTGTTTAAAGTCTATGAAAAATGTTTCTTAGTGATCATATTGTTTTAATATACTTTTTTTTTTTGACAGGTTCTGGGAACACTTTTTATTTATGTCTTATTTATGGTTGAAGAATTCAGAAAAGAGCCGGTGGAAAACATGGATGATGTAATCTACTATGTGAATGGCACTTACCGCCTGCTGGAGTTTCTTGTGGCCCTCTGCGTGGTGGCCTATGGAGTCTCCGAGACCATCTTCGGAGAATGGACAGTGATGGGCTCCATGATCATCTTCATCCATTCCTATTATAATGTGTGGCTTCGGGCCCAGCTAGGGTGGAAGAGCTTCCTTCTCCGCAGGGATGCTGTGAATAAGATTAAATCGTTACCCCTCGCTACAAAAGAGCAGCTTGAGAAACACAATGATATCTGTGCCATCTGTTATCAGGTAACTCGCACTGTAAGAAGCCATTTGGGCGGGGCTCATGTGATGTATCCCTTGGGGCTTTAACCACATTAACTGGGTTCACGTTAAATTTCCAGGCAGAATTACCCCCTGGGTGCAAAGAAAGTGGGCCTCAGAAACTAGGAGACCTGATAAAAGAATTTCCATTTTATTTCTAAATTAAGTTTTTAACTTAGTCCCTCAAATTCTAATTGATTGTTATTTTCAACATTGCTCACCCATAAACAAAGGAAAAACAGGTCAGGTGTACTTTATATTTTACTCCTGAATAAATTTACACACACATATATATGTACTATCAAATATATACTATCAATCAGGAGTCAGCAACTTCTGAAAAGTGGTGTGCCAAGATTCTGACTCTTTTCCTTCTGGTATTCCCAAGGTGGGGAAGGAAGTATTCATTTACTTTTTGTAGGTGGAGAGAGTACATGCCCACTTGTGGGTAGATGGATATCTGAGGTGGGTACAAGCCTCTGTGTGGGTTGGGGTGCAGGGAGGTATGGTAGAGGCAACCAGTTGGTGGACCATTGCAATTGGGCTAATAGCATCTTTGGCATATGTGCCATATATAGTTGATGGTTGCCTTTTATTAAAAAGTGAAAGGTGGTATTTAAATCAGCTTCAAAATATAACAACAAAAAATAGGTTGAGAGTTTAGTCACCAGTCACCTGTGCAAGAGGATGGTTGAGTAGCAGCTTTTACAGCTAAGCTGTACTCTTGAAAGCGTGGACAGAAATTACGGCTACAGCAGAACTTGTTCCTTTAAAATCTCTCTTGGAGTGTGGGCTGGTGGAATAAAACTAGATAGTGGGCAGGAGTATACAGCGGGTGTTCTTTCTCCAAGGCTGCTTTATAGTTTACATAGTGTGTGCATGTATTTGTGTGTTTAAGACGATCTAGAATCAGCATTTTTTTCTAAGAGTAGATTGCAACTGCAACTTTTTGTTGTTACTAGAATATACTTTTGGGTACTAGCAGAATAATGTTTTCCAGGTTGTTTTTGTATATGAGGGGACTGAGGCATAATGTAGATTCCCCCAAGTTAAGGGGTCATCATTTTAGTTCTGGCTCCTCGGTGCTTGGTACCTTGTTGTACGCAGAGTGCAAAGCACAACAAAGACAGATTCATGGCACATCAGCTTCAGCACGTATGTCTTAGTCTATCTCTGGGACTGAAGAGTCCTTTTTTGTATTTCCTGTTGTCACATCACTTTTTTTGAGGTGCTCGAACTACCTGCGAATACCACACAAAAAAATGAAAGTCAAAATGCTTAAGTTCCCAGCTGGCTGCTTTTCCTTGGATGGCTTTCTGCTTAAAAGTTGACTCCCAGATGTTACCAGCTCTTGGCAAGGAATTTCTGTGATAGCCACAACTCCCTTTTTTGGGACTTTAAACAAAACTAATGGTTGAGTCACCAGATGTATGTTCTTAAATTTAAACTTCATGTCCTCAGCCGTCCCTCCCCAAATATATCTTAAGCAAGAATATTAATGCAAAGTATACCACCTCATGTTCCAGTGGTTATTGAAATCGAGTGTGTATAAAAGTCACAGAGGTGGTTTGCTGTAAATGTAGATTTTGTCATCTTCAGCTTCCTGGTTCCATAAGTCTGGGGTGGCCCAAGAATATGCACGGTATCAAACCCTCCAGGTGATTCCGATGCAAGTTGAGAAACACTGGCTTATACAGACCATGTCTTCAAAATCGGATATGTACCTTGTCCCTAATGAATTTTCACTTCCTTGCCAATACCCTGGTATTATGTAGCTGATTTTGTGTCCTTGCTGATAATCTCGTCATGGAATAATCTTCAACTGTTGAAGCATAGCTGGAAAAGTCCTGTCTTCATTATATTTTCTGAGGTTCTCATTGTACTCAAGCCATCCTGATGGAGACCCAGAAATCATACTCTGCAGTTGTGTAACCCTCATGTTGCATACAAAGCGGAACCCAGTTAAGAAGGTGGTTTCTTCCTCGTTTTTGGTTTTCACTTATTTTTAAAAATTAGCGAGTGGTTCTTGCATTATTTGTATAAAGGGGTCTCTGATGACAAGAGCAATAATACTAAAATATAAAATGAGTTTCATTCCAAGATCTATATTACAAATTTTCTATGAGTAATTTGTGGGAAAGAAATGTTACAACTATTACTTTTGGGGGTAGCAGCAAAGATTTTAGATAATAGACACTTAGGAGGTATCTTCTTTTCCTCCCTTTTAGGACATGAAATCTGCTGTGATCACGCCTTGCAGTCATTTCTTCCACGCAGGCTGTCTCAAGAAATGGCTGTATGTCCAGGAGACCTGCCCTCTGTGCCACTGCCACCTCAAAAACTCCTCCCAGCTTCCAGGGTTAGGGACAGAGCCGGTTCCACAGCCTCATGCTGGAGCTGAGCAAAACATCGTACTTCAGGAAGGTACTGAACCCCCAGCTCAAGAGCGTCCTCGAGGGGCTGGGATGCAAGAAGGTTCTAGGGACAATAATGAGTGCACTGCCAGCAAATCAGATAGCCAGGAAGGGACTTGTGAGCCCAAGGAATATCCTTCTAGTGCAAAAGATGGAGCATGTCCTGTTGAGGTGAGCCCAGAAGAAAAGCAGCAGGAGTAGCGCTGTGGTACTCTGGAGGGGCATTCACACCCAATGGAATTTGCGCTCAGATTTGAGGAATGAATGTAGGAAGTGATGAGGTAGGAAACTTGACATTCCATGGATCTAATCCAGCAGTACTGTCAGTGGAGACCACCTGCTTTCATGCCCTTGACATTGTGGGAGAAATTTTGCAATGTATGCTAATCAAAATATATTTATATATCCTATGCTGATGTTTTGTAGAGGTTTGCCAAGGAAATTCAACCTCAACAACTTCAGAACTGCCCCTGATATGTAAGGGATAAGTAAAATCAGATCTGAGTGTCTGAAAGGCGCTAAAGAAAGGAGGATAAAGAGCATAAGGACAACATGGGAAGAAGCAGGCAGAAGTGCAACTGACATTTCACTTCTGTGGGACAGGATCATTCTTATTACAGAGTATGAGTAGTGACCCACCCCTTTTTCCACCCATTTCCCTCAGTTAATTGGAACTCATTCGGTGATTATTGAGTTTTGTACAGCACTGATGGAAATCAAAGATGTCAAAGGGTTGATTGTATTCCGAAACTGAAGCACGCTCATACTTCGTATGTGCTTTAGGGGAGGGGTGGGTGGGCACTTGGGCCTTGCGGGTGCATTCATGTAATCTGAGACTCTTGAATTTTCTGATGGAGTCTTCAATATTTTGATGTATATGAGACTTTTGTTAATATTTGTATACTGTGTTGGCTGTGTGAAGTAAACTAAAACTCTAATGAACACTTTGGAGTCCACGGTAGTGTGGGAGGCCAAAGTGGGAAGGGCTTTAGGGCGCTGATAAAGGCCTGACGTGTACTTTCCAATCCTGTGTAATGTTTAATTCTTGCAACTGAATCAAAACAGTGTTAAATTATGGCAATATTTGCACTTTGGGAATGAGTACATAACTGTATGATCACACTCTGCAAATGCCACTTTTAAAGCTGTTAATAGACTTTGCACCTTTTCTTTGTCAAGGATGTGTCATATTTAAATTTTTACATTCATCATGGCTATAGGTAGAACTGGGGGGGGGAATGTAATTTTTTTATGGGAATTTTGATATGAAAAGAAACTAGTCATTTATTTATACAATAGGCTTGGCTCCAAAAGTGTTTTTCAGACTTGGTATTATTCCTAATGTGGGACGTGACTTTATTTTATTTTTAGTAGCAAATTTGGATGTAGACTGACAGACATAGCTGAATGTCTTAATAAATTTAAATTTGAAGATAACTGTTTTCTTCCTGTGATTATTGTTGTTATTGTGTTTTGTTGAAATTCTCCTCTTAGGAGGTTTTTCTTTTTATCCAGCTGGGCTTCTTATATTTTGGTCCCTGTCAGAAATGCCCTGGAGATGGCAAAACACTTTGATTGGCAAGGGCTAACCCTGTGACGTCTTCTTTACCAGTGGCAGCTGACCTAGCTCCGCAGCAGAAGTATCTGGGAAGCTTTTTAAACAATTACACTATCTTGAACCCCACTTCAGACCTACTGAATCAGCTTTTGGGGGATGCCTAAGAACGTGCATTTAAGAGCTTCTTGGGTGATTTTGCCCAACGGAACTGACACCAGCACAATTTTACGTTTAGAAAAGAAATGGCTCGAGTAGAATTTCTCCCCAGGTAGAGCTGGAGGTTTCCCACCATCCTTGTGAGTCCTTAGGCAGAAAACAGAGCAGATGGCTCCCTCTAGTGGTAGTCAGGCTGTTCACAGACCTAGCTGTGATCTCTGATTTAAAAAACGTTCTTTTCAGCCTTTGTGTAAAAGGTACATGTTCGAATAGTAAACTTTTTGGTGCCTTTTTTGAAGGCATAAAACTGCAGACAAAGTGGCATAAAATTGCGGATAAAGTGAAATCATTTATGGCATGGTGAACTTGGCCAGCCTTTAGAATTGTTTATACTTCTGACCAAAGAACTCTCATATAGACTAAGGAAAAGTACTCAGGTATCTTAATAAAAGTAGAGACTTCTTTGGCATGAAGTTTCACTTATAATACACTTCTTTATCTCCTAATAGCACAGGGACCCCAGCTCTGTTTAGCAAGTCAGCTCAGCAGCCTGGTCGACAAATAATACTATCAGTGTGTATCCTTTTGTTTCAGTCAGGAGAACTATCTTATGTTGTAGTAACGACAGAGGTTTATGTCTCACACACGTTGCATATGTGTCTGTTTGCAGGTTGGCAGGGGTGCTCTATGCAGTGCAGACACTCAGGGATCTACGCTGATGGAACAGCCACTGAACCTTGCTGATGGTCTTGGCAGAGAGAAAGGGCTCTGGAAGGCTGTACGTTAGCAATGGCGCGCTCCTCCCAGCAGGGGGCGCATGTCCCTTCTGCTTCCCACCCTGTGGCCAGAGCTATGGCCCCACCAGCACAGTAGGATGCAGTTCAGGCTTTTCTTCTGTGGCCTAGAAAGAACATACTAGCAGTTCTGATGATGACCACCCCTCAGTTGAAGCAACACCTAACTTTAGGAGCTCAAAATATATCAGCTGAGAACCTCTGACTTCATTTGTTCCTTGTTGCAATATGCTGGGACGGTAGCATTGGATAATGCCATTTGTCTTTCAGATTTCTGTTTTTCAGCCATTTTTGTAAGTTTCCAACACACTGCCCAACTTTTGACCTAAGAAGAACACATAAAGTTTAGCTACCTCATTTGTACTACTGAAGAGAAAACAAAATATTTAGATTTCCCTTCTATTATACTTGATCAAATTGAGTGAGAAACTATCGCATCCCTTATGAGCCCTTTTTAGGCCACTTTTCCTGTCCACATAATGATTTCCACTATTTTTCAGACTGTGTACATATTTTCACCCACGATCACTTTTGTCTTAAAAACTTTTTATTACCTTATGAACTTGGACACCAAAGTTAGTACTAAACAGTCTAAACCGTCATACTACCGTGGTTCCCCGAAAATAAGACCTAGCCAGACCATCAGCTCTAATGTGTCTTTTGGAGCAAAAATTAATATAAGACCTGGTCTTATTTTGCTATAAGACGGTGTATAACAATATAATTAATATAATACCGGGTCTTATATTAATTTTTGCTCCAAAAGACGCATTGGAGCTGATGGTCCAGCTAGGTCTTATTTTCAGGGAAACACGATAGTTAACACATATTTCTAGTGAGTGGTGTTTTTCATTTTATAAAACTTGTCCTAGTGATCTAAATCTAGCGGTTTGCACAGTATGTCTCCAGAGGTCTGATTTTCAAGCATTGGACTGAACGTGACGCTTCCTGCGGTCCCTCAATAGGGCTTCCATATTTGCTCTGAAATATGCCATGTTTTCATGAGCATTTTACATCGACACACTGCTTTCCTGAAAGGTTTTAACATGTCAAATTGTGAATGTAGTTGATTCATAGAGAAGGAAAAATTTTGTGGTTTCTCAGATTAAAAGGGAGGGTTTTGTCCATGACTGTGTTAATGGGACAGGAGCCTTATTAAGTATCAATAAGTTGTGTGCCAATTTTGAAAAAAAAAAAAAAAACACCTGTAAGAAACAAATTTTACATTCTGTTGCTTCCACTTTGGTTTTCATAAAAATAGAGATTTTAAATAGGTTCTAGATTTGAAGAAAGATTTTAGAATTGTGTCACATTGAAAGTAGGAATTACAAGGTTTTTATTCATGCTAAATGACTTTTCAAAATACTTTTTTTAACTGCATATTTTTTAACACTGCGTATTACCTGGGACATTCAGTATTTGAAAAGCATAGAAATCACCGATAATCTCACTTTTAGAATTAGTTTTTTCAAGTTACTTTTATATTGGGTGGTAGCAGAACCCATTGACAAGCACACCCACACACCCAGAGGCATTTCCACTTCTCTTTTTAAAATCAACTGCTTATCATTCCGCTTCTGAAATTCAAATAGATTCCAGTTTTGTAATTTCATCAGTTAAGGCACACCGGTTTCTACCTCCTTTGAAGACAGGAAACTGACATTTAACAATAGGGATTCATCTTACAGGAAGTACTTGCTTAGAAAATAATCAAAAATACTAGGGCCCGCTTATGGAAACAGCCGTTCTTGTGGCCCCTCAGAAACTGCCTTTCTCAACCCTAGTGGGTTCGGCGTTCCGTTGCAGTATATGGGCAAAGTTGAAAGTCAAGGTAGGACATTCCTAGTGAAGACTGAAAACCCTGCTGTCAATTACAAGGCTGGCATCCTGCTTGTTTTCCTTGGTCTTCCCAACAGTGACACTGCTGTTCTCTTTCTATTTTTTAATGAATGATGGCAATTTGACCCTTACTTTTTCTTTCTGTTCCTAATAGATACAAGCAACTCCTTGTTTTCATATTGTTTTGTATGTTCTAAGGTAAGACAGTATGGCTTCTGACTTCCTGGAAATAATCATCTCCATGAATGTAAAAGAAATGCTGAGCCAACTCTAGATGGAATATTCTGTTCCTTTCCAAATGAGAACTTGCCAAACTGAAGTCATTTCTCTGAGTGGCGTCAAGCCTGCTAGTTTCCTTTGACAATCCTTTATTAGTCCCTTTGGATTTAGGGAAAGAGGCATTGGGAGGGGTGAGAGGAGCCTTGACTCAAAAAGCAGGAGCTCTGAGCTATAATTTTTATTCCCTTTCAAGCTGTGTGATACTTGGCTAACCTTTGTTTTTCTGGGCTTCAGCCTCATCTGAAAAAATGATCTCCGAGGTATTGTTCTGTTCTGAAGATTTTGTCCATCTGTATTAATCTTTACCACAGACTAGGTGATGAATCTCACATATATTTTTATGTGCTATGCAAATGTTAAACTTAGCTAAGGTTTGATTCACCACTGTGTTGCCAGTGCCTGGCTCAGGGCAGGCCTCTTAAGTATCTAGTGAGTGAACAAATGAACTTAGGATGTGGCTCCTTGTAGAAACCCTGTAATTCAAAAGTGGCAGAGAGTGTTGTTCTAGAGGCAGAGAGCAGAACATTACATGCCAGCTAGATGAAGTCATTTCTGTGAGTGGTTTTTGATGGTCTCACTGAATTCAGATACCGAACTTGGAGCTTCTAGAACAGAGATTACAAATCTGGGGCATACAGGTGAAATCTGGGCTGATGAATTTTGCTTTGTTTTATGGTTTGGCCTCAGTGGTGCACTTTAAAATGATATTTTCAAAAACATTTGAATTGGTTGCCAACCATTTAAAAAATTGCAAGCTTATACATACAAACTCAATTTTCCAGCTTCTCTTGGAAAATTGGAAGAGCCGGCTGCATGAAGTTACTCATTCCTGCCTGGTAACAGTTGACAGGAGCTGAGGTGGGTCAAGTAGGATTTCTAATTCACCCGGGTCCCCTCCCCACCACGGCCTGCTTTTGAAAATTACATTGTTGTCAACAAACTCTTTTTTTTTTTTTTGCATAAGAGATGCTGTGGTTACTGGGCAAGTTTGGCTTCTCATTTAGTGCAATTGTAAAGTGCAAACATTCTGCATTGATTGAAGTGAAAAATATAAGAGAACCAGAAGCAATGTAGATAAATCTGATGTTCATTTGTGAAAGTGTAGGGTCTATTTTCATTTTTCTGTAATTACCGTAGTTCAGTTAAAAAAAATGACCTAGTGTTTTATTGGAATCCGTTTTCAATTTAGGTCTGTGTCTGAATTTTGCACTCTTGATACCGCCAAATTGTTGCATGAACTTAGGCCAGTGTTTCTCCATCTTTGATGGTCTTTGGAAGCAGGTGGGAAGCATACAGAATCCTGGGCCCGACCCCACAGATTTTGTTTGGGTAGGTTTGGGATGGAGACAGCATCTGTTACCTTTTTACAAATTTTGCCGATGATTCTGATCCCACGGAGATGTGAGAACCTTTGATCTAGAGCAAATATTCCTGCTCTATTGATGAGAGGGTGTTCCTTGGTTTTGGAAATACTGCTTATGGAAGAAGATTCTTAGAGAAGAAATACACATGAAGACATTTGCCCCTGAGGAACATCTGTGGTTAAGGATTGCAGCAGGTTTAACAGCTTTTACAGGGTTTCTGCAGTGGAGTAGCAAAGCCTGCCCAGTACATCAGTGCCAGGTGCACGCGTGAGAT
The DNA here is from genome assembly GCF_964194185.1 of Rhinolophus hipposideros. Lineage (NCBI taxonomy): Eukaryota > Metazoa > Chordata > Mammalia > Chiroptera > Rhinolophidae > Rhinolophus > Rhinolophus hipposideros. The sequence goes on along the minus strand of NC_138069.1, from coordinate 29,803,484 downwards.
CTGGCCTAGTCTACCGACCGTTTGGGTTGACTAACCACCCAGAAATGTCTGAAACTATATTTAAAGGTAAAACATTGTCAGTTTTTCCCACAAGCATACAGAACTAAAGAACCATAGAATTCTGGAAATAAACCAGCCTTTGGCGATCTGTCAGTGTGATACATTTAGAATCCAATATGAAGGTACAATTAATAATGCACCCTTGTAGGACATGGACTTTGAGGGTCTCCTGCCAACCACCCCTGGCATTGGGTTAGGGGACCAATGTGTACATGATCATTCTCACGGAATCACCCAGTCCTTCTAGTGACTACTACCATGGGATTAAAGAGACTTAAACAGAACTAAGGAACTGTCTCCCCTCTCTCCCCCTTAGGGTTTGAGCCATGGCCCTTTGAACTCAGTTTTCAAGTTAACTGAGCTCATGGTTCTTGTTTTTTATAGATCTGACATGTAAATCCAAAACTAGCACGATGTTCTTTTTTTCTGATATTCTCCAACAAAAGAATAGCTGATACTTGCCTTGTGCCAGGTACTCTTTTAATCCCTTTACAAAAAAATAACTTGCTTACACTCACCCGCTGAGGTAGGTATTATCATCCCTATTTTCTAGATGAGGAAACTGAAGCATAGAGGAGTTTAATGATTTGCTCCAAGTCCAAAGTGGTAAGTATTTGAACCCAGGAAGTTTGGCTTCAGAGTCGAACATTATAATGTGTGCCTATTCACAGGCACGTTGTTTTCAGAATTTTTCATTCTTATACTTCAAGTCAGAGATGGTGGTTAGAAAAGACATCTTAGGGACTGCTTCCTGTAGATATCGGTGGGCTGGGTACTTTGCAGGTTTCATTCGTTCAGTAGCCACCACAAATGATCTCTGTTAAACCCCAACTCTATTCTTTGACACGGGCAACTGGTATTTTCTCAGTTCTATGTCAAGTGTTGTAGAAACAGCTTCAACCAGTATCCCACCCTACCTCCTCCCCATCCCCAATTAGCTTGCCTTCCCTATGTCCCCATGGCATCTAATCAACATGTTTGTAACTCCTAGGTACTAGACATGAGCTCAACGCCAGGCATACTCCCTGCCTTCCTAGAGCTCTCATAGTGCATTTGGAAGACGCACCATCAAATAAGAACAATGAAGTGGAATGATAGGGAGCCCATCTTCTCTATTTGCCCGTGCCTGCTCATGAAGTCTATTATGCATAAGACCGAAGTGACTAAGGAGGGGTTTAGGCTTTTTGCTCCTGGATTCATTTTCTACCAGTCGTGAGAAAACATTCAATATTTAAAATTGAAATATTCTTGCCTTCTATGAGGCATGTTTTTTTCCACCAAAGACCAGCTTTATCAGCATTGTGGAGCCAGGTTCTTAGAGAGAGTGCCCTAGTGTAGTGGCTGACAAACTTTGCTGCACATTGGACTCCCCTGGGCTGGGGGAGACCTGGGCACCAGGATTTGGGGAATCCCTAAGGGATTCCTGTGTCCACCAAAGTCTGGGAATCATAGGATCGAAGAGACCAGTGCTTTCTGCTGCTCTGTCACTGACACTGTAGACAGATGTGATGGGCCTGGACCTTTGTAACCAGTGGCCCTGGATCGTGGCATGGTTTCCCCAACCCTGAACCTGTAAACACGTTTTCTTGATCGTCTCTTGAATCAGCCTCAGGCAAGTTGATCTCTGCTGTGCTGCCAACCTGTGGGCTCAGACTTGGCAAACTGGCACCTGGGGCCTGAATCTGACTGGCAAAACTGTTTCGTTTTTCTTGGACAGTGTTTCTTTAAAAAATGGAGCTACAATTGGGAGATTTACAAAACATCTGGATTCCTGAGTTTTCTGGAAAAATCAGAGATGCACGCCCATCTCCACTGACTGTAATATTCAACAGAAGCTTAGGGGCGCCTGCCCCTTAATCTGGCATCTGTTCTCCCCAGGACCCTAGTTCATCAGGCCCTACCCAGTCCCATCATTTATGTTACCTGTGGCCCCTGCAGGTCACAGGCTCAGGAATTATTCCATTTTGACAGTTGCATTTGCTCATCTTTGGCTGGGTATTGATTACATATACATAGCACCTTCGAGCCATAGGAGCCATAGTTTGCTTCCTGCTTGAACAGTTCCCACCAAGGAAGCACTGATCTCACACACACACACACACACACACACACACACACACCATTTTCCAGGTTTATTATCCCTCCTTTAATCTCTTTTCAGACCACTTCCAGCTCTTACTCCATTTATATCTTTCTGATGGGATAGGGGTAGTGGTATTTTTCAAAACATTGTAAGATGAAGTAGAAACCCAGAGGCACATGGTAGACCAGATTCTCAAATTCAAATGCCTACGGGGGTCACACAGGTAATGTCAAGGACTGAAGTGGGCTGGCTGGGGACTGCTGACACCTGAAGAGCACTCACTTCTTCTGCGAGAGGCAGCCCTCCGCAAATACCCTCTGGAGAATGTACCTCTGGAGAACATCTTGTGACAGTAGGAGTGCTCTGTATCTGCCCTGTCCAAACATGGCAGCCATGAGTCACCTGTGGCTCTCCAGCACTTGAAATGTATCTAGTGAGACTGAGAACTGAATTTTAAATTTAATTTCCATTAAATTTAAATAGCCACATGTCACTGGTGGCTACCATATTGGAAGGAGTTGAGCTGATTACTGCTGAGCAGAAGTGAATGTGGGTCCAGCGTGGCCGCATGTTCCAGAGCATCCAGGAAACCATAGTGTCTGTGAAGTCTCTTCCATTTAATATGTTGGCTCCATTTTTTAAATGGTGTGAAGGCCAAACCAAACAATATTAACGAGATGAATTATGGTCTGTGACCAACCATCAATGCCCTCCACCCATTGGATTAATGAATGGTCAAAGGCAGAGAGAAAAACACCTTGCACATCTGTCAGTGGAAAGCAGAGGGCATAGCTAATGTGTTACTGCTCTTAAATAGAGCATTACTTGCACAAGGAAGGTTTCTGTGTCTGCTCTTTCCAGCCACTGGCCACACAGGGTTATTTAAATTTAAAAAGAAATTTCAAAAATTAAATACTCAGTTTTTCAGTCACATTAGCCATTTCATGTGCTCAATAGCCATGTGTGGCTGGCTAGTCACTACCATATCGGACCTTGGAGGTATTGAACACGGTCATCGTTGCACAAGTCTATTGGACAACACTAGAGCTGAGAGAGTGGAGGAGACAGAGGGAAGAGGGTGGGAAGGGGCATCATGACCGAGGCTAGAGAGATACTTGGGGACAAGGTCACGGGGTCACAAAGGCGCTGGTGCACCAATTAGGACTTTGAGCTGAAGATTTGTCTTTTAGGAAGCCCGTGCTCCTGCTGTGCTGTGTGGAAAATGGATTGGAAGGAGAACAAGAGTGGAATTTAGAGCCCTGATAAGAGGCTGCGGCTGTTCAGGTAAGAGCTGAGGGTGCCCCAACAGTCACGCAGTGTCCATTACCCACTGTCCTCCACGCTTGGCTCAGGACCTCCAGTACAGTCGTCATTTACCGTGCCAGGTATACAACAGCCACTCAAAACAGTTCTGATTCTGCAGACGAGGACGCTAAGGTTCATAGTGGTCAAATAAATTTACCTCACAGACCACGCAGCTGGTTAGTTCCACAGCTATGATTCTCCTCCACAGCTATTTAGTTCCAAAACCTGAGATTATTTTTTATTTTATCTTCCTCTTTGTACAATGCTCTCATCGACGTCCCCCACGTCGGTGAGTCACTCTCTCTAACTGCCATCGCACCAGCATTCCATTTTTTGTTCCATTTACGATGAAGAGAATTATATTTTACAGCATTTCTTTTTTCATAGCCAGCTTCTTCTATTCCACGTTAAGGGTAAGCACAGCTGGTTGGTTGAGTTCAATGCCGGAACCCAACTTAGATAAAAATCTTTTGTATGTGATATTAATTGTGTGAGCTTTTATAAAAATATGTGTGCCTTTGAGGAATTCTTCAGACATCTGGGGAATTTAAACTAGTAAATTATACTAGATTTCCTTGACTAGCACGATAATTCCCTAATGAAAAGAGTGGGGCTTTATCTCAAACTGTGTGTAGCAGTGAAAAGAAACAGCTGAGACTTGCAAATTCTCAAGCCTTTAGGTATAAGTTTACTTGCTTATATTGCTCTTTTTCATTTTTTTAAAGTAAGACTTAAAAAAAATTCCTTAAAACCTTATTTTCCCTTTTTTGGTCATTTTTATTTTGATATAATTTCAAATTTACAGCAAAGTTGCTCGAAGAGTACAAGAACCCCTACGTACTCTTCACCCAGATTCACCAATTAACATTTTGCCACATTTACTTATCAATTTCTCTCTCAACACACACACACACACACACACTCACACGCACACACACGCACACACATTATTTTTTAACCACTTGAGAATAAGCTGCAGACATAATGCCACTTTACCCCTAAATGTTTTGCATTTTCTAAGACAAGGACAGTAAAATGATCAAAACAGAAAATTTACCCCTGGTACAGTATCATCATTTAATTCACAGTATCGAATTCACAGGATTATTCAAATTTCACGTTATCTCACTAATGTCCTTGATAGCCGTCCACAGCTCTTTCCCCCATACCCCACGCAGAATCGAATCCAGAAGTATGCCTAACATTGAGTTGTATCTCTTCAGCCTCCTTGATCTGGAATAATTCCTCCTACTTTTTTTGACTTTCATGACATTTATATTTTTGAGGAAAATAAATAGCTATAGATTATGGATTATGAATGGTATCTAGATTATGTATCGTATATTATAGATGATGTAAGAATTCATGAGTCCATATTAATAAGTACAAACATAAATAAATAAGAGCAAAGGGAAAACTCTTCTTTCAGTAACATGATAACCAATAAAAATGTAGAAAGGAATGACAGAATTAGAGAAATATTTGATTCAGGCAAGAATTATCAATGAATAGTAGAAGTAGCAAATGAAAGTTTGAAGAGGAAATGCATATTAATATACCTTCAAAATACTGCTCCACAAATCAGTTATTGATTAGAAAGCAAAGGACAGTCACTGAACAGTGGGGTAATCTGGTAGATAGCGTGTTAACCAAGTAATCAAAGTTAAATCACCAAAAATGGGACAAACCATCATCATCTGCTTCTTGATATGATGCACTAAGGGAGAATACAACTTTACTTTGGTGGTATTCCTGTTAAAAATAAATCTATTCATGAGGAAACAAACAAACCCAAACAGAGATATTGTACAAAATAAGGTTTGCTTTTTAATGACCAACTTGCATTATCAAAGAACACCACTAGATGTCACTGTGGTTTAGCAAATTGCAAAAAATACTAATTTTGGTAAAGAATATGAATTCCTTTGTGGCCTACCTCTTTACTTGGATACCTTTGCAGACTGGACACATTTAGCCAAGTCCAACACATATAGCTTTTGAGAAGCCTGCAAGTTAAATAATGGTGAAAGCCATGGAGAAGGACACAGACTTCTTGGGTTCATACCTGTCTCTGTCATACAAACTGTAATGTGGAATCCTGATAATTTCTACCCTGTCTCTGGACCTTGGTTTCCTCATGTGTAAAATGATATTTGAATTGCCTGCTCCTAATATCTTTAATCTATGATTTTAAACTAATATTTTCTTAACTAAAATCATTCCAGTACCCTTGGTAAGATTTTCGCCCAACCATGTTAGACCCACTATTGGTTTTCTTTGTTTTTGTCTTTCACCCAGTACTCTAATTGATCTAATGTTTATCTTTAAGTTGACTCAGTTTTTAAAAATGTAAATAAAGAAAAATAATTTATAGGCTGACCACAAATGGAAACCAGTTAACTTCCCTTAAATAGAAGGTAACCACAAAAATAAATATAAGAAAAACAATTGGAGCTAGAAGCTATTGTCTGCCAAAGGCTCAAAGCTTCTGGCCAGCTCTTTTTGTTTCCTTTTTTAAGCGAGGTGTGAAAGAGAAGTCGAAGACACACTAGCCTTGAGACTTTCCTTTTGATGTAAGCAAAAGAATTGAGACTGAGAACAGAAGAACTTTCTGGCTTTGCGGTTCAGTATTATTTAATTCTGTATCCACAAAACTGACCACAATATTTCATATACCATCTACAACCATGTTTTCATAAGCTGTTCTAAGTTTTAGTATTCTCTCCCTCCTTTCCTTCCTTTCTTTTCTTCGCTCTTTTTCTTAATTCTTCAATATTTCTAATAGACCAGAAAGTGTGTGATTAGGAATCATACATTATTCATCTTTTTCTTCAATCTGTATTTGAGCTTTCATTTTATTTTGATGTTCCTTTCAGTTTAGTTTCAGTTTAACTCCCTTTAGTGTTTATTTAAATTTGCTTTTATATTCAGTCTTCTTCCATTTAAAATGCTCACTCCCTTTTAAACAGAGGAGATGATACATATCCCTGTGCTGTCAATGTCGAAGCAATTATGTGCCACCAAATGGCTTGTGATTTGGCATCTTCTCCTGATAAAGGCTTATGATAGATAGGATGTGGCAGAGGTCAGGAATTCTGCTGAGTACAACCTGAGGGGATGCTTCAAATTGCTTGAGCTTTATCCAAATCCCCTAGGACACAATCAGAAAACTGGTCCCCTTCAATTTTGGTGCAGAGGTTTTTTGCTTCATTCTTCACAGAGATTCAGAGTGAAGACGTCTAAGGCTGAGCCATTTAATTGCAAGCTTTACTCCCTAACATTAGTGTAGCTTTTTCCTGCTTTGTATAATCTATTATAATTACTAATTTGCTGGCCGCAATTAGCATAGGGGGTTTTATAGGAGTTGAGACAATTTCTTAGCTACCCAATGTTACTAAATAATTTAAAAAGGGGAAGGCCAAGAATTTCCATCAAATATGTTTTGTTTTCTTAATGCCCGTGTCACCATTTAGGAAAACCATTAGAAGGTAAAAGAACCAGGAAATGCATAAAGATCGATACACCAATTATTTTCTGCATTATAGTTATTTTTTCATAATTTCCTTTTCTTGGCAAGGTGGATTTAATTTGCCATTAGAAGCCGAAAAGCTGAGAGGTCAATTTCACAGTTCAGCAAAACAGAATGCTTTTTGTCTTGCACGAAACACGGTTCCTATCTGCAAAAACTTGAGAGATTTCTTCTCAGAGGAAATTTGCATAAAAGGTTGATCATGAATCAGTAGAAACTCGTTTTCTATACCAAATTCTGTAGAACTGTACTCTTACCACTCACCCACCCCAATTCAGAGTAAGGACACCTGTTTTTTATTGGTTGGTTTGTTTTTGTGTTTTTTCTCAGTGTTCATTGCTGTACATATACTGAGATTCAAACCAGGGTGAGCAGATATTATAAGATTTCATGAGACACACTAATGATACTGGTGAAGAATCACATATGAAGCATGATCGTTTTCTGGTGAGAGACTTACTTGAGATTTGCTAAAGAATTCTTCAGGTTTCCTCCAGCCCCATTTGTTTCTGTTGCTGATTAATGTTTATGATTTCATTATCCTCTTTATGTTTACTTTATGGTTGTAGCCCCCAACGTTCACTCAATTGTTTTACTATGTGTTGACATAAGTCTTAATGGATGACAGTATTCTGGCAGAACCTCCTTCCAACGTTTGCTGAATATCTCTAGTAAGTGTATTTTGAGCCCATTTCTGGAGCGATATCCCCAGTATATCCCCACGGCTGCAAATTATACTTTATCTCATTGTTTTAAAGTGTCTACAGCCAATATGTCTATTTAAGATACGGAGCCAAATATTGTCTTCCCAGCATCTATAACTATTGATTCCAACGAGAGAGGCCTAATTATATTTGTGCTTATCTTAGGACCACAGCATCGAAAGAGGCTTTAAAGAGCCCTCATCCCATTTGGGGCTTGAGTCCCCACTGTATCAGCCTTCTGCGTGCAAGTAATAGAAACCAACTCTGGGCAAGTTAAACCAAAAACGGGTATTCATTGTATTAATAAAAGGTCGCTCATGGAATTTGAAAACAGGAACCAAAAACAAAACAGCCAAAGAACCAGGCTCTGCAGGGTCAGAAATCATACTGATTCTGGGGCTCTGGGTACCAGATGCTGATGGGCAGTGTCTTTAAGTGTTACCCACTGGTGACTTCAAGGGGATGCTGGGGGGAGCTTTAAACTGCCTCCAAACCCCAATTCTTAGTCCAGGCAGTTGAGACTTCTGATCCTTTTTCAAAATGCTATGCAGAGGTGGTTTAAAGTGGTCCCCCGAATCTTGCCCTCCACCACGTTGCCAGTCCCATTCCTTCTCCACAGAAAGCATAAGGCTACCACAGAAACAACCACTAGGGGCATCAGCTTTGCGTTGTCTCCCCGACTCCACCCTCTTACCACTGCAGAGAAGAGGGTGCTGAGGGAGGGAGTCTGGGTCATTCTAAGTCACGATGTGACCACCCTTTGTCCAGGTTTATTGTTAAGTCAAGGCTGCCACGATAGAGGAGAGGTAATTCCCCACCAGGGAAACTGGAGGCTGTTCTTCAAGGAAGGAGGAATAGCCAGAAAACATGTGCCGTCTAACCTTGCTAAGAGAGTGACACTTCCTGTCACACGGGCCATGCTCACTCCTCCAGTAGCTGTTGATGGTAGTCGTACTAATGGTGGAGTTAATATAGGGTTGCCAAATCTGTTTTCCAAGAAAGAGTGGGACATGTAGATTTTTTTTTTAACCTGGAGCTGTTTTTAAAAGCATTATTAAGGTATAATTTAAATGTAATATACTGTACATATTTAAAGTGTAATATTGGATAAATTTTGACATACATATGTACCTGTGAACCAATCATTTTATATACATATATAGTTTAATAAATGGTTATAAAGTGAGCATTTGTTAACCTCCAGATCAAGAAATAAAATAGTATTGGCACCCCAGAAACCATCCCTGCACCCGTGTATCCATTTCCAACCACAACCCCTTCCTTCTCCATGAGGTAGCTACTCTCCTCACTTATGTGACAATCATTCTCTTGCTTTTGTTCATAGTATTACCACCTATACACCGGGTAGTTTAGTCTTGCCTGAACTTGGAACTAGATGTAACTAGAATGAAACTGTATTGCTTTTTGCACCCTGATTATTTCAATCAAGGTTATGTGTTTCAACTTCTAATTTCTGGCATGATGGAGTGGGGAGGATGACAAATCTTATCCTTAAAAAAAACAAGCGTTAAGTTGGTCAAAATATCAGAAACAACTGTTTCAGTGCTCTGGAAATTGACCGAAAGCATACCACAATCTGTTGTTGTTTCATGGGTATAGACATTTAATTTTACAAGATGAAAAAAGTTCTGGAGATTGGTTATACAACAAAGTAAATATACTTACATTACTGAACTATACACTTAAAAATGGTCAAGAGGATAAATTTTATGTTATGTATATTTTATTACAACTTTTAAAAAAGGGGAAAAAGCTTGTGTGGAGAACACAAGACTTTAACACTTGTCACGACACCTGTATAAACACAATGCACCCCCAATTTTTTTAAAAAAGAGAAGTACACCTGTTGAATTAGCCATTAAAAATATTCCCACAGAGAAAGGTCCAGAACCAGATTATTTTTACTGGAAAATTCTATCAAGTATTTAAAGAAGAAATAATATCAATCCTTCACACACTTTTTCCAAAAATAGAACAGGAAAGAACACTTCTAAACTCATCATATGAGGCCACTGTTATCCTGTTAGCAAAACTAGACAAAGACCTCACACAAAAAAAGAAAACGACAGACCCATTTCCCTCATGAACATAGATACAAAAATTCTTAACAAAATATTAGTAAGTTGAATTTATCAACATGTAAAAAGGATTATACACTATGACCAAGTAGGATTTATTCCTGGAGTGATAGTTTGGCTTCACATGCATTTCTGTACAGTACATACCTAGGAGTGGAATTTCTGGATTATAAGGTAAAAAATTGTATACCCAATGCCGAATGGCTTTCCAAAATGGTTATACTTGTGAGTAGTTTATGAGAGTTCCTGTATGTATTAGGCAACATGTGGTGTGGTCAGACTTTTTGACTCTTGCTTATTTGATCTTATTCTGGTTTTATTTTGTATTTGCCTGAATCCTAATGAAGGTGAGCACTTTCTTATTTATATAATGGTCATTTGGATGCCTTCTGCATATGTAGGTGACATGCCTGTTAGAGTTTATAAATAGTGATAATAGGTAACATTTTATTGAGTGTTTGCTGTGTGCCAGGCACCATCTTAAGTGTTTCATCTGAATTAATTTTATTATCACAACAGCCCAAGGAGGTAGGTACTATTACTATCTGTATCAACTGCTATTTTCTCTGTCATGATGATGATAATATGATTTTTCTTTTGATCTGTTGTGACGAATTATAGTACGTGATTTTCATTATGTTACATCAACCTCAAAATCGAAGGCTAACCCCTACTTGTTCATGAGACATAATCCTTTTATACTGTGAATTCAATTTGTTAATATTCCGTTCAGAATTTTTAAAAATCTGCGTTAATGTCACATTCCTTTCTCATTCTGTTCCTGTTAGGTTTGGATATTAATATTATTTTTAATCTTCAGTATTCATAATTATTTGATTCCTTTCTTCTACTAGTTTGGAAGTACCACTATAGTTCTACAATTTTTGTTGCATTATTTATGGGTTGAATTGTGTCTCCCCCCAAAAGATGTACTGAAGTTCTAACCCCTGGTACCTGTGACTGTCTGATGCTTTCCAAGCACAAACACGTGTTTCTGGTTTCTGTTGGTTCTGCTAACTCTCATGATGTAATGGTGTTTCCTTCTGTTCCTGCTAATCCTTGGCTGCTTGCTTTCTTTGTCCTGATAAAGTTATTTGTAGGGATAACCCAGTGTTGGCCCAGATACCCTGCCCCTGAGAAGCTTTGCTGGGTGCTTTGTACCTGGGTGCTTTGCTGTCAGAGCTTTGCTCTGTCAGGTGTTTGGGTGCAGTACCAGTAGGAGCCACCTTAAACCATTTCACTATTTGAGATTTCTGAGCCATGTCAGGCTGTGAGTATCTGGGCCTCACCGCCTCCTTACAAATCTTCCTAAGGGCCAATCCGGGGCCAAAAGGCCCCCAGCGTAGGGAAAGAGGGATAGGTTTAGACTACCCTTGGCCTTGATGTTGAAAATGGAGCTCTTTCAAATTCCAGCTTAATGTGAGGAGGTCTCCTAAAAATTTTCACCTTGCATGGGTGTTAAGCCCTGACCTTTGCTGTCTTCCACCCCCCAACCCCTTAACCCCCCGCCCCCTGCCATGCAGCCTCTGTGTAGAAGCCCAACTGAACAGCAACAACAACAAAAACCAGGAGTGCTTTGGGGAACAAGTGCTTTAGTGCCTAATATTCATTCCATTGACCTCTCTGGTTACAGGTCTTTCTCCAAAAATTGGCTTGGGAACTTTGTTTTAGAGCTAAATGTTGTTTTAGCTCTTCAGTCCTTTTCAGGTGGTTTCGAAAATATTTACATCAGTGTGTGGCAGTGTGTATGTGTGTATGTATGTGTGTGGGAGTGTTCTGAATGATATAGCTGCCACGATCAGGAACTGGAAGCTCAGTGATATTGTTTTTAGTCTCTCATATTCTTAAATATGTCCAAGTTGCCATGGTATCCTCAGAAGATAATGGAATTTGGGGGCTTAAAGGTCTGTGTAGTACCATGTGGCTGTGGAGTAGTGCAAAGGACAGTAAACTTGGTTTAGATATCTTACCTAATTGCAGTTGTGTAAGACTATGGTTCAAATTTTTATTAAAGAACAACTGCTGGCATGTCTCAAGGTTGTATCATTTCCGCAAATCTTAATATTAGAAGCTGAGCTAATACAGTCTTTTTTAAGTGTTAACATATTTCCTGTAGATAAAATGGATTTATTTGAACAAATGATCAGGCTTGTTAATAGAAGACTTCAAAGGCATACAATTAAAGAATCAACAATTGCTTTTGTTTATCAGGAATAGAGGCTATATTTTGTATTTTTTAAAAATCAACATTTTCTCGCATATACCCTTATGCAAATTAAGGAAATAGAATATTTTCATTAAAATATTTAAAAATAACTGTGCTATTAAAACTACTGTAAAGACTAACAAAAAAATTAACCTAAATTAGAAAACACTTTAGCCTGAGAATATATATATATATATATATATGCTCTTATTGTCCTAAGCTTGCCTATTGTAAAATTTAAAATCCTTGTAAACAATTGCAAATATCAACTTTCTCACAGCTATGGCACATTGTATCAAAACCTGGTCTCTATTCTGTTTTATAGTATATGCTTTTTGAAGAGTACAGTCCGTCACACAGGAAAAATATATTTTTTTTTATGCAGACCACACACGTGCTCATGCCACTCCATTTTAGAGTATAACTATGGAGTGAGTTGTTCTTCATTCTCTGAAAAGTCAAGCGAGGTAAGAAGAGTGGCCGTAACATACATAGCACAGAAAAGTTGTTTCCTTCCCTCATGGTTGCCCACAGCAATGAAGTCAGAGCAGGCACTGAGTGCATGTCACACAGGCCTTACCAGGCACTGATGTTCAGAAGGAAGGCTTCTTTCCTCAGATTTTGCAAGACTCCAGACAAACTCTGCCTTCCCCCTTCTTACACCCCCCACCCACCCCCCCACACCCACACACACACTCTGTAGCCTCTAGATGACCCACCTCAAGTTCCAGAGCCTTGAGGTTCTGGATGATACTTGAGTAGCTGGCTCAAGTCATTGCGGGTGATTCTTCCGCATTGGTTTTGCACATGTCCTCAAAGGGGAAAGTACATCTCTTCACAGTCGGCTTAGTGGAGTGCTGATGGGAGCAGTGTGGCCTCAGCGGGTGGCCTGGGATTGAATGCGGACTTCACTGCTTACTGCCTTTGGCACTCAGACCAACTCTCTCACCTCCCTGTGCCTCAGTTTTCTCATTTGTTAGAGAAGAATAATGACTGTTTCCACTATATAGATGTGCTGTGAGGAATGAATGAGATCATAACTGGAAAGAATTTAAATAGTCATTGGCATATAAAAAGTGCTCAATAAATGTTGGGTATTAATATTCAGACTTGAGAAATATTTTGCACAGATTTGGTTAACTCACCTGGGGAGAGTAATATTCTTGAGAGAGAGTTTTGAATGTAGTTCAGAAATAATTAAATGCTTTCCTTGATTGAAATAGAAAGGCAATTAAGACAATGAAGCATTTTCCTCTGTGTTATCTAGGACATATTTTTCTCATTTTCCTCTTGTAATGGGAAAATTTGAAACTCACACAGAATGGTGACAAATTACTCATCCTGAGGTTAATTGTTCCCCAACAAATACATTTCAAGTAGGGAGGGTGGGAAAGATTCCAGAGGCACCAGAAGCCAACTCGGGCAGGCCTAGTTTCCTGGTGTTGCCAGCATACGATTTTGGAAAAGTTCTTTAACCCTTTTGGGTCTTGGGCTCCCTGATTATAAATTAGGGGTAAAAAATACCAAAGTGCACTGGCGGTATTGGCAGGCTATAGAGAGCTGTTCCACAGTAGCTGAGCAACAACCCAAAGCTGACTCTGCAATATGTTCCAGGGTCTTATTGAAGAGGGAGCTGTTCACATGAAATGAACCAATTAACCAAGCTCTATTCCCATTACCCAGGCAAATTGTCTCCCCAATGTGTCTCTGACTATCTGGAATGGGCATATAACAACCCAGGTATGTGTCTAGGAATAGGGTAGTGGAATGGAAAGAGGGGACAATGACAACTTATAACAGAATGTCATATATAGAGGATGCCCCAAAAATGTACACATTTTAAGAAAGGAAAAAACTGTATTAAGATTGTAATACTCAATATATGTCAATAACAAAAGATGAATACAAGTGATGTTTGTCTTCTGCAATCACAAGGGGTCCTCAAAGTGGTTACTATCAGCGTAATTTTAATACAGTTTTTTTCCTTTCTTAAAATATGTATACATTTTTTTGGCACCCTATGTATGTTGCATTCATTAATTTCTCCATACCCATGATTCTTTACTGATGGTATCTTAGTTATTTCACTAATATGTTTTGTGAAGGCTCTATGACTGCACATGTGGGAACAGAGGGCAAAACGTGCATCTCAAGGTCAGGGGAGGGAGTAGAGAAGCTCAGATCGTCCAGGTCAAGCTCATCCAGGTCACATCCTCTTGATGACCCACCTCTACCAATATCAGAGTAGGTTAATGCCGAAACCACACTCAAAGCTCAATGCCTTAACATAATCGAACTTTATGTCTTGCTTGTATAAAGACTATTTCTTCATACAGTTAGTGACTTCTATTACTTTCTTCTCCTTTATTATTCTGACACATCCTAGAACAGGGGTCAGAGAACAATGGCTCATGGGCCAAATTGGACCTACTGGTCTTGTAAAACTTTTTTCGTAAATATAGTTTTATTGGAATACCCACACACTCATTCATTACGCATCATCTGGGCTTTATAGCTGCCCTCACAGTACAATGGCGGAGTGCAGTACTTGTGACAAAGACTGCCTAGCCCATGAACCCTCAAATATTGACTATCAGGTTCTTTACAGAAAAGGTTGCTAAGCCCTGCCCTAGAGCATTGAATCTTGTCTTGGATTCTCTGATTCAGCAGAAGAGTAGAAGATTTTGTGGGAGGTTTTCATGAACTATGTCTTCCATCAATTTCACCTACATTTTGTTGGCCAGAACTCAGCCATAAAGCCATACCTACCTGCCAAGGAAGCTGAGAAATGCAACGTAGCAATGGCTCAGAAGGAAAACACATAGTAGTTCTCCAGACTGGTACTGAGCCAGACTCTTTCACTCACTCTAATCTCTTTGTTCCTCAAAACAGTTTAAGATAAGTTCAGTACTATTTTGCAGATGAGGTACCTGAGGTTCAGAGGTGTTAAGCAACTTGCTTCAGGGTCACCCAGCATCAAAACAGTGGGAATGAGGATTTGGCAGAATATCTTGCTCTGAAGCCTGTGCTATTTTTTCTGAAAAAAATTTTTTTAAAGCATGGTAAAATATGTATAACATGTGCCATTGCAGCCATTTTTAAATGTACACTTTAGTGACATATGAAATATATTTTTGAAACTGGAAAGATTCTTTGATTTTGATAGGAATTTAAAAGTTTAGGGTTTTTGCTTCAATGATAATCTTAAAAAGTTAAGCACAGTCAGACTTATCTGAGTAATTACTTTAAAACTGAGTAATGACACAAAATTTCCAATCTCCAATTTTAGTTCATGTATATTGGTGCCAACAGTGATTCTTGACTGTCATGGGCTATTTAGAAGGGACAGAGATAGATTTGATAGTAAAATGACTCCTTTAAGCTTTTCCTACCCATATGAATTAAGAAATGCTTTGTAGTAGTTCAAAGAAAAAGTGGTAGGAGAATTGAGATATTACCCCGGGCATAATTATATAGACAAGCCACACCCCCAAAGAACCTACTTTATTGAATTCTGAACCATGTTGACATGTGAGTGGCAATTTAGTTTCCACAAAACAATGTCATCCAGCACATTCTATTATTGCTCATTTATAAATCTTTGGTTTTGTGGGGTTTTTCTTTTTCATTAACTTTGAAATTTGGTTTCACAGTTGTTTAAGTGTTTATGTGCATAAAGAATTTATCCCTAGTTTTATGCTTGTACAAATTTCAGAAGAGAGTAAACTTAATTTAAATAAAACACAAGGGATCCAGGAGAATATTTTCTCTTTAATAGGTATGTGTATCTGACTCAGGTTTACAGGAAAATAGTTCTGTTTTACAAAAGACTTAAATTCGAATTAGGAAACTGTACCAGTCAGGACAGATTAAGTTAAGCTGCAGTAACAAGCAAGCCCCAGATCCCAGTGGCTTAACCCACTTGCTTGCGTTAAATCAGTTGCATACTGGGAAAGATCATGATGCCATCATGATCATGACTGCAGGACCAAACTGATGAATCTACCATCAGTAATACTTCTGGGTGAGGGGAGTGATAACTGTGGAGGTGTTCTCACCTCCAAGTAAATGCTCTGGCTGAAGTAAGTCTGATGGCCACCCCTGGTTTCAAGGAGGGGACTACAATCTCTTTGATTGCCCAGAGGAGAGAGAAAATGGGAATCAGGTGAGAGCAATAGTGTCTGCAACAGAAAGTATCCTGCATCTATCCGTAAATGGGTGGCCTGTGGCCTGGTTTTGACACTTTTTATTTCCAAGGAAAGTTGCAGACAGCTTAATTTCATAGGAAGCTGTGGCTCTTGGGTTACAGCCAAACCCTGCTGCTTACTAGCCACATGGCATGGGCAGATCTAAACCCCAGCTCCTCCCCTGTGAAATGGAGGAGAAATGACAGTTGTATGGTTTGTTGAGAAGAGTCAAGGTAATAACGAACGTGAAACCTCTTCCCTCAATTGTAAATTATTTTCCAAATGAAAGTAACAGTATTGTATCTGGCAATCAATCACACCACACTAAAGAGAAAGCACAGATAGTAATGATTTTACCCTACAGTACTTGTCACAGGATCGATATTTTCTCACAAAAGTTTCCTGAAAATTCACGAGAAATTTCCTTAGGTGATCTGATAATGAAACCTGAAAAGAATGGTTCTCCAATAAAAAAGCAAATTTTCCCTCTTGGCTAGAAAATGACAAAGCATTTTACATGACTTCAAATCTATATGGCCCACTTTTCTAGCAGATTCCCACATTAAAAAAGGAAAATGAGGTTGAAGAAGAAAAGCACTATCTTGCCTAAGAAGTGGTTGTTTTAAGTTGGGATTAGGATGAAAAAATTAAAAGTGTTTCACAAAATAGTGCTGAGAATAAGCGCACAGGGAGTGTCTTAGACTGTAGATTGACATCTAAAACTGACGATCACCCAACTATCTCAGAATCCTTGCTTAGTAGAGCTGGATGGCATCTCGATCTTGTCTAACACTTATTTTCCAGATGAAGAAAGTAAGGTCTGGAAAAGTTAACTGACTCATCCTAGATCATGTTCCACAAACACAAGGTCATTAGCCAGGTATTTTCCCTTTCACCAACCTGAATTTATAGAAATGAACACAATGGAGGAAGAAATGTTTCTCTGTTCTCTCATACAATTGCTAATAAAGTCTTTTCTAATCAGAGTTTATGAAATGCCCTTCATTGTGTGTCTGTAAGAGAGCCACGGGTCTCCTGGAAATTCTTGCGGAGGTCCAGCAATGATTTTGACATTCCTTTCAGCATTTCTGAAATTCAGTTGTTTTCCTCATGTCACGGTTTTCTAAATAATATTTTGGCCCACAGGAAATGTATGAATTGAATAAGAAAATGAGATACTGATTTCAGGTTGAATGATTTCCTTCTCTGATTATTCTATTTAATTAGATGTGGAAGTCTACTTTTCATTCTAGAAGAAGAATTTTCACACTGTCCACCAAAAGAAAAGGAAAGATGAATTACCTTCCTAGGCATATTAGACCGGAGAGGCTCGGTTATGCTGTCGTAAAAAATCTCTGGGATTTACAGTAACGAAAGATTATTTCCCATTCATGCTATATGTCCACTGTGGGCTGGAGGGTTCCTACTCCACCTTATCTTTGCAAAGAGTGCTAGGCTAAGGAAAACTCCCTCCGGGGGTCGCCTGCAACTGTGACACGGATAAAGGGATTTGGTGAATTGCACGAATCTTAAAGTTTCTGCCTATAACTAACACATACTACTTTTGCTAATTCCTCGTTTGTCAAATCACATCTAAATGCAGAAGGATCAGAATGCTTCGATCTTACTATGTACCAGGAAGAAGAAAAAACATAATTTTGGTGAACGTCTCTAATGGCCACTATACTATGAATAAAAAAGAAGAAAACAGAACAGACCCCCTGCCCTAAAAAGCCAGTGTCTCGTACCAGCAATATCAATCAAATCTCCAATCAAGATAATGAACTATCTGTCAGCTATACAATAAAATTATTTAACACATTAACTTGCTGCAGGTAAGTTTTCCTGAACTCATTTCTTTATCTTCATACAAGAGTATTGCGTAGAATAGATACAAATGAACTTAAACTAAATTGGGGCTGGGATGAAGTTTCTAGAAATGCGTTGTGGGCCATCTAAATGGGGGAGGCACATTTATGCCTTTTGTGAATTTTATTAGACTCATTTCTCTGAGGAGAAATCCTTTCTTTACGACATGACTACACTAGTCAACAGTCTTTCTAAAATAATTTGATAGTAGGAAAGTTATAGCCCAATCAAACAGAAAAGTTCATTTTCACTTAAATTGCTAATAGAAGTAAATTGTTTAATGGATCATTCTAAAAAGAAACCCTGAACCTTTAAAAGTTAGCCTTTAGGGGAAATGTCTGAAGGTCTGGAATATGTTTAAACAACGCTCATTTGTTTCTTTTATTTGGATACAATCATTTGCTTAGATACATATTTTTAAACTTTTAGTATATTACTAGCAACAAAGTGTTTCAAGTGGGGGAAAACTCAAACTAGCTCAGAATGTCCCCTAAATTAAAAAATAAGAGTTTTGTACTTTCCAGAATAATAAGCACTTTTATAATCTTTCTTTAAATCTTTCTTGGTAAAAATCTACAAAGCAAGAGGAAAGGGTGAAAGTCAAAGTATGCTGATTTACTGTTTAATTATATCTTTCCTCCCTGCCACTTAAAATTTTATAACAGAGCAGAGTTAATATTAACACCCCAACCACAATAAACTAAACATATTTTATTACATATTTTATATCCAAGATGAAAATGAAGATATAACAGTGAGATAATTTTATACAGAGGTACGGTGAATTCTATGTGAATAGGGTTAAGTCAATTTTGTGTTTTGTGCTTTAGTTTTTTAAACTGTAATTAATAATTATATCAATACCATACTTTTACTGAGTATTGACTACTGTACCAGTATCAAGTACTTCACAGTTTTTCCTCACTTAATCCTTAGAGCAACCTTACTCCCACAACTAAAGAAACTGAGAATGAAGTGACTTGACCAAGATCACCTAGCAAGTTAGTAATGAAATAATCTTTCGGTAACATTTCAATCAAGGTATCTGATAATTGCTGTGTTTTTCTAGCCCAACTCTCATGCAGAAGAATTTAAATCGGCAGTGGTTCATTTATTCATAAGTAAATGAATGCCCAGTCGGTTCCAGGTCCTGTCTTAACGCCTGCGGATATAGAGCTGAATAAGTCTACAAGGCATAAAAGTTAAGAAAGGTGGGTTCTGTCGTCAGTTGGGTTGGGCTCTGCAACGTGTCCTTGGACAAGAACGCTCTAGCTTCATCTGCAAACTGCGAAATTATATTGATGCTTACTTCATGGTTTTCCTGGGAAAATTAAGTGAGATAATGAGTGGTAGAGTGCTTCGCACAGTATATTGCTTAAGATACTCCATAGTATGTTCACAGTAAATACTCCATAGTATGTGCTCTTGTTATTATGTTTATTGTTATTACTGTAAGCAACAATATTCACCGTGGGGGAGCTCCCCGATTAGGGAGGGGAGAGAGACATTTAAACAATATTTTCTGTCCAACGTGATAATCAAGGAAAAGCACCAGTGACTGCCTAGAATGGATTTGGAGAGGTTTCATGGAAGAGGTGACTTTTGAGCCGGTGATAGAAAGGGGAGCAGAGCTTCTCCAGGGGGTGAGGGGTGTAGGCTTTCTAGTCGTCTACTGAGGTGTGGCGGCAAGGCGTGTTTTGGGGAACCTGGAGGCTCCTGCAAGAGAAACGCTGGGAGGTCGCGAGGTGGCGCTGTGGCTCTACGTAAGGAGAAGAGTCGGGCGCTCGCGGGTCTCTGCCCGCCGAGGGAGGCCTCAGAGAACCGCGGCGGGACGATCTCGGTGGGGTTGGCACCATCTTCACACGGCCAAATAATGACAGTGAGAAAGATAACAAATACATAAGCGAATAAGACGGAAGCGGTTCTCTTTTAGTGGCATCAATAATCAGAAACTGTCCGCGAGGAATAATGTAGAGCGCGGAACTGTCCAGCAGGGATCATTGCGAGCGCAGTCCAGGTAGTTTGTGGGCCCCGGTGCGAAGCCCCGTCACCAGCCCGGAGCCGAGCTGGGCTTTAACCCGCTGCCTCCCGGCGGATGCCGCGCCCCATAGGGGGCTCCCTGCTACCTGCAGGCCCAAGGAGCAACATTTTGACGCCTGTCCTGGGGCGCTCAGTCTGCGTCGTGCCTGCGCGTTTTCCTTTGACCGGACCTGAGATTTGGGGGACTTCTTTGCTGAGTTTTACATGCCCACATGGACACACGAAACACCTGTGAGCCCAGGCTCACCCAAGGGTACAATGCTCTTGCACACAAACACACGTATTTGTGTACACGGACGCCCACTTATAAACGAGACACGTGACACATGCATATACTATACACATGCACACGTGTACTCACGCCTGTGTGCAACAATCCTCCGTAAGCACGTGCACACGTGCACCCAAGTGCGCGCTGTCGCTCACCAACACAGGCTCGTACTGCACTCGTCCACAAATATGCAGCCACTCTTCTTTCATACGAACATACTTGCACACTCACATCACGTGCATCCCGGTAGCTCACAAAAACCTCCAACGAGCGGTTGGAGTGAATAGTGAATTGTGCCTCAAAGGAAACACACGCGCGGACTTTTTGTTACCTGGGTATCTCGAGCTTGTCTGCTCAACTCCTCCTGCCCCCCTGCTAAACAGG
Source organism: Rhinolophus hipposideros (assembly GCF_964194185.1). Classification (NCBI taxonomy): domain Eukaryota; kingdom Metazoa; phylum Chordata; class Mammalia; order Chiroptera; family Rhinolophidae; genus Rhinolophus; species Rhinolophus hipposideros. The sequence goes on along the minus strand of NC_138069.1, from coordinate 29,782,747 downwards.
CCTACTCCTGTTTCCTTCCCCCCAACCCCCAAATCTTTGCTGGTCTCAGTTGCGTGCACACGGGTTTGCATTATTGAAGCAATACTAATTTCCAAACAGCCGGGAACTTCCTTTTCTCACGGTGGAGCCGCCTTCTCCTGAGGGAGCGAGGGCCCTTCCCTGATCATTCTCCAGTCGCAGGGGTTGGAGGACAGTAGGGAAGGACCACGGGTGGGGTGGGGTTGCTCTCGGGGACAACCTCGGATCGGGAGACCCTTTCGGGCAGTGCCCCTGACTGTGTCCTCCCGGCTCAGAATAACTTTAACTTTTCGCTATTTACGGTCGTGCCAAGGTCATATAGTGCTCCTCCATTAAAACACATCCACAGGTACCCACATTTCTGCCCTCTCATGGGCGTCGCAGGCATCCCCGAAAAGTCTCCTGTTTAGTGTATCTCAATTAGACGACTTTGCCTGCGCCTGGGGCTCTAAGACCTCAGCTAGGAGCGGGAGACGCGGGTGACTGGAGTTCACGCAGCAAAGCAAACGTAGCCGAGCCGGGAGCGGGCATGACCCTGCGGTGCCCTATCCCGGGCGGCCCTGAGGGACGCGCGTCTGTATCTGACCGCGGGGATGCGCATCCAGTGAGCTCCTTAGGACTTTTCAGAACCCTTTCCCCTCCTCTGTCCCGTCTGCTGCCGGCCCTCAAGAGGCAACTTGCACCCAAGCCCTTCTGTCATCCAGGACATCCAGGGGCTTGAGAGCTGAAGGGATCTGTGGCTGTTGGGGGGCAAGCGCCAGGCGAATGCGGGAGATACGCGTAGCCGCTTGGTGACTGGTCTGGCTATGAGGATCAGGGCACAGGCTCGGAAGTAATCACAGCTCAGCTACTTTATTAGCAGTGGGGCCGTGGACAGGTCGACTCATTCCAATCAAGGTGTCCGTTTCCTCGCCTGTAAAATGGGGGTGATCTTACCTGCCTTTTTGGTCTGTTGTGGGAATTCAACGAGTTTTTGCCAGTAAAGCCTTCAACAAATGAGATCTATTATTATGTGGGGACCGCCCAGGGGAAACCCGACAAAGTGGGCAGGCTCAATGGATCCGGGAAAGGATTGTTGGGACCCCGTGCCCCAAGCCCTCGTCCTAGGCAGAGTAAGAGCTCACAAACCCGGGACAGAGCACCCACAGCGTTTGCCTGATCTGTACCTCCTGGCTTTCGAGGGTATCTTGGTCCTTCCCTAAGCCTCAACCTCACTATCTGTAATATGGGGGGACGCGCGATGCCAGGGACTGGAGACGTCTGTCAGATGGGGCGAGCAAACAGGGCCTACTCTATAGCTGCGAGGGTCGAAAGCAGGGATCTGGGTCAGGAAAATGCCCCCTTCCCTCTGCGGCTTGCCAGAGATGGCTGAAAGCAAGAAGGGAGGACGGCCGATTTCCGGTCGCCCCTGGCCTGCTGCTCCCACGCGCTCCGGGAGGGCAACGCGCGGAGGTCTTCGAGGGGCGCGGGCAGGGTGTTGCGCGAGGGAAGCCGGGCCGCGTGGCCCCGCCACCCGCGGGAGTCTGAGCGCCGCGCGGGGGCCCCTGCGGAGCTGCGACCGGCTCAGGCCCTCGTTTTCCCAGGACGCGGGGCCGCCACCGACTTCTGTCCGTCTCCTCCGGCCGCAGCGCCGTGGCCTCACCCCGCCCACGACTCCAGGCGGTCAGTCGACGCCTTGGCAGAGGGCCGCCCGCGGAAGGACTTGGCGCTCTGGCTGTCACCGCCGCATCTTCCCCTTTGCCTTCTTCCTCGCAGGGAAGGAGGCCTCTTTCCTCGAGTCTCACTCTCGGCGGTCTCTGGCTAGCAGCCGAAGGAAGAGCCCATTTCCCCGTCTTCATAAGAGGAACGGAGATGGAGAGAATTTTGTAAGTGAGAGAGGTCCCGAGTCTTGCCTCCTGGGGGCGGACAAGCAGAGAAGATCCCTCTTTCCCTGGGACGTAGTAGTTTGGCTGTATTTACCTCGTCCCTGCTCTTTTGGGGGAGCGGGTGTGTTTCCACACGCACCCCCGCGTAGACTGATGTCCTTCGGGAAGGGGAATTGATTTCCCGGTGCCTTAGGAGGGTTGGGATAGTTGAGAAGTTTCCAAAGTTCGGGGTGGGGTGGGGGGAATTGCTCCCTGGGCCTAAGCTTCCTCCCGCGGGGGCTGGGCAGCCTTCTACTGCTTGGAGCAATTGAGGGTGAGGTAGCGGCTGCTTACTTCCGCCGCCGAAGAAACTCAGAAGCTCAGCGGGAGACGTAACTCCAGGGGGAAATATCAAGCCTTTCCAATTGCTCCTTCCACATGTAAACCCATTTTGCTATGTTTTCCTCATGCACAGGTTCTTTCCCCCTCACTTTCTTCCTCCCTAATTCTGAAAGTCTGGACAAGCAGCTGCCTAGCTGGGGATCAGTGTTACAAGCTACCCTAAAGACATTTATCACAGATATGCTATGAACTCTGCGCAATGCTATACATACAAGTATCTCTCTTCATAGAAGATGTGATTACAATGTAAAGAGGATGAAGCCAGTCTTAGTACTGGCTTATCATCTCCCCTCCATACACATGCTTGCCTTCTGGAGGTTGTGCTAACTTTACACCAGGGAAGATTGAAAAGTGTTAAAGGGATTTTTTTTTAAAGTTTAAAATTGCAGTTGCAAGTTCAATATTCACTAGAGGACATCCGCAAACAAGCTATGGCTCTGCTGGCCTGGGTGTCATCTATAGTTTTCTATCACTCTCTAGGTCTTTTTTCCACCTTCGCTTTAGCTTCCTTTTTACTTAAACATGTATTACTGCATTAGAAAGCCAGGTTGAAAGCACAAGGACAACAGAGGAAAAGCTATATGAATATACTTTGCTTCATTACAATAAAGTACACTCAGCATTCCAGGTGAGGTAGCTACTCAGGGATTTAGTTTTATCAAAAGATTCCTGCCCCCTTTTATTTTTACTCCTTCTGTGGCCTGGCTGATGTGGAGATTGCCCCCTCTTATTTGGTTCCTGGAGATTACTGGCTCTGGGACAGAAATTGGGCTGCTGAAAGCTTCTTTCACTGGGTCAATTTCTCTTTTGAATCAGGCAGCTTAAGGCCCCTCAACAAACACATTTGCAGAGTGCTTCTATGTTCTGCCTGACACCCCCCGCCCCTATCTATCTGTGTGCCTCTCACTGATCCTAGTCCTCAGAGTGACTAGGTATGTCCTTTCTCTGGCACCTTTGTAGCCTCCCTTTGGCAGTGATGTGGACCCTACTGTGCGTTCCCCGTCACTGAGGGATGTATCTTATCAGACTCAACTTGGAGTCCTGAACACTGTTAACTGCAGAGTAAAATGGAGGGTTATCTGGTACTCATTGATAGGATGGTGGCCTCTGCTTTCTGGTCCCCCTTCCTTGAAGGATCCCCTCAGAGCAGGCAGGGGAAGGGATTGTTTCTTGAGGACCCTAGGGGCATTGGTGGTTAAGCTTGGAGGCTTGGGAAGTTTTCAGCAGGCCCAGTTTCCATAGTGCATTTAAATTCAGTAGAGATAGAGACGGTCCAGCTCCCCCTTCTCCTCCCTACAAACCTATAATCCTTCAAGTCTCAGCACCAAGATGCCCCTACCCCCCTTGCGCACCTACTATGTGCCAGGAACTCTGGTAGATGTTGTGGGAATCCTGATGGATTGGACAGATCTCCTCAGGAGTGTCTGGGAAGAGACGACATTAATTATGGTAGCAGAGAGAAAGCGATCAGCCTGTTAGTGGTCTGGATTAAATGGTATGAGAGGTGGGAGGTTTTGTGCGTAAGAGATAAAGCAGTGTTTGAGGACAGTGACCATGTACTGGCTGGCCTGGAACACAGTCTTTCATCTAGTTTAGGAATCAGGAAGTGGCTCCCATTTTCCTGCTCTGCCAAGAGTACAAAGCATAACTCTTGCCCGTCTCCATTCCATTCAACATGGGCATGTGTACTTTTCCATCACTGACCCCATGAGCTTCCTAAATCAAAGGGCCAAGCAAGGCCGGCAGAAAGGGGACCTGGATTTCTGGCAGAGAATTTCCCCGAAGGAGTCCTTAGCAGATTTGGCTGCAGTCAGGGAGTTCCTTTGAGGGCAATGAAACAGAAGTTCACCATGTGCTTATTAGAGGTTACAACCTGCTAAAAAATGATGGGGCACATTACCCAGAAACATCTAGCTATTTCCTTTGCCAGCCACAAGCATATATGCCGAAGGTCTGAGGTAATAACCATTTCTCCCTCCTTCCTTCCTTCCTCCCTTCCTTCCTTTCTCCCTTAATTTCCTCCATCTCCCTCGACATACAGCAGGGGCAGAAGTAGGGGTTTGTTCAAGCCCCACATTTTAATCCAAAGGATGAGGAAGGGAGACACCCTACAGCAAATAAACAACTAATCAGACTTTGTTGCTTGGCTGTTACTCTAAAGAAAAATTACTTTGGGGGAGGAGGGGTTGGGGGTCGAATCTGAGTCCATTTTAAAACGCATCCTGACACAGCTCCAGTGAGAGCGTTCACTCCACCGTTTACATATCCTGAGGATTACTCGAGAGAAGTGAACCTATGAGATCAGTGCCTCTCACGCCTGCGGCTTCGAGGCTAGTCGCCAAGCGAGAAGGGTTTCAGAGGCCAGACTAGGACACAGCCCGGTCTCCCACACCCTGGGGACCCACAGCGCCTCGCTTGCCGGGGCCCAGGGTCCACCCACCCCTTCCGCCGTGAAGTCAGTACCCTCCGCGAGTTCCCAGCCCCGACCTCCAGCACCCATTTTCCACCCCACCACCCCCTCCTCAAAGCGAAGAGGTGGGCACCTGGGACGCGCGTCCTGCTTTTTCTGCCCGGGCTCTCCCGTCTCCTCGACACTTTTGCCCCCGACGTCCCAGAACAGCGGAGCAGGACGCAGCACGGGCCCTGGGAGGGCGCAGCCTGTGCGCCTCGAGCGCGCTCGGGGCGCTGCGAGGATGCTAAACGGATCGCAACAGCCAGAATGCAGACCCCAGCTCAAATCCCTGAGAAGAATAGCCCCCTCTCTTTCCTGCCGTACCCCTTCTCCTGCCCGACTCTGTCCTGCTCAGCCCCGCTTCTCCCCAGCTCAGACGCCAGAGATCAGCGATCCTTTACTCGCCACTTTGCGAGGAACTTTGGCCGGCTCCCCTGCGCCGCGGGGAGAGGGATGTTAATGAGGGAGCGTGGCCCAGCACAGCGAGCCAGCAGGCTCCTGAGCCGTGATTGGCTGCAGAGAGGCGGAAGAATGACGTTATGCAAATTAAGGGGCGGACCTGCGAGGCGTGGGCCCCGCCTCCTCCCTTTGGGGTTAGTGTGCTTGTGTTTAGCTCTGGGGAGAGTCAAACTGGATTCCATAGGGAAAGCCTGCAAATCACTTCTATTTTAGCAAGGAGAAAACAGAATCTCCAGCAGGGTCCACCCCTCTCTCTTTCTCCCTCTCCTCTCCTCTCCTTCTCTCTCTGTCTGTCTCTCTCTCTCTCTCCCTCCCCCCCCTTCCTCTTTCCCTCTCTCTCCCCCCTCCCCCCCACCCCAGTCTCCCTCTCTGGTGTTTCTGTCTACGGCAACCAGCGTCCTCCTCATCTATACGCACTGAAGGAAAGAAACATCTTTGGTTGGGAGAGAAGGAGGAAAAAAAAAAGGGAGAGAGGAAAAAAACTTGCCTGGTTGTGGAAAATGACACTTGAAGTAGCAAAGCCGGCAGCGCGAGTTGAGTCTATTGTTTCTTAAATTGCCATCAGGGCTTTTTTTTTTCTTTTTTTTTTTTTTTTCTTCCTGCTTCTTCAAGTGAAGGGTACCTCTGCAAAAGGAAACTCCAGCCCCTCCTGCCCTCCACCGGCCTGTGATCATTACAAAAAAAAAAAAAAAAAAAAAGCAAAAAAAAAAAAAAAAGCACCCAAACCAAAATTAACCGACCAAACAACCCCCAACAGCCAAGCATACATCTCAATTTTTTTTTTTTTTAAATTTTGGTCTTTTCGTTGGATTTTCCCTTTTTTTCTCTCCTTTTTTTTCTGGGTTATCGCTCCGTTTTGAGCGACGGTTTACATTTTTTAAAAATTTGCTTTCCAGCCCGCCTTGATCTTCTAGTGCGAGTTCATCGTCTCAAAAAAAAAAAAAAATCTCTGGCTGGCGTTTTTCTTTCCTTTTTTTTTTTTTTTTTTTTTTTTTTTTTTAATATTTTCAAGGGGGAGGAGATTTTCCACAAGAAAAGGTTGTTTTCATGTTTGGGATTCAGGAAAGCATCCAACGGAGTGGAAGCAGCATGAAGGAAGAGCCGCTGGGCAGCGGCATGAACGCGGTGCGGTCGTGGATGCAGGGCGCCGGGGTGCTGGACGCCAACACGGCGGCGCAGAGGTGGGTACCGCTCGGGGACCGCGATCGGGGAGGCGAGCCGCGAGCAAAGGAGCCGAGAGTCGCTGGCGGCGGCCGCTGCCGCCGGGCCTGCCCGCGCTCGCGCCTTCGCCCTCGGCTCTGCTCGCCTCCGAGGCTCCGCGCGCCCCGGCCGTGCTGCCTGGGTTGCTGGCGCCGGGAGAGTCGGGAGCTCCCTGCGAGCAGTCCACGCTTTCCCCGCACTTTCCCCTGCCTTGTCTGTGGCTGTTTTCATTTTGTTTTAAGCCAGAAGAGGCGAGAGGCGTCTCACCAGCATGATGTTGGCTATCTGTATTTTTATGACTGCTCTTTCTTTTCTGGCCGGCTGGTTTTTTTCTTTCCTTTTCGTCTTTCTTTCTTTCTATCTTTCTCTTCCCTTCTTTCTTCTCTTTCCTTTCTCCTTCTTTTCTTTCCTTCATTCTTCCTTTCCTTCCTCCTTCATTTTTCTTCTTTTTTCCCCTCCTTTTTAAACTTTGTTCTCCTTCTTTTCTTCCCTCCCTCTCTTTCGTCCTTTTTTCCTTCCTCCTTTCTTCCTTCTTTACATCCTTTCCTTTTCTCTTTTCCTTTCCCTCTTTCCCTCTCTTCCTTCTTTCCTCCCTTCCTTTCTTCACTCCTCCCTCCTTTCTCCTCTCCCTCCTTCCCTTACCTCCTTTTCTTTCTCCATTTTGCCACAGAATCTTCTCTTATTTCTATCTGGTTCTCCCTCCCTCCCTCTCTAGCTTTCAGTTTTTCTTGGTCAACCCCTGCGAGCAGCAACTCCCAACTTTAATTCTGACATCTCCTAAAAGTCTTCCCTATCCTCTGTCACCATGGCCCGGTCTAGCTGCTCTCCCACTCGGCTCCAGGGATGCCAGACCGTGGCCTGGACGCACTGCTTTTGGAGATTGACTTGTGGGAACTTCCCTGGGCACCCTCAGCACTCTTTCCGGGGACTCCTGGTCCTCAGTGAGAAATGGCCTTTTTTTTTTTTAAGGCCGTTAGCTGGGCCTGGGGGAGTGGGAGATCTGACGCCCCAGGCCCTATCAAACCCAGAGAAGGCGGAAGGGGAAGAACGAAGATGACTAATTACATCATCCTCATTTTCTCCAGGCAGCGGACAAGTGTCCGTAACACTGTTTTCATCCCCACTGTGTGTAAGGATGGGGGTGGTAGTAGGTAGTGAGAGTGAGCTGGGTAACTGGGCTGGAAGTGAAAGTGTGTGTGTGTGTGTGTGTGTGTGTGTGTGTGTGTGTGTGTGAGCGCGCCCTGTGTTGGGCAGGTCGGGCTGTCAGTGGCCTCCCTGCTCCCTTGGCGTCCCAGCCTCTAGCACCACGGCGGGCGCGCTCAGCCGGCAACCCTCGCCCATAGGATTTCTGGAATGTGTGAGGATTTCTGCTGAACAGCAAAACTTTGTCAGGACAAATCTTTTAAAAACAGTCCCAGTTCCCTTTCCCACAGCGACCACCCGACAGTTCTGAGTTCCACCTTTAGATCCTCTTTCTCCAGATATTTTATTTGGGGGGGGGGCATGTGGCTTCCCGAGGCCGGGCACCCCCGACTGGCAGGGGCGCTTGAGGTTTCCTGGAGGATGGCTGCTGCAGCGAGAAGCTGACCATGTTCCCCATCCCTTCTCACCTGCCCAAGGACCTAAGACTGGAGATTCAAGGGGTTGGCGGGAACCAATTCCCATGCCCCCTCCCTCTAAGTTGTAAACGACCCGCTCTGTTCCGCGGGTTCACCTTCTCCACCGCCACTTTTCTTCCTCCCCACGCAGCGCGCGTCAGGTTGGAGTAAATGCTTACAGCGTTTTACCTCCTGCGCAAAACTAAACAAAACTTTCACAGAGCTTCTGAGAGTTCTGGGGGCGCGCCCTGTGCTCCGCTGGGAGGACAGGACACGCGAGCGTATGCAAGTTCCCGGGTCGGGTGGGCCCGGGGCGCCTGAATGGGCGTGTAGGGCGCCCCCGGGGCGTTTGGGGGGCAGAGGAGGCGAGTGCGTCAGGGGTGACGGGGGTGGCGGATCGGGGTCCCGCTTAGCCGTCTAACTCTGCGTCTTTGGTCGCAGCGGGGTGGGTCTGGCCCGGGCTCACTTTGAGAAGCAGCCGCCTTCCAATCTGCGGAAATCCAACTTCTTCCACTTCGTCCTGGCCCTCTACGACAGACAGGGCCAGCCCGTGGAGATCGAGAGGACAGCCTTTGTGGGGTTCGTGGAGAAGGAAAAAGTAAGTGGGCGCAGCGCCGCTGCCCTTCGCCCCGGGCTGGGAGCAGGCCCAGGCGCTTCGGGAGGCGAGCTCCTCCGCCAGTGCAAAGCATCCGCAACACATTCCTGCGCGGGGTCCCCCAGCCACTTCCCGTCCTGGGCGAACCCGGGCTCCTCGTCCGTGAGGTTCTGCTCCAAAAAAGTTCGCGCGGAGCCCCCAGAGTTGGAGAGCGGCGAGCCCGCCTTCGCACCCCAGGGTCCAGGGAGACGGGGAGGAACCGGTCCTCGACCGCGCGACCACGCGCGGCGCCTGCCTCTGCTGGCCCAGGCCCGCGTCCCGAGTCCCGAGGGGAAGGGGACCGCCTGTGCGCGCCCCACGCAATTTTCTGACTGGGAAGAGGGAGCAGTAAGGGTCGGGTAGGGGGTGCGGCAGAGGGATCCCCGTTGGCCGCACTTTCTGCTGCTCTCGAGCCTGCCCGGCTCCCCGGCCGGGGGCCGGATGGGGAAAGTGGCCTCGAAGTCGGTCCAGTGGCTTACGCCGACCTCTCTCCTGCGTCTCTTGTGTCTTTGCGTCCTGATGCAACCTAGGAAGCCAACAGCGAAAAGACCAATAACGGGATTCACTACCGGCTCCAGCTCCTCTACAGTAATGGTGAGGCTCACGTCGGGTCCGCGCCGGCACCCCGGGGCTCCGGGGGAGGGCAGGGGCCGTGGGGGACGAGAGCCCCAGCAAAACCCAGTCGGCCACCATCCTCGGCGTAAACCGGCCTCACCCGAGTTTCGCCTCAGAAGGTTGCGCCTCAGGAGGCCCCGAGTGGCCCGAGCACGGCCCTGTTGGGCCTGCGCGCACCTGGGGCCAGGTGTGGCGCCCCGGCCCTCGTTAGGCCGCCTTTTTCCCTCCCACCCCTTTCTAAGGCCGGGTGCCTCGGCTTAGCTCCGACTCCAGGCCCAAAGTCCCGTGGGCTCAGGGTGCTGAGCGACCTCGGCCTTGATGGCTCCCGCAGGGCGCACCCAGGGGCTCCTGCGGCTGGAAGGTGGCGCAGCCAGGTGGGGGTCCCGCGCCATTCCCCGCCGTGATGCCCGGGGCTGGCTCGCAGGAGCGCTGGGGCTAGGCCAGAGGCCCTTTCTGGACACTGGGGAAGGGGGTTCCTGGCTTTGCTGCTCTGGGACAATCGCAGTTCCATGAGCCTTGGAGCCCCATTCTTTGTTTTTTCCCCGCAGATCCTCTCTCACTTAATTCTCCTTCGTTTCCTTATCCCCTCCCCCGCTTCCCCAGGGATAAGGACGGAGCAGGATTTCTACGTGCGCCTCATTGACTCCATGACAAAACAAGTAAGTTTCTTAATTTCGCGCCGCAGGGGTGACTCTTGGGCTGTGAAATGTAGTTGCGTCAAGAAGCTGCCTACTCCATGGCGAGAGGGCTGGGACTCGAACTCTCAACACCAGGGCGGACCACCGGCCGCGCTCCCAGAGCCGCCTTCCAAGTGCCCACGCGCGCGCTTGCGCCCGCCGCGTGGAAAAGATGGCTCGACGGCTCCTTTCTTCTAAGAGAAACTCAGACCTTGGGAATTAAGACTACGGGGGGCTGAGTAGGGAGAATATGGGCTGAACTTACTTTGACCCGGCCAGGGAGACTCGGGGTGCAAAAGGTGCCTGGGGACTTTGGTGCACAGTGGGCCCAACTTGTGAAACCCAAACCACTGGGGCCTCCCCTGGGAGGCGGAGGGTAGAGGGAGTGGGTGGGGGCCAAAGCAGCTTTCCCAGGAATGGTGAGATGGACTGAGAGCCAGACATCCACCTCACAGATTTTCAAAAAGGAGGTGGTGGTGGTGGTGGTGGTGTTGGGAGAGGGAGCGACAATTGTTAGAGGATATTTTGCAAAAATCTTCCTGCTTTTGCCTCCAAGTTTGGCTACAGGCCAGGCAGCATGAGTGAGCTTGTGGTCTTAAAGGTATATAGACGGCATTTTCTTAAGCTCCCCAACACGCAGGAGTCAAGCAGTATACATTAAGGTTGAGTTATGTGTGGTTTAAAAGATACAATTATGAGCCCAGTCAGAAAAGAGGCCTGACGTTTTAATGAGGCATAGGAGTTTTTTTTTTTTTCTCTCTTTTACATTTTAGGGAAAAGTTTAGTTTGGAATTAAATAGTTGGTTAGGTAGTTGGAGGACATAGTTACAGAAAAAGGACAGATTTATTGGGTGGGGGAAAGAAATCAGAACAAAGAGAAAAGTTATTCACTTTGTATCAACAACTATTTTAAGCAAGAGGGTTAAGACTTATTTGCCTGATTGGGATTTTAAAATATTCCCTTTAAAACCAGGGAGATGATCTTCTTTCATAGATACTGGTTTGGAAGGTTTCAAATTAGGGTATATATGCATATTTAAAATTTGTTTTTAGGTAAGTCATGGCTTGAATATGTTGTATTAAATGCACATCAACCAGCTACTGGGAGTTTTAAAATCCATCAGCAAGATTGAATTTAATAACAGCTAATTTTGATTATTACTCTCATATCTTATTGTGAACAAAGTAAAAAACATGAGGGTATGATGTGTATTTTTTAAAATAATAAATACCTGTTGAAATCTATTTCAAGTATTTGCTTAAAATATTTGACTTTCGTGAAGATTTGTTTATTTCTTAGTTGATTGGTCAGAGTAAATCCAAAGTTATACTTTTAGTCTTGGTCTTTTTTTGTTTGTTTTACTGGTTTTAATTATTACATAGGATAATTCCCTTTCATTTGCACACCTTGTATTTTGCTAATTTTTTTTCCTGCCAATCAGAAACATAAAAGCCTGATTTCAGTAACATTCTTTTTTATGATATCAAAACAAAAATGTCTTAAGTGCAGTTTTGTTTTTAAAAAATTGTCTTTGATATCCTGGATATCCTTTCCTGCCATTCTCATCAAAGGAAAGAAAAGATGGGAGGGGAGGGGAAGGTATGAACTCTACTACATATGGCATGTGTATTTATTAGAATTTTTTTAAAAGATAAAGAAGTCCCCCAAAACCAGGATATAAGGCCTGTCTGCCTGTGTAACATTGGCCACTTAAACTTTAAATTATAGGCAGCACTATGAAAGGAACAGTTGTAAGGAGCACAAAATTAGGACATGTTTGAAGTGATTAACTTCTCTCAAAACTTTATTTTAGACCCCTTAAACAAAAAATGCCACCAGAATTGATTTTCCCATTATGAAATGAAGCCTACTTTACACACTCTCATGTGGTGGGAGAATCATCTTGATTTTTATAAAGCAATACATCAAATGTCATTTTACTAACAAGGTCATAGAGTTTAAGAAAAACTATAGCTTAAGGCATTCTTTGACCACTTGGTATCATAAATTTTACCCGCTGTGTGTGGGGGGATTAGAGCAAGATATAGTTTATTTTTAATAATAGCAAGTATGAGAAAGTCATTTGCCATAATGTGACATCTGAAAGTTAAAATTATAAATGTATGCAATTGTATATTTTGGTGGGGCGTGACCTGAGAAAAGGTTTAAATAATTCTCTGAATTTAGTCTAAAAATTTCAAGAGAAAGGGCTTCTTTTTGAGCATACCTGTTTGCTTTCATAATAATTGTCTAGTGCCTTCTCTGTAGCTTTCACTTTGAAAGGCAATCCTTGCCATTATCCCGTTGCTTGTTTGTTGATTATGTGCTGTAAGAGTTTGGGAAGTAGGTTAGCTTCTTGTGTACAGTTAATACAATAGTTTTCAAAAAAAGCTCATCAGTTTGAAGAAGCATAACTTTCTTAACTGTGACGTAATGGTTATATTTTAGCCTGGATGAGTAAAACAATAGATTCTCATTTAGCTGGAAATTATTCTATGATAATTACCAAGTCTGATTAAAAATTTCTTAAATGTTTGATATTAGTTAAATATGCCGTGACCCCTTCAAACCAAATTAAGGCTTGATAATAAGCTGACTGATTAAATAGTTACATTGTTTTCCCTTGTGAAATTCTAACAGATAGATTCAGGATTTTGATATTTAGAATGCAGACTGGAACAATTTCAGTGATGTGATAAGTTCTAGTAACATAAATTTCGGAGGGACTATCGAGCCACAGTTCAAGTGTCTTCTCTTAGCTGCTTGTTTATTGTAACGCTTTTCAGATCAGAGATGCAGTTTTATGTTTGTGATGTCATATCTTTGACTCACAAGTTGGGGTTAAAACTCAAAGGGAATCTTTGGCAAGCAAAATCCCAAACAAGCTGTGCACTCTATAGACTCATAGAATGTTCCTGATCTTGGGTGGAGTTAGAATCACTGAGATCAAACAGAAATGTACTCAACCAACCAAGCTGTATTGGTATGACACAGTATTTCACACCTTTTCAAAGTGTCTCATTACACTATATTAGGTAATGACTCTTAATTTTGGACTCTACCAGGAAAGCTAAAGCTTCAAGTGAATGTGTAAGGATCTGAGCCCCCCTTTTTCCTATGCCTCTCTGATGAAACACAAAGGATATAACGATATTTTAAAAATTCGTCCACCAAGTAGAAAATAAGAGGCTTGCTTTTGGGAAGGGTTGTTCAAAACCAAGTTTAGCTGCACTAAAAATAGGTTGTTTTTGTATCATTGCTGTTTTTGGTATTCCATTAGTGAGCATGCAAAAAGGCCTGTAGAATCCAGAAGTTTATGGCTGTTGTATCCAGAAACAGTATCTACTGCAGAGGCTCAAATGAACCCTGTGGGAAGGTCTGAGGTTTAATGTGCCTCATTTCAGATTTTCATGTAGTATTTGAAATATGATTACGTTCTGTGATTGCTTCACTGAGTTATTTATCTTGAAATAGGTAAAAAAAAAAAAAAAAGCCTTTCACTTATTTTCCCTCCTAACATCTTGCTTGAAAAAAAGTGACACTTTTATAATTCAAAGAAAGAGTACCAAATTCCATAAAGTTATCAAAAACAAAACACTCCCTGCCCCCAAACAAAAGCGTTTTTCTTTTTTCTTTTCTTTTTGGAAAGGAGAAAATAACACCCACATAATTCTTGTGTATATGGATTTGAAGGTAGATGATGTCCCAGCACTGTGGGGGTCCAAAGTACAATAATCAGAAATGCTGTCATATTTCTCTTCCCAGCTACTCTTTGTGTATTTGTTTTGATGTTCCCGGTACTTGAAGTTATTGATGCAAGTGCATTTTTTCCTATTGATTGTTTCATTATATCCTGCCACAGCTACACAGATTTGATTAACAACCCTTTCAGTTCATGTTTCTTCATTGGTAGATAAACACATTTTTAGTGTATCAATAAGTTCCAGAGGAATTCACTAGGCCAGCAGAGAGGTTCTTTCATATATTTGGGGAAACAAACAAAAAAGGGTAGGGTAAGATTGTAGTCAAGAGCCATATTTCAGCAGCTTTCTCTCTCCTTTGGTAACATGTCAAAAATGCAGGTGATTTAAATTTCCTTGCACATAGAGGAATGAAGAAGTTTGGAATTTTTATGCATGATCAGGACCTGTGTTTGGGAAAATGTAAACTCATCACAGTGGAAAATGTGTTGTTTGGAGTCTGGGGGTGAAAACAAAGCTGATGGTTTTGGAGAGATTGCCGGAGCCAGATGGCCTAGTACTTCCTCAGTCTGGCGGTCCAACTGCTCCCTCCTGGATAATATACAGCCATTTGTTCGGGGATATTTACGCTAGAGCTGTTTCCATGTGAATGTTTGAACAGCATTAAAAACGAACATATTAGTGGTGATGCATTTATCGAACTTGTATGACTACATCGATAGACTGTTCTTGTGTCTGTACTTATATTATTACTGAGAGTCATGAAGCAGTGTTTGGATTTTGGTGAATCGTTTATGTAGTTGTTGAGCAAGAGTGATTTGGTCTTACTGAGTAATTAAAATATGTGAGCATTTGGAATCAAACTAATGGAAATAATGGTAGCACCTACCTTGAAGCTCTGTTAGGAGAATTATATGAACTCATACATGTAAAGTGCTTAGAATAGTGACGGGCACACATTAAGTGCTTAATAAATTAGCTGATTTATTATTATTATCATTATCATTATTATTATTATTCCATTGGGTTGACAAAGCCAGTTGTATCTACTAGTATAGATGGAAATGTAGTTACCATATGGGTGAAATATCTTTTAGTACCGCTAGGAAAAGAAATACAATATGGGGTTGTTAGAATGATTCAGTTTTTATCTTGGCATTTGAATAATATAAGGGATTTTATTTCTTTGAGACATAAAAGATGCATTCTAAAGCAAACTGCTTTTGGTACACATTCTCTTTTTATTCAGGGCTGTGATGTAACTGAACAGCATACTGAATATGATATCATTCCTTTGCAACTTTCCTAATTCAGTTCTGAAAACGGCTTGCTTAGCTGCTGAGCTGAAATTACATCTTTGTAATTTGTTCACCAGTAGCCAGGCTTCTAATTGAAGGAAACTAATTTTTATTTTATCCCGCTATTAATGTTGGATTGCTGTTTGACACAATTGTTTATGAAATGTCAGATTTGTAGTGTTTTCTTTGGCACAGGTTAATTTTAACCAGGGCTCCTTCACCTTCTAGAAATTTCTAGGACCACATTAGCCAGCACTGGTTTTTTTTTTGTTTGTTTTTAATGAGGAGCAGTGGAACTTGGTGGTGGAATGTAATGATTCGTATTACAGTACGTTGAAATTATAGGTGTTCATATCATTTTTTGATTAATTTAAATTCTTTGTAACTTGGCTACCAAATGCTCTTTGACAGCCTGTACTTAGAGGACACTTCACTTCTGGTTAAAGGAGATACTTAGTACGTTCATGAACTTATTTTTTAAGGCGACCAATGAATTAGGTTTGGTCTTTTATTTTGCATGTGGATAAAAGAGTAACATATTTTCAAGGTTACTCTTTTGGTTTAAACAGAAAATTAGGAATTGTTGTTAGTTATAGATAACCTACCTACCTACCTTTATTTCTTTCTCTTTCTTTTTTTCTTTCTAAACTAATGATGACAAGTCTCCTATCGTTTGGGTGTAAACAAACAAACAAAATAATGAAAACATTTTGTTTCTAAAACCCTTTTGGATTTTAATGACCCAAAGTCAAAATATTCTCCTCACCCTCTTTAGTTCGGCATGGAACAAAAAGAGTTAAAATTGTTGGAAAAGTAAACAAAGAAAGCCATGCTTAATTCTCTGTATTTCCTTTGGCATCCTATTGAAGTGTGATACTAGTATATGTTCACTGTGTGTTTTTCATTTTACTGTGTGGTCTCTATCCATAGTAAGGTTCAATTAACTTAAAACCCAGTGATATTTTAGAAAAGCAGGGGTAAACAGCACTTTACAAGATGCCTTCTAAAACAGTGGCAACCAAGGCAGATTTTCACTATTGATTGATTTCTTTTCAAACATGTCATAGGTTAATTTATAATTGGGCATCTGACATTGATGGCATTTTATCCTCTCACAGTAAACCTTCTGGCACTGTTGAGTAAGGATATGAAAGTTTAACCATTCCCATTTTTCCTTCTTGTTTTTGTTAATTATAAAACATTATTTTGGGGGAGGAAAAACCCCTTCACTCTGAAAGTTAATAGAGTATTACCCATCATTTCATATTTTCTTTCCACTTAATAGAGGAGGATCTTAAGAAAAGGGAAGCTAGTATATCAGAAAAATAAATCTGCTTCAAATATGTTAAGTTTTGACAGCTGGTTTATCAATTTCACCAAGTTGTTAAAGTTGAGATGAAGTTAGGACTGTTTATCCTTTTGCTTTTCTTCCTGAACAAGCATTGCTGCCACCTTAAAGCATTTATTTGCCATTGGCAGTATAGTGGTAAACATTGTTTTCTGCTTGATATTGTAGTTCTTGTTTTGTCGGTTAAAACCTCAACTTGCTTTGCCATCAGTTTACTTGTTTAAATAATATATTTTCTATGCTCTCTTTCCCACTCTCACCCATCTCTATAACAGGCCTCCCATCCTTACTTCTGATAAACACATTGATTTATTTAAACCACTGTTGTCTTTGTGGCTCTCACAGCAGCCTACCTTCCTCACAAGGAGCAGACGCATGATTTACTATGGAGGATGAAAATAAGCCTTCTTCTTGGTGTTCCATTGTTCGGGCCCTAAACCAGCTGTCTATTAAAATGGTTTCACTTAAAATAGTCAATGCTGTTTATATGCTTCTGTGATTTCCCAGCTGATCTAGCCTCAATGAGCATTACTCACACCCCACAGGGGCACATATTTAAATTGGGAAGAAAAACAGGAACTTCTCCCTAAGTTGGTGTTAGAGGGTCCCTTTCCTTTTAGGCTTCAAGTCTGGGTTTGCTGAACTGGGAACCCGTGTTGATGTGTGTACTAAATATACATGGTGGAGAGTTCATGTGTAGCTATAAGTTGTGTGTATAAGCTGGAGGGAGAACTTGGTATTTTTTTTTTTTTAAAGCCTGTCTTATTGTTGATACTTTGCATTAGAGATATTTATCGAAATTAGTTTATCATATTTCCCTGTCTTGGATCTCCTCAGACTGTTGATTTCTTGGCCCATACCTTTTCTATGGTATTGTGTCTGTGTGTTTTAACAAGCCTTTTCAGTAACAAAAGCTGCTTTTGGCGAGATGGAGGTGAATCTGCCTTTGAGTTGCACTCTCTAGCGAACGTGTTACACTGAAATTCTCGTTTACTCTGTTCACAGGATTTTAGTTCTACTCGATAGGCGAGCGGGCAGACTCCCTGTTTTACTTGCTTTTGTTTCAGAAGTCGCAGAAGTAGCAAGCACTTCTTTCTCTGCGTTTAGGTGCTGAAAAATGTTGTTTTGTTGAGGCCCCAACGAAAAGGGACAGCAGAAACTTCATGCTTCCATTTCTTAGAGTTCTTGACTATTTCTCAGCAAATCCAAACTCATGCGTTCATTTTCCTACGCTTGATTTAGAGAAAGATTCTCCATTTTGACTGCTGCCAGAAAGAGAGTGACAGTTTGGCATTTGGGAGAGAGATATATTACGGAGGCCTGTGCCTTCAGCAAATGATGTTCAGTCACCAAAGATAAAATCACGGGGTTCTTGGAGTCCGTGGGTCATCCACTGTGGCAGTCACATGCATTTTTGCATTGCAACATATCATTAATTGAATATCATCATGGGCCCACTGATTTCAATGGAATCAGCAGCCTTAGTAAAAACAATATCTCTCACCTAGAGATAATCAAAATGAGATGGTCTGAAATAACTAATACTCTCTCGTCCCCAAAAGAACCAAACTTTTTTTTTTTTTCTCACAGGAGGGAAAACCCCACCAATACCTGTGAATTTATTTACCAAGTTACTTGCATTAGTTTTGCATGACAAAAAACTAAAGTTGGAACAGAGGTTGTCAGGGGTATTAAGAGAACATACAAAACATGTAGTGATAATAGGATTTCACAGAAATGAGTGATTAGGTTTTTTTTTTTAGCACCATGTGTGAGTGCTAATCAGTTATTTACAGTGTTTCTTTGATTTTTCAGCAGTGATTGCAGTAAAGAAAGCAGGCAGATGTAATTTTTGCCTTTCAAAATGTTTTCGATGTACTTAATGCATTTTCTTGAGTAAAGCAACTTCTTGGGTATTTGAAAAGGTCTTTTAAGAATACAGGAAAGAAGCAGAAGTTGTAGGGCAGGGCTTTGTGGAAGACTCCTTAGAGGAGAACTGATCAAGGCAGCAGCTGTAGTTTTGCAACACTCTGGGTTGATCAGCCATTTTGTAATCTCAAGGCAACTCCAGAAAACACCAGGAAAATCAAAGACTTCACCTCTGACATCCCTGAACCCCTTAACCACTTCCAACAACTACCTACACCTGGACTCTTTGCTATATTATAAAAAACAAAACCCTAAAAAAACCAAAACACACAAAAAAGAAATGCAGGAAAGAATCGTCAATGCATGTCATAACGAGGAGATGAAAATGTGAGGGATAATGTAATATTAACATAATTTAGATTATCTCCCCAGAAGATCATTATGAATTACATAAGGTGAAGTAGTGACTTGACTGTGGAAATCTGGCTGATGATTTGTGCTGGATAGCCGGTATCACCTTAACCAAATGGTCAGTTTACTGCAGGTAGTGGAATTAGTTCATGGTGTGATTTGACGCACTAAGGACTCAGGGCCACAGCTGTGGTATTCTGCCACTGAATTGTCTAACTTTAGTCTAAGTCTGAGGAAACATCAGACAAATCCAAAATGAGGATGTTCTACAAAAGACCTGGCCTGTGTTCTTCAACAATGTCAATATCATGAAATGCAAAGCCTCAGGAGTCTTCCGTACTGAAGAAGACAGGACAATTGAATGCAAGGATTGGTATTGGATTTTTTTATTTTTTATGTTTTACGATTAGGACTTATTTGGGTAATTGGTGAATCTCAGTAAGGTCTGTAGATTAGATTATTGCATTGTATCAATGTTCATTTTCTAATTCAGATAATTGTACTGTGGTTGTAAGAGAACTCCTTGTTGTAAGGAAATACATGCTGAAGTATTGAGGGTATGTCTGCAATTTACTAATATATGATTCAGGAAAAAACTACAGAGAAAAGAATAAAGCAAATTTAGTAACATGTAAATATTTGAGGAGTGTGGGTAAAGAGTATCTTGGAATTCTTATATATTCTTGCATCTTTTCTGTGAATCTCACATTATGTCAAAAGTAAAACCTTAAAAAAATACAGAGTTATGATAGACTAATCATAAAAAATGATTTTGATGGGCCAAAGGTAGGGAAATGTTTTCTTTTTATGCAGGTACTTTTTGTCAGTTTTTCAAATTTGTTGCGATTTTTGTTTTGTCATGGAGCTGAATATCTCAACCAGAGCCTGCTCCAAGGGTCTTCACACACTGTGTCTTAAGCTTTCCCCATCATTTACAGATTCTGAAAGGCCCAGGTTCATAAATAAAGCCCATTAGAGCCAACTACAAGTTAGTTACTGTAGCATCTGCATGTACTAAATAAGGATAGTCTGGTTAATTTAAGTAGTTTTATCACCAAGCAATTGAGGGTTATGTGAATGTGTGAAAGTAATTTATTAACAATTGGAAGCTGTGTTATATTAGTATTATGTGGCGATACAGTGTTAAGTTTGTTAAAATGTATCCCAATGCGGACAGAGCACTACTCTACCGGTGGCTGTGAGTTTTCCTTTGGCCCAGGTACTAACATATAGATCTTCCAGGAAACTGAGGTCCCAGGGCAACTCCCTAGGGATCCGAAGCAAAATGTTTGTACACACATTCCAAAAAACAGACAAAAACATCTTGGCTAGTGAGGTGGTTTGGGACTCCAGATTTTGAGAGTCAGGTGTAATTCTCAGTTTAGAGAGAGAACTCTATGGCTTTAGCCCACACATATGCCAGTGAACATTACTTGTGGGGTGGGTGTACCCCTGGAGAGCATATGTTTTCAGCCTGTTATGGGGGAAGAAGGATTTTCCCTGACTGATGAATCATCTCAAAGAAGACAGTGAATGGACTCATGAACCATAACTCCACTTGTTTTCTACTACTCACCTCCAGAACACGACATATTGGGGCTGGAACTAGTAAAATGAAGTGGCAAAAACATACAAATCCATGTACTTTTCTATATTTCACATCAGTAGTGTCTCAGGCTGCTAAACCTGCTGGATTTTCCCCTCCTCTTTGATTAAATTTGCTTTTATTCTGAATTGAGGGGAGAATTGTGGTTGTCCTGATGACAGACAACCGTCTCATCCACTCATGCAGATGTGGGTCGTAATATGGTGGTTGACAAGCCAGAGAGGAACATATCCCCTTCCACTCCATTTGGATTGATCCTTAACAACGGGTCTTGAAACAAGGAGCCCAGTGAGGCCTTTGCCTCCTGAAAGCTAATGGGCTCGCACCTGTGGTGAAGTAGTCAAGAACTCAGTGGTGATAGTTTGTTCTCTGCTTCTTGATTCCATTCTTAGCTCAAATCGTGCCTTTGTTTACAGGCCATAGTGTATGAAGGCCAAGACAAGAACCCAGAAATGTGCCGAGTCTTGCTCACACATGAGATCATGTGCAGGTAAGCAATACCTTGTTCTCTCCCTTTAATTAGCAAAGAGAAGATGAATTGATTATCTCAAAGCTAGGTGAACTCAGGTCTGTTTGGGGGTCCACATTGATCCTGCTTCTATGAGACTACCTACAAAGAACTGTGAGATGTTGAGTATTTGGTACTAAATTGTCAGGCATCAGAGTGGTTCTCAATTATTTATTAGATTTCATCCTGTAAGACATACATTTCCATTTTGATACCACACTGTTAATGGGCACAAAGCAGTGCCCTCCCCTTCTTCCTTTCAATCGAATAAAATACAATATTACCCTTTTAGTGTTAATATATGCGCTCAACTGCGTCGCTTGTAAAATGAGTAAGAGTTCTATTGATGTCCACAGAAGCCTCTGTTTGGATAAGATTTGAAAGCGATGGTTCCCCTTTTTAATTCTCCCACTTAAAAATGTGACTGTCCATACCTAGGTGTCATTTCTCCTTAAATGGAATGTGGGTTTTCTTTTCTCCCCCCGTGACTCTGATCTTTGAATCTTAGTTAACCTTAGTATATAACTGCCAGTGTAGCTAATATTTCTCAGGGTTAGTGATCTTTTAGAGGGTATCAAAGATGAACCCCCGAAAGGTGTAAATATGCATGTCATCCCCAAGTGAGTGTCTTTTTTTTCTTTTTGCCTGATGTCAGACTGAAGCTACATTTGAAGACAGGCAAATGGACCAAATTCACATCCACAGCCTCAGCCAGTCCTTCCACATGTGAGCGACTAGGCCAGAGAACACCCTTTTAACTTTGCAGTTTAGGATTCTTATTCTACATAAAATAACACTGGCACTTTGCTCCCAATATATTCTGAGTAATTGGATAAAGCATGAAAATGCCACTATGCTTCGGAGAAAGGCTCCTAATTGCTTTGTTAGCCATGCAGGCTCTCCCTGGCACAAAGCATGCTTGGCTCCTGACTTTTACTGACCAATCCGGTTAGGGCTTCAGCGGCCACTTCAGCATGGGTGGGCTTTATTTGTTGTTCATGGACTCGTGGGGAACTCAGTCTTAAAACCCTGTAAGTGGAAATAAAATAGGAAGGCCTAATGTGTTTTCTTAGTGAAATCCCAAATATTAACTACTTCTTTATAATTATGTATATATCTAAAGATTTCCTTTTTCGTATTTCTTTTTTAAAAAAACATACTTCTAATGTATTATTTTAACATACACAGGAGTTTCACAAGTTTTGCTTCAGTGATCTTAAAATTTGTTAATTATTCAAAAAAACCCCAACAGGTTGCTTTTCTCTAACTTTAAAGAAGTAGCAAATCCCAAAAATATGGTTATGGATTTGTTAGAAGATGTTATTAGGCAAAAATTAGTGCTATACTGTATATAGCAATCGTACGATTAAAGCTGAGTCATGCTTTTCAGAATTAAACGAGTAAAATCATCTTGAAAAGCATTAAAAATAACCTCCTTTGTACTATGGGTTTTTTAGACTGTACGTATCTCTATTTCAGCTTCCCACAATTAGAATGTCATTGGAATGAATTTTCAGTGTTCTGATACATGTGATTCTAGAGAAATAGGAGACAGACAGGAAGACGGATCTCAACCAATAGGCCAGCTAATATCTATATATCATAGATTTGCGTCTCGTATCTGTACATTTTTGGACGACGCTAGGAATAATTCTATTCTTGAAATACTTAAAGATATATTGTGCCTTTCACACACAAGCCTACCCTCTATTAATGCAGTTTATATTTTTCTTGTTCTTAAAATTCATTGGTCGAGAAAGTACTTTATTATGCTGGTTGGTGTGCTTTACTGCTGATGCTCTTTCTATTTTTCAGAAACATAAAAATAGCAAAAATAAAATCCTCAAGCCACTGAAGGCAAATGATGATGTTTGTATTGCACGGCTGAGAGGGAAAAGCCATATTCAAAATGTCATCCTGTTACTGTTACAGATTATGATTTTGCTGGCTGCCTATGGATGTGGAAGGGGTACTGTTTGTTTACTAGGCCGCCATGACCCTATTACACAAACCTGTCATCTATTGTGTGGCTAACAGTCTTTTAAATTGCAAATCTGATGCTCTTTAGGGGGCTTTAGGAAAAAAAAATCTCACTTTCCACACCATCCTATTTCTCTTGATTTCTTGCCTGTTGTAAGTGGAAGTTGGGATGTGCTGAATTTGCACCAGGGGTGCAAATGCAGGCTCAATTATAAGCATAAAATTAGAGTCTGTTCACCATTAATCAGCCTGGCTAATTGCTATGCACCACCATTAGCCATATGGTGCAAAAGACAGCTTGCTCTCCCCAAGATGAAATTTCTTCATTGCAGACATGAAATAGTGAGGGCTCTGGATTTTAAAATAGCATGTTTTAGATATTTAATTCCTAAACAACTTTCTGCAGTGCTTTCTGTCAAGGCTAACAGCACAATAAAACTTTGCGTTGATGTCACAAAAGCTGTATGTTTATAGTACATTGGAGCAATGGTAAATGAGACATAGAGAATTTACATCGACAGGAAAGGGTTTGGGATGATTCTGTTTTGTGGCAGGGAAAGGTAAAAGAAAAAGGGAAAAAACAAGAAAGAAAGAAAAACACCAGGAAGTTGTGTCTCATGTGGTTGCAAATTGAAGAAATCCATTTGGTCCCGTTCTGAGGGTAACCCCATGGCATGAGCTTGCTAAACGACTTGCTGCCATTGCATTATAATTATTGCCACTCTTTGAGACAAAACCTCTTTGACTTGATGGCATAGAGCTCTTTCTGTGGAATTCTGGGAGAATTTCTGCATGTTTTGGTAAATTGGAATCTATCATTACATTTTGCTAATACCTGGTGGTTAAGTTCTTAAAATAATATGGCCCCATTAAGTTTTTTTTTTTAAAGATAGAGTCCATAAGGAATTTGATTATAAGTGCATCTGAACATCCTGTATTTAAATGGAAATGGAAAATAGGTACTATGCTTGGTAGGTGAACCCAGGTCCCGACCTCCCAGGCAGGCTGAAGCAGATTTCCTCTTTCCAGTGCGCAGGATGGATGAGTGCTCTGTTGAGGGGAGCATGCTAGTCCCGTTATCAGTACCTGGCTTCTTGTGGGGGTCTGAGTTAGCTCTCAGGGGTAGCCTCTCCCTTGATCTGGCCTCTTCTTCCTTCCTCTTTTGCCAGCTTATTCTGATTTTGTCTGATTCCCATTTCAGCAGGGTTTCTTCAGGACAGCGTCCCAGGCCCTCGTCCTGAGCTTTGTCCCCTTTCAGGCATTCTGATTATGTCCTGTGCTTTTCCTTCAGAGCGTTCCACACATTGTAACTGTGTCCACGGCCTGTCTTTTTTGGTTGGACTAAGAGTTCCTTGAAGGCAGGGAGGGTACTCAGTTTTCCTCCGTGCCTCAGTTATCTGTGTGTGAAATGGGGGGAAATATTGTTTCTCATAGGTGGTGGTTAAAATTAAATGCTCTAATCCCCGTAAATGCAGATCGTGGTGCCTGACACATAGTAAGTGTTGAAATGTCTATTGTTATTATTAATAGTAGTAGCTGGAGCAGCGTTATCCACAGTGTCTAGCCAGGTACCTGGCATGCAGTTGCTCAGAGTGAACGATTGATAAGAGAGCACTGAAAGGAAGTGTCTACTAAGTACGTTTTAATGTACTTTGTTTACTCTAACGATGGTGGTGAAGAATGTTTGCATTCATTCTTTTAGCACCTAGTGTGTTGGCGGAGCCAAAAAGGACTAGGTTCTGCAGTAGGAGAGTTTACGGGTTAGCCTGGGAGGGGAGACCTGTAGGCAGCTAACTCTTGTAGAAAGGGTTGACTGTGATGACAGGTAAGCAAAGGACTGAGGCCGTTTGGAGAAGGGAGGACATACTTGTGGTGGATAATAGCCACAGGAATGGAGAGGAGGGCGAGAGAGGCGCACAAAGAAGTGGATGGGCCCATTTGTTGGTGGTCCAGGCAGGATTTCTCTGTGGAGAGGTCTACAGATGGGGGACCTGTGGCCTGGAGCTGGGAAGAGTCAGGGTGAGAGCTAATCCACTTCAGATAACCCACTTCACTTCCCAAAGGTGAGAGTTGAAGCTGTGGTCTTTCAAGGGATTGACAAGGGTGGGAGAAAAGAAAGAGAAGGGTCCTTGGATACGTTCTTGAGGAATAATCAGATTTAGCAAGGAAGGAGGGTCAGTTTGAGAATCAGGGAAAAGAGCCGTGAATCATACAGAGCATTGAAATAAAAGGAGAGTGTTTCAGGAAAAAAGAAGGATGAAGCTTCTTTTTTCTTTTTCTTTTTTTTTAAGAGAATGAGAAAACTTGACAATATGTGTAAACTCAAGGAAAGAATGAACTTATTCTTACAACGATTAATCAGACTACACAGATAATTCCTATACCTCATTCTCCAGCCCCTTTTGCTCAATAGGTAAGACACAGTGGTACCTCGGTTTTCGAACATAATCCATGAGTTGTGAAATGTTCGAAAAAAGCCGACAGCTAGGCCTCAGGATCTTGCTCTCAGTGGAAGCCGTGTGACATGTGTGACTTCTGAATCCTGTTTGAAAACCGAAGCATTTACTTCCAGGTTTACGGCGTTCATAAACCAAAATGTTCCTCAATGGAGACGTTCGAAAACCGAGGTACCACTGTATTTTGTTTTTTACTGTAAAGCTTAGAGATGTATATGATGATTTTCTCCAGTTGAGAGAGCCTCTACTTAGAAGAAGAAATTCCATTGTCCCTAAAATGAGGATTGGCAGTTCCCACGACTAGGAAACATCGAGCTGCTTCTTGCCCTGATTTATGCGTGCCCGGAGCTGTGTGCCAGCTCACTGGCGATACACCACCTGTGTTAGCCTAAGGAAGAGACTCATAAGTTTGCTTTTCCCTGGGTGTGCAGAATTCTCCGGGATATGCACGAGCCTGTTGGGGAAAGGGCCGCTGTTTTGAGTCTACAGTGTATGTACAACACTCTTGTGAGGGGTCACATTGCTCTACTGCCACTTGGGTTGCAGGTGGTGAAAGGATGTGAAATAGTGAGAGTCCTGCTTTGTGACAAAGCACATTAGGAAACTCCAAGCCCCCTATAGATGCTTTCGGAAGTGAATACCAGGTGTGGGCCTGGTACAGTGCCTGACACACCTAGTAGGAGCCTAAGAAACACCGTTCTGAGTGGATGAAGATCCATCAGTCCCACAGGAATGAGGACACATAATCATCACTGTGCGTTCTTTCGTTACCCCGGTAACTTTTCCTTTGAAATACTTTTGCGTCTGTTGTCCCACGTACTATATTGTTTCATCCTGAGTCCTCTTCTGTGTTAAACGTTAAGTGAACCTGTTCTCTTTTTCAGCCTGTCCTTGATTAATGCCTATCTTGTGTATGGTAGAGGTTGGAGCCCACCTTTTTTGTTCCTTCTGAGTTTAGCGGAAGAAACAGGGGCAATTCAGCTTAGAGCAGCGAGGGCTCTTGGGCAGGAAAGGCTATCATGGGAAGAACAGGTCTTTGCTTGGTACTGAGGTCAGAACTAGGAGGCCCCAGGAGGTGGATGTCAGCTCAGTCTAAGGGAAGACCTTCCTTCCCCAGTGACAGTTGAGTTTTAGTATTTTAACAGGAAAGTAATAATGCAATACAAAGCAGAAGACTACAGGTGTATGTAAATAAGATATATACCCTCCATTCTTCCCCACTTCTTATTCCACTCCTAGAGGTTACAGCTTTGAAGTTTCTATTCATTCGTTCAAGAAATATTTTACAAGGTCTTAGTGTGTCGGGCTCTGTTCTAGTTGCTGGAGATTTAAGGGTGAATAAAAAAGTCTAAGATTCCTGTCCTTGTGGGGTTTATATTCTAGTGTGAGAGACAGACAATAAGGAAGAAGACAAGTAAATATAAAATATAATGTGGCGAGCGTTAGGAAGAAAGTCGGAGCAGGATAAGGGGGTTGAGAGCTCTGGGCTAGTCAGGGAAAGCCTTTCTAAGGCAGTGACTTTGTGCAGAGATTTGAGTGAAAGGAGGGTGTGAACCATGCTTGTGACAAATTCTCTTTCACTCCCTCCCTCCCTTACCCTCTCCCTTCCACATTTTTTCTCCCAGAAATAGGATCATACCAAACATACTGTTCTGCAACTTGGTTTTCTCAATTCACAATATAATATAGTGCGCAATATAATGATAGTGCATAAAAACTCACCTTCATTCTTTCTAATGCACAGAATTTCATATGTACATGTATATGCTATTGATAGGTATACACATATACATACATATGTCTCATATGTGTGTGTGGGTATATATATATATGCATATATATAATATATACTACATGTGTGTATATATACATATATATGTGTTTGTGTGTGTATATATATATGTATATATGTATGTATATATGTATGATGTATTTTTAAAAGTAGGCTCAGCTGTAGATACTGTTTTGTTGCTACCCCAGGTGCACAGCAAAGCCCAAGAATAACATTTTGGGAATGACGACTGTGTAATGCAGGGACGTCACCTGAGAAATAGGAACCTGTGGGCTGTTTTTCATCATACTTTGCCCATTTTTAAAATAAATGTTACGTGACCTCCAGCCCCTGATTCTCTTTTCTCTCTCCTTATCCCCCCGTTTTATTCCTCTTCTATCCTTCCTTCTACACTTCTATTCTTCGCATCTGGCTATTCCTTTTGGCCCCCGGGGGCACAGTACTGAGGGGTGGTCCTCATTTATGCTATTCTTCAATTCATCTGGCTTTTTTCAAAGGCATTTCTATTTTAAGGAGATGAGGACAGTGCTTAAGTCAAAGGACAAATCTCTGGCTTAGTGTGGCACTTGCTTGGGGGAGGTGGTTTGGTCTATGGGGTGGGGTGGGAATGAACCTTCGTTCCATCAGCAGTGCCTGCCCAGAGGATCAGCTTGGCTTTCTTTATCTGTCACCTTTGTATTTTCTTGGATTGTATTGCCCCTCCAATACATTACATTCATTTACGAGTCAATCAATCAATCAATCAATATTTGAACTTCTCTGCTCTATTCCAGGTCTTATGATACTTCTTAGGTAAATAAAATTGATAGTTTCTTCCTTTATGAAGCATACGGATTGATGAAAGAGAAGAAAGATAGCAACAAAAAATACACAAATATATATGTAAGAATATAATTTGCATTGTGTTAAGTGCCTAAAAGGAAAAACCAGGAGAAACCTAGTTTTGGTTAAGGGCAGGTATCAGGGCCAACATCTCCGAGGAAAGAGGCTAGAGACTGAGGTCTGAAGGGGGAGCAGGTCAGGGGTCCAAGGAGGAGCAGAGCAAGAGGGAGGCTGGGCTGGGCCTCGGCCTGAGGTCACACTGAGTGTGCCACATCAGAGAGATTGAAATTGGCCAGTGAGACTGGAGCTTGGCAAGTTGGAGGAGAGTGACAGGAGATTGGGAGGTGGTCTGGCATCATGTCATGCCTTAGATTTATTCTAAGTGCTGTGGGAAGGCATTAAAAGGTCTTGGGCAGTGAAGTGACACAGTCCCATTGACATTTTGAAAAGATCACTCTGGCTGTTGCAGGGAGTACCGAGTGGAGGTAGTGAGCCCAGGTGGGAGGACCTGCAGGACTCCAAGGAGAAATGAAAGTAACTTGGAGTGGGGAGGGAGAGAAGCAGATAGGCTGGAGATGTAGGTTCTAGTCCACAATCACCGGCATGCAAATTGCAAGAGTCCCTCCCTGGAGGGCACTTAGTCCTGGCAGGACCTTGGTGAGGGTGTGGCCACTGGGGACTTGCATTGCCCACTTGCTGTTTTGAAAAAGAAAGGAATAAAATAGGAAACATAAAGGAGAAACAGGCCTTCCCATTGATTGTATTTTTCCCTGGGTAAAGGGAGTCTTGGGCTGCTGTTGGCGACATGCTGTCTCTGCAGAGCACAAGGCAGCCTTGCTCAGAATTAGAGGAGGAGGCTGCAGGAGGAAGGAGCAGGGAGTGATAATGTCACCAACCCTGCATCGAGCACTTAGTAGGCCCAGTCATGGAGCCTGCTTTGTGCCCTTATTGCATTGAATCTGCACCCCCTCACTTAGAGGTGGGTACTGCAATTGCTCCCTTTTATAAGTGAGGAAACTAAGACTGTGAGAGGGAGGACCTTGCTCAGGTTGCCACAGGTAGCTCTTTCTGGTCCCAGAGCCAGTATTCTTAACCACTATGTTCTCTTGCCCTTGGAATGGAGGTGTAGAGGACCAGATCTCAGGGAGGATGGAGCTGAGTTTTAAAATGAGTTTTTGGCATGCGCATGCATTCCAACTACTGTACTTCTCGTTCCCTTGTTCCTTCACGTGTCTCTTACCTATTTGGGACACTTGGGGCTTTCTACTCACAGAGCACTGGTATAGCAGAACTCAGACCTGGAGGAAATCATCCCCTCTGACTCAGAAAGGCAAAGGTTAGAAAGCGGTGTGCTGGGTTAGCTGGGGCTTTGACAAAGGAGACACAGCTCTTAGTATTGCTTTCTGAAGACAGGAAAGACAAGCGGAATTAGCCCCAAATTTGGAAACTGATTCTCTTCTCAGGCATATAGTTACAGCCAGGAAAGAGATTTCCCAGCTTTAGTGGAAGATTCCCTATGCAGCAGTGTATTTCTGGGTCCTGAAAATGAAGTTCAATGTTTGGTTCTCTCTGGCAGCTCTCTAAATTTAGGTTCTATGATTCACTAAGTTGAGTGTGTGTGTGTGTGTGTGTGTCTGTGTGTGTACACACACGCATGTGTGCCTGTGTAAGAAAGAGGGAGTAAAGTGCCTGTGTAATTTGTGCTGTTTGGTAATGTATAACCCTTGGATAGCTTCCTCACCTCCTTGACTGATCAAATAAGTGCTTTTATAGTATGCCCCAGTCACCATGTTTTATTCGCAAACAAATATCAGGTGAAAACTATCCTTGACCATGGGTAATTTTCAAAAACTCTAATTTTTCACCTTTTAGAAGCATCTTAGTTAAAAAAATACCGACAGCCTTAGGCTCACAGCTGGGGTGGGTGATTTTCTTGCCCATGACTGCTTTTTCTCTGATCTAATAAAGAACATCCCCTGTCAGGGCTGTGCTAAGGCTTTCGATCAATTGTCCATAGCATTTCTGGAAAACTTAAATGATAGCCAGCGCAGGGCCCACAAGTCGGAGGACATGGTGATCGCTTGTTTATCTTAATTATTGTGTTGTACTTTTATTCTCATGAAGATGGTTCAAAAACAAACAATTACAGCTTTCGGATTTTGAAAAGCCTACGGTTGAAGGAAGTATCTCCCATAAAAAAGAAAAGAGAAGAGAAAGGAATCCATTTAATACAAAATGACTGGAGGGGGAGAAATCACTCATACCTCATTATTGACGCGTTCCACACAATTAGTGTGATCTAGAGGGAAGAACGTTTGAGCCACCCACAACCCTGAATATTCTCATTGGGTAGATATAATA
Organism: Rhinolophus hipposideros; assembly: GCF_964194185.1. Classification (NCBI taxonomy): domain Eukaryota; kingdom Metazoa; phylum Chordata; class Mammalia; order Chiroptera; family Rhinolophidae; genus Rhinolophus; species Rhinolophus hipposideros. The sequence goes on along the minus strand of NC_138069.1, from coordinate 29,752,695 downwards.
ATAATGCATTTCACAGTGAACTCTTCCAATACCGCGGGCAGTGATGGGGAGACCCCATCTTAGGGCTGTCAGCTGGCTCCCGGAGAGGCCCTCTCCCTCCCTCCTTCTTTGTGCAGGGAGAGGTTAAGCCTGGCCATTAACCCATAGGTGACCCACATAGAATGTTCTGTCCCAGGGATCCGTTGATTGCCAGGTATTGCTTTGTGGTAATTCTAGCATTTGCAACCCAGCAATTTGAACCTTCTGTCTGCCTAAATGATGATTTTACATTGTAATGGTTGTACTAAATCCTTTCGCTTTTGCTCCCTAGCCGCTGTTGTGACAAGAAAAGCTGTGGCAACCGAAATGAGACTCCCTCAGATCCAGTGATAATTGACAGGTAGGGACCACTACTTTCACTGGATTCTTATTCCTCATTATAATGAAACACCTGCCTTGTGTCGCTCATGGGCGAGGGTTAGGAATGCATGTGGCCGAAATTTGCCTGTTTGGTCATGATTTAAGCCGCGCGGAGCGATTGCGATCCCTGGGAAAACCATATGGAATGTTTTCTGGAGGCCTGTTTTCTTGGATTGCCCTGGTTCTGTGTCTGATTCATGCTCCTAAAGGAATCTTTTTTTTTTTTTCTTTCCTGACTTTCTGTGGCTCAGTCCTCATGCTGTGCCAGGAAGCTTCAGAAATAAAATAATAATAGTTTGTGATTTATGAAATGTGGTAGGGTGCTTATAAATATTTAACTTTTATTTGAAAAATGTTTGAATCATTATCACTTTTAGCTACAGTAGTTCTGTTGGATGTAATCCATCTACATTTTAAGGTTTTATTTATGCATAAAAGCAGTTTTAAAGAGATCTGTGAACCAAGATTTTCTACTGTTATTTCCTGGGTTTGATTGTAGCTCATACTGTATTGTAAGTTGATTAATTTATCCTGCTTGTCTTAATTATCATGTTTTTAAACAGATCCATATTACTAATCTGACATGACCAAGTAAATCACTGTAGAACAATAAATCTGCTTTAGTTGTTCAGTGCGATTTCAAGTCAGTGTGTGCACTATTATGTGAAGGTGCCTTCTAAATATTCATTTTACATTTTAATTATTGAAATTCGTTGTATGGAAACAGGTATGGTAAAGCATTTGTTACATAACATTACTCACTGAGAGTTAAATCGCCTGGAAGGTTTATAGATACGGTCAGTTGTCAGCTAGCAAAAGAGCCAGCACCCTCCACTAGCTGGAAAAGAGCCTTGCAAATAAGACTGACTGATCCCTCATTGAGGAAATCTACAGCTGAACAAAAGTCCCTTTTTGGGTCTGGTAATATTGATTTTTGACCAAAAACCCCTCACTTGTCTGTCTTTCCAATTCGACTGTTTTGGGGCTGCTTTCCCATTTTTCAGTTACACTGAAAAGTGTTTGCTTCGTCATAATTTGTGTCACAACATTGATCGTTGATTTTGACTTATGTGATTCTTCAGGCTTAAACCCAATTTGGTTGTCAAGTAGCTTTATAAAGCTTACATTTCAATCAGATATTTTAATTAAATATCTCACTAATATTCACTAACAACACACATTTTGCTTGATAAATAAGTATTAATATACTTGATTCAGAGTTAATACATGTGTTTGTTTACTGTGTAGTGAGGTTGTGTGCTGCCTGTAGAATTAGAATAGCATGTGTATCTGTGAGAGCAGGTGTACCATTCATGTCATTTCTTTTTCTGCAATGGAAGACACATCTTCAAATGAATAGGATAAAAAAATAAGTATAACCTTTTATGCTGTTGGTTTCATTTAAATACACCTCTTCAAAATACCACGTGTTATTTTAAACAAGTTTCTCTTACTCATCCATTTAAAAGAAAGTGTTCTGATCAAAGGACCAGCCCAAATATTCCCCCAAACTTTGAAACTATAAGCATTTTGTTCTCCCACACAGTTCCTTTTGGTTTAGATGATGACGAGAACCTTACCTTGCCACCCGCAATGAAAACACTTTTTTTTGTTGCTTGTGAATGGGTTAAGCTTTTAAGTTCTTCGTTTGGTTTTAAGCCGTGACTCTGATATAGAAGGTTGATATGACTGTGGTTTGAATAACATTTGATTTTGACCTGTTCCTGTGGGTTGCGATGGCATAAGAAACTTGACTCAGCAGCACTGTAATTAGCCCGGCCCGTGTTTTTGAAACAGGATTGTGTTACCTGGATTGTATTAGTGTGGCTTCTATTGTCGCCGCCTTGCATCTGTCCCAGTAGGGTACTTAAAACCTTTTCTTGGCTGGGGTAGTTCAAACAATTTAGGCAAAATAAGTACGCACTTTATACTGTTGGTGGCTTTGGAGATATTGCTCATGACATTTATCCTTTTCATTCCCCCCTCCCCCACTTTTTGGTTTGACAAAGTAGAAAACAGTCTGTAGCCAATGTTGGTCTCTTAAGAGAAGAGAGTTTTAAAAACGGCTGAAACCCAGTGCGTCTGCACAAGTCCCAACATAGGTTTATTTGCTGGCTATTGGCTCTGTCTCCTGTGAACTGTCTTTTCAAGCAGGGATGCCAGCTGATATGCAAAACCCCATTTCGCTATTCTTATTTGCATCTGAGTTTTCAGAATTTATTTGTCCTTCAGTCTGCCAAAGGTTTTAAAAGCTCCAGTGTTGTCTATGCTGATATGTGAAACTTCCATTTTTAATGATGAGCGAAGAGAATAATAAGAAAAGAAGTTACACAAGTAAGGGCAAAATAGAAAAGATTTTTTCAATTTTACCAAATTGCTGCAAAGGAAAAAAAAAGGCAACCGTGTTTGAATTTCATAGCTTCCAATTTGATTCTATATTACTGATTGCATAATATCTGTGTTACGTGCTTAGGGCTTGATTTGTTTTCAGATTTATGGATGTGAATCCCTGCATATTTTGTAAAAATAGGTTGTGGGGCCCGCATTCAGTAGCAATAGTAACTGTTTTTACAAGACGCATACAATATGCCTTTATAGAGGGTACAGGCAATCCCTGGGTTAGGATTTCCCAGTGTTCACACACATTTACCTTCTGGGCACCAATAATTTTTTAGCTCCCTTTGCTTGTCCTTCAGATTTTGGAAGAACACTGCTATTTTTATCAGTCAAAAGACTTTTAGCAGTGGTTATTCAGGAAAACTATTTATAGGGTAGATAGAAGAGGCTTTCGGTCATACGGCAGTGGTGCAGGGTAAGCTATTTCTGTGTTGAATTTTGGCTGTATTATTTCTGCCAGTGATTTGGGGACATCAGCTTGGCATAGTCTATCTAAAAAGTGGAATTAACAAAATCGGGAGTTGCATACTGTGATTTAGAAAATGGGTTTCTACTTCATTGTTGTATAATAGCATGCAACAAAGTAAGAAAAATATGACCAAACTCATTTTACAATTGTGGCAATTTGTCAAGTCACTTCCAAAAAGTTTGTTGGAAAATTCCTGTAAATGTAGGGAACGTGCATCTGGAGTTGACTGCCAGGTTATATTTCTGACTGATGCCAAATGACTTGATTAAGCATATAAAACCCAGGCTGTGCCCAATGATCCAGATATTTGGGCTGTGTAGACATGGGAAAAGTCAAATGTATTATGTTTAATAGCTGATGACCAGGAACTAATAACAGCAAATTTCATTATTGTTGAGGTAAAGGGCTATGTGTAGTAATTATTGTTAAAGTAAAAAGCAAAAAATTACTTGCAGTTATTGAATTAAGGTGGAGATTGATTTAACATATTCACACAGTAACTCATATTTGAATTTAAAAGGTTTGCAATAAAATTCGTGTTTAGAAATTGAATAAATTGTAGTTTTATTACCACATTGGATATTCTTGTGTCCTAACCTTTTTCCTTGCAGTTATCTTAGTTCAATAAATAAAACCTCATTAGACTATTCCCATTTCAACGAGTTTATTAAATTTTGCAGGAGTAATTAGCATAAGCTGTGCTAATTTTTCTGGAAGACTAATGAGGGAGGTTCTTAATTAGGTTTTCTTTGTAAGAATCAGAAAAGATGATAATGACGAAAGTCACATAGGGTAGTCTGATTTGGGAACCTAGTTTTTCTGAATCCATAAAAAAGCTTCCATTTCTATGTGGAAACTTCTTTATAAATGCTTGAACCAAACATATTAAGTGTGCAGACTGTTATTCCGTATCTAGTTAGTTAGGATTACCATCCATTCTTGATTTGCTTCACAAAACTCTTTATTTTCCTACCCGTGACTCACTAAACTCTTTGAGCAGTGATATGGGTAAATACAGATGGTCTTACAAAAACATTTTTTTCCCCTCCAAATTATACTCTAGGATTCCTTTTACATAGAGCCCTAAAGTTTCTCGTCAGATTTGTGTCACTTATTTCCAGTAGGGTAGGATGGGGGATGGCTCAATATTTCTTTGTTTGTTTGGTTTTTCAATTTAGGATCAGTGCGATTGATGGAATAGTTAGACCACTAAGGGAAAAATAAGAGCCCAATTTTTCATTGCCTTGTAGTATGAATCCTGAGCAGTTATCAAGTGAATTCTTTTTTTTAATAGAGAGAAATAATAAGGGATGAAATTCCTCTTCACATTACGTTCTCCTGTCTTGTGTGAATTTAGATGTAGTCCTTTTCAAGATATGTGGCTGCAGTAACCTGCAAGTTTTGAGTTCCTTCGCCAGTATTGAAAACATGAATTTTTAAAGCCTGTCCACTAAGATACCTCTACAGATTTTGGGTTTGCTTATTGTAACCTTAACAGATTTGTCTTTCTTTTCCATTTATATGAATCTCTATGTCTATGTTTGAGATGTAAGCTTTGACATGCAACATAAAAAAAATACAAATTTTGAGTTTTGTAGCATGAGACACCTAGCCTGTTTGGAATTACTATTCTTCAAGGCCACACTTACTCAAGGGTGTCCTAAAAAAGAAAAGAATAGAAAACAGAACAAAAAACCCCTATATTTGTCTTTTCCAGTATTTTCTAAAGATGTTCCACATTTAGATCGCTTTCATTTTGGTCACACTCATGGGTTTGTTTTATGATTATTGGCTGGCATAGAATGTTCAGGGGTGAAAAATATCAGAATGCTTTTTTTACCTGTTGTTTTTACATGATGTTTATCATATGAGTAGAGAAAGTTAACCATGTCAGGGTTGTTCAAAGAACCAATTTTATTTAAGATTCATTCTTCATCTAAGAAATACAAATGCTGTGATAGGACTTTTCAGAAAAGTGCAGTGTTGTCTTATTCCCAAGCTAATTTCTTAATTAAATTGATTCTGATGTAGGTATATAACGGATATGTTCATTTGTATAATAGGAAAATAATAGCAAAACTTTAAAATTAGGATATAATTGTGTGGGTATTTTTTTTTTTTTTAACCATCAGCAGAGTGGGGTATATCCTAATTCCTATGTTCACAATCATAAGATTGTGAGGGCATCTGGGCCCCTCAACAATAAATGACTCCCCTCTGTCTTTCATCATCGGATGTAAATCCCCAAATTCATTAACAATTTCTTCTTTTTTATCTTCTGTAAAAATAAAGCCCTCAACTAACATGAACATAAACATATACTTTTCTTAAAGTTGCAAATGAGGCTTTTAGTCAGAGTTTCCTGGCTTCATTTCATTCTTAATATTTTGGTCTTCATCCAGTTTTTAGAAGGACCAACCACTAAACATAATCCCTCTATGAGATACACAAATGGCTGTCTGGGGTATGAAAAACCAAAGGTGTAAATGCATTTCTTGGAGTTCCGATAAGCCTTTATGCCACCTGATTTCCTAAGCTTGAATGCTCAGTTAAAATAAAAGGAGGAGGAATCCATCCTTTAAAATTGCCTTGGTTGGCTGGAGAGGTTGCATTTTTCTAAAAGTGACAAGCCACCGTCAACACTGAGCATGAAGTTACGGTTATTTATTAACCCTAGTGTATTTAAACATTTGTTTTCTCACTGGGAATTCCTATGTGATTATCAGGAATGAGACTTATGTGAGAGAGTATCATTCTAAATTTTATCATATATCAGATAATACCATTCTGAATATGAGATGAGCCCTGTACATTTCTCTGCAGTTTCCTGCCGTGATAAGAAAATAACGAATACAATAAGCTAATAGCAGTCTATATTCCATTTGCTATCAGCTATTCCCAAATACACAACCAGGATGCATTAAAATGCATTTCAAATATGCTGACAATATATCATAATGCAAAGTACTTTTACATGGTATAATACTACTGTAGACACTGTATAATGAACAACAGTGGTTTTCCTGTAAAGGAAATAATGGCAGCAACTTCCAAGAAATGTATTTAACAGAGATTCAGAGAATCAGCTGTGTATATATGTAACTGGCCTGGGTGTCAGCTCACAGTGTGGATTTTTCACCCCGTGTCATCATAACTTTGCTTTTGTAACGGTTCTAGAAAAATACAGAAAAGCAATACGGAGTCCCCTGTGTGTCATCTAGCAACTTTGCACCGTCTGTTTGTGATGAGAATATATCACTGTATAAAATGTGCTTTTTCTAAAAGAAGTTGCTTAGAATGGAAAAAAAAAAAAAACCTCACACCCTCTCAAGTGTAACTCTCCATTGATAAATTCCCCTCGTTTCACCCAATCGCCAGCACCTGACCAAGCTCTGTAATAAAAATTAACCTGATTTAAAAAACTCTATTTAGAGGTTCTTGTATCTAAAGAGATGGTATTTGGGTCGTTTTAAGTTGTGTGAGGTACTGTCTGAAATAGACTACTAATTCTTCCTTCTCTCCCCTCCCCCAGCCCATCCCTCCCTTTACAAACTGTAACTATATACTGTCCTGGACAATATAAAAGTGACCTAAATACTCCAATTGCAATCAATGAAATATGGTGAACAGTACAGGTTTGTCTTTGGTTGCTAGCTGCCTTTAAAGGTGTGGGTAGATGGAGATAAATCTCCCTCCCAAACTCTTTCTCCAGTTACAAGCCTTTGTCCAGAAGCAAATGAAGGTTTTAACGTTACAGTACTTATTGTAATAGAATTTTAATTGCCTTAATCCTACTAAAGTGTGAAGCTGAGTGAGTGAGTATGTGTGTGTGTGTGTGTGTGTGTGTGTGTGTGTGTGTATTCTTCAGGGAGAGGAGAGTCAAGCCAAACAAACAAACAAACAAACAAACAAAGAAGAAAAACCCTGCATATTTTCCATGGGAGGCGGGGGTCATGTATGGTAAATTATGCAAAGTTAATGAAACTGATTCCAAGGAAGAGAATGCCATTGGCATTTCATCCAACTAATGTATACTTCGCTTTCAGTGGGAACAGAGTGGTCTTCAGTATGCTTTGGGGATTTTTATTTTTGAAGGTGAAGTGCCTGGTTCTAGTCTCAAACTTGCCTCCAAACCCTACTTGTAATGACTTAACTAGACAAGCTGGCCAATTATATAGCTCGATCCCACAGCGTAACCTCCAGAATGGCCCTTGGTAACTATACCATCCCACTAACTGTTTGAGGCACAATAGTTTTGTAAAATAATATAAAGTAATAGTGTTAGCCAACACATCTTTAATAAGATATTGTTCGTGCCTTTGCCATATGCTACAGAGCAGCCTCTCACTCGGTGGGCCTTTTGATTCCTCTCAATAAGATTATTTCAAATACTCTAATCCTGAATCATTGACATGAATACAAAAGCCTAGTGACATCTAATAGATGCCTCTTAGCTTTGCTTTTCCTCTTGTTCCTTTCCTTTTTCTTCTCTTTTTACCTGACAAAAAGCTTACAGACACTTGGGCTCTGTCTCTCAGTAGCAGCATGGGGGGCTCCTCATGAAATATAAAGGAGGAAAAAGGACTGACAGAGGCCCGATAAGCTACAGAGTGAAGGGCCATAGATTAAAAGTAAATGCCAGTAAATCCCACCCTGTACACTTACTTGTTCTTTTATTGTTTTCTTTAACACTTTCAGTGCCAGGCCAGGGGAAAAAAAGAGTTTAAAATGATAATCACGTCGCATCTGTGTGTTTTTAAGGTGAACATGGTTGCTGTATATATTGTATAGGATTTTGGCAAAATTCTCAAATTTGCGTTTATGTAAAGGTTGCGATGGCTTAAAAAAGGCAATCCCGCAAGTACTTTTTTTGCTCATTTGCTGCTCTAGTGACCACATATTGACACTCCGTATGTGGGGAGGTGGGTGAATGGGTTGGAAGAACCCTTCTGTAGGGTGTGAATACTGGGGGCTCATGACATAGCATGTCAAGGTTGAACGAATTATTTTATTTTTTGATCAATGAATCGGAAATTATCAAAATGAAGTATCAGGATATTTTGTTGTATGATGTTAGCTGCTGCTTTTTCGTATCGCCTTGCTCCCTGCGAGGGCTCTGGGTACCTGGATACTCTGTCCGTGCTGGGTGGTGCACGCTACTCAGGCTGGTGGTGTGTACTGAGGAGGCACAGCACACCAACTTCTCATGGTCAAAGGGGCTTCCCTTCTCCACCTTTCCAAAGCAACCATGATTGGACTAAAGCTTTTTTTTGTTTTTGTTTTTTAAACTCTAAGATCAGACAATCATGCTACTTGCAATTTATTATTGTTCAATAGATAAACTGTTGGGATTTCCCCTGTTCTTAATATGTTTTCCATTCATTGGTATTCTGATCTATTAGTGATATCTTAAAATATCACCTTTAATAGTCTTGGATGCATTACAGGTTGAAGTCCCTCACAAAATGGAAAGTTAGTTTGAAGAACCCTGGATGTACTTCAGGTTTGGTTACTCTCACATGTATACATACACACACATGCGCATACACACACTGCAAAGACAAAAACAAGGATGAAAAATGAGTGGTCTCTTCTTTACTTATTAGAAAGTTCTTTAGAAAACAAAGTTGGTTAAGAGTTAACCTGGTTATCTCTGAAGAAGTTACAAACAGTGTAGAAAACCCATGTTTCTCTGCATGATCTTAATGTTTTCTTAAAGCAGATTCTAACCTCAGATGTATGGGTACATCTCAGAATATCTTTAAAAACATCGAGTCTTTCTTCCTATGGCTGCAGGAGTGGGAATGTCCCATGCACAAGTTCTCCTTGACCAGCACCTTAAAACACAAGCAGAATCCCTAACCATTGTGAATTTCATAGTAGCTTACATCTGAATGGTACTTGTGAAGTGACAGAGCAAGTGATCAGGAACTTCATCTCCTAGCTTTCAACTGCCTTTTTCTCCTTCCTCAACTGCCCAGTAAAAAAAGATCGTTTTTAGTATTTCATACAGTCTCAATTATTTTTCTTGGTATCTACAATTCATCCGTTCATGTATTATTCTAAACTTGTTTACCTAAACAGTTTTCTTAGTATATCTCGCACCTAACTTTTGAGATTATAAATCAATATGACATATAAATTGTTGTAACCATTGCTGGAGCAGTGTTTGAGTTCTTGTGTCCTCATTTAATTTGATGCGTGGACCATTGTGTGTTTCATGAAATCTGGGAGAAGGCAGAATGTGATGGAAAAAGATACATTTTGGAGTCTATTGGCTAAGGGATCAAATCCCTCTACTGCTACTTATCAGCACCTGAGCCTCAGGGGACTCTGTTTTCCCATCTTTAAAATGGGAAAAGTCATTTCTATTTTGAGGAGTTGTGAAGGTTAAAATACCTAGCATGAGGCTTGGCACATATCAGGTGCTTGAAATCAGGTAGTTCTTGCAGTTTGAATATAATATATTCCACGTGGATTGTTTTTCTTAATGTGATAATTGCCTTGGAACTTTCTTACAAGTGAAACTACCTCACTGACATTTGTCATGGTAGCTAAGGCCCTTTGGATGAGGAGTCGCTCATTTTCTTTTTTATTTCCACAGATATTTATCGATCCTCTACTATATACCACACACTGTTTTCAAGGTTGGAGATAAAACAGTGACTAAGACACATATGGCTCCTGCCCTCATGGAAATTTCAGTGCTCAGAGTTGAGGGGAAAAAAAAAAGAATAAATTGGACTAGTAAATGTAAGCAAAGAATATATTGGTTAAAAAAATTAGAAGAATGCTATTTTAAATAGGATCATGATGCAGACGATATATACCAGTGTGTCTGGGTTGAAGTTGCCTGTTAACTCTTACTCAGTGGTATTGAACTTGGGCAAACTCATGGCTTTATAGCATTCCTCCAAGGCTGTCTACACGTTGGTTAAGACCACAGGCTGTGGAGTCAGACCAGCTCGGATCAAACCCCAGCTCAGCCAGTGTTAACTGTGGGACTACGGACAGATCGTTGAACTTCCCTAAGCCCCAGTTTCTTCATCATTAAGACCAGGATAAGAGTAGGAGTTCCTACTTTCTAGGCTTGTCGTGAGGAATAAGTAGATAATGCTTGTAGAGCACTTCGCACAGTGCCTGGCACATAAATCGTATTTAGTAGAAGGTGGCTATTATTTTTAAAATAAGGGCTGGAATGAAGAGATCTCCAAGACCCTCTCCAGCTATGCAATTCTAATTTTAGTTCCCTCTGGTATTACTGAGGCAGATAGACTCTTTAGGAGGGAGGTGGCCTGTAAGCCCCAGAGAGTAGTGACACGGGTGTGACGCGGGGCGATGTCTTCCTCTTTTCCCAGCACCTACCTGTGCAGCAGGTGCTTAGAGTACGTTTTTGTGAGATGAAAGAAAGAACGAAAGGAGCTGGAAATGCAGTTGTTGAAGCTGGTGGTCTCATCTCTCTGCATAAAGATAGGCTTGTTGTAATTATAAAGTGAGGTGAGAAGACACTGCCACTAAGGAGGGATGAGAAACAGAAAGTGTAAGATAAAATATTAAATTTGTTACACTTAAAAATGTTCATCGTCTCACGATTACCATGCAGATCTCCTCATGGCCTAACTGTTTAAGTAAATCACAGAGCATACAAGTAAGTGGCAAACTCTGCTGTTGACATCCTCTCAAAGCACATTTTCAAGAATATTTTCTGTTAACTGGTATGTCTGTTACACATGATAACATGAATTACACACACACACACACACACACACACACACACACACCATTGTTTGTAAGCAGGCAGATTTCAGAGCATTTGGGAGAAAGGTTCATTTATTTTTTTTTATGGCAACTTGGTGATCTCCCATTATTATATCAAAAGTGAAATCATGTGAGGGAAACACATGTTTCAGCAGTACCTTTGTTTTACGCAATGTTAAAAGACTTAAGAATTCACCGGTTTTTTCTTTCAGGCAGGTACAATACTGACATACTATTCCCGTGATTGAAGGGTTAACGAATATTTTCTCTCTCTTTTTCTTTCTCTCTCTCTCCCTCTTTCTCTCTCTCTTTCTCTCTCCCCTCCCCTCCTCCTCCTCTCTCCCTCAACACCCTCCCCCCCTTCCCCACCGCAATCCCATCATGTGCCTGGTTGACTTTGAAAAAAGGGGCTTGAAGTTGCCCACAGGGCATCCCTTTTCCCAGCCTTCTCCTAGGCCACCTGGGCAGATGGGAGCTTGCCTCCTATCCTTAGGACACAAAATCCAATCAGGCTCTTAGTCTGCTGGTCTCTCTGACCTGCAGGCTGGGCAGAGGGAGGAGAAGCAGAGGCCACGCACATTTGATAGGCTGCATCTTGTGGCTTAAGGGGGGCTCCTGCGTGTACTTCAGGAAAGGAAGTTCTCCCTTATTTTCCAGATGAGGTGTCATTGATGAGGGCAATGTGCTGAACTAATCAGGTTAATTGAGAGGCCCCAAATCATCCTCACTGAGCCCATCTCTTCTTCCTGTGAAAGGCGGATAGTGCAGACAGATAGCTTACACATATTTTCCTTGCCCCCCCACCCCACCACCCCCAAGCCCATGAAATCTGCAGGTGTGCAGGGCACATAGATTCAGCTGAATGTCATTCAGGCTGTTTGGGCACAGGTTCTTACTGAAGAACAGCATAGCACTAAAATAAAACAAAACAAACAAAAAAACAGTGCCTTCAGATGTCTGATATTTTCTTTGCTCTTTCTTAATGTTAAGATGATTTCAGTGTTTCAGATCAGAATGACTGTCTGTTGGAGTACCCAGGTAGATTCCTCCCCAGCTATTTTATTTAAGATTGAAACTTAAAAAAAACAACAACCTCACTGTGATGTGTCATCAGTGACAAGGAGTTTCTTGGGCTGTGTTTCCACTCCTCAGCATCCAAGCCGGACACCCGGGTGCTGTGGCCTGACTAATGGCATCTCAGGTCTCCTCCTGGAGTTTCCCCCGCCCCCCTGCTCCAGTGGAGAAGAAAACGGAGCTGATGCAACTGAATTCTGTGAGGGGCGAGTGTTCCTCCTCTCTCTTTTGCACTCTGAAGGATTTGTCATAGTTTAATTTTAAACGCTATCATTGACTATGCTTTCTTTCCACCCCATCTCTTTCCCACCCCCTTTTTTCTTGGAAGTTCCAGGAATGACTTTAATTATCTCCACAATCAAACTCTCATTGCTGCCTCTGTGAAAGTGTGTAGTCATAGATCGAGGGATTATTTTCTTTAGCACTTGGGGATAGAGAAACCGGTTGTTTCAAAATGAGAACCAGCTGGTTCCACAGAGCCCTGTTTAATGGGGAGCCACTTTGTACACAAACCTTCACTCAGGTCAGTCATTAGCCAAGCCCCAAATCAGCAGTGTTTGGTCTATCACCCTTTATTAAATGTCGAGCAAGGAGTGATTTAGCCAATATGATAATACTACTAATAATTAAAAAACACACACACCCTGCATCTTCAATTTTGCCTGGGCCAAGCACTTGGATTTATAAAGAGCATTTCTCAAACTTGTTCCTATGGTAATTATGCCATAGACCTAGATTACCGTGGCTCTCTCAGACATGGCTGGTGTGTATGTGTGTGTGTGTGTGTGTGTGTGTAGCTTTAACCCTCTCCAAATCTAGAAAATAAAATTAAGCTCATCTTTCAACATAATCTTTTATCTGACAAGCACAGTAGATAGATGAAAGGTAGATAGCCAAGTTGTGGGTCCCATTAATAGAACCAATTGGAGGGCAGAAATAACGGCTATTATCAGACATCTTTTTTGCCATCCTGTAAAATTAGGATGAGGGTGATACACCATATATATTTTGCTGTCTTTCTAGCTTGTAGAAATTGGTTTGTTGTCACACCATGTTAATGTCTAGCAGCACCAAATTCAATTTGAAATGAGGAAAGTACTTTCACTAGTTGACTGTACAAAATACTTGTGAAGCATGCAAACAAGGAAAAACAAGACACACAAAACCACAGTAGATATTTAGTTATAAGAATGATTTGTTTTTAGAACCTGGGTTGCATTTTTATAAGATAAACTAATTTGAGGGCTGCAACATTAATTAAATCAGCGTTTGAAGGATTAAAAAAAAGCAGTTTCATAAAGATTATAAAAACATGAATTGAACCAATTTTGTCTTACAAATGTGAGCGATTACTTTGAATTATTAATAAAAGTATACGATTAACTTGCTATAACATGCTTTTTTACATCGACATCAACACAATAAAATAATTTGAAGAAAGGGTGAAAATTTAGAAATTTACTCTCACAGGGACTTTGATCAATAAGCTGAGCACTGGTATATATGGTTTTACTTGTTATTTTTAGGACTTTTATATTGAAACACGGTTTGGGTAAAATTTTATCTAATTTTTTGTTTTGTTTATTTACCAACTACTTTTGTTGTGTTGTGTCTTTTTAGTTCTTACCATAATTCTATTGCACATTTCCTGTATCTGTATTTAAAAAATTCTGTGGGTTTTTTAATATAAAAAACAAATAACGGCTATATTTCCAGTCACTCAAATTTGAACTGAATTTTACTTCCTGTTTCAAAGGTCAAGGCAGACTGACCTCAACAGCAGTGTGGAGGCTGCTGAATTATTCATGTCATTGACTTTGTGTCAGCTTCCACATTTGTGGAGAAGGGATGTTTTATTCATTTATCTCATTTAGGGTTCTTCTCTGCACCTGTTTCTACCATTAAGTACCCTGTAATTTGCATTTGATGCTAATTTAGTTTCATATCAGCCTGGTCCCCTCTTGTTAATTTAATTTTCTAAGACCCTTTTCATTACAGTAGAACTGTTTTTCTCTTTAAAGCAAACATCTATACAAGTAATTGTATAAACTGCCTTTTAAATAATATCTTTGAGAAGATTCTGTCGTTTAATTCCTTAATTCCTATAATTAGCTATGGTTTGATTAATGTTTGAAAGGGTTAAATTAAAATGCAGAATTACTCAAATGCATACTCGAATAATTTCTTATATCTGGATGGCAGTGTTAGTGTTTCACTACTCTTCCTGATAATTCTCAGAATTCCTGATATGTCTTGACAGCAGTAATATGCTTTATTTAGTGTGTTGTTTAGTTTACTAATAGTAGTTTCTTTCAAATCATGGGGCTCTCAACATTACTTTTGCATTGTTAGTTTTCTTCTTTCATCCAATTACTGATAGACAGTGGCTTAAAAATATTTCTGCCACATTAACAATGACATACCCAAAATAATCAGGGCAGAATTAGGTCCCATTCCTTGACATGTCATGGAAGTTTGGTAAATGCATTTCAAGAAACTGTGTTACATGTTTTGTTTCTCTTCTTGCCAATTCTTTTTATTTCTCTCTGCTGCTCCGAGGAGATTTTCTGGGAATATCTCAGTTTCCCAGACATGGTGGTTTTAGCAAGCTTTCGTTTATATCTTCTAGTACCCATTGGGCTTTAGTGGCAACCTAGATGTTGTAGAAATTAGGAGTAAGATTGTTTGAGGAGGAACTGATTGAAATGGTGGCTACTTTGGTGACAGTAGCCATGTCCCTGGAGTGTCCACTGGGGACTTGGAAGTCATGAGAACTAGCAACTCAGATAAGCCAGGTATATACTCCTTCCCCCACCCCCCATTGATGAAGAAAGAACTCTACTTCAGCCTTTCTCTACAACTGCTTGGAGGGCCCTTGACGCAAATATTACAGTATTCTTTATAGGCTCCCTTAGAGAGTTGGAATTTAAAAGGGGTACAAATGAACAAATTCAAGCTCTAAGGTACACAGAAATTACCGAGAAGGAGAAGTTGTGGCAGTGGCTGAATGTTAGTACTAAGAAATTGGCCCAAGCTCTACGGTGACCCTTCTTTCCACTGGGTTGGATTAGTTTTATCTGTTGTTCATATTCTCTTGGGGTAGCAAATGGTGCCGTAGCTTTGGGTTTCCAGAAGGCTCTCAGGCCTATTGAAACTGGAGTTTTAAGTCGGCTTCTCTTGTTCTCTCAGTTATAAATGATTCCCAGGGCCTTCCACAAACAACTTTGTGATTGTGGAAAAGTGAAAGGGAATCTCGATTTTCTAGCAGACAACTTCGTCTGTCTGGTTTCAAGATAGTGCCGTGGGTGGACTGCATGCTCCCAAGAGTCCCCTTCAGCCAGGCACTCCTCAGGTATGTCCCATCACAATGAATTTTTTGCATCCTTATGGTTTATTAAGTTAGCTTTCTGCTTCTGCTGATGGGCCTAAAACAATGGGAGAGTTTTCAGGAATGAAATGTGGGATCTTTATTCATTAACAAAATATTTACTTACTGACTCTCCTCACCCCCTCCCCCATTCAGATATTCTTTGGAGTTTGGGCAAGTCTGTGAGTTCCACCAGAAAAGACTTCTTGAGGTTTGATTAAACAGCCAGGGTTTAAAACAATAAGGAATATTTGGGATATTAAGATAAATGCAGGAAAGGTTTTCCCAACTCTGGCTGATGCTTAGAATTCTGCTGTTAGAATCTCATTTCTTTAGCTATAAGAGCCTTTGATCTTTACTAAGACATACATAACTTTGGGAAGGCTAATACTTTAAATCTATCACTCATCTACCTGTTTGAGTGAATGAAATAAAGATTTCACATGGGTTCATCTCTTTACAGTTTATAGCCCTCTGTGGCCTCTATTGTTTTAGTTCCCATAACAACATAGGCAGGGGTTTCTGTACTCATTTCACAGATACGGAGAATGAATAATTTAGCTCCAGAAAGCTAATAAATAACCTATCCAGGTCTCCAGGTCAGGTTTTCTGAGGAATCTAGGTTATGGTTGAGAGAGACCAGGTTTCCATATGAGCTGAATGGATTCTCCGAGATTCTAGTCCAGTCCCTTCATTTTACAGATGAGAAAGAAAGCTGAGGCCCAGAGAAGCCTGGGTCACATTGCCCAAAGATCTAATTAGCCTCAGAGCCAGGACCTGAAGCCAAGACCTTGGCTGTGATTCCAGTGGCTTTTCTGCTACTCCTCTGGGCCATCTGGGTCCCCCTCTGCTCTCCATTTCACCTTGTACGAGATCAGCTTCAGGGAAAGGTGTAACTCGTATTTTCTGGATTTTGTGTTCCAAGGAAACCCGTGAGCTCCAGAACTCTAACTCAGCCCGGTGTGATGCACTGCACCTATGTGTTAAATTGTTTCTAAGAAATTATAGCAGTCATGGGGAAGAGGAAGCTATAGAATACCCCCTCATAAAGTATGACTTTATTTTTCAAAGCTCACATAGTTCAATCATTTTCAGCCATGCTTGTTCATGCTATTTCATAACACTGAAAAAAATAGCAACTTTTGTTTGTATTGGTCAGAGCTATTTCATCAATAGACATCTTCTAGTAGGAATTTTATAAAAGTTCTTTCTATTCTAGACGTCTCATCATGAGCGGTTGTCTCTAACTATTACCTTTCTCTGGAAGGCACTGACATACGTAAATATTGAATTTGGCAATTTTCGAAGCAAGTTCTAATTTAAAAAACTATCTTACATTTAAACCTAAACAAATTTAATAAACTGTCCTTTCCAGAAATAATAATACGTATAGGAAATGAGGCGTTGTAGAATACAATTCTGGAGAAATCCTAGTGAAAGGGGGAGAATATACATTGAACTCCCCCCCCCCCAAACCTGCCTTTGTGGGCAGTGCTGTCTGAGCAGGTTTGTTATACCTTCTGAACAGCCAAGGAGGGGCAGAAGTTATGGTGCTGAGAGAAATTAGTAGCCCCTGGCATAGTCTCAAGCTGAACTGGAAGAGCGTGATTTCAAAGGCAAAGGGGCCTTCACCGAGGAAGCTGGAAGGAGGGAGGACAATCAGCTTCTTTTGTACTTTTTCAGGATCTAGGGGAAAGGAAAAAGCAACAGATAACTCAGCTTCTAAATGATATATGCCTGTCTGGCCTGCCTAAAATGATTGGGCTGATTTGGGAACATTTTACATTTTCCCTCTTGGTTCAAATATGTGACTGAATGTAGCCAAGAGCTGAGTCTCCTGCATCCACCGTCTGGTCATTAATACCCTAGTTTAAAAAAGATGGAATTTCAAATTTTTGTATCTTCTCTTTTCCTCTTCCCAAAGGATCGTCAACCATTCAACAAACTGAATTCCCTTGTGCTCCTGAATATTTTGATGTCAGAACCCAGAAGGAATAATCTTGCTAAACCTATAATTTTTTTTTTCATGACCAGGTATGCTCTTGTTTGGGAAACATTGTTTTCACTCACAGAGGCAATGAGGACAAGCACCCATTGATTTCATTGACCTCCAATAGGAGAAACAAAGGAATCAGCATGTTAATTTATTCACTAAATGTTCATGAAGCGTCTACTGTATGACATAAACTTTGGTCCTTATCCCTGAGTGGGGACTGCCCTGGAGGTACCGTGTGGCACTTCCAGGGCACCCATTTATTAAGGAAATTGCATTTGGCTAGAATCACTTTCATGTTCCAAATCACCACCCAGTCTATTGAGTCATTCCTCTTTCTCCTGCCATCACCTGGCCCCCTGCTCCACTGCCAATGTAAGATCTGAAGTAATTCATCAGACCTCAGATTCAGTGTAGGCGAACACCCTACTATGCTAATTTCCAATCTTCAAGTTACTGGTACCCCCACTATGAACCCAAATTCGAGAACATCTTTCTGTAAAGGAGAGAGCAGGTTTTGGTTTTGGTATAGGCCTGATAAGTTAAATTGCTCCTGCTGAAGTTAGATTTTTCATTTATAATGAAAATGAGAAGCAAGCTGGTGTAGAATGCTGAACGAGGACACGGGAGACCTGGTTTTTAATACCCCCTCTGCCGTTATTTAGACATGTGAGCCTCGGCAAGTCTCTTAACTTCTCTGGGTTTCAGTTTCCCCATTTATAAAACGAGAGAATTGGACACTTAGGATCTTTAAGGTTCCCTCTCTCTCAATGATTTTAATCCTCTCTTCTCCTATAAATCTGGTCACCTTTTACACTTAACGTTGGACAATAGCCTATTATTAAATATTTGCTTGGGCAGCAGGTCCTACTATATGGTAAATAACAACCTCGCAGTTAGAATTGAACAGGCAACAATATTCTCAACCAACTTTCACTCTTCTTTCTTTCCCTGGTCCCAGATATCAGCTCAATAATAAGAGGGTACCACCCACATCTATTGCCGAGATCACCTTAAGGCAGGGTCTATTGGGTGAGGTTCTTAGATGATGTCCCTTACAAGGCCAATTGAGTTGGTAGATTTAAATTTATTGGTAGCATAACTTGGGCAAGATGGGGAAGAGAATGTAGTAAAAAGAAAGTTGTAGGCTTGTAAAATGTGAGGCACATGGACAACCACATTCATCTACGTGAGAAAGTAACCCAAAAGGCTGTCTGCAGAGACTACCTAAGTAACATCCCACAGCTGTCTAACCAGATTCCTCTGGTTTAGACTTGTCTTCCAGATGAAGTAGCCTAAGTGTTGAAATATGAAGCTACATACTGAGTTGCACATAGCACACACTCATGAAATAATTAAGTGTCAGCATGTCTACTCTATCTGTACTTTCGGGATGGATAATTCCGTTTAACACCAAATAACTCTGAATATCTTTAGAATGAAGCTATGAAACAACATGGTCCGGTAGTACCCTGTGCTTCGGTGTGAGAATACAGTGTCTGTCCCTTAAGCTTAAAGAAATTAGAATTTCAGAAACATTTTTCCCTTTTGTTATGTAGAGAGAGGAGAGATTGAAAGACCAAACTTTGTCCAGGATAGGAACAAGATGCTTTATTTATCTATATAGTTTTTAAAATGTGAAATTCTTGAATCCTTACAGATAAAATTATAACATTTTGACAGATACACAAGGAAACAAACCTGTGAGTCCTATGGATAATGACTTTCTGAGCATTCCAGGTACAGAATAGGCCCTCTTAGGTTTTCCTGTTTTTCGTTTGCTTTCCTTCGTTTCTTATTTTATGTCTAATAAACCTTTACTTTAAGCAGGATCAAGTGTTAAACCAACTACAGAGCTAATGTATAGAACATTAATTCTATAGTAATGCCCTATAAAAACCAAAAGAAATAAGACCAACTATTAAAAGAAATCCATATGTCTCTGGAATTTTTATTTAAGTTTATATTAGCGATAATGACCTTGGTTCCAGGGAATTCGGTAACGATTAATGACCAGCAAGGGGTCACTGGCCCCATGGTGCTTTGGGCCAACAATTTCTTCCAACATGGGTAAGAACTGGTCATTTATTCCAAGGAAGTGCCCTAAGGTGAGGTCCTTATCCTTTTGCCATCTGATTATAATTTAACCTCAGCTTTTAAAGGGCCCTTAGGAACAAAGATACAATGGGTCATGCTTTCACTATTTTAAGGAGTTTATTTTTTGCCATGCAATTCAGAATTGAATATAATCAAATAGAGTTGTCAAAATACAGTTGATAATTCTGTTCCTTTCATTCTTGGGTGTGTGCACTCATTTTCTGTCTGCACATCTGCTGGCTTGTACTGGTGTAGTACGCATCCTTACATACTTACATTCCTGTGTCTGAGGGTGTGTGTGTGTGTGTGTGTGTGTGAGAGAGAGAGAGAGAGAGAGAGAGAGAGACAGAGAGAGACAGAGAGAGAGAGACAGAGAGAGAGACAGAGAGAGAGAGAGACGTTGAAACACTGCATGCAGTATAAACAGAATAAAATAAAATTGGGATTATAGAAACTTCAGTCACATCAGTTTTACTTGCAGTTCGGCAAGGCTGTATAGTTCTACTATAACATGTAAAATGAGAGGCTAGAGGCGAGTAAAATCAGTCTTTTCCAGGGGTAGAGAGGACTGGTGTCATGGTGACTAGCATTGGCTTTTACATGTTCGATGTGTTATTGTTGTAATTACTATAATTACAATTGTTGATGATGCTAAAATCTAACATTTATTCTACCTATTTGTTGAGTATGCTCTCATTTAATCCTTACAATAACTATGTGGGAGCATTCTTATTCCCCCCCCCATTTTATAGATGAGGAAACTGGGGCTCACAGAGGTTAAATAACTTGCCCAAAGTCACCACAGCTCCTAAGTGGCGTAGCTGGGACGCCAGCTCCTGCTGTGTTGGACCCCAAAGATCAGGGTCTTAATTATGACACCATTCTGCCTCGTATTTAAAAACTAACATTTCCATTTTCTGAGCGCAGCCTTTAACATATTCATTTAGGCAAATTTCCATCCTTTGCTGGCATAATCGCTATCCCTTTTGTTGGTCATTGCTCCCCTGGGCTTTCTTCAAACATGGTCAGAGGTGTCCCTGACTTTTTAAAGATGGAAGAAAGGCCACATGGCCCTGCATAATTTGACCGAGACAGCTGTGCAGTTGGTTGTCTCATTTAAATTACAACCACAGAAAAGATGTGCCAGGCTGCATTGACACAGGCTAAGGGCAGGAACACGGAATGGTTTCCTGAACCTTCCCTGGGTTACTGCCAGAGGTAAGCAGCCATACTCACAAGGTCTCGTGGACCACTGACGGGGCAGTGAGCTTCACTAAAACAATGATCTTTCCCCGGACCTCTTTTGCAGGGTTGCAGCTCCAAATTCTCAGGGCAAAGGATCTGTTCGTCTCTTTAATTCCAGCGTGGAATGGCTGACCTAGGCAGGAACTGGAAGACAATTTGTCTGAGAGTTAGGGAGAAAAACAAAGATGTGGGATTTAAAAGGCTGGTGTTGCAAAGGATCATCTTGACAGGCTGTGGCTCAGATTTAGAGAAACCCCAAACTGATTTGCTGCAGGCTGAACGCAGAACCTGGTAACCACAGACCAGAGACGCATTCATGAGACCTGACACATCTACTTTTAATACACAATCTGATACAAAGTTTCATGTGTGTAGTTTTGCTGTGGATTTTTTTTCCCTATACCTTTCGGAATTGAGTCTGATAGTCCAAAAGGTAGCTTTCACGCACAATGTTTCCCACTTTGATTTGATATCGTTAGGATTTTTACTGGGGCTGCAAACCAACAAACATGACACACGATTTCTTCTTTTGTGATGGAAATTTACACTGCATGTTTTTCCCGTTAAATGATTTTTAACGTCACTTACTTTGTTTTCTTTCTTGTCTTTCCAAAACTTCATTCATGGTAGATGCTTCCCGAATCACATTTGGTATTATTAAAATTATTATGTCTTTCTGAAGCAAACACACTACCTCTTCCAGGAAAGTTCACAACAGTGATATACATATATGTATATATATGTATATGTATATGTATGTATATATATAATTTGCATTTGAGTGTATTGTGAGCCTGAATCTGTGTATAGTGTAGGTTTGTATAAACTTATGAATGTAGTATGATTCTTCCATTGCAATTATTAATGACCAAAGAACATATTTTAAGTCTGCTGCATTTTTAACAAATTGTGATAAAAGGGAGGTGGCAGAAATGAACCTTTTATCCCCCCTTATAGAGGCCAAACATTACAACGAAATGAATGAGGACCAACGGCACGTGTTGTGCTGGTTGGTGGTAACTGCACAACTGCAAAGCAGGATGGGCTCAGGGGCGGCCCACGGAGGGGAGCAGGCGGTGTCTTCCCCCCTCTCAGTGCCTCTCAGTAGTGGCATTGTGGGGACTCATGAATGACCTCTTACAGTCGGGGCTCCTTGCTATAAATCCAGCCTGGTGCCGAGCGCACTGTGGGCAGCGGAGCACAGAACAGGGGCCGCTGGTGTTTGTGTTGTTGTTAGCGACACGTAGCGAGTTCCTCCGAAACGGAAAGGCCCCGGCTCCAGTTTGTCGCCAGTGAAAGCCGAAACATGAGTCGCACATGTGGACAGGAGCCGTCCGCCGCCTGGGGTGCAGGGGGAGCTGCGCGGAGGGGCTCAGCGCCCCGCCGCCCGCCTGGGTATTTGTTTGGGGGGGGGAGGGTGGGAGCCAAGAAAATAGCTGGAAGGGAACTATGCGAAGGATACCCTGACCCCTGTATGCGCCTCCCCATTACATCTCACTACTTATCCTAATACTTGAGAGAATTAAAAAAAAGAAAAAAGGCCCCCTTTGTGGTGAAGCTTTAAAATCGTTTTTCTCTCAGGAAATCCAGTGTCTGTCTTGAGGTGGGTTTGTCGTGGGTTAGTTGGATGGGAGATGTCTTCTATCCCTTTAAGAGGTAAAAACATGAAAAAATGTAAATGTAGGGACTTTAACACTTCCCCCTTTCCTAACATTCATATAATTGCTGTTAAGCCACATTGAAAACCCTGGGGCCTGGTGTGCACCAGGGTAAAGTTACATTTCACAAGCAGAAAATTGACTCACCACTTAGGAAAATTGGCTACCAATTATGTGTCAAAGGCTCTAAAGTCAGACCTGAGGTTTTCTTTTTGCCAGAATGTGGAATTAAAAAGGGCACGGGGGCCCAGCATTGTCCCCTCTCCCCCCCTCCCAGGAGGGACTTCTCTCTGGCCCTGAGTTTCAGAGTTTTCTTTGGAGGCTTCTGGGCCCTGGTGGGGAAGGAGAGCTCCTGGGGGAGAGAGGGAAAGCCTAGTAGGAGGAAAGGAGACAACCAATAGAAGTGAGTTCATGCACAAGCATTTAAAAAATCTCCTTCTGACATGTGGGGAGAAAGTCGCTCTTGCCCCACTGCAGTTGGCTCAAGGTCTGAGAGCTGTGCCTGAGGCTTGTGGGGCCAGGGGCCCTGGGGAAAGTGATGCTGGGTAAAGGAGGGAGTGCTGAAGGCCAAGCCACAAACACCCTGGGACATCTGCTGTCTCTGGGGACGTGGCACCATGTGCAGAGCTCATTCTGGAAGCTCATCAATCCCTCCTATTGTAGGAGGGGTCACCTGGGCTGGGCAGGCGGGGGACCAGTTCCAGGGGTAGGAGGATCCATGGTCCTCGGGGGATGGGGGGGGGGGTGGAGGCAGAGGCAGGAGAGAGAACAAGGGCAAGAAAAGAGAGAGGGATTCAAAAACACAGAGACAGAGCAATAGAGAGAGAGAGAGAGAGAGAGAGAGAGAGAGAGAGAGAGAGAGAGAGACAGAGAGAGAGAGAGACAGAGAAAGAGGCAGAGAGAGAGAGAGAGAGAGAGAGAGACAGAGAGAGAGAGAGAGACAGAGAGACAGAGAGAGAGAGAGAGAAACAGAAGGTAGAAGGGGGAGAGAGAGAAAGAGAGGAGGGAGGAGGGAGAGGGAGAAAATCAGCATAAGGGAGAGAGTGAGAGAAGATATGGAAGAGCCAGTTCAGGAGAAGGGGCTGAAGACAGAAAGGGTGAGAAAGAGAGAGAGCCAGTGCTCTTTGTCTCCTTACCCCTCTCTGCCACTGTCCCCTGTTCCTACTCCAGGCACCTTTCTTGACACAGTCTGCCTTCTTTGAAGGCCTGCTTTCTGTTCCTGTTGGAGTGGCTTATCCCAAGTTTTATTTCTAATGCCTAGAAATCAAGCCTAATTTAGTGATTCATTTTCTGCCTCTAGAGGGAGAGAAAGAGAAAGCGTTAGGACTTGCCAAATTGAGTCAATTTGCTGTGGTGTGTTGGAGAGAGTTAGTTTTCTAGGGCAACCAGGATGTAAATTCATACTGGAGATTATCCCAAGATAAGTACTCCTCCTGACAACAGGATGTGATATGTAATAATTTTAGTGAGAAAAACCATCCTTGTTTTGCCCTCTGGGAAATCTTATGCTAGCTGTTTTCTGTTCAATTCTCACGTTGGAAAATTTCCAGAATTCTCAAGAACCAACTATATTAAATCATCAATGATTTTGACAGAGAAGACTGTTTGGTCCAAGGGACAGCAATTCTAGGGCTGAGTCTCACCCAAAAGATCTAATTTCAAGGTAGTCCTTAGCTGGAACAGAGAGAGAAAGCATTTATACTTTACAGAATATTTAGTTTACCTCAGAGTATTGGGTTAAAAAATGTATGTGAATGTAAGTTTTTCCTTATGTAGCAGTCCAGAAAGCGTGAAAGTTTATGTTTTTCTAATCAAGACTCAAATATTTTGAGTGGATTTTTTTCTGTGCTACAGTGTATATCTGAGAGGTCTTTTCTAGTTTTAAGAATCGCACAGGCTCCCTTAAATGATGCTTAATTAGAGAAGCCTACTACCCACCATGTATCTTCTTAAATGTATAATTGATTGTGCAAGGAAGGAAGAGCGGCAGGAGTGGAAATCATACATCATTTCATTATTAATGGCAATGTCTAAATAAAATGCAGACTTTGTCATGCTAATGGATAGCTAAGTATGTTTAAATGAGAAGCTTTTTTTTTCTTTCTTTACTTTTCTGGGATCATTTTAGGAAGTTTACATAGCTTAAATATATTAATGTTTAATATAGTAATACATATGTTCCAACACCAAATCAAACTCCAAAGAATGTGAAGGAAAGGTGTGAAAAAACCAATAATTTGGGAAGCCACACACATTAGCTCCTTTTTATAATGAAGAAGCTGGATTTTTTACCAGGATTTAATTCACATGATATGTATTTAGTGCTTACTATGTGATGTTTTCACTGCAACATTCCACAGATGTCCTCTTAGAACAACAGAACTGGAAGAGTTTCTGAATAGCCCTCACTCTGCTTTCAGTGTGCAATTCATCAAGCAGAGTGAACAATAGAGTGTCTTGTGGGTACTGCAAAGACTGCTTTCAATTGGTGGCTCTCTAAGGTTGAGGTTCTCCTAAAAGTAGACCTTCCACAAGGATTTGGATGCAGGTAGTTTATGTGAGTATGATCCTCAGCTGGAGGGACTCAGGAGACTGAGAACAGGTAAGGAAGAACAACTAAGCTAATGATACATAATCAAAGTCCCTGCTTAGGCAACAGGTGCTCCATCCTGCTGGGATCTCCTGAATGGCTGAGTAAAATATGCCTCCTAGGATTATGCTCCTGACAGACAAGAGGCTGGAGCATTTATTTCCAGGCTGCTCTCTCCCATTGGTTGAAGGTTGTCTTTGGGCGCATTGACACATTGTTGATAGGTGACACCTTGTTGATAGGTGATGATACTTGTTGGTAGGTTGTGCTTGTGTGCAGGCCAGGGAGCTCCTACAGAGTTGGCATACGGTGGAAGGACACCTTCTTGTGGTGGCGTGTGGTCAGGGTGAGAAATGTGGATCACAGACATGGGAGGTGGGTGCCAGAGGCATCTGTTACAGAAGCTGAGTATGAAGTGCCTATGGGCAGGGAAGGTTCTGATGCCTGAGAGTTCATTTTTTGTTCTTTATTGAGTACCTGCTGTGCGCATGGGCATAGCAGGTTTTCGGTGATTCCTTGTTGAATCAATCAATGAGTGCACGAATTCATATACAGTAAATGTTTGGTGAGTGCTTGTCATGTGTCTGGCGACCATCTATCTTTTTCCTCTAAGGGTGTTCATGTTGCAAGACCAGCTGTTGCTTTGGAAAATATGGTACCCATCTCTTGACAGGTCCAGGCTATACAAAGATGAGTGAGGTGATCTGAGCTCCATATCTTCAGCCTTAATACTGATGTTTCTGAGGTGGGTGGCTCTGTTAGATATTGAGCCTCTCACCAAGATCCTCTGATCCTCTCACCAAGCAAGGATCAGAAGGCAGGTTTGGGAATGGGATACCACTGAGGGAGGGAAATAACAGTACATAGGGTACATGGCAACTGGGGGGAAAGGAGGCTGGGAGGAAGGTCAGGCAGGGTCAGTGTGAGAAGGGCCCTGAAGGTCATGATAAGAGATATGGGTTTTCTTTTCTAGGGAGCCATTTTTACATAAAGGGTGGGCAGGGGAGGGGAGGGTGGACATAAAATCCATGTTGAGGAACTCAGTGTCCAAACATGAACTCTCAGTTTTGGTTCCTAAACCAGGTCATCTTTCTCATGTTACCACAGATTTCAGCTACAGAAACTTGGGAATTATCCTTGTTTCTGTCTTCTCCCTCATTCCCCACAGCCACAGTAGCTATCTCTCAACTCTATCCTCTTCACATCATGCACACTCCCACCTGTGCTTGCTCACCCCAGTTCCCGCGATAACTTCCATCTGGCCTCTCTAGAATCCATTTTTTCCACAGAGGAGCCAGAGTAAGCTTTCCAGAATTCAAATTTCATAGTACCCATCTGTAGTGTTAAACCCATCAGTGACTTCTTATTCCTCAAAAGATAAAGTCCAAATTTCTTACACATATGCTGTTCTTGTTGCTTCTGAAGGGACGCTCCATCTCTTCTTTATTAACTTCAATTCATCCATCAGCTTCCAGCTGCCTTTCCTTTAATTCTCAGAGGCACCGTCCCTGACATCCATAGCTGGGTCAGTTCCCAGCATAGTATGCTGTAACCTCCAGGAGGCTAGGGGTTGTGGCTCTTTATTCACTATTTTATTCCTACCCCGTACAGTCCCTGACACTCAGTAGGTGTTCAGTAAACACCTATTGGATGAACTATTGGGTGATGGAGAATTTAGCTTGTGGCTATGGGGAGATAGATCCTGTCCAGTGGTGTGCTGGAACTGGCTTGCATGGGCTCGGGTGAACCAATTGAGTGAATCTCTTCCCAGCTCTGTTCAGCAATCTTACATTGGTAGCTGGAATCATTAATGGTGGGAGTATTTACACTATGGAAATTGGCAAACACTATAAAGTAGGGTTCCCTCCATCCACTTCACCAGTACATTGCAGATCCTGTCAGTTATGGTTCCTATTGAATCTTGTGTTTCTCAAAGTTTCCTTCCATATTGAGTTTCTGCCATCAGTTTTATGGAGGGCAGAGACCACATGTTATTAAGGTTTGGGTCACTAACACGTAGCAAAGCGTACAGCTCAATAAACATTTGTCTGAAAAAAAAAAGCGATCTAACCAGTAGCTTGAATCTCTGGTCATGTCGTATTGTCAGTTCTACCTAACATGCTCCTTCAGAAGGGGATTTTACAATGATACTTTGGCCCACTTTGAGCCTTTTTCCATCCGCCACTCCATTTAGGTTAATGGCTCTTACACATTCTATTAATACTTACATTATTGAGGCATGTTTTAATGAGCAGGATTCATGTCATCGTGGACAACTCAGCATAGTTAAGTAAATAAATAACCAGATTTCACAATGAAGTTAATGGGTTCAATTCAGTGAGACTATTGAGGGTCTCTTTTGTGGGGTACCCTTTTGCTCATATGCTAGTGAAACAGAGACTTTTGAGCCTAAATACTACTGATGGCTCTTGAGGGCAACAGATACTTGCCCTCAAGTATCTGTACCATTGAGAGGTACAAACATACTCAAACAAAGAGCTAATCACTAACATGTGTTAGATGGTGTGATAGATTATCAGGAACAATAAGAAGTCGTACCAAGGACTCATCAATTCTATACGGGGGTCGGGGGTCGGGGAAACTGGGAAGAAGTGATGTTTTTGAGTTAGACTTGGAGGGATCAACAAAGCTGTGGACAGGGCTGCCCAGAGGCAAGGAGAGGAAGTTAGGCAGTTACTGTGCTACTAAGGCCCAGAGATGATTATGTCTTGATCAGTACTGGTGGCAGGAATGGAGGGGCGTGGGCAGTGACCAAAGGGTCCGATTAGCTGTGGAGAAGTGAGGGAGAAGAGAACCAAGACAAACTGCCTGGACCATTTTCTCTTCCACCCCTTTCTAGGATGAGAAGATGGGAGAATTAAAATGATCTAAATATGGCTTCTTAAGGTTCATGTTATCTCGACTAATCTTGATAAGACTTTATGACAACTTTATCTCAAGCTGCTTCTCTTTCAATAGAAATTGGATTGTAGGATGCACAATTTGATTTAGCCAAACAGCTTCGGACTTGCATCCTAGTTCATTGTCCCTGAGTTTCATTACTGTCATTGTTTGCAACTTAATTCCATTTCTATCTGAATCACTCATTAAGCACCTTAAAATTATGCATATAGTAAATTCACAGGATAACATATGCAAATTAGAGGCACCCCTCTCCCAGTTCTAAATAAACACTGTGGGGTTGTTGAATAAATTTGAGAGTTTCAGATCATTTCTTTTATGTAATGAAATTCTAGCCTTATCCTTCCAGTATAGCTAGGACTCTCTCTCTCTCTCTCTTTTCCCCTCTCTTTAAATAGAAGGAGAAAAAAAAGAATAAAAATATTTTCATTTTGAGTCAGAAGTTGGGGGTGGGGGTGCACGTAGAGAAGAGAGATGAGGAAGAGGGAGGGAGGGAATGTATACAGCTTCTCTTTTGGGTTTTGGCAAAAAAGAATAATTCCCATCAACTCAGCTTGGCTAAGAGAAGCCTCCAGATAAGAATTCTTGAGATCTCTGACTCTTCTCCACAAAAAATTAAAAAAAATAATAATAAAAAAAGAAATTACAAATGATCTAGTCTTGAAGGCCAAAAGTCTAACCTTTGATGTTGGATTTTCGGAAGTTAAATAATAAACCACAGTTTCTTTTTTTCCCCTATTTTTTTTTTTAAAGAGGACTACTTTATAAAGCCTATCTTTATAATAAAAAGAAAGAAAACATAAATAAAAGTCACTCAAATATTTATACAGTTATTCAAAGGATTAAGTGTATTTGGTAAGGTTTAAAGTTATTTAACATTTTCCCTTCTTTTGAGTCTTTGTTTTTTAGCTCTGGTACTTTGAGGGGATTTTTTTTCTGTGGTTTTGTTTATAGAAAATTAACTAATTCCCTTATGATCCTGGTAGAAGTTAATTTAGAAATAGCAAATACAAATGAATTAAAGAAAAGAGATACGGTATAGATGAGATAATTAGTTTAACAATTATTTATGGTCTTTATGTTACTCGGCTTTGTTAACACCTAGTGTTATTGAATAAATAACAAAAAAATGAGTAATTATTTGACTCATAGATAAAAGTCACAAGGACCCATAATCTAGAATAATATAATTTTGCTTAAATTTTTTATATTACAAGGATACTAGCTCTGTTAATGCCTTCCCAGTCCTGCACTCTAGCTGGTATTCCTTGTGAAAACATGCTAAACTTCTCTTCAGATTTTTAGTTTGCTTCATTATATCAAAATTTAAATTCCCACACAATAGTTTCTGGATTAAAACAATAACAACACCTGTCGTAATACCTTGATTAAATTACAGCTCTTTGAAAGTCCTGATATTTTAATGTCTTAGTAGGTTAGTGAATAAGAGGGTGGTACCAAATACCTTCTAATAAGATCGTCATCACTTTCTACTTAGAATGAATTAATTTTCTATGAACAAAGTAACAGATATGCTGTGCAGTTAACCACTCTGGTTAGTAGATGATTTCTTCATATGGTTCACAGAGAACATCATTTTCAGATACAATAGCATGTTATGATCAATATAGTTTAATTCAACAATTGTGTGTTGTATAAAGCCCCTGGGAGAATTGTATAACATGGTCTCTACTCTCAAAGAACTTCTTACCTAATGTCATTTTTCTATGGTCTGGAGGACAACGTTGGTGACTTGTTGTGAATTAGGGTCATAATTATGACCATCATTTATCATTGTACTGTGACTACACAAGTGCTGGTTAATAGAGGATTCAGAATGATAGAATGCAGGATAAATCACATCACCTTTTCCTGAGCTGTATCTTGGTGAGCCTAAGCAGAAGCAGAGAATGGAACTGATATCATTTCCATCTGCAAGCCCTGGTGACGTATGAAGTGCGTGAGACATTTATGGTTTTGTTGCTACCATCGAGACCTTTGGCGGAGCTCTAAACTTATTTTGGTCTCTCTCTCGCCCCCCAACCCCCCTTTTTTGTTAGCTATTTCCAGCTGTTTATTTTTATCTTGCTTTGAGATGTTTAAATGAAAGACATAATTTGAGTCTAAATTGTGGTTGTTATCAGGTCTGGCTAGAAGAATAAGACAGTGATGGCAATTTGGGTTCTCCTGGCTAAGTAGTTTGTGCTCCGTTACTCACAGCGGAGGTAAGTTTGAAGCAATGGCTCATTCATTCATTCATTTGGTGAGCACCTACTGTGTGCCAGCAGAGACTGTTATAGATTTTTGCATAGACTTTACAGTCTAGTGGGAAAGACAGTCATTCAAAGAATCACATAAATAAAGGTGAGAGCACAAAAATTCTGTTAGGTGCTGTGAAGACAAGTGCAGGAGGATGATTCAATTGCATATATCAGGGAGAAGAACTAAGTTACTGAGGGGTTAGGCAAGTGATGACCAAATCAAGAGCAACTCTCTATGTCTACGTGCTCCTTTCAGTTACAGTGGTAGAATAGAAATGGCATGGATTCTGGAGTAAGATGGACCAGGGTTCCAAACCTCCTGTCTACTAACTAGCTGTGTGACCTTGGATGAGTAACTTCATCTCTTTAAAACTTAGGGTTTTTTTATCTGCAAATTAGGGAAAGCAACATCTATCCTGCTGGATTGTTTTGTGTTGTAGAAGTGTACATTTTTTTAAATGCCTGATTCAGTGAGATAGTAGGCGCTTAGTATTATTTTATCATCTCTGATGAGATGTGAGTTTTGAAAATCAGGGCTTATCCTTTCCAGAGATATCTTTTTAAAGAGGCCTTTCCTGACCACGTAACCTAAAGCAGCTCCCTATCGTGACATCCTGTTTAACTTTTTATTGTTCTACTGTTAATATTTGATAAATAAATAATAGTATATGTAACACTTATGTGAAGCATAATAATACATCAAAATCGGGAATCCCTTACTGATCGGAAGAACTTAGACTTTTTGAAATTTAAGATATTAAAATAAATATGAGACCTATGATACAATTCTGTTTAGAAGATGGATTTTTTTTCTTTTTTTTTAGAAAAGCCAAAAAGATGGCAATATTTTAAGCTTCAATCCAGTTTTTGTTGCTGGGGGACCAAAAAACAAACATACACAGACATACATACACGCAAATGAAAAAAATGTTTCCTTTGGGAAAACAGTAATATGTCTAAGCTGGTTTGGAGGAAGTTGATTGTTTCCCAACCAGAATGACATTTAGGATAACATTTGAATGGTTAATCATGGTTTTAGGTAAATAAACTCTGAAATAGAGTCAACTTTTAGACGTATACAGGGGGAGGGATTCTGGGCTAGGGTGCAGGAGGGTGTAGGCTAGGGTGCTGAGTTCTGGTCCCAGCTTTGCCTTTGACTTTGGCTATGCACCCGAGACTGGTTTATTTTTTTTGAGGCTTCAGTTTCCTCACCTCTAAATCAAGTGCATGAAATGACCTCTAAAGTTTAACAATCCCTCAGTCTGTGCCCCTGTGACCTGTGCTCTTTTCAGACCGGTCCCTTGGTGAGCAGAGGCTGCAGGCAAGGTCCAGGCCCCAGTGAGGGCGAGAGGCTGGCTGCAGGTGTGTGTCTCTTAATGCCAACATGCCCTCTCTGATGGGTTGGCGCCAACAGCAAGCTTCTTTGCATGGGAAAAAGTTCCCTTCCAATTACACAGCAGTTTTGTGGTGGCTGAGGGCTATAATGGGAATGCTTTGCAGCCAAAGCACTCTCATTCATAAATTCCACTGTGCCACTCTCTAATTTTTTTTCTCTTTTGGATAGATCAGTAGTTTGTGGTTCTGTCTACCACAGCCATGCAAGCAAATGTGAGTAAATATTGTCATGGCCTTTATGTCCCTGCAGCAGATGGACACGACAGTGTCAATCATCAGCAATATTTGGGGCAGTAAATAGAAATGAATTGACCCTTCTAGTATCTTCTAGGAAGCTGTCTTTAAAATGAAGTTCAGGAAGGACCGGAAGATGGGAGCTGGTTTGTTTCTAGTTTATGGATTTCTCTAGAAATAAGATGCTTTCTCCTGGTAAAAGCCTTCTGTTCATCACACATAGCTAGATACATATGCTGAATGTCAACTGCTTTGTGCAGGTGTGAATATCTATTCTAAGTTATGGAAATTTAGGCTGCATATTTAAAAAAATATTTTCTACATCTGTTTTTGCAACTTGTATTATTCCTAGATTCCCTTTTTGGAAGTGACTAAAATGCAGCAAGAAAATCAAAGTAAATATTTTTCCCAAAACTGAAAAATATAAAATAACCACACAGAATCCATATATGACACAGACTATTTTAGCATTTATTTATTTGTTTAAACATGACAAGTATATTCCCTTAAAGCCAGTGCATTGGTCCCTTTGGCAGTGGTCTACATGATTTATGCTTTCTGAAAATCCTATTCCTCTGAGAATCTATATCCTGTGTTTGTGTAGGTATGTGCATATAGTGCACAGAGCATTAAAAAGTTTACATTTACCTTCTGCCACGTAGTGTTTGTTATGTTTTCATGGCAGCGGTAAGGGATATTGCAATTACATTCCGCATAAGTCTCATTGTGGAATTGCTGTTAGTGTATTAAAGCATCAAGGATCAGTCAAGTTCAGTTCCGATGATTGTGGTTTTGCGTGAGGGTGGGTACCACATTGTGGTGTAGTGAATTTGTAGATCCCAACTCTGGCAAGGGTTTGCCTCTGTATTTCCCTTTGAAAAAGATGACTGTTCCTCCTGAGATGTGTAGTATAGAATCTGTTTCTAAACAGCGCTAATAAAATCTGTTTATTGGTGTCTCTTGTCTACATACAGCCACCTGTCTAAAAGCATAAATTCACATGTGTAGAGTGGTCTATTCTCCTCTGCATAAGTATATGTCACCCCCACTGGCATCAATGAAAGCTGTGTGCTTACAGCAGGAGAATAGATTCATATGCTGTGAAAAGGTATGGAATTCTGATTTATGGTCTGTGTTGCTTTTAATGGATATACCTGCAACAGCCACAGAGCTAAAAACTGGAAGGTGTTAAAATAAAACATTTTACAGTACAATATATTGCCTGCTTGTTAGTTAAAAGCACTACCAGGGAGCACATTTTAGCTAAATTTGGCATTATTAAAAATACATGTGGTTTATCCTTGCTTTCTTTTCTCCACTCTTGCTCTCTGCATCTCTCCGAGCATACTTGCCCTGTTCAGGGACTCGCTGCCTGTGGCCTCTAGGACGCTGAGGGTGGACATTCCGTGTGGCTTGAGATGAAACTAAAACGAAAGATTATAGCAATTCTGAAAGATTTCAAGATAGGCTGCTGCCAACTCAGCTTCAGAAGGAGAAAAAGGCAAAGAAACTAGTTTCTTGAGTCACTTGAAATCTGGATCATACATAGCCATTTTGGTGGCAGACTCCGCAGATGTAAAGTAGCTAGTGCTTTCAGACTCTTCGTGCCAGCGCTCAAAAAGCCTTTGCAGAATCGGTTATGAAATATTTAAGCATTTCCTCTTTCTGCCTTGCAGCCACAGAGAGAGCCAGAGAGCAGTATTTTCTAAGCCCAATGAGGCACCAGTGTGCGGCCATAGTTCCTTGCTTTCAGGCAAGGGTCAGCTTTGCTTTGGAGAATCATCTTGCAGCAAGTACCACTCACCCCTCGCTGAGGGCTCTCATGGTCAAAAATACAAATGCTGAGAAATGCCCTGTCCATGTCCTGTGTAGTCTTTAATTGAGGTGGCATTTTAAAGAAATTCATGGCCCATTAGAGAATGGTTAATATTAGGTTTGAGCAGAAAACAATTTTAGGAATAAAATTTAGGATTGCCTCAAGCAACACTTTTGTTTTGTTTTGTTATCTTCTAGAGCTACTCCAGGAAATATTTTAAACCTAACCATATACATCAAGAACCCGCAGGTCTTGTTATTAGAAATGCTGGGTTGCACTCATCTGATATTTTATGCTTTACGTATTTTGCTCCCTGCCCAATTCTTGCTTTTAGGTGAGCAGGAATCAAATCCAAAGGGACATTTTTAGTTATTCCAAGAGCTCTTGAGAAAGAATAATAGTATGAGTTGGTTTTAAGTTTCATAAACTGTTTTTAATATTTAAATAATTTTTTTCTGAAATGAAGAACTTCAATAAGAAAGTTATTTAAGTTACATTAGCAACTGATTTTATGTCTTAAAATCTGGGATAATGCTAAAAGAAAGCGTAATGTAATATTTAAAATAAATATACCTAGAATCTGTGAAAATCCTACTTCACAGCATTTGTAGGAAAATGTAATGCATGCAAAAGTACACAGTAGTTTATATAGTAGTTTTATTTTAACTAGTACAATATAACAACCTGACATGCTGTGAAAAATAAATAACTTTTTGAAAATGCATTTCCCAAGTATGAAAGTAATATTGAAAAACGACTGAGGTAATCACTTTTGCATAGATTCTGAAAGGGGAAGAGAGGGGAAGAATAATATATGATTTAATGCATAGAGTTTTACAAAGGTGTGAAAAATTTTCTTTTTCTTTCTTCTTTTTCTTCTCTTTCTTCTTTGGGACCAGGAACAATATACTTTGCCATTTTGCAAAAAGACTCGGGAAAAACGGCTGATTTGTGAGCGAGCGCTTGCAGAAGACTTGGCCATTCTTATTTATATCATGAATGCTCTTTGTTTTGGTTTTGGGGTTGGTAGATTGAGTAAATGGATTTCTTTTTATTTCTTCATAGGAAAAAAGACTCTTTTGGCTGTTAAATTCCAATTTTCCAAAGGAAGTAAACATTCCATCTCAGGCTTCTCACACATTGAGATAAACAAAACCCTTTGAATCACATAATGTTTATGGAAAGGAAATAGCCTCTCCATTTTCTAGATGAGGGTCCAGAGAAGTGGGGCCTTGCCCAAGGGCATACGGCTGGTCAGCACCTGAACCATCCTCTCTTTCTACTCAATCCTATTTCCACTCCTGGGAAGAGTCACTGCAGAGTGTCAGACTTTCACAGGTACCCAGACACTAGATCAAGGGGAACATTGGAAGTGTTGCTGATAGTCTTGCTAATATAATGGGTAAGGCAAGCAAATATCACTAGGTCATTGGCACTCCGAAGATATGGCTTAGGGGTAGGGTTTAAGTTTCCCTCCCTTTGTCTGCGTCAACTTCTCCCAAGCCTTGTCAAATAAGCGTACACTCTAAGTACAAACTGTTTGCTTGCCGTAGAGCTTAGCTTCTAGACAAGTTTGTAAACCTCTCTCATCCCATACTCCCCAACGTAATCATACCTTAAACTCGTACTGATATTCCAGAGCCATCATTGCCTTAGATTTTAAGTTCTTTTGCTCCTGACTTCTGCTATCTCTCTTTGGTAAGATTAGCTAGGTCTATCTTAATTGGAGGATATATACAAAAAAGTTATTTGCATGGGCTCTAAAAGTGTGAAATATCCGGGCTGTTACATATTATAAGTGCTAAGTAGAGGAGGTGGGGGTGGGTGCATGCATTTCCCTCTACTGCCTCCCATGGCTCTTTGACTTTTTGTGATGAGGTTTGTAGGTCAGAGGAAAAGGAAGGTGAGTCTACCTTTTTATCTACCAAAAGGGATGGTGGTTGTAGGGCATAGACCAAAGAAGAAAGGACTACAGAGATAAGAAAAGACCATGAATCCCTCAATAGCAAAGAACAATGAAGGATGAGAGGCAAAATTAAGAATGTTCTTCCTTCCCAGTTTCTTCAAGAACAGTGATCGGCCCTTCAAAACTAGTCTTGGCAGCTGGCATCTCCTGTCACTCCGACACTGACCATTAGCCTAGGTGAGGGCATTTGTGCTGAATAGTTCTTGCAAAGGGACTTGGACCCCAGTCCTTTTATGCTGGAAGATCTAAGGGTGCCTAATGTGACAGGTGGGAAGGTGACAGTGATCCTCATTGCTAAGGAAGCTAGGATATTCAAGAGATGAGCTTATCGGAGGTGGCAGGATGGCTCAGTTGGTGAGAGCGTGGTGCTAGTTCGATCCCCACATGGGCCACTGTGAGCTGCTCCCTCTACAACTAGATTGAAACAACTACTTGACTTGGAGGTGATGGGTCCTGGAAAAACACACTTAAATAAATAAAAGTTAAAAAAAACGACGAGCTTATCTTCCTTCTTATCAGAAGCAAGGTATCTGGAAGTGCTGGCCCATCACTGATGAGATGATGGAACAGTTGAAGCACAACTTGAGAATCCTTCTCTTCTGATCCTGACCTGCTTTCTTCAAGTCTCTTTGCTTGTTCAATGCCATCCCTCATTCTGCATACATGAGGCTAGTGTTCCCCAGGGCCCAAGTCTGTCTTGACCAGGGCAAGGTGCTATGAATAGAATGAAATAGTTTCATGGTTTCCACCACTAAGTGGGGAAGTGGGGGGAGGAGGACAACTTTCCTGTTAGATCTTTGGGGAGATCAACCCAAGGACTGAATCTTTAATGGTCAAAGTCAAGGTCCTTTAAACCCAAGAGAGAAAGATTTCGAGGAGAGGGTGGTTATCATAATACTTTCATGTACACAAGAAACTGTGAAGGGAAATAACTTGGAAAATAAATTCTGATCCCCCACATCCTTCAGTTCCCCCACTTATGGAATAAACTGAAAAATTACTTCTTTCCTACCCATGTAAAATATTTTGGGATCTGGTTAAATAATAATGGCGGCCAACATTAGCTAATGCATGTAAAACTATGTGGTCATCCTTATGGATAGATGAGGAAAATTGAAGCTTAAAGAAGCTAAAGGGCTTGTACAAAGTCTGCAACTAGTCAGTAGAAAAACAAATTTGAATCCAGGAAGTTTAACTTCAGAGTCTATGTACTAAACCACTGTTCTCTATAGCTTCCTTCAAATACGGGCTAAGACCCTTCACTCTTGTGATTTATAGCATCAACTTTCTGCTGATAATTTAACCTGTGGTATTGTTTAATACCCAGAGCTGCCAACTGGATTTTCTGACTTGGAACCTCTCAGTTTCTGCCTGGCATTTACTTTTTGTTTATTTTGGTGGTTCTTACTGACGCTCCATACAGAAATACAGCTGAGAAATTTTGGTGATTTGGGAATTTTCCCTTCCTCATAAGCTTTCAGTTGTTGATGGTTGATGAGCCTTCATATTTCTTGTTCCCTTGATGAAACAGTGCCCTAACTCAGCTGGCTTGGTTCCTTTATCTCTCTTTGATGGTTTCAATGAGCCAATAATATAATTAAGTGACAAAAATAGAGAAATACTTAAGGCTTCTGGTTTTTGCTTTTCTAGTAAGAAAGATCCTCAATCCTTGATGTTCTCTTGCGTATATTTTTCAAAGAACTCCATGTTGAGCTGGGTCTTATTGAATGGTCTTTGTTTCTGTGAGGGAAAAAATGGGGATAGGGCACTGTCCCGAGTGGACCAGGTAGGTAGGAACTATAGGGCAGGAGGGTTATGTGCTTTGCTCTCGGTTTTTATTACCTGGAACTCCATCATGAGTCTCAGGGTAGATTGAAATCCTATATTGAGGCCAAAAGTGAAAGGAAAACCAGGACAAAGGAATCTGCAGGGCAAGGGGCGGGGCTTGCTCAGCCAGGGCGATGGAAAACAACGACAATGAAGTAGCTTGTAGCTTGCTGCCTAATATGTGTAAAGCGTTGGTACAGGCAAGATGGAGTTAATTCAATAAAATAAATATAAAATACTCTCTCCTCTGTCAGGCCACGCTAGAAACGGGTCAGAGGTCACTGAGCCGCTTCACTGGAGCACTAATCGATTTGCTGTCAAGGTGGCCTGCTGGGGTTTCAAGCTGGAGAGGAATTGAGAGGCGCTCTGGCCCAATTTCCATAATTGCTCACTGCCTTTAGTGTACAACCTTTTATGAAACACAAAAAATATATCATGGAATTGTATTGATTAGCCATTGGGCTGAATAATTCACTTAGTATTTATTACCTGACCCCACGAGGTTAAATAAATCCACCATCTAACTTGGGTTTGTGAGAAATATTACTTATTCATTGAAATGTGGGCTGATTATTGCACAATAGGCCTGTATCTTTGTTTCTTGATTTTGCAATCAAGGTTAACCCTTGTTGCATTTTGGGGCCAACAAGTCGGAATAAGGAAAGCATTGTTTGAGTGCTTCCAAAAATAAGCCTAATAAAATCACTGCTGAATATCATTTTGAAGCAATTTTTTCTTGAATTTGAGTCATTTGAGTCAAGTTTCAAAATGGTCTCAAACGTTATGGATAATGTTGAAATATAGACATAAACTTGGTCTTCACTGCAAACACTACTTTTTATAATAACAGACTTATTATTGGTGACATCTAAGCCCACTTTTATTACACCATTTTTGGAAGCTTATCCTGTTACACTAAACACTCATAA
This sequence comes from Rhinolophus hipposideros, assembly GCF_964194185.1. Classification (NCBI taxonomy): domain Eukaryota; kingdom Metazoa; phylum Chordata; class Mammalia; order Chiroptera; family Rhinolophidae; genus Rhinolophus; species Rhinolophus hipposideros. The sequence continues at coordinate 29,714,298 of NC_138069.1, read as the reverse complement.
ACTAAGTGTCCCAGAAGACAAAGGGGGGTGGGTAGGAAGAAGACTCTTTTAGTCTTAAAGATGAATCAACCAATGGACAGATGACTGATACTCATTCCAAAAGAGACGACTTCAAGTAACTTAAAAAAATATGATGGAATTTAATCTGTAGGGCATTTTATGAATTTGTAAACTTTGGGGTAATCATTACTTATTTATAGGCGTTTGCACGTTTCTTTTATTCGGACTAAACAGTACGTCTGTTTTGATGTACTATACGTCCCAGTCACAATGACATGACATCCAAATCTAATTATGTTCTCAGTTGCCATGAGCTCTCAGTGTCAAGATTCAACCCTTCCTTACGACAGCCCTCCCTCCCAAAAAGACGTTTTTAACTTTTGTGTAAAGTCTTTCTTCAGTTTCCTGTCCGCATCCTCCAGCATCTCAAAGCATTGTTTTTGAAGTTTAATGGAATTTGTTGTAGGTCAAGAAAAGGAAGCCATGGGAAGCTTGGTTTTTTTTTTTTTCCTCTCTCCCTTCAATGAAAGGGAAAGGAAAAAAAAAATCATTTGAGTTCAGTACTAACTTTATGTTTGTTGATCCTTTAACATTTCTGTATCCAGGATCTACCCTTAACGATTAATGGTAGGAAAAGCCAGGACTCTGGTGTTATACTCAGCATCAGCCTTTCCTGTGCTGAGAACTGGAAGGAAGAGATGGTGGCAAAGCAGGTTAAATGCGTCCAGAACTTCCTAAAGCATGTTCGTGCCCCGCTTCCCGTCTTCCATGTGGCTGCTCATGTGAATTTGGACATTGCATTTCATTTCTGCGTTCCATGTGAAAATGATTGTCTGATTCCCACTTTGGGAATTTTCAAGTTTGAGTTTTGGTGTTTGGTCTCTATATTTAGTTTGGGGGTGGGGCGGATGTGGGAGGGTGGAGAACATAGGGGAGGGAAAAAGAGAGGGAACAGAATATTAAGAAATACATTTTTCTCAGTGAAATTTTAAGTCTTCCTCTCCTTCCCCTCCCTTCTGTCTGTGTGGGGCTCCATTAAATGAAGAACATAGTTAACGAAATGACTTGAGAGCTCTTGATAGCCTCTTGAGATAATTTAGTTGTAAGCACTGAACAAAATGCGTTCTCTGGATATACTCATTTCAAGTGCTAATCGTGAATACTAAATTTTTAAGGAAGCCAGTGTCATAACACTGTTCATGTCAGTTCCAAAATAAATATTAGTGAAATGCTTTCAAAAGACGGGGTGGTGTAAGAGAGAGAGACAGTTTTTTTTCATCCCCATAGACTTCTGTAATTTAACATGGGCTCTGCCATAAGGCACCGTAGTTGCATATGTGCAAGAATAATGATATATAGATAAGAGATCTGTTCAAGAGGTTAGAAATCTGTCACTCTGTTTTATGCCAGCTTTATGTAAGAGTCCAAGGAAACTAATTAAGAGCTGATTAAGGAACCAGTGATACGTCTTAATTGCTAAATATAGCTGTTTTGGGTAGACGAGGGGAATTTATTCCTATGAAATAAATATAATGGAAAGAGGCTAGAACTTGGAACGAGATGGTCCTGGGTTTGAATCCTGACTACCACGTGTCCCTGGCCAAGTTAATAAACTTATTTTGTTTCTTTAATTTGTACAGTGGGGATAATAGCACCTGTTCTCATAGGGCTGTAGATGGAAGATTATAGGAGATTTTGGCGCATAATGTATACATAAGTATTATTCTTCAGAAAATTAAGTGGGGATATTTGTTACAACCCATTGATGTTGACTGGACATTTTTGGATTGGTCTTGGTGGAGATTCTAAACCAAAAACGATCTACATATTCTAGAGCATCCCAGAATTTATTTGCCAGATAATCTAAGAGGAAAATACAGTTTGACATTTGGGGAAAAAAAAATTTTTTTTAACCATTAAAATTCCTTCAAAGAGGGGAGGAGTATGGCAGATTTTCAACTGCACCCACAAATATGGAGGTTTTGTTTTTTATTTTAACTAAAAGTGGCCAAGATTTCCCAACTGTTCTATTTTTACAAATTTTAAAAGTTTCATCGCTGGGTCAGATTTAGGGCCTGTGTGGGAAACGGCGGTCTCTGCCAGCAGCACAACCAGATTCCTGCTGTGTTGTGGTTTCCATGTATTTTTACATTCCATGAATTGCTGAACTGTGTATAGAAGGGAGCTCTAAATCACCGGTGCTTTATGTGAGTTTGCAACCTTCAGAGTTTGGGCTTCAGAGTTAATGCATTATTTTAGAACTGGATACGGTGTGCTAGTGAGTTGGCCACAGATTTCTCTCTGCACCACCCTTCACTTCCCCAGTTGAGGGCGAAGTAAACTTTATATAGCACAGGAAACATTTGGGACTGCTAATAAACAATTGTTAGAAACGAGGAGGTTTTAATCATTGGGTACACACACGTATGCTCAGGCATTGGAGAAAGCCTGGTGGAGATGGGGAAGTGAGGAGGGAGTTACTGATTCCCCCAAATGTAAAGATTTCTTAAGGACTGGATGCCAAACATGCTATTGGAGAATTCTACATATAGTCCCTTCCCCATCGGTGGACTTCCTCTGTCCATTCCTATAGCTCCATTCCTAGAGCAGTGAGCAATCTCTTAGTGGCCTCCCAGCTGGTCTCCCAAGCCTTACTCTCTTCACACCTGACAGCACCCATCCACTGTGCACGCTATAGCCACAGTTAGTCTCCATCAAATCCAGCTCTGATCACGTCACTTCCACTCACAATTGTTCGCTGGAGCCCTCTGCCGCCAGAGTAAAGCCTAAACTATTTGGCCTTTGGGCTCAATCCAACTTTTCAGCCTCATATTCCTCGAACGTCCTTCAGGTGCCTCATGCTTCTACATCCCAGACTTCTCCTTTTTTCCAGACACCTTCAGCACGTGTCCATCTCCAAGTTCTGACTCCCCTTATTCCTTCTGCCTGGCTGTCTTTCGCACCTGGCCCTCTTGCATGATGCTTTCCTCGGGCCCCTCCAGAAGGAATCTCTCCTGCCTTTCTCTACCGCTTCATTCATGATCAGATTTGAATTAAAAAATATGTCTATTAATTCAACCGGTATTTGTGGAGTTTCTCTTCTCTGCCAGCTCCTTCGCTTGATTCTGGGACTCAGAGATGAATAATAAATACACGGTCCTGGCTATCCAGGTTGTTTTTAAACATTTTTCTTTAATAAGTTATAAAACAGTAATTTAACTAGATTACAGAAAAATTAGGATTGAAATAAAAAGGAAAGAGAAAAACCCTCACAATCCAGCCATACTCATCATATTGCATTTTCAGTTCATGTGCATTTTTACAAAGTTGTGATGCTCTAACTACGATTTGGTGTGTTCTGTTTTAACTTCCAATCATTATAATTATGTAATTGTATATATTATATAATTATGTGGTTGTATGTAAAATTCTGATATTATATAGATACTTATATGTAATTTTGCAGTCTCTACGTAGCCCATATTTAATGGAAAATAAATTCTTTGCCTACTATTGAAAAATGAGGGTTTTTTCAGTTTTTACTATTATAAATAATTTCCATGATCATATTTATATTTATATTTATTTTTATAATCTGCGTTATTTCTTAAAGGCAGTAGTTGTTTTTTTTTTTTTAAATAAGTATCAGAACTCCCTATTTAAGTAAACTCTGTTAAATATTTAAGAACCTGAACATATAGAACAGAGCTGTGAGGTTTTCGTGGGGTTGAATACCTAAACCCGTTCTTTCCCTTTCATAATCACCAGAGACCTTGAGGCACCTTTGCAGAACCCTAGGGCTTTGTAGACAATACTTTGAAAACCTTGTGATAAATCTCAGAAAGAAAGATTACTTCTTCGGACATTATAAACATTTTCATGACTCTCAATGTGTAATGTAAAATGGTTTTCCAACAACTTCAGTTCCCAGGGCTCAGTTCTATTACTTGTGAGAATACCAGTTTCTCTAGATCTTTGCCCACATTGTATATTATCATTAATTTTACTTTTTCCTAATTTAATAGATGAAAACTGGGTTTAAGTTGTACGTCTCTCATTACTGGTGTGGTTGGGCATTCTTCCGTGTGTGTATTTATAATTTACATGTCCTTTTTTGTGACTTCTCTAGTTCCTTCTCATTGAGGATTTCTTTATTGGAATCTTAGTATTTTTATTATCAGTTTGTTTAATCTTTAATAAGATAACAGCTGTCAAAAGTAATGTCTTGTACACATTTTAGGGTTGTGAAACACATGTGATGATTCTTCCATTTTGTTTGCAAAACAAATACCTAAGATTTCATTCTTAGAAAACTGCCTAAGCCCCTTGGGGTAAAGGAGCCTTTGTATTCAACATAGCAGCTGCCATCGAGTTTTTATGTATCAGAGGTTCTGAAAATGCCAGTTGGGTGGACAAAGTCACTGTCACAGGTGCTTGCTGTTTTCCATGCTCTGTCCTCATCGTGTGTGCTGGTCTCCCACCCTGCTATGGTCCCCATTACCCAGGGCTGCTTCCATCATACTTCAGACTCATTGGCCTTCTTCTGATATGCCAAACCTGTTCATGACTCAAGAACTGGCTGGTCCTTCATTCTGGAACTTTTCCTGCAGAACATTCATGACTGACTCTTTCTTGCTTTCCAGCTCAAATGTCACCTCAGAGAAGACTTTCTTGTTCACTTTTTCTCCCACCTTCCGCTTCCTTCTTTCCTCCCTCCCGTCCTCCCTCCTTTCCTTCCATTTATCCTTTTAACTCTCCTTTCATCCTTTAACCAATGTTTACTGAGTCCATACCACCGTGCGTGGTGTAGGGATATGGTGGTGAACAAAACAGATGAGGTCTCTGCTCTCACGAGAATATCTTTTTTGTTTCCTTGTTAATTGTATGATTCTCTCACTTGCACCCGTAGAATGATAATTCCACGTGAACAGATTTATTCTTCGTCATCGTTACATTCCAGCCCTATACACACTAAATAAATAGTTGATGAAGGAATAAATGTGTCACTTCCCCACCCCCAATATGGTACTATTTCAGTTGCTTAGAATGGTGATGGCATCTTTTCAGAAGCTTGGACTTTCTTAGCCTAGCAGGCCATCTTATTTCTTGTTTTGTGTTTTGTTTTCCTGTTTCTTTTTTTAAAGTTGATTTTTCATTTACAGTTGATATACAATATTACATTAGTTTCAGGTGTGCAACTTAGTGATTAGACATTCATATACCTTATGAGGTGATCACCCCGATAAGTCTAGTAGCCATCTGACGCTATACATAGTTATTACAATATTATTGACTATATTCCCTATGCTCTACTTTACATCCCCATGACTGTTTTTATAACTGACCATCTTAATTGGTTTCTCTCTTTCTACCTTGTCATCAAATTCCTGGATAGAATGAAATTAAGGGTTGTTCTCTCTCCCACACCCCTAACCCCAAGTCTTTCTGTTCCCATCCTGCCACCAACTAGGTTTGGCCCAGAGCATGTGTTCTTTCTTTAGTGCGAGAACCCAGTTCCCATTAGTGTTAATGAGGGGGATCCTCTCTCATTTAGAGCCTGCTGGGATTTTTCAAACACTATCCACCCACTTAAAATAGAGACAGTTCAGAAAGTAGGGAGCAGTTGCTCAAAGCCCCAACTTCAACCTGCTTTTAATAATGGAAGCTCTTATTTGCCAAGTCTATGTCAATTGTTCCCTTGCAAGCTTTATTTGGAAAAGGAATGGGCTGAAGTTCATCCTTCCAAAAGAGAGTACACAAAAGATCCATATGAACTGGGGGAACGTTGCGTATGGCAAACTTGAAAGTACTTTGCACGACTCAGGAGCTGCGCAGATCTGTGCAAGATTCAGCCATGGTCTCCGCTGCTGAACGACTGTTGTGTGAAGGCTGGAACCAGGATCAGAACATCCTTGTTCCAATGCAGTGTTTATCACATGCTACTATGTGCCAGCGCTGAGTAGTGGGCAAATGGCTGTGTGTAAGAGGTGGACTGTACCCTCCCAGGGGTAACATTTTGGGACGATGCTCTCTGAGGAGCACCTGTGTATGAATCACTGCAGTCAAGTGAAGATTCCCGAGCCTCTGCCAGAATCAGGGTTTTTGGAAACAGATGACTGAGGATTTGCATTTTCAACAAGCTCCGCTTTGATCCTTTTGAATTTTAAGGCCTGAAAAACACCGGGCTGGTAGTGTGGGGGAGAATGACCATAAATAATTATTGCGTGTTGAGTGTTTAGCAAGGAGAGGGTACATCAGAGCCGTTTAACATGATCTAGGAATGAGCAGTAGTCTGGGAAGGCTTCCTGAAGAAGCGTTATTTCAGTGGTTGGACTTGGAGGAGTAAGGTCACCTGAGAGGGGATGGGGCCTAGGCCTGGTCGAAGATAGACTAGAGATTAATGGGAAGAGGAATTTAGCACCTCACTGAGAAGAATTCAGGTCGCCAGAGTAAATGAACATAATGCCCATGTGTATACCAATGATAAGGAATAGTTGTAGTCTACAAGTGGGGATTTCTTACTCATGTAAAAGTCAGGCTGTGTAGAGTGGTACTGCCCCTGCTGAAATGCTGGACATATCCTCTTCCTGTTTTCTAATGGAAGGACAAATGGATCCAGGACGTCAGGAGAATAAGCACTAATGGTCCAGATAGATAGATGCCTGAGGCCAGAAAAGCCAACTGGGTGGGGTTAATGGAGATCAGGCAGGGCCCCAACCAAATGAAACAGACCCTATCTCTTCTTTCTTTTCACTTTTTGTTTTGTTGGATTTCCCCCTACAGGGGAATTTGCTTGTGCTGTAGACAGATGCAAATTTTTCCTTCTTAGCTTTGAGACAGGGAGAGTGAGGGGCAGAAAAAGGAAGATCTGGTGATTAGAAGGTAAAGTGGTACTGACCCTGTAAGTCTGTCATGCTATGCTCTAACCAGGTAGAAGTTCTAAAGAACTATTCTCTGGTTTGATGTCGTTGAATCAATATCTAGGTGGCATTAACCTTAGGCTGGCTAACATGGATGGCTTCTAGGCTTATCGTCTGACTTGTACAGAATAGAGAGAACTGTGAGTCCAGCGTCCAGGTCATTTCTGTGCCAGGGAACAAAGGCCTGGGGCATCTTTGGGATGGTAGCAGCAATGGCCGCCAGCCTCGGTGTGCACCTTAATGGAGCACTTGGGCCATGGACTCTGTTGGCTTAGGGTTTTCCATCTTTGATGGTGGTAAATGTTATTTTGGCCCCTAGAGTTGTTAAGTGTTATGTTTGCTTGGTTTGTTAGCTCCGACTGGGTTCCTTCTATATCCTCTTTCTTCCCTGCAGTCTCAAAGGTTCTTACACGGACACGGCTATTTAAAAGTGTACATTCCCTGATTTAGGGATATTTGTATTCAAGCTGGATTTTTTTCTTCCCTAAGTCTCAATTGTAAGAAAACTAGTCTTCATTAACACGGGAGCCTACTCCAAAATACTTACTAAATCTGGCTATAGAATTTGACTTCATGACCTTTTAGGGTGGTGAATGTCAAAGACTGAGCCCCAGGCAGTGTGAAATAATAAACAACTGGGCTGTAAGATCCAGCTTGACGGGGCATCATCTGAAATCGCCCTCCCTGAATTTATTAGAGTTAATCAATCCAGGCTGAAAACCAGAGCTAGGAAATCTCCCCCACCATGCTCTATTTCACTCATACTTATACTGGGTAATATAAGTTTGTGACTTTTTTCACTGGTGGTTTTTGTTGAGACAAAGGTATCCCTAAATGGACACTACTTGGATGTAACTTGAAAAGTGATAAAATCACCCAAGAAGAAAATCACCAAGTTGTTTCACTGGAATTGCTCAGGGTGTTTTTCCAAATGTGAAACTTATTCTTCCTTTTGAAAAGTGTATGTTGGAGGTGACTAAAGTTAGCATTAGTCACATCTCATTTCAAACATCTAGACAGGCCTGTAGAGATACATTGAGGAGACGACCCGTTGAAAGAGAACTACCTATAGAAAAATCTTTCAGGGTTCAGGCTAGGGCAGCTGCTTGTAACCTCAAAGATTGGAAATAAAAAAGGCTGCTATTAGTTCCACGTCAGTTCTCAGAGTGAACGTTGCAGAGTGATGGAGGGTGTTAAGCTGTCAAATACTAGCAAGGGTTAATAAGGTTAAGGAAGAAATAAAAGCTGGTCAACAATAAAGCAGTGTGGATAAATCAGCTCTAGTAAATAAAGCATGTCACATCACGTATACACTGTGTGGAAAAACCAAAAATCATAACTCCCATTCATGGGCAATCGTTGCAGAATTCTGTGTTGGGACATCCCTGGGCAGCTGGCATGCTCACTTGGGGACCTCGACAGCCCCCTTTCCTCTCTGGAAATCACTTACTTGCCTTCCTTGTGAGAGAATTCTCTAACGTCAGTCAGAGTGTAAAATATAAGAAGAGCAGAGTCATTGTAGCTTAGCACCTTATGTCAAGGAAAGGCTGTTACAAACCACCACACCGGGGAGGTGATTCACTTTCAGTCCCCTTTGACCTCTTCCTTGGAAAAAGAGGTCAGATAGATGTCTTCTGTGTGGGCTGACTTTGCCCAGCTGACCAAGGAAATTCAGGGCTCTGGTAGCCAAATGATTTTGCAGGTTCTTCTGTGCATTCCGAATAACTAGTGCAAGGACTTGCGGACCATGCAGCTGAAATTCCTTCATAAGCTCATACACTTATCATTGGCCATAGCAAGGCCTCAGAAACAGAAATCTCGCAGGCAAGGTAGCTATTTTTACTTATGTTAGTGTGTATGTGCCAGGTATGGCTCTGTTTTAAGTCGCTGGTAACTGCCCTTCTAGCTTACCCATGAGCCTCACTTTTATTGTTTCATGGCTACTCCTAGACCCAGGAGCTATGGAGAATACTGCTACTTAGCAGTCAGTCTCACTTAGAGGTGATTCTGTAAAGCATGAGTACAAAGGGTCATATGTCTTTATTTTTTAAAGAAGAATACCCCCATTTAGACATCCAAGTGAATAATTGCCCTTTTGGCAAACCATTGGCTTATTTCACTTCTTTAAACCCTGCCTGCCCCTCAGCTTGTAGCATTTTACTTTGAATATCCTTGATCGCAACCCGTCTTCATCTTTGGAGGCTGTGTTTGGAAAGAGCCAACTGTTAGGAGTCAAACGTGTGGTCAGCTTGGGTGACTTTTCTTTGCTGCATTAGAGTATATAATACAAACACTGATTTTTGTTTTTTTGGTTTGGTTTGGTTTGCGGGAGGACGGTAAAGGAATTTCCAAAAGACAAATTCCAAAAATATATCAAGCAAAGGCCATAAAGTTGGAAAAATTGCATAGTTACTCTAAGGTTTAAGTTCTGGGAGGCGTATTAGTTAAACTGGAAGTTATCATTTTATAGTCTTGGGCTGTCATCTGTAGAACCAGTAATGTTTGAGAAGGTGAGGTTTTTGTTCTTAGCATCTTCCAGCAGGCAATTAGAAGTCTATGACCAGTGACCTTAGTGGCTTCTCTGCTTGGATCTGTTGAGCCTTCGGATCTCCCGAAACTGGCTTGTAGAGTGTGTCGGGTTCTAGGATCTCAGCATCAGGGGTGGCCCAGGTCACAGAGATTTTGTCTGAATACTGTCAGCTTTCCCATTCTAGTAAATGAAATTCTTACCTTCAACCACTATTTTCACCGATAATTAGTCTTTCTTTGCTTGAGTAATCCTAGTAGCAATTTAAAGAAAGAATTTTGATTCCAAAGAAACAAACTCATAAAGCTGTGAATTGTAAAGAAAAAACATGCGTGTTTCTCATATGCCTGTCCCTCCTCTTTCCCCCAGCTCCACAATTAACTTAGGATGGTTTTATTTAGACAGCAAAGCCTGATTATTTTTATGTGGATCAGTTTCCTTTCAGTGGATTCTCTCTGTCACACTTCTTCCTATTGCATGATAAGTAATACATTTGTGACTTTTTTTTAGGATGCTTCTGACTTTCGCTATAAATTTGAGCAGAGTGGGGGAGGTAGGGTAACTAGCTGCTAGAATTTTATTTTTGTGAGTAATAGTCAAGTTAATGTGAAAACCTAAACAAACGTAATCCTTTCCTATCACTATCTGCACGTTCTGAACCATACAAACTTGTAATTTTACAAATACAAGATGTGGAGGCAGGACTCTTCTGTTCCAAAGGCTTAGCTCCTTGAGAATATGTTTTCAGGACCCACGATAGCGAGCTTCATGGACATCACTCTGAGGTAGGAGGACAATGGGAAGACTTCTGCAAAAAGCAGAGCTTGGGCATCAGACAGAACTGGGTTTGAATTTCAGCATTTCCCTTACCAGTTGGGACACTTTACTTGGTTCAGTCTCACCTTCCTTTTCTATACAATAGTGGTAATTCCTGTTTCATAGGGTTTTTAGTACTGTATCTATCATATAACTATTATATCCCATGATGAAACCGACACTCAATGATCTCTTAATTCTCTTCTTTGTTTAAAGTTATTTGCATAAAATGAGTTACACAAACTGAGTATATTTTTATTTTGTGATAAAATTCTGTGATATAAAGAATAAATACATTTGCTTAAGAGTTCACTTTTCTACAAGTGAAGCATAGACTTTTTTTATTCCTGTAAATGGTCTCAAGCTTACACAATTCTCATAGCAGAGGACTATGTCCAGGAACTTTGCTATATTGAAGGAGGAGCTAGAAAAGCAAGGTCCAAATTCAAAGCCATTTTGGAAATACAGTCGCTTAATTTCACAATTCCTTTTCACATTTTATTCAGTGAATTACAAAATATTATTTTAAAGTCAAATGCAAAAAAGACACTTCAAATACGAAAGTACTTGCTTGCATGTCCTATTCTTTTGCTCTCTGTCCGTCTGTCCATGTCTCTCTCTTAATACCACTGAGGTGAGAGGTCGCTTTGAGAAACACGTGACATTGCATTCATAGCAGCCTGAACCAATGACCAGTCTTCAGAAAACAGAAACAACTGTCTTTAGTCCCTTTCCTTCTTCATTATATACAAAAGGCAAGGCAGAAAGCCTTTTTTGCCTGTCCCCTAATTCCTTAGCCCATCCTTAATTAGTGTTTTTATGGTTAATCCCTACCATATATCTTTAAGAGTTTCACATGAGTCGGCTCCCTACAAGTTTTATTGCATTCAAAATAGAGGCAAGCTGGCAGTGTGTGATGGTGGGAATATATACAATCACCAAGAGGGGTTGGCTGTTACTTGTAATTGATTGCTCACTGAAGCCTGCCCGCGCACTTTACCCCGAGGCCTCACTTTCCTCCATATGCCTAGTGTCAGAACTTGGAAGCCAGCTGGTCAGTCAGCGCACATCCCGTGGGAAGCGGGAGACGCAGGCGGCGGGGTAGCCATCAGCCTCCCTGAGCACATTTCCTCTGTGTTTTGATAATAGTTTTGTAAGCTTTAATTATGCTGTGTGACAACACATTCATGAACTATCAAAATAAATCCTTTGAGGAGATGGCTGCTAACAAGTTTTGAAGCAACTGTGCTTGTTGCAAAGAAGTAAAGAGCGAGGCAATCAGATATTTCAGGATCCCCCTCGACGTTGAAACCAGATGAAACATTTTCTTGCCTTTTTATCGTGCTGACAAATGCTCCTGTTAAAGCTGTGCCCTTAAGAAGTTAACTGAAGACACTTATTGTAACACTTGAGTGTATCCAACACAAGGGCTTTACAATTAGCAGCGGTAATGCGAGCATAAAAGCTGTGCCCCAATATCGGTCTATTATCTGAAGGAACACTGCAGGGTCCATTAAGGCCATTTACAGTTGAGACGGAGACTAATGGTATTAAATTATTACAGCTATTGCTAAAGGGGCATTCGAAGTGAATCCCTTCCAGCTGGGCTGGTTGTATATGCTCTTTGTCAACAGCAAAGTCCTTTAAGGATATCCGTATTGTTCACGATCATTTAGACATGATGCCATGTGCTTTACTGAAGGTATAAATAACATCCAACAAAAAGACGGGGAATGAGTGTTTGATTAAACTTGGCTTAGAGTTAAGTGGAGCTGGGTAGTTCTCGGGCAAAGCTCACTTGTCTTCACGCACACATAAACACCCCTGTGCGGGCACGTGAGGGGATTTTCTGTGTTCGTGAACTGTGTGCAGCAGCCATCTTTTGCCTGGCTCACAGGGCCTGGTAGACCCATAAGTCAGTTAGAGATACTTGCATTGTTTTATGTCATTGTTCTGTTTGGAACTCGGCAGAACTTAGGGAATTAGTGTCATAAGAGAATTCTGTTTGGAATCCAAGCGTTTAAGAAATAAGGGCAATTTATAATCTCCAGCACACATTAATCTCTCTCTCTCTCTCTCTCTCTCTCTCTCTCTCTCTCTCTCTCTCTCTCTCTTTCTCTTTTTCCCCTATGGATATGATTGCCCTTTATTTGGGTGAAAGAGTACACGAATCTCCTTCAAGGTTCGTAGCATTGTTAACTCTTAAGATATTTTAGCTCCCCTAACACTCAAACAATGGGAAACTATTTTACAGAATAATTGAGCACTAGAGTTTTCAGTTGCAGTTTCCTAAAGCAAGGAAGTTGCAAAGAGAAGTTTGGGAATAAATGCCAAGTTGCTACTGAGCTTGAGTAATGAACATGGCGTGAATTAATAACACCAGAGGCATAATGCAGAGAAGACCGAAAAACACAGAGGAGCCCGTCTTCTAGGCATGGGTCAAAGGTCATTGCAAATAAGATCAAGGTTGTTAATATTAAGTATGTTCATATATATTGTACACATGCTATACATGTGTGTCTTTTTCCTGTTGTGTACATTAATTACATAATGAGATAATTAAATAATTTTTGTTATTAAACAAAATAGTTTAATAGTTTGCTTTGTTTTATAGTTTCCCCATAGTTTGCTTTGGTCAGATATATTTATTGAGCATTTACTTTGTGAGTTCCACTATACTAGGCCCTTAGGAGGGAGAGGAGAATCCTATCACATATGCCTCTTGCCTCAGGGAGTTTGCAATCCAGTTGTGAGGGATAAAGGAACAGAAAAAATAAACTTGTTCAGTGTGATTAATGCATAATGCTAGTTGCTATGATAGGAGTTGAAGGAAGGAGTCAAGTATATGAGGTAAATTTGCAGCAGCACAGAAGCTCAGTGAGGTGGTGGTGAGAAAAGAGTGTGAAGAGCTGCAGGGTGGGTTTGGGGGACACCATGAAGTACCACTGGGTTATAGTAGAGCCTTGTCTTGCCAAATGCTGTGTTGGGGACACAAATTGTTCTACTACCCTTGGGGAGTCTAGCAGAGCAATTCAACCTATGCACCTTTCCACTGAAATAAAAATTTGTTTGCAAGGAATTTGAGGAACTCGTGGTCCCTTTGAAGCCCACCAATTGATTCTTTAGTTCAAAGTTAAGAATTGCTGCCTCATGGGAATTGTGGACCATAAGTTTCAGGTGGGGTTGGTTTTTTGGGGGGCTGGCAGGGGTGGCAGGGGGAATGAAAACCTGGCAAAAGAGTTTGACTGACATGGAAAGCAACAGGGAGCCTCTAAAAAGACCTCCAAAGGATGTTAGAGACAGGCCATTGTCCATCCAGCTACTTGGTTTTCAGGTGGGGAAACCGAGAGCCAGGTGGAGGTCACTGCCCAGTCTCCCTTCACTCTTCCAAGTTGCTCTTTATCGTCCGCAACTGAATGGACACTGCCTGGCTGGGTCAGGCACTCTTGGGAATTATCGGGGTGGCAGCAGAGGGGGCAAGATGAAAAATTGACCTTTGGTTAATGTCTCCTTAGCAGAGACACACTAAGAAAAACCCAGGGCTGTAAGAGAAAAGGAGAATTTAGGAGGAAGCTAAGAACAAAGGATGGAACCACTGGTATGAAAGAATCTACCAAATACAGTTTTAATGCACATTGTTGTTAGCATACATGACACTTTCAGTGGGAAACCTCTTCCTGAACTTTGCGACAAAGCAGAGAATCTTTGCAATCTTTGAAACCTTTCACTTTGGAAATATCCACAAAACAAATGGGAAAAACAAACATTAATGAGGCAGATATAAAACACTGGAGAAAAAATAATTTAGCATTTTTATAGTTGCTATAGAAACACCTCAGCCCTCACTCTTGCTAATTAGTTGGATTTTACACATTTTATATTTGGAAATGCAAATCAGTTTTCATAAATTATTACTTACATTTTTTTTAGTTATATTTACAATACTGCTATGCCGATCCACACAGAAAGTCGAGGATATTATTTAGTTATATAATGTGACATACTTAGTTATATGAGCGTGACATTTATATCCACAAGACATTTCTTAGTTTAAATATTCTCCTGTTCAATGTTGTGGGAAATTATACAGAGGTTTATATTTTTTGCAGAAGAAAATGAGAAAATGTAAATTACGTGGTGGCTTGCTAAAGTGGTTTCTCATGGAGTCTTGAGAGAGACGAGGGAGACCCAGCCCCTCCCAGTGAACTCTAAATAATAAACATTTAAAACATTTTCTCTAGTCATGGGAATTGTGGTTGGTTTGGGTGTCTTCTGAACTTTGGGTACTAAGCACTTCCCATCTGTAAACACTTACTGGACTCTCAGTGATTGGAGAGGACACAGAAATGTTTGGGACTATAGGACAGGTCAAGATCTGGAGTGGCTTATAGTCTTTTGGAGAGGAGGTGAGTGAAGGCTCAGATTCAACTGATGGGAATTATGGATATATTTTTAGTTTGTAGTCCAAAGACATGAGACGTGAAGCGGTAGACTTCGGCTTTATTATGGAAAGGAGGGATTCTTTGACAGACCTGGGGTCAACTGCCGACCCTGTTACTTATGGCTGCAAGATTTGGGGCAAGTTATTTGACCACTCCAAGCCAGTTACTATAATATGAGGACAAAAAGAATGATTCCTACATCATAGAGATTTTGTGAAGATTATCATAGAATACTTATAAAGTGATTGGTTGGGGCCTAGTGCTTTATAAGTGCTTAGCCAGTGGTATCTATTATAAAATTATCACAGTCAATTTTCATTGTGCATGCATTTATCTTTCTGATTTCAACTCTGTGTAGCTGAACAAAAAATAAAAAAGAGAAAAGAATGCTAAGCCGGAAAGAACAGTTTAAACAATGTTCTCCATTCCACTCACCGTGTACATGTCTCGGAGTAATCTCTAGATGTCAATCTGTTGATATCAGACCTTTGTCTATAGTATAGATAGTAACGTATAAGGCTGTAAACACATGTACACCGCACGCTCTGTGTAGTTGAAGGGATTTTTCGAGGATTATTTGGACTTGATGTAATTTTTATCTTATGCACTGACTTTAGAAGCTGAGTCCCACATCACAGTTGAAGCCACTGTGTTACTGTTGTTGGAGTGAAGGAACCAGTGGGATAGCTGATGGCATGACTTGTACCTTCAGAATAGACCTTGGATTAGATCCAGATGTCCCTGGATGATTCTGATACAGAGAGGAAATAGGTAGCAGGGAGGAGTGGTGTGGAAGACTCTTAAATGCCCAGTGTGAGGGAGAGAAAAAAGGGGGTGGGGCTGAAGGTGAGAGGCGCTGGGAGGGGCCATGGCCTGGTGCCTGGAGGTCTTGACAGAAGTGGTGGGGAGAGGAAGCCAGTCTCAGAGAAACAGGAGCCACACAGAGGAGACCGATTGGGTGATTAGTCACATGTGGGAAATAAGCAACACAGGGAGAACACTGTTTATATATGCTAGTATTTTTAGAGACCGAGGTCCTTTCAGTGATATATTTGAATAACAAGGTGTTCTAATGCATTTTACCCTTCTCAGTCCTATATTCTCAGTTATTTGAAAAACAGAATAAATAGGATCACTTCCTTCCCTAGGCTGTTTTCTGTCCTTTCCTGAATCAATAAGCAAGGATTTGTTTCTTCTTCATGTAGATGACCCCATTTAAATTCAGAGTTCATGGTAACATAAATGGTAAGTGGGAAGAAAACAAATAAAGTACAAATACATAAATACATTTCTTTTTCCAAATTCACCACATTAAACAAGCCAATAGTTTTGATGTTCTCTCCATAGGTTGTGGCTGTGCTATTTATGATGCCAGCTGGGGAATGGCCAGGCAGGAAATCTAAGGAATTGAAGCGATGGGGGCTGGTAGGGACGGTGGCCACTGGAAAGCGAATGCTCCTTTTCAAGGGAGGAGCTGCGGCCGCTTCTCACGTCCATCTGCTTGTTGCTGTTGGAGCATTGGAACCCAGGGTTACCAGACAGGACCTTTCAACAGACGCCAGAAATTGGTATTTTAATGTGCAATCTGATTTTAAATGATGGCAACTCATTACAATAAAAAGTAAATCCTTTCTTCTTTCTCAGGTCAACCTAAAGGTTAAGAAAGGTCTGCCTCTTTGGAGAGTCCTCCAGCGAGGTCAGTTTTGAGCCAAGGATACAGCTAAAAATGGATCTGAAGCCTTGCGCTCAGGTTCTGAGTGGCTGGCAGTTGTGCACCTTGCTGTATCTGCCCACGTCCTAGAAGTGGTGACACTGACATCTGGTGTCCCAGACATGGGCCCCGAGCTCTTGATATTTGGGTTCTTCAGAAGAAATGGTGCACTCCTGGGAACCACATTTCTTTTGTTTGCCTTAATGTTGCTTAAAAGCTTGTTTATATTGAAAAAAAAGCAAATACCTGTCATTTGCCCAAGGTGAGGGTAAATTGTTACCAGCACCATGGGAGTCATGTCATACATTGTGACTGATTCAAATGATGTTGTAACTCACCAGGGGTGGTGGATGGTCAGTTGGGCTACAGCTGGAACCGCCAACTTGAAAAGAGGGGCAGCCCCTGGCCAATTCTTCTCTTCAGCTTTTTAGAGAACAGTTTGCTTTTGGATGTAATGGGGCGAGCACTAGATTCAAATCCAGGAGATATGATCGACCCACCTGCTAGGTTCTGTAAGTTCTGTCTTCGCACACGTTCTCTCGTTTAATTCTCACCTTGCAAAACACATCTAGTAACCTCTGTTGAGGTTTTATGTGCTTAATACCACCAGAAGAAAGGAGGAACCAATCAGCGTCTCCACCCATCCCTAGACATGTGAGGGATTTAATAATTTTCTTAAAAGCAGGAGAGTTTGCATGCCCCGCTATGAGCATATAGGCTTTTCTTTAGTCTAGCTCATGGTTCTCAATTCCTAGTGAGTTAGAAATACCAATGTACATGTGTGGTGCTTTATGGGTGATAGAAGTGATTTTCGAGGGTGCTTTTGACTATGTCTGCCTTCCGTGCTAACTTTAGGATTTGACTTCCCGGCTAAAATGCAATTCCTCTGATATATGGACGAGTTCTTAATGCATGACGCCAGGTGGCTGGACACAGGGATGTGTGATAAGTAGCCACTGTTCCCATTGATCATAGAATAATGTGTGTTCTTAATGTAAGGGCTGTGGATTGGGGAGAAAAGTCACTGAAGCTTAGGCAGCCTCAGCATTCCTGAAGTTAGGGAGCAGAGGCTGGCCAGTCTAGGGGGCACATTCTTTGGAGATGGCAGAAGGCTGTCTGAAAGGGAAAATAGCTCTGTCGCATGGCTGCCTAGGGTCAGGGACCCATAGACATGTCAGCCCCCTTCAGGTGCTTTGGCTCCACTTAAGCCACATGCGTGTCATCTCTAGAAGGATCTTTGAGATCAAGTCTGGGATAAGCTCCTGCACCTTCCAATGGTGTCGGTTATGGGGCCCACAACTTCAAGTCCAGGCTGGGTGCTGGAGCTGCAGTGCTTGTTATGGAGAAAAAGTCTGTGCATTTCATCACCTCAGTGAGAGTATACTGTGAGTTCTGTTGTGTGAGACTACCATTTATTGAGGGTTTATTACATGCCTGGGACTGTGCTACATATTACAATCACATCGTATCTTATGTAACGCACACGATACTCCGAAGTATTACTCATCCTGTTTTAGAGATTAGCAAACTGAGAAGTTAAAGAGTACACGTTTCTCGATGTGACTGCATCAGATTTAGCTGTGAGGGAGTCTGTGCCCCGACTACCCCCCAAACACCCTCCAAACCAAAACAAAACAGTGGCCTAAATAAGACAGAAGTTTATTACCTTCACATAAATGAAGCCTGGACGTAAGCAGTTCAGGGCTGTGGGAAAGACCCTCAAACCAACCTTCCTCTACCACATTCTTCCACCATCTCATCCCTGCTGTTCAATATGGAGCTGTGGCTGCCCAGCAAGATCCCTAGTAGCAGAATGGAAGAAGGAGCAGGTAGGGTAGACCCTTTTCTGTAGGACACTGGATGTTACATACGGCATTCTGCTTGTATTTCACTGGCCAGAACTTGGTCACATAGTTCCCTAGCTGTAAGAAGGCTGGGGAATACAGTTTTTATTCTGGGCCGTCACATGCTTAGATAAATATTACTTCAGATGAGGGAGAAAACAGATATGTGGGGTCAGCAATAGACTTTGGTCAGTCACCACAGTGACCTTGGACAAATCACTTAGGCTCCTCTTGATTTATCTGTAAAATGAAATGCTGATGATAAGAGATCCTAACTGCAAGGATGTTATGAGGGGTGAGTGAGGTTGTGTGAAAAGCATTCAGCATAGTGTCCCATAGCTGGCATCATTCAAAATATTACGGCTACTGTTAGTTACAACACGACGACTCTTATTTCTGTTAATTTTGTGTATATTGCTAGCGAAAGATGCTTGTTTTCTACATTTTTCTCCTTAATGTGCGATTTTCACTATTAAGTAATACTTTTGAATTTCTGGGCTACCGTGTAACCTTTGTTCAATATCTGATTTTTCCTGTCAGGCAGAGGTGGTAAGGCTTAGTGATCATGAATCCTAAAAGATTTGGAGAAGAGATCGTGAAAGATAATGTGAAGTTGGTTTTCTTTCTCTTTTTATTGATACTCTCACAGACAATCTCTTTTTCTCATAGAACTTAATTTTACATTTTGTGCTTGCAAAGCTGAGTGTCAGGATAACCACCATTTAAACTAATTTTGGAACTTGCTCTTTAAAGGAAAGGATTGATTCTAAAATTTTTACATCCTTGTCTGGATCTGTCTCTATCCAGGTTGTCACTGTATTAGATTGGCTTAAAAGAGGGGCATACCTTTCAAACCAGAGGCTTCAACTCTGTTTTGGAACACTGAAAACTATTATTGCAATGAAATACCTTTGATTGGGAGGTGTGTGAGCCAGAGATGGCAAGGGACAGACTGTTATACCTTTAGTTTGGACCAGATCTTGACAAATTATGCAGGAGATACAGATGCTCTGATGCTAACCCCAAATCCTTCAGTGACATCCCGTCTGGAGTCAGTCCACAGCGCACAGCAAGGGCCTGGTGGTCCAGGCCCCACCGGCCTCCCTGGCTCAGCATTCTCGGCCCTCCAACCACGCTCATTCTCCCTATGACCTCAGGGCCCTTCTATCGGTGGATCCCTCTACCTGGCGTACCTTTCTGCCCATTATGCCTACTCACCTGCTCCTCATCCTTCAACCTCACTTCCAGGAGAGCCTCTCTGAGCCTGGGATTGGTCAGGCTTCTAGGTTTTTACTCTGATAACAATGGACCACTTTTCCTCAGAGTGACCATCTTGGGCTGTAATGATATGCTTCTTAGGTGACAATTTGATCTCCATCTGCCTCCTTTACTCTGTAAGCTCAGGGGCTTACTCTGTAAGCTGGGGCGGGTGGGGGGTGGGGAACGTATGTCTGCTTTGGCTCATCACCATGTTCCCTGGGATTGACCTGGTGCTCAACAAATATTTGTGGAAGGAATGAATTTGAAAATCTATAAATTATCTATGAATCATCCTTTGGTAAATCATAGGACCTACTTATAAACAACTTTAAAAAAAAACACACTCACAAAAAACCACTGAACAGTTGCTCGGTGGGCATCATGGACTCAGGCTAATGTGGAAGTTTAATGTTCTTTAACTCCCACATCAGTGTTCTCTAAGCAGAAGCTAGAGTCCTGGTGGCCCAGCCTGGCCTGAGTAGAGTGATACCAAGTCAGGCAGCTTCTGGATGACACAGCAAGAAAGGCCAAGACTGGATCCCTAAGGTTGTGTGGTCACATTAAAGGGCAAGATTTATTTTCGTTGTATTTTTTCTTAACTGAGGGCATCTTATCTAGAGAGACAGGCTTCTTTGGAACCAAATTTTGTTCTTTGTGACATTTGGAATTAATATGAGGAAATACTCTTTGTATTGCCTGGTATTGAAAATGTCAGTAAACAAACTCAGCAGTCAAAGAAAGGGGGTTAGTAACAAAAGACATTGTTTCTTGGTGCAGGAGGTAAACAAGAGAGTAAAGAACAAAGGTTTTCTCAAAATAGTCTTTTTAGCAAACTTTGGAGCCTGACTCTTGAACCCCACCCGCCTCCATTCTGCTGAAGCGGGGGTGCTGATGAGAATACTTATTATTTTAACCAGCCCCCCAAACTTACCAACACAAACACACTCTTAATGTCTGGGCTGACCAGCAGGGCTGGGAAGGTCCTTATAGGATCGCAAAACAACCAGGCAGTTGAGGGTCTTCCGGCAGCCAGCTAACAAAAATATACTCTTAGAGGATGCAGCTCAGGGAGGCGTGGGACCAGCACAGCAGTGAGCCTGAAAGCCGGCCTTTCCGTTTGTATAGAGCTTCACCCCTCACATCTGGTGGAGCTGTGACAATCAGTGTTAGACCATTTTAGAAATCAGATACCCTGGGTACCAGGAAGTTGATTTGCCTTCCACTTCCTTAAGAAAACACACATTAATATTTAAACTGGGTTTTCATAAAAGAAGGGTAGTGTTTGAGATGTGAAATAAAGTCAGGGGGCTGGGAAAACTGCCCCCGATACAATAACCCTGATGCATTTCAAATCATCCTCCAGATTTGAAAAGGAAAAGGCTGTTCGCCCTCCCCCAGAGTCCTTGGTATCTACTGTTTTATGGCGTGTGTCTATAATTTGGAAAGAACTAGACTTGAAGTTGTAACTTCCTTCTCTGTAAACAGAAGTTAGAGATCCATGAAGGTTACCTTCTTAAGTGATCCCAAGAAACAGTGTTTATGATTCTTCCCCAGTATTGTTTCTTTACAGCTTTTTTCAATTAGAGGACTGTGTGGTGCACGTCATCCATTACTGGGCACATGGCGGCCCTTGTGTTCGTGGTCCAGCCTTATGCAGTTTTCTGCCCTCCTTTGGCTCTGTTCTCCGAGCTGACACTGAGATTGTGTCAGATAAATCAGGTGCACACAATCCTGCTAGGGCCATCTTGAATATAGAGTGTGATTTTGGTATGGCTCTAAAAAAGTTGTGGAGACAAATACAGTTCTTGAAGGGTGAAAGGGGTTTTTCAAAGATCAGTGTAAATGGTTTACTTTAAAAATAAACATTTTAAATCACTTTGATCTTGGCTGTCCAAAAGATGCAAACTAGTCATGCTTCTTGGGGAGTATTTTCCGGGGTTTTAAACCTAACATAGACCATTTCCTCTTTGCAAGAAGATAAATAATTTTCGGAACAATAGAAGACATGGAGAAACAATTATGCAAGTGATAGGCAGGTAGGATATTGAAGGTGTTGTAAGATCTGAAGTTGGTTTTGCATTTGCAAACAGGGATTTTGGTAACTTCTTTTGGTAAAGTTGTTTATGCAGATTTGGATCCTGAAAACTGCATTCCCTCTCTTTTTTTTCTGTCCACCCATTCTCCCACATGCATCTCATCTGCAAGCTTATTATGACTTTTTTTGTGTGTCAGATAATCTTATTGAAAATTTGTTCATGCTATTCCCTAGCATATCTTCTACCTTTTGTTTTAATAATTAGACTTTACTCTTTTGGATCATTTACTTGCCTGCTCTTCAGGCATCATTTAAATATGATTCCAGCATTAACTGAGTATCTGAATGTATCTGTATTTGGTATTTTGGTACAATGGTTAATATTTTGAAGACTGCCTGAATTTTAGATTTTGATTAAGTAAAACATAATTGCAATGGGAGTAAGTTCTGATGCACTTTAAAACTCAACCACAAATTATTCAAAGACAAAATGCAATGGTTTTGAGGTTTCCCACATGTTCCTTTTGCATGGAAAAGCAAGGGTCAGCTGTACTATCATGTACTATTTAATCCTTAAACTGTTTTTTTTTTTTTGCTAGTTTTCTGTGTGATGTATAAAGTGGTTATCCCATGGATGACAAAAAGCTGTCCTCAATAGATCAGCCACTTTTTTCATATTTGTGCTATGAATTGTTACTCTAAAGATTAACAAGGCAAGTGATCACTTTCAAACAAGATGCTCTAAGACCAAGATTGACATAGTAAAGGGAGTCTGAGATTTTATTTTCAACTGCCTTCCAGTGGCACTTCTTAAACAGGGCTCCTTTTTCAAGTTCTGTAGTCACAGGTGGGGGTGATTCTATGTGGGTTTCTTACTACTGTGAAGCAAGGGGCAACAAATATGTGCTCTTTCTTGGACAGACAGAACCACATCACAGGCATAGAATAATCTGAATTAGGGTATTGGAGTTCTAATCTGAGATCTACTACTAACCAGCTATGAGACCCTCGGCAAGACCCTTAACTTTTCTGGGTGGTGGTTTCTTCACGTGTAAATGGAAAAGCGTTTGACTTGACGGCAAATCAAAAATAGAGAGAGATTAAATAATGCCAAAGCCACTGTCATTGAGACACGTGAGGAGAACGTGAGCCCGGGGTAGCTTCCACTTCCACTGGTTGGGCCTACCCCTCTCAGCCATTGCCGCGGCCCTGAGACCTGGGCAGCAACCTGGAACCCAGTGTGCAAATCCACTTCTGCTGCTAGCATTTGACATTCCTTAAGTCTAAAAGAGATGATGTTACTTGGATTTAAACTGACAGAAGACATTTTGACTTTTTTCAAGTGTCCTTTTGATGAGATGCCATGGAGAAAATTTGGAATATATGCAAAAGTTTAAAAAGGAAACCCAAGTAATTCATTAGCGCCACTACCCAGAGATAAACATTTGGGATATATTTTCTTTCTTTTTTTCTTTTCCTTTTAATTTTCTTAGAATAATATCCCTGTGTGTGTGTGTGTGTGTGTGTGTGTGTGTGCACGCGCGCGCTCGCGCACAAAGGATTCCAGTGATTATCATGTGCCATAAACTGAGGAGTATGGTTAACTATACACAAGTGAAACCTGATCATATGTATATACTACTAAAAGTCCTGTACTTTCTAATTAATAGGATGTCACGAGAATTTTCCTACATCTATCTAGACATCTTTGGAAAATATTTTAATGGTGATTTAATATCTCGTTAGCCACTTCCTTATTATTGGGTATTTAGGTTATTTCCAGTTTTCTAGAGCCATAAATGTCACCGTGATGAACGTATTTTGACCACTGCTCTGACTACCGTCTTAGGATAGATTCATAGATGTAGAATTCATGGATCAAAAGTTTGACTTCTTATACTTCTCGTGATCTCATTTTATTCTTTTAGCTGGTACTACTTCTTTTAGTAGAAATAATCCCTCATTCTTATATGTGGACATCTGATGAGTCGTTGAGACTGTTAGGTGAAATAATATTCTGAAAACTAGTGAACATGAAGCAGTTCTTACAGATTACAGAGTAAAATATATCTCCTGTGTCATTATTAAATGGATCGCTGTCCTCATTGAATGTTGTGGCAGAGAGTTGCTTTCAATTCAGGGAAAGTGATCTGCAGAATCAATGCTAGCATTTGTCATATATCTGATCGCTAGGGTTTTTCTTTCCTTAACATCTTATGATAGTTACCATTGATTTAAACAAACACAACTTATGTGTTTCCAACCCTCCTCATTTCTGAACTCCCATTTTGGAGGGGGGGAAAGTTGGAACTGTGCATTTTTGGGGGAGCATAAATGCATATTTAAGGTATGAATGCTTCTTTCAGGAATGCTCTGCATCCTGGCTGGCAAACCTCTCAGGTGCACGAAGGGGCCCTGGCTACTTGGTCATTCATGGAGGAATATATTTTTAAAATGCTTTCTTGACCTTCCTCTAACTTGGAGACAAGCACATTCCTCACTTTTTCCCAACCAAAGCGAACAAAATTTTCATGTGCAGAGGATGTGTTTTCAGTGGATTAGACCCAAAGCTATGTTGTTCTAGAGGTCTTAGAACTGCTTATGTAGTGCACAATAAGCTTTGTAGCACAATTTAAATGTTGATTTTAACATATAAACAGTCATCCAAAAGCGTTTCAGAAAAGCTGTTTTTAGGAATTGGCTTAAAAGTGTATTGGATAATGATTTTCCAAACATGTTTGTTTGTCTATTTATTTATTTATTTTGGTGTCTTTATTTAGGCATATAAAGTTGTTCCTTTTACTTAGACCCCATAGAGAAGTTCTGGGTCCACTTTCTCTTTCTCTGGGCTCCCTCCCTTCCTTTTCCAGCTGTTTCTTTTATTCATCTGAGACATCAGATGACATTCTTTATTTTTGCTGACAATGACTTATTTATACCTAATTGCCGGATTCTGGGATTGTTATGAAACTGTACTGACAATGATAATTTTCAGTTGCCTCACAATGAGGGCACATGAATTAACAGAGATTCCAATCAAAACATGGCAAGTGAGAAACAAAGCCCCCACCAATGGCATGTTTCTGACACTGCCTTTGTCAAGTATTGCATTAATAGGAAGGCGACATCCTTTTGAGAAGTAAAGCGTATGTAAATAGGAAGAGTTTTTAAAAATAGAATGCTGCAAGTCAGACTCATTTCTATGGCTTTAGAAGGCAGGAGAACAAGTTAGACAGAAACCTTCTGTTAACAGAGAATAGAAATTGGAGTTGTTTTCCTGGTTTATTTAAGAGCCCAACTTATTTATGTGTTGGGCGTAGCTGAGTATAGTTGGGTATAAGTCTGACGCATCGGTTCTGTGTTTGACTTTTATCAGCAGCGAGAACCCAAGACAGGCCTTTTTTGGCACGACTGTGTTGTCTATATGACTTTGTGAAATTGCAACCCTAACTTCTCGGCATCACTAAAAGTGGCATTGCCTGGAATGGAGATTCTGGTTCTTTTGTGATTTAGCCATTATGGCTCTTGATGTATTCCTCTCTCTAAGAGGGGAAAAAAAGTGCTGCATTCACTAATGACCAAATTGGTCGGTTCCACTCCCATGCCCCATCCAGCCTCTGAGCCATCCAGCCTTTTCCAAGTTAATCTGTTGTAAAATTAGATTGTAAAAAATGGACACAGTTGCCACCACCTTGGGACAATGGTGAAGGACTCACGATGTCAGCCCCTCTGAACTCCCCAGTGGAAATCATTACACAATTCATGTGTGGTATCACCCAGTTCCCCAAAGAGCTTGGCTTCCTTTTGAGCCCCAGTTATCTCTGGGCAGCGAGACCCTTCCGGTTTGATTGCCCTGAGAATGCACACTGTGTTTTCTTGATGAAGCCCCCTCTGTCCAGGTCTGCATCTTAAGAGGCAGAAATGCAAAAGCATTTTTCTTGACAGGGTTTCTAATTCATTTCTCCTTTATGTAATCATGCATAAACCAAGTAATGCATCCAGTGGAGAAGAGAGGAAGAGAGGGGTCAGGAGGTGTGTGTTCCAGTAAAATTAAAAGAGTCACTGTACTTGCAGTGTTAAACTGTGAACACCATCTCTAATTGTTAGCACACGGGACAAAGTCACTTAGGTAAAGTGATTTGGCATGGTGTTGGGGATTATAATTCAGGGATTCTTAACCTATACACACACACAAAAAAATAAGACTAGATTTCAGGGGGTAGGGCCAGTGAAACTTTGAAAATGGATGGAATATTTTTTTTTTTATTAAGTGATAGGCATTTTCCTAGGGAGAGGCTTTTATCAAATTCTCACAAGGGTCCACAGTCTATAAAAGGTTAAGAAACCACTGTATTCTATCTTCATAATTTTTTAATGTTTTATTTCAAAAGTTGATGTTCTGTTTCCTTTTATACAGAAGAGACAAAAGCATGCACAATGCTGATAGTCCTTGATCTTTAATTTCTTCTCTTGTATGTCCCATAACAAATGCACAGGAAAGAAATATAAAACGCTATCCAAACTCAGTTAATAGCTCCGAGAAATGCACATTCAAAGTGCTTTAAAATCAGGTTACAGATATAATTTTCAATTTGCTTGGGAGAAAATAGGAAGAAAGAGTCCTTTGGAGTACAGAATAAATTCATTGTATGTACATTATTGGCGTTGGTTCGTTATATTCCTCGTTGGCCCTCAACTCAACACATCTTTAAGAAGCAGAAAGTATACACACTGTCCCCATTGATAGTATGTAGGGGAGGGGTACACACATTGTAAACTACTGTGAGTTGGGTTCTTGAAGTTAAAGAGATGATAGGTGGAGTTTTATTCTCTGGCATTAGTTAGGGACACTTAGGAGATTTGATTGAGAAATTTACTACTCTTGTAGATTGTTTCCTCTTTTGTGGGGTATTCTGAATGAATGTCAAGGCCTGGCCCTGACAGATTTCAGAAAATATGTCCATCTTAATTTGCTGGGGAGCTATGGGAGCCATCATCATATTGTAGTGTCTGGGTCCCTGTGACACGGAAAGCCTGGAGTTTGAAGGAGGGCACTTTTCCCTCTTTAAAATTCTCCATTTCCCACAACTGATTTTTATTATTCTGTGACATGCTGGAAGTGTTGCTGTGACTATTTAAGAAGTATGGATGGATATATTGCTGACTGGTTACTTACTGGAAGACTTGCACATTATGTTGATTTTAAGCAGCTTTGCCACTTCCATCTCAAACTTCTCAGGACTCTTGGCCTTCCCTCATCCTGAAATTTCCGGGGTCCCGTAAACTTAAGCCACTGAGATAATATGACATTCAGTGGGTCTGGAGAATTCCAAAGCACTGAGTAGCTGGTGGGGGTGGGGAAACATGGTATTTACTATGTGAGAAGCTAAGCTGTTGCAAAATGAAATGTGGCAACAGTGACCTTTCCACTAAGTGACTTTGATAGGCTTTGATGATTTACTTATTTGCTTTGTTTTTTTTTTGTTGTTTTTTTTAAATATTATTATTGGTTTGCCACTTTTTAGCAAAATAATGGGGTACTGGAAAGACCCAGATTCTGGTCCCAGCTCTTCTAGTTGTGGCTGTTGGATATGAGGACAGTGCTTTAGCCATTCTGGACTTTCTTTTCCTCACCTGTCAAATGAACATAATGCTATTGGCCCTGCCGACTTCATGTGGTCAGGGTGTGGAGGAAATGAGAAATCAAATGGTATCACTTTCAGCAGCGTTTTAAAGCCAAGTGGAGATTGCTCTTTTTCCTTGATTGAAACTCTCCCATCATTTCAGACTTAATCAGAACCCACGTGTTTTAGTGGTTCCCAGTTCTGGCTTTGGAGTCACACAGAGCTGGGTGAGCGTCCTGGCCGTACCACTTACTCATAAATGATTTTGAATAAGCCACTTGTGTAATCTGAGACCCCCATCCCCCTCATCTTTAAAATGGGAGTAATGGTAGTTCAGATCTAACAGATTTGGAACATAGATTGAATGAGATAACTGGCATGTGGTCAGTGCTCAATAACTGGGTGCTATTGTTAGGGTTCGAGTCCCTTTACCTACATTGTTAAGAATTAGAACATTCTGAAAACAGAGCCCTGTGAATGTGCTCTAAGAATGCACGATACACAGGCAAGCTGTCATTTTCAGACGAAATCATCGGGGGTCTGCTGGTTAGTCCTCAATAATCACCTCCCATTACAATCAGATTAGATCTTCAAGTGGTGGCAGAATGCCAGGTTTTCCTACACTTCTCAGTTTCCTGTGCCTTCCAGTAGTATTCAAAATACTTCACAATTCAACTCAAGAAATTTAGCACATCTTCAGAATAAATTATTATTGTCATTAGCACATTACCACTCAAGAAAATCTGTACTGGAACAGAATGCCCAGAGTGAAACGCTGTATGTTCATCGACTTGTGAGCACTGTATGTAGAGGAATGGTTTTGTTTCAGTTGCTTTTTGCACACCAAAGCTGGCAGCAAGATACACCCGATGGTATTTGTTTATCTTGTGATGAACGAAGTCAGCAAAGACCCAGTTAGGACAGTTCAAAGAGGCAGAAAGATAAGGATGCCGGAGCAGGGAAAAGTCACAGAGGCAATACCTCCTGATAAAAGGGCAAATGTTCTCTTTCTATCACCATATATTTGACCCCCTTTACAATGTGATACATAGATTATGTATTACAGAATTGTATGCCTGAAATCTATGAAACTTGACTAGCAATTGTCACCCCAATAAACTTTAATTAAAAAAGAAGGGCAAATATGACCAAGATGGATCTAACCATCTTCAGGTTAGATGTGTAAACGTGTCTGACAATGCAACTTGCACTATGAGTAAAGAAATCAAAAGGAAAATCTATTTTGGTTATTTCCATGAAATTTCTTTTTCATGTGGACTAAGATTAATCAACTTTCCTATCAAGTTGTAGTCCTCTAAACCATCCATCCACTCCATCACTTTCTTCCCTTGTGATTCTTGTTACGTGCGGTTTAGCACATGACAGATCATTTTTACTTGCCACGTTTCCAAAGGTGATAATTTCTTGCATTTTATATGACTATGTATACTAAAGATGAAATACTGCTTCCAAGTAACTATAGTTTTAGATGCCCAAATTGCTTCATTCTTTTGGTTAGCATTCCTTCCTCATTATATACATATGACATATATATATACACATACACATATATATTTAATATAAAAAATATATATAAAATATTTCAGCCCTGTGGTGGCTGGTTAGCTCAGTTGGTTAGAGCACAATGCTCTTAACAACAAGGCTGCCGGTTCGATCCCCACATGGGCCACTGTGAGCTGCGCCCTCCTCACCTAGATTGAAACAATTACTTGACTTGCAGCTGATGAGTTCTGGAAAAACACACTTAAAATAAATAAAAGTTAAAAAAAATATTTCAGCCCTGAACCCAAACTAGAATTTTATTTTCATTAAAGTGTATGTTCATGATTTACTTTGAAATGAATGCCCTATGGATCCTTAAACCTAGGCTTGGAAAATAGGAAATAATTCACTCTGGCTTGAAAAGGGTGGGGATTTCTTTGTTTCTTTTTATATTTATTCAGGAAAAGCTGACAATCGTCCCACATTAATGAACTACACCATCAATCACAGTGTTGACAATGAGCGGAAAAGCGAGGTATATGTCAGGCTGACGGCATATTGCCTTTTTCAGTGAGGGCATGGCTGTTTATAGCACTTTCGTTGGCAAAATTCTTTTTGTGCTGGAACAGGAATAGAAAGAAGAATTAGAAAGGCAGCTAGAGCTTTATGTTTTCAAATTGTGGAGAAAAACAATAGGGAAAAATTGAGAAATGGTTGTTTTGGTAGTTTGTGTACCTATTTCACAGGATTTAGAGAATAAGTGGAAAATGAGAAAAGAAAGGGGTTTCTTTTATCTCTCACCTCATCCTACAGGGCTTTGTCTTTCCCTAAGATCATGGCAAAAAGTTTCAAAGATTGTGTACATCTGCATTTGAACCCTGGGACTATCACACAAGTGAATTGATAGTAATTGGTTTCACACACACACACACACACACACACACACACACACACAGACGCATGCACTGGGCGCCTGGCTTTCACAGGTTTCAGCTGGTGATTGATAATGAAAATGACTTCAGTGGCTTCAGGAAGTGATAGAATTTTCTCCCTTCCCTGGTTCCTAGTCTAGTACCAGTTGTTAAGAAGAAAGCTAAGCCCTGTGTCGGCAATGTTTTATTAAATTGTGACTTAGACCAAACAGCCATATGCTAATATCACCCATGAGTGGAGGCCACCCTCATCTCTCTTTTGGGGGTCAATTTCTCTCTCCTCTTTCAAAATATGAACGGCTCTCACCTGTGTCAACCTACTAGGTTGTCCAACAAGGACAAGACGAAAGTGATGCCAGTAGCTAGTAATTAAGGATTCATTATGTGTTAAGAACAAGATAACCATTACTTCATGGAATTCTCATAATAGCTCTGTGAGGTGGGGGGAATGCTGTTACCCTTACAGATAAGGAACCAGAGTCCAGAAAGATGAAATGACATGTGCCGGGGGTCATACAGTTGATGAATGCTGAGATATAATTTGTGGGTCTCTGTTAACCACAGATTCTAGTCTTGTCAATGCCATACCAGTGCTTTTCAAACCTTTTGCCCTCAGGATCCCTTTACACTCTTAAAAATTATTGAGGGTCCAAAGAACTTTTGTTTATGTGGCTATGTCTATCCATATTCACTGTATTATAAATGCAAATGAAAAATTTACAAAATACCTCTTATTCATTTAAAAATGACAATAGCAAACCTATCACATGTTCACATAAGTAGCACATTGTAAAATGAGAAATTCTTTACTGAAACAGAACTATTTAGTAAGAAAAGTGGTATTATTTTACATTTTTATAAGTCTTTTTAATGTTCAATTTAATAGAAGACAGGATTCTCATATTTGCTTCTGTATCAGGTTGCTATATGTATTTTTGGTTAAGTATATGAAGAAAACACAACTTCATAAATATATGTACCTAGAAAAAAGAGGAATATTTTAATAGTTTTTAGATAATTTTGAATATTCTTCTTTGATAGTACATCAAAACTCAACAAGTGTTAGTTTTTAAAAAGTTAGTTGCAGTGTTGAGCCTGAAATCACAATGAACTTTTGGTACTCTTTATATTAAAATCTATTGGTATATCTTTCACTTTGAATGCCTTTTTAATCTGTCATAATTTTGCAATGTCGTTCATTGGTTATTTGGGAAATATTGGTTCACTGAGTTATATTTATTGAATCGTAACATATTTTGTACAGTGTTAAAAATTCATATTCACTAATATCACAATCAGTCTCATCAGAAGTTATTAGGTAAGCTGCCAAGCTCATAGAGGTGGATACAAGTTATTCCAAATTTGAATTTTCACTTGGAAGTTTGAATTTTATCATTAGCAACACATGACTGTCAATTGTTTTCCTTGAAGTGACAGTCTAACTTTGTTCATTTTTGAGAGGATGTTTACCAACTACCCACCATTGTTTGTCAGTTGTACTTATAAGTACAAATGGTGTCCTGCAAAAAAAGGGACTAGTTCAGTTTACAATTCCAACAATTGCACAAGTACCTTACTTGGACATAACCATTGTACTTCCGTATGCAGCAGTTTTTTTGTATTTCCCATTTCATCTCACAGAATATGAAGAAGTCATAACGAGTCAAGGTTTAATAAAATTTAATGTTTTAATAAAGTTAATAATCTTTACTACTTTATCAAGAACATTCTTAAGTGAAATAGTTTTTATGTTGTGCGTGTATGCCTGTGTGTGTGTTTGGTTGTGCTTATTGTGAGTTCATGGTGGTGAAGAATACAATGACTGCTAAGTACGGTTTGATGCCATTGCCTCCTCATTGCGATGAGGATAAAGCATCCTCATTGCTTCGTCACTGCTTTTGCACCTTTTGTACAAATGTCAGTGCCATAGTTTTATTAGGGAAATAGTTTTGACTTCACGTATTTCCTTCAGTGACCTTCAGAGTTCCGTGGGACAACATTTGAGAATTGCTGCTCTACACAATGCTACCTCTCAAAAGTGTTACTTATGTACAAACAACTTTCTGTATCAAAACAGCAGGAAAAGCCAACAGTAGAACAATAAAACACTCAGAAAAAAGTTGGATATTATTATTTTTATAATGAAATTTTCATGCATATTTTTATAAATGTATTCTGTACTGGCAAATAAAAATGCTGGTAAGTTTTTTTTATTATTAAATATTTGTGCTTCATTTCATATAAGGAAGAAAAAAGTCTACTGTAGATCAGTGGATAGCATACTTGAAGTCATCAGTGACTACTGAACTTAGTCTTCACTTTTACCATGTCAGCGTTGGAACATACTGATTCTCTGTCTGTTTATAATCCTGAAGACTAGCTACTTGAAATTGATTTAAAATATTTGTATATAGTCACAGCATTTTAAGAGGCAAAAAACCGCCAATTTCTCATGAATGCTTGGAAAAATTTCTGTAACTGAAAACATCTCATGTTCCCTCTTCGCCAAAGGAGAGAAGGTCTAAAAACCAATCCTTTAATGAGATGTAAGGAGTTTTCCAAACTCTAAACTTAACAACTGATTTTGAAAGACTTACAGAAGAGGCCCAACTTTGTTGAACTGAAAAAAAATTGGGATTTTTATGGAAACTGATCACAAGTACTAATATTTTTTTTGAAGTTATACCTTTATTGTTTGGAATGACTATTGACCATATTTCCTATTCTGGGGCATTACACAGACACAGAAATTGTTGCTGTCTCAGGCCGGCACATAGATAAACCTCAAGAGTTGAGTCTCTGGGTATGAGCTGTCAATATGGGTCTTTCATTCTGTTTCTTTTTCTGTGAGAATTTTTTTTCTTTCAAAGACTAAATGAAACAGAAAAACTCTTGTGTGTGCTTGAGGTTCATTCACTGCAATCTGAGAAGCGTGGTATTTGGCCTGAGCCTTTGAAGCTTCCATGACAGAGAAATGGTTAGCATGTAGGCACTAAATTTTTCACGTTGGGGATATTTTTCAGTAGTAGGTGAAAAGCATGCATAATATACTTTGCTATCTGGCATGGTTGGGGAATCGAAAGTCTGTTTGATGAAGTCAACAGCATTTCCCCCAAATGTGGTAAGATATCAGTGTAAGGACCAGCATTGGCTTGGGAGGTGATTTAGGAGACACACAGACATTTTCAATCTAATCATTATATACCTATTTTTATGGTTGTCTTTAGTTTACTGGTTTTCTATGTATAGTTTCCTTTGAAAATAATTTTACTTAAATGAAATAATGGATCAGTTTCAAGTAAAATTCAGTACATGATAATGACAGCAGGTAGATTGGCAAAATGATATATACAATGGATTGAAGCTTGAGGAAGCTGAAAGAGTTCAGACATGTTTAGTGTATTCACTTACTTATCCCACATTTTATTGAATGCCTGACTGTTCTAGGTAGGTTCAGCAGTCAATACTATAAACAAAATCCCTGCCCTTGTGGAACTCACATCCTAGATGGGGAAGACAAATATATAATATAATGTCGGGTAGTTAATGTTATAAAGAAAAACAAAGCAAGGTTTCAGACTAGAGCTTGAAAGGGGCACTATTTTAGAGAAGGTTGAGGGAAAGCCTTGTTGAGAAGGTTGCATTTGGGAAGAGACCACCATGGATTGAGTTTAATTCATTTTATTAAGCATGTATTTATTTATAGGGTGTTTGGCTCTGGAATACAAATATAGATAAGTTGTCAGAGAAGTTCGGAATTGGGGTGGGGGCAGAGGTAATAATTAAAATGTAATAGGATTGAGTGTAATATAGTTATGTAAAGAGGATACTTTGGTACCACAGAGGAGGGGAATGGCTATCCCAAACAAAGCGAAATGAGGTCACAGAAGGTGTCCTAGAAAAGATGGTTGCCCTGACCTAAATCTTTCAGAATGGGGAGGAGTTAGCTGGAGAATGAGATGGTGGGAGGGCGGGGTTATTTACAGCAGCGGGAACAGGGCATGTACAAAGGTGGGAAACATTCCCAGTAGGTGAAATCTGTATTTTAGGGGACTGAGAAATAAAGGGAGGGTAAGTGACGCGAGGTTTGTGGATTAACAAGTTTTAGACTACTAGGAACTGCAAAACTCTTAGTACTAAATGATGTAGAATGACCAGTGTTTCCATTGATTCGGGATGTGGCTGAATGTCCAATACCAGTCTTAGGCCCGTGTAAGAGGGACTCTGCTCTGGACTCTGCTCTTCAGAGGGCCCCAGTTTGGCTCACCCCCAGCCATACCCCTGCGTATGGGATTAGAGCTTCGTTGGGCTACCTGGAATCCGCACACCTTCTAGATCACACTCAGCATTGTTGGCACCCGGGAATTTGGTGCCCCAAAGCCCTGAGTCCACTTCCAAGGCACATGGGGATCTCTTACCCGGGTCTCCCTTCCCAGGGAGGGTGCTGGTGTGTGTATGCTAATCTGGAAGGGTGGACAAAGGGCTGTTTGTAGAGGATGAGGAAGAAGGAGGTTGGTTGTGAGGGCCGGAGTGTTCGTATGTGTGTGTGTAAGGCTCCTTGAGATGCTGATCTGAGCCAGAGGTGGGTGGAGAAAGGGGTGGCATGTGATGGGGCTGGGCTCCCCGCACCACCAAGCTCTTGAGTGGAACTTTGACGAGTCCAAGAACTCTGAAATCATTATGAAGGAATATTTATCAAGAGAGGAAGTATAACATATCTCATTTAAAGTTTGTCTGACAGATTTGACTTATAGAGACATGTGATGTGTGAGTCTCCTTGTATTAAGATGGGTCAGTAGATCACAATTCTTTACATTTGTTGCCTTTAAACTAGACATACAGTCGTAGTTGGTAGAGGTGTCCAGTTCCTGTAAGTTTACTTAAGCAGACTTTTACTAAATGTGCAGTATTTTTTGGAGAAATTATATGAAGATTTGCCCAATTTCTAGCATTTCCTCATGCCTTTCTCTTCGTCACTACCTCATAAATTCACACTCATAATTTAATTAAATAGTTAAGAATAAGCTTACATTTTGAAAAGCTTTTAAAAAGCAGGTTTGAAGAAAGTAAAAGAAAACCTCATTTTTTGGGGGGTAAAAGACAGAAATCACAACTTTCTGAATCCAAAATCTAAACAGTCTTTGTGATTAACGTAGTGTACAGATTAATGTATAATTAAACCATTCCCTAAAAATTAGGAAAATGTACAAAACATCATTCATTTGTCAAGCAAGTACATCAAGAAACGATACGCTTATAAGTCACGAAGTCCTGAGCATCTTCCTTGAGTTGATGAACAAATGCTAAGTACTTCCAGAAAAATTCCTCTCTGGATAAAAAGATCCAAATCAATGTGATCATTAGATTTATCCAATAAAAGAAAGGGCGTAGGAAAGCATGTGTTCCAGATAAGTCCTGTGTAATACTCTCGAAAGCCATGAGGTCACCAGTAAATTCAAGTTGGAATTGGGGTCCAGAATGTGCTAGAGCTGAAGGCTGGAGGTCAGACTGCCAGAAGCAGGGCTGAGATCCTCAGGGAGGTTGAATCCTCTCTGTTGCAATGCTTGAATCACCATTGCACCCCTGGAATCCAGTAGACTTGAGCTAACACATTTTCAGAATCTCTCTGCATCATGCGATAAAATTGCATTGCGTGTCTCTGACCAAAGATGAAATCATTTTTCGTAGCTCATAGTTTCAGGCTTAGACTGCCCTACCCATAGGTGGAGTAACACAGAATTCTGTGCACTGGGAACTAAGATTTTTATCACTCAGCTACCCTGTGCCAGGCAGGGTGCTGGGTTCTTTCGTTAACTGTCTAATTAATCCTCTTAACCGCCCTGCAAGAAGGTCAGAGAGGTTGAAGAATATATCCAAGCTCACAAAGCTTCACCAGTGGCAGATGCTGGAGTCATACCACTGACCATATGATGCCGATTCTGGCTCTTTCCTCGGCACCATGCTGTGGGCTGATGAGACATTCCTCTGCACCAGGAGATCGTTCAGCCTCCTAGACTCACAGGGCTCAGAAGGACTTGGAGATCCTACAGTCACAAAGTTCTTCTGTTGCTTTCATGCCCACTGCTACATTCCCAGCAGGTCTAAGCCAAACACATCTAGAGTCTGCCCCATCACTGATCTGCCTCTCTGCCTGAAATTTTCTTCTTCAGTGACTATTCCACATTGAATCTTCGTCTTTTGCTAAATTGAATACGACCCCAGGAAGATGCCATTAATTTCTAGGTTCAGATGACCCTACACCATCTGTATGTAAGAATCCAAGGATAATAGGATGTTGGGGAGAAGTATAAAAGAGGGAATCTGGTCTCAGGGAGAGGCTTGGTATGCACATTCTCCAATTTCATACCACTTGCTCCCATTCCCCAAACTCTCTCATCAAAGAGGAGAGGATCTCCAAGACAGAAGCTGACTTTTCTTCAAAGCTTGGCCAGGATATAGGGGGGCTACTTGTTGGACAATGCAGAAGAATAACCAACTGGAAGGACCTGACTTCTCTTAATTGATGGCTATTCATCCATCAGAGGGCTCTGTCTGCTCTGAGTGTATTGCTGGAGACCAGAAGTTTGCCTGCCATGTAACTGATGCATTTCTGAAAGGTTAAATCCAGAATGAATTTTCAAAAATCAAAATAAACTGGAAGAACTTGCTTTCTCGTTAAGGATTTTTGCATGATGAGAAAAATCAACCCCAAATTTTCTGCATTGTTAGTTTCGATGTTCAAGAATATCAAAATGAACTAGGGAACTGATCATTTAGCACTGTCTGAAGTAAAGAATTCTTACCTAATGAAAAAAGTCATTCATAAATTTTCTGCTTTATTAGTTTGAGCACAACAGTGTTTTTTTCCCCCCTACTGGGTCCCTTAATGTAATGATGTATTTGAGATTTTGAAGTAGCAATGAATTTCTGATAAAATAACCATTCAAATGATGAAATGTAAAATGGTAGTGCAAGATCAGTCATTCTCGTTATGACGCATCACACTAATAGGTTGTCAGTGTTAAAGTCAGACAAAGCTTTAGACGTAGAGTTCCAAGAAATATGGTACTTTACTCAAAAGGAGTACAAACCATGTTCTCAGAGTTGTCACTAGCAGAGGAGACCCTGATGTCAGAGAACCCTCTCCATAGGTTGTGTTACTTCTTTGCCTGTGGTTAGGTTAGCACAGTCCCCCCCCCCCACCCCCATCCCCATAGCAAGGCACGTTCAGATATTTTTATGGTGGACTTTGTAAGATGAAAAGCTCCTTCGACTCTAAGGGCAAGAGTTTAAGGAGGCTAAGAACACTGGCTTAGCTGCTGGATTTGGGTGAAGTCACTGTCCAGCAAGAACCAATGATATTTGGAATCAGATTGCTCATTGTGCCTGTAGAATATCGGGTTGCACTTCAGTCTGCTCATATTGTTGGACTTTGCAATTTGTGTCTCCTTGGTGAAAATTGAAAAGGAATGTCAGTCATTTAATTTGGTGGCCCCACGAGATGAAAGACATAGCTCATGTTATCCTCCCTTTGGAAGACACCTACATGCAGGATTGATAAACTCATCCCACCTGAAGGTTCAAGTGGCTTTCCTGATGCCTGCTCTCTGCCCCTTCTTCCTGGGAAGCGTGGGAACCAGCATTAGAATCAGGAGCAAACCCTAGTAACTCATCCCATCTTCTTCCAATCTGCCATGACAACCATCCAGGGTCATTATTTTCCAGGGATGAAAGTGGAGGGAGACGTTCATAGGTAGGCTTACCTTCCTTAAGTGGCCCTTTTTCCTTAATTGGACTGGAATTTGAGAGTTTCACTCTGGGTTGTTTAATCCCTTAATCTGTCGGTTCCGGCCACAATCTGAATTTGTTCTTTAGTTTTACTTTTGCTGGTTTGTGATTGTGCTTCTTGACTTAGGGTGGAAGACTGCATAGAGTCAGGGAATGCAGCAGTGGTAATTGCTTTCCATGTTGCAAGGTGCTTTCTCATTGTTTCATTTAAATTCAAAGCAATTCTCTGAGGCTCACAGGATAAGTATGATTAGTCCCATTTCACAGATGAGAAAAGAAGGCTCAGAGTGGTTAAAGGGCTTGTCCAGGGCCATTTGGCTAGTTGGTGTCTCCCTCTAAATATTAATCCCACTGCTTTCCCCATCAACCATGGTACTTCCTATTGTCACTATTATTTCTGTGAATAGAATTTTTACTCCTATTTTTTAGCCAAAAAGCACCGAGACTTTAAGAAACTTTTTTCCCCCTCATGATAATCCATCGATTCAGTAGCTAAGCCAGATACAAGCCCAGACCTCTTTGTAGGCCATCCTCTATCCCTACCAAGTCTAAAGGAAACAGCAGGGCTCTTAATAGACTCTTTAGTGGAGATAAATCCTATAAAATTACATTTCAGCAGCAAAATAGACAAGCACAGTAATTTTGGTATAAAACGTGCAAGTCTTATTTACAGAACATCTCATGATGCTGTTCCCAGATGTCTTTTTAAAGAAATTTTTAGTTACATGCAAAGGAACTGAAAACCAAGGAATATAATTGGTAAGAAACATAAATCTGTCCAAAAAAAACAATTACAACAACTTGATGAGATATATATTTTCTCAGCATCAGCATAAAAGAAAGAACATTCTGATCCAGAAATGGTATGTAAGTAAATAAACTTTAATTGGTTTGACAATGCCCCTTTTCCTGGCAGTGCCAAGACTCCTAGCATTATAATTACACAGTTCTGGGCAGACATGTGGTTTCCATTAAGAAAGACTTGCGATTGACTGAGTTCATGAGGCATGTCAGAAAAAACACATCAATGTCTTTATAAGAAGGGAAGAGAAATGGATCTAAATGTATTTATAACTTCACAAGATACACATTCACAAATAGTTCTGAAAGGGCATACATTTCTTTAATTCTGATGAAAAAAATCGCTAAGGAAAGCCATTTGGGAGCGTTTCGGCCTTTGCTTCTCTATGAACTCAACACGGTTCCTTGCATTTAGGCAGAAGGGACACCTTTTTGCTCTTACAAGGATTTATTGAAGGGTTCTGTTAGGAAAATGTTGAGAAATGGCTTTACCATTAACAAAAAGATTTTTTTTTTCACGTCCATGGTGAGCCAGGCAGGGTTTATATTCTCCCTCCACCCTACCCCCACCCCATCTTTTTAAAAGAAGAGGAAACTGAGACTTGGGAAGTTAGTAAGTTTCCCAAGGTCTCAGAGCTAGTAAATGCTTTTAATTTAAAAAGTGTTGCAAAAACATTGGGGGGGGGTGGGTAGGTGGGTGGGTGGGGGGTGTTTAAACCCTTGCATTGTGCAAATGCCAAAAACTCCACAGGTAACACAGATAAAACTTAAACAGACTACATTTTATATGCAGGAGGATAAAACTAGCTAGGGTGGAGAAGGGTGAATTTCCTCCAAGGACATTTTAACCAAAACCTAATGACTTGCCTTAATCACCCAAAGTGACTAAAATATTGAATAGTTTATTTTCTGCTTTTGCATACTTTTAAGATGACAAACATTTTTTGGTCTGCCAAATACTGTCATAGTTTGGCAGTGTTAACATCTCAGTCTTGATATATTTTTTTGACAACAGAACAATTGTGTGTGTATACTTTTTCTTTTTTGAAAAGCATTTTGTCAAGAAGTAGTGGCAAAACATGTTCTAGTGTTTTTAAAAAGACTATCTCTGAAAAAGCATCTCTCACATTAAAATATGAGATTTTTCAACTTAAAAAATAAACCAGTGACTTATTCAATGGACTGTTTCAAACTGTTTTTATAAGCAGCAATTCAAACATTTTTAGGCAGCCATCTGGTGTGCTAGAGTGGATATGCAAAATATTGTAGTTTGAAATTAATGAAATAATGCCTATGATGTCAGCAAAAAATAACAATGAATAATAGCCACTATTTATCAAGTACTTACTATGTGCCAAGTTCTGTGCTCTGTGGTACATATTTATTTAATACTCCTCAGTACTAGGAGGTTATTAACCCTATTTTACAGATGGAGAAACTAAGGCTCAGCAGTAAATGGCTCAAACTTACACAGATATTAAATATCAAAACTGAGGTTTACTGGTCCGCTTTCTCCCCGAAATGATTATTCGGCTACTCTTTCTGGACATTGAGGCAGTTAGCAGGTCCTATGCTTAAGGCTTAGTGTTGGGATCCATTTATGGAATTCTCATACATTTCATCGGCTCTTGTTTTCACTTGGCTCATCAGTGCCGAGAAAAATGGAAAGTGATGGGTTTCACTGAGATTAGCCCATGTCTAGCATGAGAGCATCTCTGACATAGAAGCCAGGAAAACACAGAGCCTTGAAGGACCACCTTATAGAAACAGTGTAATTCTCTTATGAGCCTATACTTTTATACTTCTTATAAAAAAGTAAAAGTACATTCACATCTGCCCATCATAACGGTAATTCCCATTGGGTGTCACTGTGGATAGTGACAGACAAGGAGACCGAGACACAGGGAGGTTAAGGGACTTGCTCCAAGTCACACAGCTAGTCTTTTTGCTTGAGTTAGGGCTAGAAACTAGACCCTGTGGTACCCAGTGTTTTTCCAATGATGCCCTCTATCTCCACTGTTCTGCCTGCATTTTGACTGTCCCCTGCAGACCCCAACCCCCGTCTTTCAAATCACTTGCATCCTGTGCCAGGAGATTCATGTTTGGCTTCTTCCTGGAAGCTTTCTTGCCCATCTCTGAATCGCCCTCTCCCATGACTCCTCTACAGTCCTGTTGTTCTGTGAGAGTTGGGATCTCTCCTGTCCCTCATCACTTTCCATCTTTCTAGTTGCGTTTTCCGTGTTTTAATCCCCTTGCTAAGACGGTAAGCTCCTCGTGGGCAGTGCCATCTAGAGCTTTGCATAGAAATAATGTGCCCATAGCACTTAGCACGGCAACCCAGGTAATCAACAGGTGTTGTCTCGAATGCAGGAAGGAGTGAGGAATGGCACGTCTAGAATGCTGTGACAGTAAATGAGGGTCTTGAATGAATGAGTACATGAATGAAAGGCTGTGATAGGCGCTTGACCTCTCATAGACCCCTTGAGCATCTTGAGTAGAAGTTTTGAAGTGTTGTCCTCTGCTCTAATGGTTGTGAGCTGGGTTTGGAGCTGCACGAGGGGAGGAGACTTTAATGCGAAGGGCTGCACCCGGCTCCAGATTTCTGTCAGCCTTGATCCCAGGAATGCCTGCATTTGGTTTTAATTGGTAGTGGATTTACAGTGATCGCCGTGACTAAGCACTTAGTCTGAGGGTTTCCAAGAGCCTCGCGGCCATTTGTATCCATCATTTGATGTGAAGAGGTTTATGTCTGCTCTCTAGTCTGACGAGAAATTGCCCATCATTTGGCATGGCAGCAGTGGTCTGCATTCAGGCCCAATTGTGCATTTTATTAACAACCGAGAAGCCCCGCTCTCTGCCCTGGGGATTGAAGAGGAGGCTTTGCAGAGAGCCCTCCTTTCCCAATCTGTCCTTCCTTGTTTCTTGCTGGAATAGGAGCTGCAGACTATAGCTGTCCAGCTGCTGTGATATCGGAGGTGTTGGGGTCGAGGGGAGAATTTCCTGGGTATGGCAGAGTCAGAAAGTCACCGTATCATCTAGTGGACCTCAGAGGCTGGAAGCAACTTGCATCACACTGCAGGACGTTTCAGCAATGTTTCTCTGGAGCAAAAGAAGGTCTCAAGTGGGCCAGACCAGCAGCTACCAGAGGGTTTCTGTTGGAATTGTGTAGAAGCTGGTTCAACTGGAGATGCCAGCTGCTGAATGAGGCAAAGGGGAAAAATCCCTTTGAGGAATTATGTTTCCTTTCTCTGTCGTTCGATTGGCTTTACTTTGTCCAATTTTAAGCCAGAAGGACAGAAACAGAGCAAAATAATGAAAGCAGGGATCTCTCCCCTGCATCAGTGGGGGCAACCTTAACAAGCTATGCTCTTCTTCTCCATGTTTATGTTATTATTGATATGTTCTGGGAGGCAGGCTCAGAAGAACAATGGGGCCTATTTAAAGCCTCTTGGAATTGTATCAGCTGATATAATAGCAACCCTATCCATGCCACTGCTCACTTCTAAGGCAGGTGGGCCTTTGGTTACAAGCCATAGAAATTCATTCTTGACGACTTAAGCAAAAAAGAAAGGGGTTTATTGGAGAAATAAACGTTAAGCTTAAAAGTCAGGCTAAGAGTGGACTAATTAGGTGTTGGGAAGGTGAGGGTGTAAAGCAGCCCTGGGGATCTGGGTCGTAGAGGTAATGGTCTCTCAGGATGCTGCCTGTCCCTGGCTCCTACTGTTTCCCGTGTCCTACTCTTCTCAAGATCCAGCATCTTAGGAGAGAGAGTTGGGTTGGCCTGACTTGGCTATCAGTTCCCTTAATATCACGAAGAATGGGCCAGGGGCAGTTCACTAAAGTACAATTACAAAGAGACAGATTGGGAAGGAAAAGTAACAGACAACCACCAGAATGGGCCAGGTCCACCGCAAATGGGCTCACAGATTCTTCCATCTTTCTGAGCAGAGGTATTCATTCATTCATTCCACCTGCTTTGAGTACCTACTGAGAGTCAGATAATGTGCTAGATGCTGAAAATACAATATCTAATGATTCCATTGTCCAAGTTGTAAGATGTATTCCAGGGACAGAGGAGTTAGGGAGGATGACTTTCCCCGAAATGCAGCTCCAGTGCGCCCATGGGACATTATTCCCAATTCTAGTGAGTTTGAGACATGCGCATTAGGGACCCTACACCTCTTGCTGTCCTGTAGGAAGTTCTTCCTATTTCACTGTCCCAGCTTTTACTCATGCTAGTAATTGCTTCTAGTCGTTTTTTCCAAAAGTATTTACCCACGTAATTTGCAGTATATTAATTCCAACTCATTCACATTTCTTCAGAAGTGTTCTTATATCTTTTTTTTTTTTTTCCTGGGCAATGAGTTGTGTCACAACCCCCATTAATTTTCCAGGCACCCAAGGACACAAACAATGTTTCTACTTTTCGTGGTCTTCCCTACCTGCTTCATCCTTGAATGTCTAGTAATGGAAGCATTATGAAGCCTGTGTCTAGCTGTGTGATTCTGGAAATCTTCTGTACCTCTCTGTGTCGTCTTCTTTCTCTCATCTGTCATATGAAGTAACTCCTGCCCCACCTACCTCATTAGGTTCGTGGGAAGATCAAATGAAATAATGGATGTTAAAAAGCTTTGAAAAGTTAAAAGTGTTCTTAAAACCCCAAGGGAGTATTAGGATTCTGTGGCTTTACAGTAGAAGACTGGATATGAGGACTGATGACTCATAGTAAAGAAAAAAATAATAACAATAGTAGCCCAGCTTTACTCAGTGTTTATTATTCTCCAGGCTGTATGCTAAGCCTCTACACACAGGTAATGCCCACCCAATAGCTTATATGGGAAATACGAAGGCTAGTTTTATTTGCAGAAGAAACTGAGGCTCAGAAAAGTGAAGTAGTTTGGCCAATAGCATATAGTTGGTACATGGGAAGCCTGGTTTTACTGAAAATCTGTCTGCTTTAGTTCCCCAACTAGACCAATAAATAGAGCCCCCTTGATATTTCTCCAGGTCTCTTAATTCTAGAATGGGAAGCTCATTGTTAATGCAGAATTAAAAATGCAGCTGCTAGAATCGGACAGGCTGAGCTTTAAATGTGTCTAACACCCCGCAGCTGTGTGATCGAAGTGAGTTATTTAGTTTTGGAGCCTCAGGTTCCTTATGGTGAAATGGTGGCGATAACAGTACCTTATTCTTAGGGGTGTTTAAGAGAAGTGCACACGAAAAGCTATAAAAATGGTAATAATAATCATTAATTGGATGGTGAGTGATTGAATTGCCAAACTGGGGTCCAGACAAGGGTCATATAAGTCGGGCAAATCCAATGAAATGAGAGATTAAATTCTTAAGAATTGGTTCTTCCCCCAACCTGCCAGTTTACAGTAGTCCCCAAATCGGTGGTTCCTTGACTTAACTCAGCCCTCTGATGCATTTGGTTTGGTCTGAAGAATATACATACATATATACATATATGATTAGAATTAGAGGCCAATATCATAAAATCAGAAGATTTCAGTCAAATCTGTGTGTCTGGCTTTTCTTTAAAAAATATAACCATGGGCTTACCTGCCAGCCTGGCAATCCCCAGTTTTGCTGATTATAGTTGCTCCCTTCATTTTGGAGGTGCACTGACCCCATAGTTCCTGTCGGTGCTTGAGTTTGAGTCCCCTGCCCTAGAACCACCCCTGGGAAAGCTAGGGGAAGGAGCTAGAAGTGACTTTCATATATATATATATATATATATATATATATATATATATATATATATATATATATAATCTAGTGCTGAAATCCTACCTGTTCCTAATTTTATCCTGGATTTGTCATTGGCACTCACTTGCACCTGCCATACCATGAAGTAGAGGGCGAGCCCCCCTATTGCAGACCAAGGAGTGGGGAGATGAAAGGGAACAAGAGAGAGAGGAGAGAGAGAGGAGAGAGAGAGGGAGAGAGAGAGAGAGAGAGAGAGAGAGAGAGAGAGAGAGACGGGAAACATGTTGTTTGTTAATTAAGCTGGGGAAGGAGACGCCAGGAGAGACAGTGCGGCTTGCGGCTCGGCATTTATCACGCCATTGCCCCCTGACCCGGGGCGGGGGCCGTGCTGGACGGAAGAGCCCCGCTGCTCGGAATGGCTTTGCTGATATGCCATTCCTGGGGTAAGTGGTTATTGATGGAGGGCTTAAGTGGCATGTGGAGAACACGAGCCCTCGAGCTAATGCTCCGGGCCCTGAAGTGTGCACGTCTCCCGGGAGCTGGGCACCACGGTCCCGCCCACGCGCGCATTCAGGAGCTGAGCTGGGTGGGCTCACTGGCATCCAAGGCAAGGAATCTGGGTCGTCCTCCTCCTTTCCTTCTAGATACGGGACTAGGAGTTAGAACTCTGGGTTGTCTTTCCGGAATTCCTGACTTTTGACTCTTGGTGCCTCCGTTTTAATGGCTTTATAACTGATCTGAGAAATAGGAAAACAGCGCGTTAAGGGCTTTTGTGGATAACGGTGATTTGGGAGGCGTCCTACCAGCAACGCTCAGAAAGCGTATTTGGATCCAGAACTTTGAACGAAAGAGAGGGAAGGTTTGAAAAGTAAGAAAAGAAAAAGAGAAAGAGAGGCAGGGAAGAAAAGAGATGTTTCCAGGTCTTGTACCCTTTTTAATGGAATATGAGGATTCAAAAAATTTTCAAGATCATCTCTCCCAGTGGTTCTCAGGTCTGGGTTGACACCAG
Organism: Rhinolophus hipposideros; assembly: GCF_964194185.1. Taxonomy (NCBI): domain Eukaryota; kingdom Metazoa; phylum Chordata; class Mammalia; order Chiroptera; family Rhinolophidae; genus Rhinolophus; species Rhinolophus hipposideros. The sequence continues at coordinate 29,669,377 of NC_138069.1, read as the reverse complement.
GATTTCCTGAGAATCTTTAAAACGAATATTGATGTCTAGTCCCTGCTCCAGACATTCTGAACCAATTGGTCTGGGGTAGAGCCCAGGCACCAGCATTTTCTAAAAGACCCCAGGTCACCAGAGTGCACAGTTGAAAACACCAATCTAATGCCTTCCCTTCATGATCAAGGTCAGTGATGGTCAGTGGCTTCCACTTGGTGGCCAAGTTGGTTGGTGGCAGCACCTCTTGCAATAAACCTAGGTTGTCAGTTTCTCAGCTCAGGGTGCTTTCTTTCATACCGGGGTTTCCTTGCAAACATTACTCTCAGAACACTTCCATGGTTTTTGCCATTTCCTCGTACCATCTGTACAATTTAAAAAAAAAGTATTTACATCAACTCACTCTTTAAACTTGAATTTATTTGAAAAGGAGACTTTGTGGCGCTGCAGTAAGTAGCAGTTCAGCCTCAGCTGCAGTAAATGGAAGGTGACCATAGAATATATGCAATGAACAGAAAGCAGCATTGTGATATTGTAGCTGGATGCTGGTGCCTGCCAGTGGCTCTGCTGAACACGGAGACTGGCAAGCGTCAGGTGTCCAAGAAATGCTAGCACCGCACTGAGATGCTCTCACTGACTTCCTGAGAACAATACAGAGAAAGTTGGAAAGGGACAGACCTTCTCACTGTGTAGTTCAATGTTACTTAATGCTCATGGACTTGCACCACTGAAATCATCCTGAATGCATTATTGGCACTGCCTTCTTTGTTTTTTTAAAAAAAGTGATAGTGGGACTTAGGAGAAAAATACCCTAAAAAAAAAGGTCAGGTCTCCACAAAATAGAAACATGAAGTTTAAATTCAGGTCATCAGACAAGAGACTTTGAGAAACCTAGAGAATGGAAATTAAAAAGCTAAAGTAATCACGAACGGAATCAAAGAAATCAATTTTCAAACCAGGGGAGAATGTGAACATTTATGACTCTGGCCACCATTGGTATATTATTGCCAGCACGCTCTGTGGCCAGTGGTCTCAACTAAAGCTATTTGCTGAATTTAGAGGAGCTCAAGGCTTCAAAGGGCTTCCTTGGATATTTTATTGCTTCTTTTGGGATTCCAAGTATGATGTGGACATTTTTGAGATTCGTGGGAGATCGTCTGCTAACTCAAGGACTCAAATATAACAGTAACCACCATTTTAATTAGATTTTCTTGTTAGTATTGAATTTCCATTCAAAGACACAGTTGTATAGTTCTGTTATCTTTATTTGGACACACACACATACACACACACACACAGTTGCAGGATGAGATTCTGTCAGATAAAGTACTAAAATACTCTCAAGTACTTATAAAAATGGCCTCTTCTAGGCCTGGAACCTGTGTATTCTAGGTTTCGGTTGAGCACATTATCTCTGGTTTGGTCATTGCCTCCTCCTTCCACACCCTCACCCCCACCCCTTTGGTAGCGTTCACTTTCCCAATTGAAATATCTGCTGCTTATTCCCTTTGATTTTCCGAAGACATTAGAGCCGATAGGGAGTCTCAGTCGTTGGGCCAATACTCTTTGATACATTTCCCTAAATGGCATGCTCGTCTGCATGTCGTTGCAGCCACGCAATAATTAAATGTACCTTCGGTAGTATTGAAGGTAGGTAGTCTTCGAGCGTATTGCTTAATTAGTTCAGGTTTGTCCTGTAGTTTCCCATCACTGTGCAATCAATACTACTCCAGAGACCATCCCACCAATATTGGAAAAAGATGCCTCCTGTGTCCACGAGTGGATGCAGCGGAGTTCAGATGTGTTGTAAATTACTCGTATTAGAAAGAACAAGTCAGTCATTCTTTCAGAGAGCTTGCTAAGTGAATGGGCCTCTTCAGAACACACTCATACACAAAAAACCCCTCCATGCTTCCTTGGGGCCTATTCTTTCTTTCTTTTTCCTGCCTCCAGGTTACTAAGAATTTCAACCAAATGAAAGATAGAGCTTTTTTTTCCCCCCAAAGCTTGCTGACAAAGGGTGCCCTTGTACTATTTTACCACCTTGTGGGCTGTCATAGTAATTGGATGGAAATGAGAAGCTGGTATTTTCCTGACAAGAGCTCTGTCACAGGCCTGAGGGTGTATGGATTGAGAGAGCCAGGAGCCTCCGGGAGGTGTATCCAAGGCTCTTAGAGGAAGTGTGGCCTGTGGGGCCGGGTGCCAGGGACGACAGGTCCTGCGAAGACTCACCCCCGCGTCACAGAACATGTGTTGTGCTGAATTTCCTTCCATGCTAATTCTGGTTAAATCAAGAGCTTCATATGTGGGTTGCCGGGTGGAAGTTTGGTGCTATTCAGACCACAGAATTTATCTTTTCCCTTAAATACCAAACTGGACTCGATTCTCCGAATCAAGGGATCATGGCTATTTTATTAAATTACTTTGAGCTAGGAGGCAGTTTTCAAAGAGAGCAAACTGGATTTGTGATGGAAATATCCAGGTATGGCGAAAGGAATGAGACTGTGAATGCCTTGTCAGTGGTGATTTTTGTTTAGTTGTTAATTCATTTCTTCAACAGATAGTTACCGAGTATCTGCGATGTGTTAGGCAGTGTGCTCGGATCTGGAGATACAGCAGTAAATCAGGCAGACCAAGTTATGGCTCTCGGGTAGCTTAGTTTAATCTTGTTAATCTTTGTATTCTCACTGCCTAACACAGTGTCTGACATGTAACAAATAGTCCCTCAACAAATGATTGTTAACTTGAAAAAAAATATGTATCTATGTATGCCCAAGTGCATCCTCTCAGTCTGTGTTTTTAAGCTTTAGTCAGTCAGCACCTTTGAGTGAGAGAGGGCAAATAGTACTGGTAGTAACAACTGTAGCTGCTAATATTTGTTTAATTAATGCCAACGATTTGCATGCATTAGTTCATTGTCTCAGGGCACTTATCTATTTGACCTAGGATTTCTAAAGACATTTCTAGGCATGTTCCAAAACCTACTTACCTTTGTTACAGAATTTCAATTGGTTTGTGGTTTGGTCCAGGCCGCTAGTCACTTATTTTGAATGCTCTTGCCCAAGCCATGATTTGATAATTATGCCTGTCTCATAGTGGGCACACAGTGGGAGCTCAAGTAGGTTCTGGTTGAGTGAACTGGATGCAGTTTTAAAGTGATCTGGTCAGGAGCCTTACCTAGCTAAACCTTGAATCAAGTACCCCAGCCTTTTACAATAATGACTGGAAGTCATTACTCAGTCTTGCTCTATATGTCTCTTGGATCCTTGATTTTTTTTTTTGTAAGAGTCTAGCAACATTTTTTTTTTTGATGAAATATTTAAAATGAAACAATAGCAAGTTTTCTAAGCCTGTCAGTGCAGTTCTGCAAAGTAACCTTAGTTTGTTGCACCGTTTTTCTAGGAGCATAGGGATTATATCATACATACAACAACATAAAACCTTTGCAAATCCAGAACTCAGAGTACTTGGACGTTTTTAAAGTATTTTAAAATTAATTTTTAATGAGTTTTAATATTCTAATATTGTACTGGATTTTTACAACAAGTAAGAAAGTTGTTCTTGTATTAGCCAGTGGTGTACAATATTACTTTATGGGATATCGTTTAATTAAAATACACTAATTTATGTATTTGTTTATCAGCTTTAGCCCTCAAGCAGTGAGAACTTCGGCATAATTTTATGAAAAATGTAAATGAGGGTTTTGGCATCACTAATAATATTAAATTACCATAGGTAAAAATGTATGCTTTCACTTTCATAACTTCAAAATGATGAACTTTAAGATGTTGATTTGACATATAATAAAGATCACTTTTCAGTGAAAAGATTAAACTCCCATGAAAACAACCTCTATTTTTCTAATTTCCTTTTGGCTTTATTAGGTTTTACCTGATTTGTTCTTGTCTCAAAACATTTTCCCCTTGTTTCTGTAATTGCAGGAGTCATTTTGATGCAAGGATAGTGTAGTCAGATTTTTTTTTTAACATTTGGAAATAGTTAGCTGCCCTCACTCAATATGGTACACTTCAAGTATTGATAGAACAAATGAGAAACACCTTATTGAATGGTATATGTTCTTTGCCGATTTTGCTTAGCCCTAACTTAGATTTGCACTCGTTGAGATTGGGGCCTGGTTTTTGTGAACTTTTGCAGTGGTTTTGACATCCTTCATATTTTAAAAATAAGCAATGATATTATATAGCCTTAACCTAATTATTATGGAACTTATTAGCTTATTGTTTCCTTTCTTAAAAAAATTGTTTAAATCTCGTGATATAGGCAAGGAGGGAAAAATGAGAGGAAATGACATGCTCCAGTTTTTCAGAGTTTTGTTGAAATGGTCTAGATAGCAGTCCACAAACACCTATTGTTTTTACTGTCCTGGATGCCATGGATATACCTTCAGTAGCATCATGTTTCCAACAGAAAAGAAAGCAGATTCAAAATGCATTAAAAGGAGACAGCCCTGAGATATTTTCTCTCCATTCTTCCTTTGTTAGTTATTTATATTCACACTTCTTCACTTCACTACATTCCTTAGTAAACAGCTTGGGGGTGGTTGATGTTCGTTAATGAACTGTCAATAAACACATGTTCTCCCCGACTTCTTTAAAAAAAAGACTATTTTGGGGTGAGCCTGCTGGTTTCCAATTCCTGTTCACACCGTGGAGACAGACAGAAGAGTGTTGGCTGAGGACCCAGCCTCGGAACTGGGCACGGTTTGCAATCACGTGGGGGAAGCTCAGCCTTTGTGCCGGGAGGAAAGCGGCAGATTTTCAGAGAGTGTGCAAGCAGTTATTAGGAAGAAGTCAGGAAGTGTTTGGAAACAGGGCTGCTAGCATTCTCAATAAGGCTGGAGGACAAGTCTCTCCGAAGAACAAAGGGCAAACACACACTCAGGGTGAGGACTTTCTTCTTTGTTGACATAAGAGTGAGTCAGTAGCTGACCCATGTTTGGAGAGAGGACAAATAATAACATCTTTGTTGAGGGAAATGGGGTCCCATCAATTGCTTTTCTTTCTCTTGTTCTTATTCTCTCTTTGGCTCCTCTGTTCTCTTGATAGCTAAAATCTCCACTGAAGTGTCTAATGAAGTTCTTATGACTATAAATACCAATGGAGAGGAACCTCAGTCATTTGAAAAAATAACACTTTCATTTCTACTGTGGTCCACCCCAGTGACTTGTGGGCAGAGAGAAAAAGATGTTATGGCACCTGAAAAAGGATGATGTGGGCATGGTGGAGAGGCCAGAAACATGCCCTTTGGTTGTTGGCATGGTCCTAAACTACAGATTTAACAAGAGAAACTTCGAAGAGCCTTTAAAGAAAACTATAATTTCATTAGTATTATTGCTGCCTTCTATTCATTTGGAAACAAATTGTCCCAAGAGCAACAATTCTGGAAATTGGTGCTTTGGAAAAAAAAAGAATGTTGAATTTCCCAGTATCCTTGTCTGTTTTTTTTTTTTTTTTCTTAAAAATTTCATGCATTGTTAGGGAAGAAAAAGTCTAGTCTAACTCACAAATGCATCCTTATTCTCATGTATATTTGATACCGGCCCCAGTCTAATCTGATAAAGTGCACTTTGCCTGTGGTGTCTTACAATAAGCTGGCTGCATTAGTGCCGGGAAAAATCAATACCGATTTATAATTTACCATCGCAAAAACCTATCACTTTTTATGACCCTCCATCCTGGCTCATTAATATTACATTAAAACACACACACCCACTGCAACAGGGGGAAATTGTAGCTTGTCAGGTTTACAGCCATAAAGAAACCTTTAATTGGGCTTAGTTTGGGAATTCAGGCAGATTTTGTTTATTTGTTTTCTTTTTAATATATGACATTTACCTGGGTGGATTTTAGTATGATGCATAATCTAGTTATTTGAAAAGAAAGAAGAAACGCATGCCACAGAAATTCTGAAATACACTTGCACGTAGCTCTCATCGTAGACAGTTTAATTGTACCTAATAGTGTCCTTCTCTGTTTTCCTATTGAATCCAAACCCTTTTCACTTCCTTCCTTTTTCTTTTTCTGTGAGTGTGGGATTTCTTTCTCTGTGTGGAAGTATTCCAGCTGATGGTATTTCTCTTATCTTTTTGGCTTGTCATAGTTGATATTTATTCCCGCACCCCCCCATCAGATCACAAAGAAGCTAAATGCCATCTTTTGCATTGTCGGTCTCCCAAAGAAAGGATGCATATTTGATATTTCTTCCACACTGAATGGAGAATATTACACTGACCCTGCCTGGAAACTGAGTGATCCTTCTAGTGCTGCTTTCCCTCAGAAGAGAACTAGTGTGTGTGTGTGTGTGTGTGTGTGTGTGTGTGTGTGTGTCCCTCAATTCTTCCACCTTAAAGAAACCCCAAAAGAAAAATTAAACAATACTCTTCCCTTAACCCAGCCTATTAAGCAGCTTTACCCCCATGTGTTTTAAGACTTAAAAGTCTTATATCTAAATTCTTTCCAGATAATGTAAAAAAAAAAAAAATGATGTCAGTGTTTATGTTGGCAGCTGCAAGGTGCTCTATTTATTTCATACTATTCAAATAGTTTCCAGGGAATTTTTCCTGTTAATATCATGAAGAACCAACCTTACCACATGGCTTGCTCCCTTTCCCTTGCTGCCTGAAAGATTAAGGTCTTCCCCCACCCCCTACCCCCACACCTCAAAAGGAGGTAAAATGTGAAGTGCAAAGCAGAGCCGAATAAATAAATAAACAAATGAATAAATATAAATAAATAAATAAGGGGAAATCCAGTGTGTTCTCAAGTGTGCAGTAGACCCGTACCATGCAGCAAATACATGTCGTGATTGGGTTTTTAAAAGACGTCCGCCTCGCCCCTGACTGACAGGGCCTATTGATTTTTTAGGTTTCTGCCGTCATCGGTTTCCAGCCTCCCAGCGGCCGCGTGTCGGGGGTCAGGGCACACAGGGGCGCAGTGAGCCAGCCCTCGCTACTTCCCAAAGTGAAGGGCCGCTGAAAGAAAATCAATCATGTCATAAGTGAGAAGCATCAAAAATTTTCCCCCTGTATGGCCAAGACCCATCAGCCTGTCTCCACTCAGTAGCTAAGGTTAGGCATCTGTCAAGTCAGACTAGGTGAAAAGTATTAGAAATGCCAGTTAACCCGTGGGTAGACTGTGCAGGTGTGATGCTGCCTCTTCTCTTTGTCTGGCCATCCCGGATGACAAGGTGGGCGTTCTCACTTCATTTTGGAGCTGGCATCACCCATTTTCCATCCCTTTTGCCTCCGTGTCTGTCTTTCCTCTTTCTTCCCCCTTCCCCAAGGTAGGATGGCTTGAGACCTGGTACCCTGTTTACTTAAGAACCGGTGAAGAGTCAGAATGGATGCTTTCTCTTAGCGGACCACTGGGAGGGCAGCACTGTTGTGTTTTTACCAAGTCACAGAGTCTATTTCCCCAAACGAAGCACATTTCCTCCCCTCATGTTGTATCTAGCTTTGGAAATGCACATTACACAGATAAGTGTAATTGTGAAATTAGTTGTGCATATTACATGGTAGGACATTTTTATTTGACCACTGTGCTGATGTGTCTGACCAGATTGGACATTACATTTTGGAGAAAATATAGTTTCACTTCTCAGAGAAATGATCAGGAGTATTCCATTCATTTAAAAATGCCTTTTCATATTTCTTACATCCCAAATCTATATAATTCGATCACATAGTTTGGTGAAAGAAGCACTATTAAGTATATAGTTTGGAGAAATCCTTTTACACATACCTTTTAATTCTGCATTTGGTAATTGGCTAGAATGTCATGATAGGGACCTTTCAAGATGTAAGTTATAGATGATGTCCTCAGTGGGAAAAAGATAGGTTTTGATTCACGTATTTTAGATTGCATTTGTTTAAATAAATAAAGTTTAAATGAATCGTTTTGTTTGCTTCTCTGTTTTGCTGGACAGGAAGGGTGGCTGCTGTCACGCTGGCCTCACTTGGTGCTTTCCATACACTCAGTGCCTTTCCTTTTCAGGCTTGTCTCTGTTGGTTGACACTGGTTCCAGGGTAGCCGCTGCCAATTTAAGACCGGTTTTGAGAGCTCCCAAGAAGAGCTTCTTTCTAGAAAATCTGCAGGAGGAGTCATTTGGGCAGAAGGGCAGATTCTAAGATCTCCTCCTCTGCTTGGGATAATCTCACCCAGGAGCATTAGAAGAAACTGAAAATGGATGGAACTGAGCTATGTTGTAACTTTCCACACCTAAATTGACATTCACTGCCCAAACCAAGATGTATACTTGCTAATAAATATTTTAGCCCTCTCTGCTTCAGTGATTACACTGGCCATTCCATACAGATAAAAAGACAAAATGTTTCTTTAATCAGCACTGTGATGTGAGACCGTTAAGGTAATAGTGCTTGAAACTATTAGAATCACGAAGATATTGACTGGCTTGCTTTTGGCATGGTAATTATAATTACATTTTTAGGTTACATTTTATGGGTTTATACTAGTTATTCTAGCATAAAAGAAATTGCTGTCCAGAATTTTAACCGAGGGGAGAGTGATCTAAGTTGAAATCCTCAGCAGTCCAGGCGTCAGGGCCTGCTAATATACGATCTAATTGTGATCAATACTTTCTTTTCTAGTTTCTGTAATGACAAGGCCTTTGCAATAAAAACACAACCATCTTTTTGAAATCCACAGAATGATAAATGACCCAGGCTAGCATGGGGGGGAGGAGGAGGAAGTGTAGTGTATTTTACATTCCTAGTGATTTATTATGGGTTTGCAAACATAGCTGGTGTGAAATCAAGCTGGGGATGGGGTGGGGGGAGCGGGGAAAAGAAGAAAAGTACACAATAACGAAATTCATTTTGCCTAAAATGCCTAGATTTAAGTCCCATTACCATTGATGTGAGCTAAGTACTCTCATCAAGGGGCTTAGGAACCCTTGAGTATTTAGATTCTTTTCGTTACCGTACAGGAAAGAGAATAAAGCCAGCACAACGAACCAGTACTCTGCTGTGTATGAATGGCTAGGTCAGCCTAACTCATGGGTTACATAAAAAGGAACAATTTAATTGTGTCTTGACAATAAATGAAAGCTTGGCTTTGAAGACGCTCTTAGCTGGATCTGTTTGCTTTCCAAGACAGTATATTGGGCAGGTTATTTCAGGTGTAACAAGGGAAATCTGCTCGTTTCGTTAAATATCAGGGACTTAACTTCCTTTGGTGTAAAAACAAGTCAGGTCATCTCTGACCTCCTTTTGCCTGTATGGGGGTGCATTGCTGTCCTAATCAAATCCAGCTGGTCCTTCAGACCAGACAGGTAGTTTTTGAGGAAGCCCAGTAGAGATACGTGAACTCCATTGTATAAAAAAATGAATAATGTGTCAACGTGAGCCCCTGTTCAGCCTTCATCCCAATTGTTTATGTCTAATAGTGTTTCTCATATGGCTATGGTTAAGTCTCACAGTCTTTCCATTTTTGACTTCTGTTATAGGATGACTGTTGACATTTTGCTTCAGGCCAGCACTTAACGTATAGTATTACTGATGTCTTTCAATCTTCCTTTTTTTCCTTTTTTTTCTCTCCTCTCTCTTTCATTCCATCCCCCAACTGTTTTTTTTTTCTTTCAAAAACAAAAAGTCTTTTGTAAACAAACAAACACAAGGGCTGAAACAAAGTATGAAGGCACTATATAGCATTCACACCTTTGGGACAGATCCAATATATTTTCTGCCATTCACCAGACTCTTGCGTCTCTTCAGAAGAGTTCCAGTGAAGCATTGAGGTGAATGGAATTTTTTTCCTATTAACCAGAAAATATCCCATTTTCCTGCCTGAGTAAACACAGTATACAGGAAGTACTAAGTACAAAGGCTAAGGGCTCTTATTCGAACAAGTGTTTTCTTTGGTCAGGACTGTGGAAGGAGATACAGAAGGTATAGGAGATGAGGTTTTTACATGAGCTTATGAATCATCTCTTTTCTCCTGTATGAGGCTTAAGACAAAAGGGATAAAGAGTGTTTTTTCCTCAAATACCCAATTCATCCTATCAGATTCCCCACAGTGACTTTCTCCAGTAAGGTCTTAATGTACTACTCTTAGAATGTCTCATCAGTGACCAGAGCTGATGGGGTCTTTGGACATTAGACAGTACCCATTAGTCAAGGTCCCTGGGCTAACATCTTCGGGATGGTATTTTCTTCTAAGTGTGCCATTAGTTAGTATAATGGACTGGTGTCTGTCAGCCTTTGGGGCAGGATAGAGAGAAGCATCCAAGACCCTTTGTTAGAAGAATGGGCTGTGTTCCCTGCCCCCCCTCTAACCTGGAAACATGTTCCCAGCAACATTTTTAGCTCTTGAGAGACAATAAATGTTAATGGCTTCAGTGAAGTCTTTATGATCTCCCAGGTCAGAAATCTTTCCTCTTTTTCCCTTAAAATATCAAATATGGATTTACAGAATACTCTTCAGAACGATTATAGTCTTTTGGGTAAATAGTTTTCATTTTAGAACATTTTTGTAATACACACATTTGAAACAGTGTTCTAAATATGTATTTTTACGATTGATCATGACAGCTCCTTAAAGAGCCATTATTGCCTATCAGGGCAATGTGTGTGTGTGTTCAAAAAATTGTCTACAAAAAAATCGCAAAGCTGTGTATATTTCCAATGAGTTTTTTTTGTCTTACCAATAAACTTGAAAAAATTATGCAAACTTGAAAAAAAACTTGAAATAGTTGAAATTTAGATAGATCATTAAAGTGAGACAATTCAGAGTGGAAGGTTTTTGAAATGCCTCTCAGATGGCAATTGAGAAACTCCAGGATGTGAACGATTAGAACTGCTGGCTACCATTACTCGTGAACATCGGTTACCAAAGATTTGGGTGAGCTGCCACACTTTCTTCCTCAAGCCTCCGTGCTTTTGAAAGTTAAAAGACAAGGCTTTGGTTTTGTTGGGCTCTCTGACCCATAGGTTGCCATCTAATTACAGAGGGCTTGAAATCAGTCAGAGTAGGGTAACTACTTGCTGGTTTATTACGTTTAAAAAAAAATATGTCACCGTGCTAAAATTTAGAGATGTAAAGAGAATAAGCTGCGGGGATGACCTTGGGAAGCATGTCGCCCTGTAGACGCATTCTGAGTGGCAAATCCCACTTACGAATCCATAGGAGCACCAGCGGAGTGCATTAGGAGTAAAAATGGGGTTCAGTTTGTAAGATCCAGGTGCCTGCAGGTTTCCTTAGGGTACAAGGTGGTGGCTTCACCGAGGGTGCTGGGTCAGATGGGGAGAGGTGAGAATCAAAAGGTGACGTGCATAATAACAGTGACAATGATCAGAGCTACTACTCTCATGACTATTATCAGGAGTTATGAGGCGTTTATGGGGCGCTCAGCTAAGAATAGTGAAGAAGGAATGTTTACTTCAAAGGATTAGTTTTTACCTCATTATTGCATGCCTTCTGTGTGCTAGTAACTTGGGGTATGATGATAATAGGAGGGTACCTTTCTTGGGGAACTTAGAAAGATAGTGAGGTTGGGGGGCCTGGTGCTCAGACATTAATGTAAAAAATCATACACATAATCTATAATGTGATAAATTTGTAAAAGAGAAGACACTGAATATTCAGTTAATTGCTGGGATTGCCTAATTAAGGTAGGAGGAGTGTGTATGGTGGTGTGACTGGGTTTAAGAGGCATAAGAAAATGGTGAAGGAAGATTGAGGGTAAGCAGGTGAAGAGGGTGGGATTGGAGTGGCAGGGTGCTGAAGAATATTCTAGATAGACGAAGTAGGAAGGGAGAGGGAAAGAAAAGAATGGAAAGAGGAGAAATGAAAGACTGGCTGCAGCAAGAGAATAGGAATATTATTCCCCTCCCCCTTCTTCATTCTTTTGTTCTTTCAACAAATATTTATTGAGTACCTCCTAGGATCCAGGCACTGGGGATTCAGAATGAATGAAATAGTAAGAAAAATCCCTGCCCTCATGGAGGTTACCTGTTAATGGGGGAAACAGACAATGAACAGTAAAATATACAGCTTATCAGACAGCGATGACTTCTGTGGAAAATAATTCAGGAAATGGGGAAAGGGAGTGTTTGGGGTGGGGTTGGGGTTGAGGTTGTTATTTGAAAGACAGTAGCCAGAAACAGCCCCACTGATCCATTGAGCAAAGACCTAAAGGAGCAGAGCGATATCTAGGGGAAGTAAAGTCAGAGCAGACCAGGCCATGTGAGGCGAGGCCCGGAAGGAAGATTGCTTCACGGGTTTGAGGAAGAGTGTGGAGGACAGTGTGACTGGCACAGAGCAAGCAAGGGAGTGAGTAGTAGGTGATGCTGTCAGAGACAAAATGGGGCCATTTGGGGGGGGGGCGCTGTGGGCCATATAAAAGTTTTAGGCTTTTACTTTGCATGCAGTGGGAAGCCACTGGAGGAAAAGGACAAATAGACCAGAAGGTTTTCAGGCAATGCCTAAGACGTACATCCAGTCATTAACAGTAAGCAGACACATCCTAAACTAAAGGGAAGCATTTCCAGCAATGGGCTTTGAGTATCTCAGGTCTTCTGGGGCTTCCCGAGTGAAACCGTAAAACCACTATCACTTAAGATTCAGTTTTTTTAGAATGGCTTCTGTGTCAGGTCCACCAACAGGATTTTTAAGCTGACTTTGATTCATAAAGATGCGTTTTGGAAGATATCCTTTTCACCCATTAAAGAGCTGTTTTGATAAACCCATTGGTAAAATTCTGTCTCAGCTGTCTAGTTAGGTGACAATTGTGTACCCAAGTATGCAGTGCCTGTGCTATATGGGTGAAGGAAATATACTCAGCTGAGGCTTGAGTGACAGGGTATCCAACTGAGAGGGTGAAAGAGAGGGGAGGGAGGAGCAGCAGCTGGAAATGCAGATTGAGGTGGGCAGGCAGAACAATGGCCTGTCGTGATAAGCACCTTTCCACAAAGGTCATCAGTCAGTCATGGAGACTCAGCTCGGACATCTTGGCTTTTGTGTAAGCTGGAGTTTCATTCTCTAGAGAAGCCAGTGGAATCTCTGAAAGGGAGGTTAAAAATCATTGTGGCCGTTAGAAACATGACCAAGAAGGAGAAATCCCTTGCTATTCGTATCCAAATCCTTTGTTACCCATATAGAAGGGTCCTTATATTATTTCCCTTTCTAGCATCATAGCTATATTCCTTTGATATTAACCTCTCAATGCTAGGGAACAGTCCCAAAGTATGGACTCCAGGTTCTCAGTTCTTTTGCGAGGTGCAGGTGAGAGAGCACCTCCAGAGTCTTCGCTGATGGAAGCAACACCGAATGGGTAGAGGCCACAATGAAAAATCTTCTGCTATTTATACCTCTTCAGGCTTCAAGACCAGTTGCAAAGTCTTTGCTCGTGGTGTTTTGGTCATCTTCTCCTTGACTATACCCTTCTGTGGCATTTGTTCTAGAAAACAGCGAGGTCCTTGTGAGACTTGGGGCAAATGCTCCGTGATTTCCAGTGAGTAGCCAACCAGCAGTCACTGAGCCTCTTCGGTCTTTTCTTGAGACGGGGGATGTGTGATAACCCAGGCAGAAGCAAAGAAGACCCTATGAGGGGAACCATTGAGAGCTCATACTGGTGGGTCTTGGGGCTTGATGGTTGCTTGTTTTTCATAGAGATCCAGCTAGCTGACTTTTTTACAATCACTCATTTGACTGGGCGCAGAGACCCAGAATTTACAGGCCTCCTTGGACAGATCCCAGGACCCAGGGGAGTAAGAACAAATATCACTCACTCAGTGATTTTCATCATCAAAGAACTTTCTGAATACGAACTAATTCTTCTTGCATTGTTATTCTCACTTTATAGACGGGCGTACCCAGATTTCATTATTCCGGAGATAGATTTTGAGTCCACGATAAACGTACTTAGCATTATATTCAATTGAAGATGAAAAGACCTATTAGGTCACCCAGCATCTCCCCTCCCTCTCTACCTCCACACAACCAGAACAGGAAGCTCCCTGCAATCTACTTTCTAGTTCTTTGGCCAGGCTTCGTTTAAATGTCCCAGGGGAACCTCCCTATAAGTCTAACTTTGGAGAAAGGATCTCCTTCTAAAAGCTGCTTTTGTAGTCTCAGTGCTGTGACCACCCCCGCTGCTGAAAGGCTCTTGGAAGTGAGAGGAGTATGGTTGGAAGTCTTTTTTCCTTTCTCTTTTAGGAGAATTGCAAATTCCAAGAGTCACATGCGTATCTTTTCCTTTCATAGTAGATTTTTATATGCCTTTCTAGGTTTACTAACAGACATATGGGATTTTGAGTTACAGTTGGGACATGAGCTCATGAAATTAGTATTAACTGCTTTAACCCGTGGGTGCTTGTGTTTATGGAATAAGCAAGTCATAATCACTGACCACAGCCATTAAAATCTGATGTGAGTCAACTTCGAGTACAAAGACTTTCTATAAGCCAACCCTCTTGAAGCAGAAATGATCACAATTTAATATAACGAGAATAATTAATAAAGAGTGTGCCAGTGACCTTGAATATTAATATTGTTTCCTTTTCCTGTAAACAAACTGGGCTATTTTATTATTATTTTAGTGTGTAATTTGGCATAAACACTCCTTTTCACATAATTTCCCCAGGTGACTTTTGTCTCCTTGGCAATTTCCGGCTTTAATAAAGAAAACCTAATTAAGAAGGAGCTGTTGATTGGTTTGCTAGTGTAATTAACACAGGTGATGCTAATGAGTTTCTGTGAAACTGGTGGTTTATGGGAAAAATAAACAGACCGCTGTTGCATATGGCCCAACTGATATCTGCACTCTGGAAGAAATGATGATTTCCCGGTCTCCTGTGAGTGGTTTGTGGGCATGGAATAGGCAGATAAAATATTTTATAAGATTCATTAGTGGAACTAGACCAAATTGGGAGCAAAAGTCTCAGTGTTAGGCGATATTAAAAAATCTGATCTCTGGTTGTACTGGTTAGGTCTGTCTTTTTTCATGGGCCTAAAAGGGACAGATTTCTTTTCTTCGAGGTGGATTTCTGACTTCCACGGCAGGCACTTGAGGTTGGCAAAGTCCTGGCAGACTTTGTAGAGACATTTTAATGTTCATTGTCTTTTCCCTGATTTTGCTCATTAACCCTGGAAGATGAGTTGCCCAGAAAAGCACAAGGAATTACTGCAGAAATTAAGACTCCTGAGAGGCTTCTTTCTTGGCCTACAACTGTTTCCCGAAGATCTCTTGGTACTTATATTTTCAGTGGCATCCATGCTAGTCTGGTCCACCCAGAACTGCTTATAAGAAGCTAATTTTCCCTTTCTTGTTTCCTTTCTTTGTTGGGCTAGGAGGGGATGTGGGGACTGTGGTTCAGATTTCATTTAACAACAACTTTATAAGATGAGCAAAACATGGTGTCAATGTACATTTTCTCATTGTAAATTTTACTGAGACTATTTGGCTGTTATTTTAGATGATTTATAAATATCTTCTCAATTTCACCATAGATTTTTTTGAAGTCATTTACATAAAAGACTGGTGTATAATAAGAGCTTTGATGTTTATAATAGTTTTTCTAGACCTCTTCCATTTTTCATTGGTGTGCTCTTCTCCAAATCAGTTTTTTAAGCATGTGTTTTTGTTTCCATCTCATTTTTATCATCAGCTAGTTAATTCTCTCTCTCTCTCTCTCTCTTTTTCCTGCCTCCAAAAATGCCTGTTCTACTTTGTCTCGTCTATTGCTATGTGACAGAAAAGCCAGAGACGTTCTGTGTCTAGCAGTGCACCTCCAGGGACATCTTTTGAACTCTCATAATTTGTATTTATTGCCACCCACTTTGTAAGTTCACAGTTTAATTTGCCAGCAGTGGCAGTGTTAGGCCGACACAGTAAAACAAGATAACGTTAAAATGTCAGAATGAGAGGGGGCATGAATGATGCATTACCCCTACTAGGACTTGCACTTGTCATTTCTTTCCACCAAAGTGATGTTAACTACCTTTTGAGAGCTTTATCTGACTGGTATTACTCAGAAATAGGATCATTAGTTCACTGTTCTGATTAGGAAGCCGCTATGCTTGATTAACTCCTCTTGGACTAGGAGCTCAGTGGAAGCATTAAATGAATCGCACTGACTTAGACATCTAGAACTAATTTATAATTATTTTTTTGCAATTATTTGTCGTTGTTGACATGTGTTTTTCCATGATGTGGTACTTAACGGGGATGAGTTAAACCTACTGGACAAAAGACATGCATGTCTGAGTTGCCCTTGTAACCCATCTTCAAGGGAAGGTCTTCTAGAGTTTTAAAATAATTTTTCCCCATGGACAGATACTAAGCCAGCATTCTTCAGAGTATCAGTGTCCGATTCGTTCACAAACCTTTTGACATTCCTGAGTTTTTGAAATTGCCCCTTTTTGTAGTTTTCTCAGCATCATTGTCCTGGGAAGGAATTCATTGAATTGATGTTTACTCATGGTGGTGATTTCATGTGCAAGAAGCAGGGTTAACATGTGTCTTGAGAAAGCTTCACAAGTGATTAATCTAGAGTATTGGGACAGGGAACTCCTCCTTCCTTTCTCATCCCCCCAAAACACTTTCCACCATCCTTTCCCTAGTTTTTGCTTCCTAATCTTGCTGCTGTCTGAAATCCTAGCATATTGATTCTTTGGCTTCTGACCAGATACGTAACTCTCTTTCCTCTTCTAAGCACTACACCCGATACAGTGTAGTATAAGATTCTCTTAAGAGCAGGTTTTGAAACGGAAGCTATTGCAAGGCTAGGAGGTGGCTATGGGCGTGGCATTGAAGAGGTAATTTATCCTACAGCAAAGACCGGGATGGTAGTGAACACTGAATTTGTGTTCCAAAGAAAAGGGCTCCATTTCACAGTGAAGGTACATATTGATTCTGGTCTACAAGTCAAGAAAGAAAGTTATATTTAGTTCAGCCTTTCTGAGAAAAGAATATTTTTCCTTCTTGTACTTGCAAACAGAAATAGAGCTCTATGGAAGAATTCGAGGGGGGCTCTGTGTGTCTCCTGCAGCACTTTGTATACAGCGCCTACTCTTCTAGGTGTGCAGTGTGCATTTGTTAAATGGAGTGGATGACTCTCTCATTAAAGAGCAGTGGAGCAGATCTCCCCAACCCCCACTCAAGTACTTCCCTCTAAATGTCTTATTTCCTGAAAGGGCTTTTTATCTGTGTGGATCCAGAAACGTGGGTTGTTATTACAGATACCGCTGATGAACCTGGGGTTACCCTGAGAGTATTAACAGCACCATCTCATTATGTTCCTTTATCATCTACTTGACATCTGCCCTAAGTTACTATCCTTCACTATCTGCTCAAGTCAGCCTATGTTCTTTTTGGAGATTTCTTGTCAGCTAACCCTGGCTATAGATTCAGATGCATTGGCCTTCAGCTATTTGTATTAAAACATGTAACCATGACTTGCTTGTTCAAGAAGATGATTTGGAGCATGTTTTCAAGACCAAGCCAGGTGCTTGTCTTTGGGGGGACAAGTCTAACTGAGAGGGGGGAAGCAGGATATTGGTGTAACAATTCAAAGGAGAACTTGGTTTCAGGGTAATGATGATAAAACCCTAAGCAGTACAGAAAAGAGAGTATGTGTTTGGTTTGAGTTTCTTGGGTCTATTAATTGCCTTCTAAGGGTACACTTTTTGTCGGGGTGAATCACTTATAGTGAATTCCAGTTTATTGATATTTCTGTCCGTAAGCCTATTTTTCAGTGCTTATGCCCTGTATTGCCCAGAGCACTGATGCTCTCTGAGATTTGGCTATACTGCTGCTTTTGTGGAGAGGAGAAATGAAGGCAGAGAAAAATAAGTCATTTTCTATAAGCCTATGTGAAAAGGTAGTCATCACATTGGAAAGACTTTCCCCCTCTCATCCCTCTGTGAGGGAACCTCTTGATCAATGTGGGTCAGGCTTGACCAAAATCAACTTGATTTCAAACTGCCCTTATGTGGACGTTCCCTTTCTACACCCTTACTTAGCAGGGAAGGTTGGGATTAGAATGCTAAAGCAAAAACTGTTTGGCCAAGAAAGTATGAACAGTTTTCCCCACATCAGAGTTGAACATACCAGCATGTGCTTTAGGGACTCAACAAATGTGACTTCCCTTAGAAATAACTGTGCTAACTTAATTATGATTACTTTCCTAAATCTGCCCCTCTGCGTTACTCAAGGTTTCCTGTGTCCTGCTTTATCCCAGATAGAGAACAAAATGAAACTCTCACCAATTTTGTCGACCTTTTTTGCTCTGAGCCAAGGCTTTGCAGCTCCATTAGGATGTAGATTATCATATTTAAAACCTGTGATGACACCGTTGTACCCATCTGAATGATTAATCTGCTCATTAAAAGAGTGCCGATGGGCTAGTCTAATTGGAACATGGATCTTCTTAAAGGACGTTACAGGGTCGGGAATGGGAAATATTACTCATAACGTAAAGTAGGGATTAATTATGCTACTAAATACTACTGTGTGAAATTTACATATGGGTCTGGTTAGAGACAAGGATTAGAAAAAAGTGTAGCGTCCCGTTTTATAACATTTATGTCAACTTTAAGACAGGTGGTGTGTTCCTACTTTAATCCCAAATCTTAAATCAACATTTACAAAAGCTGTTATAAACTCAAATGCTGCAGAAGGCTTAGGAGGTTGGAATAAACATGGCACATGCATCAGAGAATCACTGCGATTTCACTGGGTGGATTTTTGAAAACAATTGCAAAGATCCAAAGCTGCAGAGCAATCTTTACATTAAACCCTAAACTTCTGGATGATATTACTCTTCCTAGAGGAGAAGGGGAGTACAATTAAGAAAATACGGAAATCCACTGAGCACAAATTTACAAGCTTTTTTCCCTTTAATAACCTTTCCTTAAACAAATCATATGTATAAAAGATGTAAGGGGATTGCTGTGGGTGCAAAGAGGACTTGACGTTTCAAGCTCCTCTTTAGCACTTCTCTGCGTCAGGAATCTTGTGGCTGCAGCTAAAAAAAAAAAAAAAAGCCTTATAACATGGAAGTGGGTCCTATAATGTTTTGGTTGAGAAAATGTTAAAGGTTGTGTATCCTCTGTCCCTCATTTTAAGGCAAGGGACACAAAGCTTACACAAGTAGTTAGTGACAAGCCAGAGCTAAATCCCCAAATTTCTGGCTCATAGTCCAGTGCTAGTTTTGTAAACAACACGGCATCTCTAGTCTGGTTACCAAATATCTTCACACGTTGTATTTTGTGTTTGATGCATCATGTCTTAAGATATCTCTGTTTACTGTTTGACACATGAGAAACATATTCTTACGTCTCTTGAGGATTTGTTGCGTTTCCACTACTTGAAAATTCATATTTTTTTTCCCTGGTAGGCAGATGTCATGTGGTGTATGCAGTAAAAAATGGAAAGTTATTACGCACCCTCCCATGCTGGCTGGTCTAGCCAAAAAAGAAATGAAAATCAGGGCACTTGATTATCAGTGGTCCCCCACCTGTTTGAGGAACTGAGAGGATTATGTATCAGTTCTTAGGGTGCTGTCAAGCTCAGAGAATTTTCTCGGGCTTTGGCAACCATGTGATGTTTCCGAGATTGCGGAAGCCCTTCTGCGACTGAGAACGCTGACTGGAAAGGTACCTTCCCAGGTTATCCATTCAAGCATCTACATGCTTCTGAACCCTGTTAGCCGTCTCTCCTGTCCGGTCTCTCCTCTCCCATCCATTGCACTTGTCTGACTGCATTGAGTTCACCATCATTTCTCACGCAGATTACTACTGTAACTTCTTAGTTATCTCTTGGCCTCCAGTCTCGACCCTACTCAATCTGTTGTCTACACAGCAGCTAGAATGATCTTTCTAAAACCTTTCTGACATCACTCTTTTGCCTGAAACTGGCTGTCACTTGGATAAGCTGGCTCCTCATTGTCCCAGAGATAAAAGCCCAACCTTTTTCACACTGTATACACTATCCCTTCCACCCTCATTGCTCCCACCTCTCCTTACACTGGGCCACCATGCGCCAACACAAACTCTCCATGCCCCCTGAGGTGGCTCTTGTCTTTGCACCTGTTTTTATTGATAGCTGGCATGTCCTTTTGAGCTTTCTCCTTGCTGCAGCTTTCATCTGGCTATTTTTAACTTATCCTCAGAATTAAATCCAGCATGGGCTCCTCAGAGAAGTCTTCTCGGCCCCACAGAGTAGGATACAGTGTGTACCCCACTCTCTTTCATAGCACTTTTCACATTGTGTGGTGAGGTATCCCCCTCCCCCACCAGTGAGCCCCTTGAAGGCAGGGAACATGTTATTATTGTTTTTTGTAGTCCTATTTCTAAATGCTATATCTGGTTCAAGAAAGGAAATCAATAAACGTTGAAGGAAGGAAAGAAATAAATAAACCATGACAAGAATTTTCACTCTTATAAGTTGTGCAGAGGAAAATGCTCTAATATTCTTTGGTTAGCTATTCCATCATATATAGTCTTTCATTAATAGCTGGATAGATGTCATTTTATATCAAGCTTTAATGTCTTGGTTCGATATCTTTGTTTTTTTCTACCTGAGTACAATAGAAATCAGTTGAGCGTCTCCTTCTCTAGCAGCACCTTTAAAAACACTGGTTCCTTGGTTTTTTTCCCCATGGTGATTTCACTTCTCATACTTTGTAATATGTTTTGCATGTCAGCAGAGACCTGTAATCAAAAGAAGAGGTTGAAAAATTGTCAGTTGGAGAAAAAAGCTTTGTCATGGATTTTGGAATATTCTTTAAGCTGGAGTTGTGGCATGTCTTAGAGGTCAATTCTAAAGATATTCTTGCTGTAATGTGATGTAAGAGATGAAACTTTCAAAGGAACTATATTATCATTCTGTGACAGTTACAGAAAAGTATCATTGCAAATCTGTTAGAAATGTTTGTTTTTTGCGGTCAACCTCTGAACATTTTCAAGACTCAAAAGTGGTGTGCAGAGAACCTTTCTTTACAAATTCAAATCTAGTGGAATACCATAATTGTCCAGTGGTGGAACAGACATTTGAGCAGAATATTCTTCAGCGAATATCATTCATTCCTAGACATCCACAGTCTGCAAATAAAAATATACACTAAAGGCCACCAAGAAGTTAAAGAGACACATTATTATAGTCAAACTTTGATTGGCCAGGATGCTAGGGAAATGGAGTGGTTTGTGAATGTTTTCCAGCCTTGCTGGTAGAAAACTATTTCTTTTTCTTCCTTGCTAAATAATGGGCTGGTGAAAGAGGTGTGAGGCAGGAGGCATAGGAAGTTGGGGTACATGTGAACCCACTCCTGGATACCCTTGAGTTGTTTTCCTAAATTATAGAATTGTGGGCTTTTTGAGTCAGAATGGAACTTAATCACAATCTGATAAAAATCAATCCTTAAAGAAGTAGAAGTGGAGGTCACAGAGATGAACGAAATTGCAAAGTCCCAGATCTAGATGGTCCCACAGATGGGATTTCTACCTGGTCCTCGGACTTCTAATTCATTGTGCTTGACCCTGTAGAGTAAGTCCCTACATAGGCTTTAAAAAGTGCTTGCTTTTTATCCTATTTTCGCTCAGTGTGGAAAGCAATGCTAGTTAACTCAGGAGAGTGAATAGGATGTGGTTAAGTCGTGGGCTGCTAAAACAATGCTTTGCTATAGTGACACTCTGGTCTTCATGATTCCACAACAAAACATTTTACTGGGGAGTGTGCAGATTCAGAAGTGCACCCTGGCAGCTGCAATCCCATTTGACTTGGGGAAGCTTTTTGTCTGTCCTCTGCAGTGCTGTTGCCTCTTAGGTGGGGTGTATGGTCGTCTGCAGGTTGCCCCAACTCCCGGCTTCCCGTAGCTTCACTTGGCCTGGTCTCTGAGGGTTTTGAAGCAAGAGCTTGGAGTTTAGTGTGATATTTTGTTTTGTTTGGGGTTTATAGGAAGGTAAGCCAGAGATGCCCATTTGGTTTTCAATACATCTGAGAAGGGGGCTCCATATAGCGGATGGGCTGGTTGTTGACAATGTTGTTTACATATTTGGACGCATACCGCCCCCCAAGCTGCCACCGGCTTTATCAATCTGAGTCTGTGTTCCCACCAACATTAGTCCAAATCTGTCACAACTGGCAACCTTCAGTGTTTGTCTGAAAAGATGGTTAATCAGTCTGTGTGTCAGCACAGATGCAAGGCAGAAGCAAATAAAATTAGTGCATTTGTGCCACTAACCACTCAGGTTTATACAGAAGATATCAAGGTTTTTGTTTCATCTGGAAAAAGACTTTCTAGGATTTAGGGTTTTTGTTTTTCACCTCTTCTTAAAAAAAGTTCTTTCTCTTTCCCCTCCCACATCCAACACTCCCCCCTCCCTCCCCACCTCCAAAAATTAGACCAAAAAAAAAATTTATTTTAAATATAGCTGCACTCCATAGATGGGAGTTTTACTGGATGGTGGCTGATAAATGTGTTATTTATCTCTTGCTCTAAAATGATTTAAAAGTAATTTTTAAATTAAAGGAGTAGCATGTGTTCTTTGTAGAGTATTTGAGAGAATACAGACAAGAAAACAAAAATTATCTTTTACCCAAAGACTTGAAAGAAATCTCTTATAACATTTTCTGTAGTTTGTGTCAGAATACTTTCTATGTATGTATTAAAACTGTATGTATTAAAAACTGTGTATTTACAAAATGGAACTATATACTGTTTTGTATTTTGCTTGTTTTCATCTAATATATTGTGAACATCTTAATGTATTTTATGATTAAAAAAAGTAACTGTACAGTATTGTATTATATGGATATAACTTATTTAACCATCCCTCTTTTGTATTTAGCCTGTTTTCGGGGTTATTTTTTGTGCTTGTTAAAATGGAGCGATGAGCTACCTTGTATATAAATCTTTGGGTTACGATTTTATTTTATTTTTCTTTAGGTTAAATGCCTCAAAGTATAATCTTTGAATTAAAGGATATGAATTAAAGGATAAGCCTTCTGGTACACGTTACTAAATTACCCTCCAGAAAGATTATACCTATGAGGTTGGTGCAAAAGTAATTGTGGTTTTTGCAATTGTTTTTAACCATTTAAACTGCAATTACTTTTGCACCAACCTAATATTTACACTCCCACCACTGTTTTTAGAGATTTCAGTTTACCGGCATCCTCAACACACCTCTCTTACTTAAAAACCTTTCTCGATTTAGTAAGCTGAAATACGGCATTTATTTCCTATTTTAATTTGCATTTTGTGCTTATTGCTGAGGATGAATATTTTTCTTTGTTTTTTGTTTTTCATATATATATATATATATACATACGAGTGTATGTATATATATATGTGTATATATATATATATATACACATACATGTATTATACATATATATAACAGAGGGTGCCATAAAAAGTATACACATTTTAAGAAAGGAAAACTGTATTAAAATTATAACAATATATACCAATAACTGAAGATGAATACAAGTCACGTTTGACTTCTGCAATTACAAGAGGTGCTCAAAGTGGTTCCCATCAGCGTCCAGACACTTCTGATGACAGCGAACTACTGTTTGAGCAACGTTGACCAAAGTGTCCACTTGTATTCATTTTTTGGCACTTCCGGTATATAATTTGTGACTTGTTTATTCGTTGTCTTTCTTTTCCTTATTTTTTCCCTCATGGATTTTTACTTAGGTTTAAAACAATAAACATTCATTAGTCACAGGAATTCCAGAACAGCCATAGTGATCTGAAGGCTTGACTAGTTTGGGGGATCTGTGTCCAAGATGGCTCACTCCCATGGCTGCTGGTGGGAGGTCTCAGTTCCTTGCTACACGGGCCTTTCTAGGGCTGCTTGAGTGGTGGCTGGCTTCCTCAGATGGAGTGATGTGAGAGAGAGCAAACAAGAAACTGTAATGTCTTTTATGACCCAGTCTCAGAAGTCACGAGCACATTTCTGCTGTATTTAATTTGTTAAAAACAAGTGACTGAGTCGAGCCCACATTCAGGAGAGGGGAACAAAGTCCCACCTCTTGAAACAGCAGCCCTTATAAATTTGTGGACATATTTTAAAACCACCACAGTCTATTCTTTTTCTTTTTAATGTGTTTGTCAAATGTTTTCCTCTGTTTTTTTCTTTTTCTGTTGTTCCTGGAATTTTTAATATTTTCACTTTCAAAGATTTAAAATTGTAATGTACATAAGTCTCTTAATAATTTCCTTATTAAAATCTTAAAATGCTTTCATGCTGGTTGGTAAATAGCTGCTGTCCTGAGCCCCCACATCCCTTCCTTTTCCCTCAGTTCAGACCTTTATTTATCAATTAAAAAGGTCTCCCCTTGGCACACTGAAAAGGGTGAGAATGGTGCCCCCCAGTCTGGCGCTCTGGTGTTAATGCAGGTGGCAGTTCTGCTATTTTGAATATCAACCTTAACTAAGGACATACAGGCACATGGCTTTTTATTCTGTCCCACTGATTGGTCTGTCTCGTCTGATTCCCTTACTCCACAATTTTAATACTGCATTTTAATTTTAATTTTATAATATTAAAATATTATGCATTTTAATATTATAACCACCTTCCATTTTCACAACTATTATTGCTTATTTATTCTTGTATATTAACTATAGAATCATTTTTTAGGTTACAATAATTTCTTTAAGATATCAAATAAAATTGTATTAAACACTGAGGAAGTTGAGGTCTATACTATGTTGACACATTCTTATTTGAATAAATATATATATATATATATATCCATTTATTCAAGTCTTTAATATCCTTAAGTAAAGTTTTTCTTTATAATATTTGTTGAGTTTGTTCCTGTTTATTTTATCATTTTTTTCTTGCTTTTGGGAATAGTATTTTTCTAAATTATAGGCAAAATTGTTATTAATTATTTATTGTTTATACATGTTAATTATTCAGGGTTTCTTCAAGATAGTGATTTTCCAAGTTTCAGAAAATGACAATTTACTAAGGTCCTTTAAATAATACCTCCACCCTCTAGGATTTTGGTAAGGTGCACAAAATTTCTCATCACTTATATTGTATATATAAAAAAATAAAGTTGAAAATGATTTCAGGTGAACTGGAGTGATGTGGGAATCCCATGGGCCAATTTGTTGTTGATATTCAAAATACCAGCCTTTAACTTTCGTGTTTCTGAGTGTTTCTGCTTGAAATTACTCAGTGGTTTAAAATACGAATGGCACATGGCATTGAACCTGAAGGTGGGGGGAAAGGGGTGTTGTTGAGTTTTGAATTGAATGGTTTGAAAACAGCGTTTCTGCTTTTATAAGATTCTCTCTTCTGGATCCACAGCTTGTTCCAGGGAATACCAGACCTTTCCCACCCTGTGTCATAGAAATGATTGGGTGACTATTCGCAGAGCAATAATATCGATGGGATGAGTATATTAACCTGTCTGTGGGGGGAAATGCTGAGAGCAACAGGCCTATAATTTAGGTAATAGCGTTAGTCTATGAAAAACACGCAGCTTTTGCCTTGATGCTAATCAGGAAACCATCAGACAGTCTTCCCTCACTGAGCAAGGGCAGGGCGGGGAAGGAAGTCAGCTGTCATCGTGTTTTTGAAGAAGAAAAAAATGAGAGGTGAACTGAACTCTGTGATAGGAACCTCACTCTAAAGCTGCTTCCTGAATTTAAAGGTGTGGTAGCCCACTCAGCAGCACAAATTGGAGGCATCTGATTTGCATGGATTAACAGGAATGGGTCACAACCTTCTGACAGGTCAATGGCACCACTAGGGATTTGAAGAAAACTTTGATTCTTCCTCTTTTCGCCCTCTACCATGAAGCAGTCATGCTGTTCTATTGTAAAAGAAGATCCCTTACTTATAAAGCCAAGCTTGTAATTTAAATTCACCCAAGTTAGGACACCACGGAGCTCTGTCAGATGTCAGTCTCAATACAGCAGGAGAATGTTTTTCAACAGCTTTCTAACCCCTTTGCAGGGAAACAGAGGCCTGGATAAAGGGGGAGGGGCAGCGGACTGGGGCTTGGAGGATTTCGACAAAAGCAAGATTGGAATTTTTCATTTAAGGCAGGTTTTCTTTTTCTTTGCTTTTTCTTCCTCTTATTATTATTATTTTTTTCTTTTTTCCCTTTAAGCCTGTGTCAAAGATATTTCCACAAAAGGGAAGTGAAAAAAAAAATCAGATTGTAAAGACTCCTTCATTCGAGGGTCTCCTTGAAGGCAGCTAAGCCTGGGAGTGATGCTGGTATTTTCTGCATCAGAGGTGATGGCTATTTGCCAGTCACTTCCCTTGAAAAATATTGTTTGGCTTTAAGGTGACTATGAAATGTTTGGCAGAGGAACCGTCCGTGGCAGAACATGGACAAAGAGAAATGGAGATTTTCCGATTAAGCTTTCTAGGCCCCTGGTGCCCAGGTCCAATGAAAATTAGAGACACAAGCCATCAAAGAGGGGTTTAACCAGTACTGAAGCACCTTTGGTCTGGGGGCTGCAAAACGGTAGTTGCAGAGTCAGGACTATTTTTCCTTAACCAAATGCTCGGGAGATAAGGTTCCAGGAATTCTAAAATACTCGCTTGACACTTAACTACTTTTTACATTTATCCACAACTGTTTATTCAGCATATCCTTTAGGCCAGATATTGTGCAGGCCTTGGGGACCCAACTTGCAACGAGATAGACTTGATTCTTGCCCTCTTGGGACTTCCTGTTTGGGTCTCCCTCCTCGACTTGCTTTTCTTATATGCCTTGATCTTTGCAATTTGAATGCTTGGTTCTTGATGGCAAGGATCAATATCTCATACTTGCTTGCATCCACCCTGGTGCTTAGCATTGCACAATACTTTTCCTACTGTTTGATTGGCTATTTGTGTCACATTTAAACTTTCGAAGACTCAGTTTTCTCAACTGTGAAACAGAGATGATAACTCCTATCCCACACGGTGCCTATGAAGAGTAAATGACGTGATGCATGCAAAACACTCAGCAGGGAGCGTGGCCTGGGGAGCTCACACAGTATTTGGGAACTGCTCGAATTTTTCATTAATGGAAGCAGTGGAGGTGTCGGAGGGCATGGGAGTGATAGTACACGCGTCACACCGAGAACCTCTGTTCTTGTTAATTCCATTGGAATCTTTCTACAAGACTGTGCACTTCTTCCTTCTTTTAGTGAGTGAGCATTGTTTCTTTCAAGGAATCAATGATTATTTGGATGCTTAGAAATAACTTGAAAGAGGTAAGGTCCTACATAATTTGAAACAAGTTCTCAATGGTTGGTGTAGGCGGAATACCTGGGAGAAGTGTGTGTGTGTGTGTGTGTGTGTGTGTGCACGCTTGCGCACGTTTTAAGATAAGTCCTGCAATTAAGCTTCGAGTTAAAATTCTAGTTTTGCACTCCAGGAGCAAAGAGTTCTTGGACTTTGTTCTTATTTCTCTTCTTTTTAATGGCATCGATGTCCTTTCAGAGGTAAATGTTCTCATTCCTCTCCTGGTGAAAACGTGTAGAACATCAGTGAAAGAAGCTACAGCATAGGATTTGACATGGAAAGGCCTGTGACATGATACTGCCATGTCCCTCCAGAATAACAGCTTTGTTAGCAGAATAGTATCATGGAACAGAGCGTGGGTACCAGGGTTCAAATCTTGGCTTTGTTGTTTATTGTCTTCGTGACCTTGGCATGCTTCTAATGCTTCTAAATCTTACACACACACACATACACACACACACACACACACACACATTTATGTGTATGTATTAATGCAGTGTCTGGCACATGTGAGCAGAAACTTGTAACGAAACATTTGTGGCATGAATGAATGAATGACCACTATGACTGCAGTTATTCTTCTATCACTAGTGCCATTGCTGAGCATGTTTTTGGAGCTTCCCTTCCTCTCAGTTGCTTATTGAACTTCAGCACCTTCTTGTGACTGTCCTCACTATAGCCTACTTCCACTTTTTGAGGGTTTGATCTGAGTTTTGGAAACAGCCATAATTTGGTGCCAACTCTGGTATAAAAACACCAGCCTATTATGACTACTTTGGATCAGAAGTGATGTGTGCCTGTAAGGGAACTCTCCTGAGGCAAGCTCAGAACTCTGTCTGGATTCAATAGAAGAGCTGCAGATGCCCTCCAACGGAGCCCCCCAAAGCCACAGATTAGGATGGGGTGAAATTCATTTTGATGTGCAGTTCCAGTTTGTTTAAAAGCAGTCACCCTTTCGGTCTCATCATGGCCTCTGTGTTCTGGAAATAGAGGGAGTGAGATCTGGTTCTTTGTGATATGAAAAGCTGAGATCCCAGGGTGTTGAGTTAGTCCTGGGTTTGTATCCCGCCTCCGCCACTTAGTAGCTATAAGGCTTAATTAAGGCTTGTTGCTTAAATCTTCTACTCTTTTTACTTCTTTGTACATTTTTATTTCCCCCCAAGGATTGCAGGAAAAAATGTGCTTGGTACATAATACTTCATGTTAAGTTTCGGGAACATTTCCCTTTTTTACATTATTTTCGTTTCCTGTTCACATATACTCAGGGCTCTAACATTCCTTGGCTCCTGAAGTCCTAGAAGAAATGATCTGAGAAATAAATTCACAGGAAACATGACTGCCTTGGTCTCTTACTGTTTTTACTCTTTTTGTGAGTATTTGTACTTTTAAATGATGGTGTCTAGAAGGGACTGTTCCTCACAGAGAGGACTGTGTTTCTAATTTTAGCAGCTCGGGCACCGTCAGGCTGGCCTTTGAGGTCAGGGAGGCCATGGCTATCACATCTCTGCCCCCCACTTTTCACTCCCTCTTTAGACTAGCAGCCAATACCAGTGGGCACTTCTGTTTCTTGCAGGGGCGTTATTAAGTAGGGGTGCCCCTAAGAGCAATTCCTTGCAAATGGATGGTGCATTTGTTCTCACGGCACAACTTTCAAAAGCAAATTAATTATAAACTGGTTGCAATTTAATTCAGTTTGTCTGGATTATGTGTTTGCAAGGCCTATGAGTGCATTTGGCACTGTTGCTGGCCCATTTGGATTTTAATGTCTTTGACAAGCCACAGCTTCCTTGGCCGTGGTTGTTAACGGCCTCCTGCCATACTGTCATTTCCCTGGATTGTGCCAGAGCGCCTTTTCAGCTTCCGGTGGGTCGTCAGCATGCATTGCCCCCGTATCAGCCATGCAGTGACCTAAACACTTACTGAGAAGTTGGACACTGCAAGAATATCCTGTACCCTGAGAAAATGATGGCGAATCACATAGAAAAGTTTAACTATTTGCATCGGCACAATAATACATAGGTACATAAGACTTTCGGTTCCCCAAAAAGTGGTTTGACAAGGTTGTGTGAAATTTGACATCCTGCTGTACAGACAAATGTAAAAGCCAGGTTGGGAAAAATACAGCAAAATCCCCCCTTTAAGTGCGCTGTGCATATTTTTCCCCCAATTATGGAAGGTGTCTTTTAAAATTTTTATTTACTTATTTTTTTTCAAAGCCTGTGCTTTCAGCACGCTGATGAAACCATGGATTAAAAATCCAGCATGGCCACATTTGCTCTCCTTTGGCTTTTGGGCATCTGGGTTACTGGCTCTTCCAGTCCCCCACAGCCTTGGAAATCCCCACCCCTTAAATAACTCTCAAACTATGGTGGATCTCTAGTATGCAGACTGGTAGCAGACTAATTAAGGGAAAGAAGGAAACCTCAAAAAGGACGTAAGTATAATTGTCGATTCTCAGAGTTCAGAGCAGAGCATTAAACTGGCCCTACTGAGACCTGAACTTGGGACTCAAGGCACTGACTTTTGTAAAAGAGGCTCAGTCTCTTCAGACCAGCCAGGGTAAAGTACTCAACCTCTGTGTTTCTGCTGCCTCTTCCTGGGCGGGATGCTCTCCGGCATTTATTTATCTATGAGGCTTGCAAAATCATGGTCTGTCATAATGGTAAATAAAACGTGTTGGAGTTAATATGAAGAAGAAAGGAACAATTACAAATGCTTAAAGCAGTCTTAAAATATACTTAAGCAGAGGTTTGCCACGTAAACACACAATTAAAGCAGGAATTTGTGATGGATGCAAGGATTTGACGGTCCTAGACATATTGTTTACGGGTGTAGTTAGCAGATGGATAAGTCAACTGATCCCAGATGTGCAGCTTATAAATATAAACTCGTGTCTCACTAGTGATGTATGTCTGCAAGTAGCAACATATTACTTTCTCTTTAACTCTTGACTATTTGCTGGGGGTAAGTCTGTAATACTCACTTGCTTAAAAAATAAAAGAAAAGGATTTTTAATGGGTTTCCTCTTTCAGAAGTGGTAACCAAATATCTAGAAGAGGGTACTTTTGTGCAGGAGTCCTTTTAAAGGACAGGTTTAAATAGGTTGACTTTTTTCTTTTAAGTTAGATATCTAAGCCCTATATCCCTAGTCACAGTTTTCAGATATTTGCAGCTAATTAATTCTTAGGAAATCTAATCTGAATTGAATTAATTTTCCCTTTTAGGGCACATGGAGCAACTTTTAGGTAAGAAAAAAATGAAAACAGCTTTTGTTGCACATAATTCTTGCAACTAATGAAAAGTAATATTGCTGTTCCTTTCAAATAATGCAATAACCAAACACCAAATGAGAGCATTGCATTGTATTGTTATATTTGCTGTTTAAATAATTTAGCTGCAAAAATCTGAAGGCTGCTTTAGCTGTAATTAATTATTCATTAATGACATGCTAATTGCACAATACCTTTGAATATTTAACAAAATGCAAAAAGCCAGGCTCTGAAGTTATGTTTTTAGTGCAAGGGCGGAAAAAAATCCTTTAGTCCATCACTGCGTCGGGAGGACAAAAAAACAAGTCCTTTTTCAGATGTGAGGTAAAGTAGTAGTAGTGGCCTACTTTCCATTCACCATCTCAGTCACCCTTTGTGCAGTGGAATATAATGTCCTTATCGAGACTTAACAATTGACAGGGTGGTAAATCCCCTGACTTTTGTCCAAATGATTTCTCAACAAAAATGGGTTAATTATCGCCTTTCCCTAGCTTTTTGACTAACAAAAGGCCCTGGATCTCTTTTTTCCTTTCTTTCCTATTTACTGTAAGGAGCCCTTTGAAATGTGATCGTTTAATCGGCAACACCTTCTACAGGGGCATATTGAGAAGCAGGCCTGGCCCTTGCCTGGAGCTCAGGTTGCTCTGTGAACATTAGGTGGTTAGGAGATATGACCTTTATCATGCCAAAGCCATCCTGGACTTTCAGGATGAAAAACTCCTGAGTGCTGGGTAGTCGACTTCGTTTGTTTCTGCTAATAAAAGCTGGCGGGTTTTTAACAGTGTCTTTTAGTGGGTGGGATGACCAAAGGGCAGCAGTGTTGTACCGGCTTAGTTGTGTTTCATTAATGCCCCCGCAAAGGCTGCGAGTTTGCATCTTTCTGCACCAGGTCTCTGTTTTCAAGTTTCAAAGCTTCTCATTGTCTCCGACCTGTAAGTCCGGGATAGTCCTGGTAGTGGATAAGCAGGGAACAGGGACTCGCTTTTCTCTTTTTATTTGTCATTATCCCCGTCTCGGTCCCGAGTAGAGAATCTCCAGCCCCTAATTTAGTACAAGGCAGTGTGCTGTATGGCGGCTTGTCCTTGTGGTTGAGAATATATTTCATGCACTGGGGCCTACTCAGTCATATTTTGCATTTGACTCCCATTACTATTAATGGCATTTATGAACGCACATTGGCGGGAAGAAGAGCCCATTGAATCTGTGCATTATCAGAGAGATGGGGAATTAGCATACTCCCGTGTCTGGTCCATGATGGATTTTACTGTGCTGTGGAAACACTTAGAGATTAAATGAGAAATCGCCATTGCAAGCATGCACCTGCCAGGAAGAAGACAGAATGGAGTAGAGAGGGAGGAGCATTCACTTAAGTTGACAAGTTTTCTCTTTTGCCTTTTCATTTTCTCTTTTGGGAAATGTTACATCTGCTGGTAGCTGTTGTTCAACATGGCAATATAAAATAGGGTCCTTGTTTGGGAAATGCCTGGCAACGGAGGCCGGCCTAGCCAAAACTGTGTCAGGGGCAAAAGTGTTTGTAGTCAACTTAGGAAGTCACACCCTGCTAAGTGAAAAGTGAAATAATGCAAGAGCTGTATGTGACTCAGTGCCACGTGTACCAAAGAGTTCAGGAACTACACACTGGCAACCCATGCATTGGGTCCAGCCCACAGGCCGATGTTTTGTTTGGCTTAAACTTTTCTCTTTTTTAAGTTTGAAATAATATTTAAAAATTTGGAGATTTGTATAAAATTCCAAATTTGCATCTTACATGGGGCTGCCATTCCCATATGGCAGCAATTGGCCGGAGCTAAGTACCCTGATCTTGCTCTCCTTCATTGGACGCTGTACCTGCCTGGTCTCTCCCTCAGGATGACTGTGCACTAGAGTGGTCAGGGAAGGTGACTTTTGGATAAACGCCACCAAATTAACTCTATATACTCCATGGCATTCGGCCACGGTGAGATTTCAGATGGTTCACGTCACTCATT
This sequence comes from Rhinolophus hipposideros, assembly GCF_964194185.1. Classification (NCBI taxonomy): domain Eukaryota; kingdom Metazoa; phylum Chordata; class Mammalia; order Chiroptera; family Rhinolophidae; genus Rhinolophus; species Rhinolophus hipposideros. Next base: position 29,636,893 of record NC_138069.1, on the reverse strand, counting down.
TGTAGGCTTTTTGTTTCTTGCATTCAAAGACATCACACTTAAAGGTTGTCCCTCAGGCCACTGGGAAATACCCCTGCTGCTTTCGGCATGGTCCTCAGATCAGTGCCAATTTCACCAATATCTGACTTTCTTAAGATATCTTACATTTCTTTTCAGACCTCAAAATAACTTTCGTTAAGCATCTCCTCTTTGCAAGACACTGGGCTGGGTGCTTTTCATGTGATTTCGCTCCCTTTTGGTTCCATAACGATCAGGCTCCAGCAGATGTCCATGGACAATAGAGAGAAACATTTGCCTGGACTGAAGTTTCCTTGGGAAACAGCAGGACGAAGAACAAGTTGCTGTTCTTCATTGGCTGCTGACTCTGGGCCTGGAGCCTGCCCTGAGTACTTTTTCTTGAGTGTGTTCACCAAGGATTAATGAATGAGGTTGCTACATAAAGCCTTGCTTCTTCCCAAGTCCTGAAGGGAATAACCTCCAAGGGAGTGCCAAGAGAAGCCTGTTTCACAGTGTTAATTAGAGACCTTTGGGCCAGGAAATAGAAAAGCATTGGTAATCTATTTCTCCTTAGCCTGCTGCCTCCATGGAAGCTAGCCTGAAACCTTTCATTTTACTTAGCAATATGAGGGAAACATCTGGGAACAAGCACCACCATACACCACTGGGAATTGCTTAAAAGTGATACAACATGAATCTGTCAAGTGAAAAATACTGCTGTGGGGAGCATGACTTTTAAACCATGTGAATGTATGAACCCTTCTTCTTGGAGATTTGGATTGAGCTACGGAATGATGGTTGTTAGAAGAGAGTTTGCTCTGAGTGTGACTTAGTGGATGAGAATTCAACATGTGACAACTAGAGCATGGAGATTCTTGGTTATGTACAGGCAGGGTGCATTTGAGTTAGAGCCCAGAGATGTCTCATTCAGTGAACGTGTATTGAACACGTACAACGGGAAAAGCCTGTATTTGTTGAGAGGGGGCATACATAGACATGTGTCCCAAAGTCCCAATTGGCCAGCCCTGTCTAGATTGTGTACGGGTCACTTTTTTGTCTTCTACGAAATTGTCTTACTTGTTGAGGTGGCTTCTTTTGGGAAAAGCCTGAACATAATTTCTCTATTGTGATCTGTCCTTTTACTGATGAAAATGTTTTAAAGGAACCAGAAGAATGATAAGTGGGCACATTATCATGGGGTAGGAACTATAGTAATACAAAAACTAAATCAGCTCAAGTGCTTTTGCGGATTAATAAAGAACAAGTGATTATGGATTAGGATGTTAATATTCATCAATATAAAGGATAAATTGGGGAATTGAATAAGATTATCAGGAGAGTAGGAAAAGGTATAAGAGAGGAGATGGAAGTTACTAGTCTCCTATACGCACAGATGAAATCACAAATGTCTAGTATAAAAAAGAAAGGATCTTGAAATCCATTGGCATTTCCAGAAAATATTCCATGACCTACTCCTATTGCAAATGTGTCTTTTACCATTGCAGGTGATAAAATGCCATGACCCAAGTCCAGAGTACAATTAAGGGCTTGTGTGATACAGCAGGCAGCCATCCCATACTTGAGAGTTTTCATTGTATAATTAAAATAAACTTAGGGCCAGGAGGCAGGAAATGAAGTGAACGAGGAAGGTCCGGCCGAAGCATATTCAGACATGACATTTTCTGATGTCAATAACTGTCAAGAGCTTGGCTTCTCTGTCCATGAAGACAAGAATGTCACATGTCAGTCAAAGGCAGAACTGCTGGGCGAGCCGGGTATGAGACTGAAGGGAGCCACGTAGGGTCGGTTTGGCTCTGGCGGAGCTCAGACTGGATTCTTCTCAGGTTTTAATTGTCCTTTCTTTGTGTCAAGGGTGTCCACATCCAGATTTCTGATGAGTACTGATGAATATGGAGAGATAGCAGGCAGGGCAAAATTTGTTCTTCCCTTTCAAGCTGGGATTCTAGGCCATCCTTAATCCCAGTGGAACAGATAAAAATAACACACCCAACAAGCCATCACAGAAAGACTTATGTTTTTGAGAGCCATTTTAAGCAGTTTTGGCCTTTATTCAGTATACTTGTGTAATGCCACCTGCTCCAATGGTGTACTTTTTTCATTTTTATTTTTAAAACATTCCACTGTACATTCCTCCATGGGGGCTTTGTTGCTTTATTTGTATTTGTGTAGTAAACCACCTTCCTATTCCTTGGCTAAGCAGAAGCTGCCATTAGTCTGCCTTCTGGCAGTCCCTGACATCACAGAGACAAGCAGATTACCCTGAGCAAAGAAGACATTAAGGGCTCTACTCAGGGAGAAAGTTGGTGACGTCTGACACTGCCGCGCACACACTCCTCCGTCCCTCTCCGCCATCACAGGAAAAACCGGAAGGTCTGTTTCTCATGGTAGCCTGTCACCGTTGGCTCCTGCACAGTTCTCAGGAAGCACGCCCACCCTCTAGGACTTATTTCTTTTAAGGATCATTACAAATTCTTTAGTATATGCTAATATTGTTTATGTTGCAGTTTTAGAGAAAAGGATGGCGAGAACTAGTGCTTTATAGGCTGAGGTTGACTGTTGGTGGAGTAAGGATGCTTTAGCTATTTGGAGAGGGACTTTTAAAATACGCTGTTGCACATTTCTACGGTTCACCCCCCATGCCTACATATGAGGGAAATGATTCTCATCCTCACCCTGTGTTCATATTTAGCTTTGCTCTGACATGGTTACTCATCCTTTACTGTTGGCTGCAGTCCTTCTGCATATGCCCTCAACTCTAGAGTTGTTGAGGGCCTAGATTAGAAAGGACCTTCGTAACTGACACATTTAAAACAAGTTTTGTCTCTGCTGCTTACACAAATCCACTGCTAGTGGCTGCCTGCTGTGCTTTGTCGAGGAGTATAGGAAGAAAAGGATGCTATGACAAAGTGGTGATGTCTGTCCCTGTGGGTACATAGTGGGTACGCAATGGAGACTTGGTAAATGAATTGAATGAATGGACGTCAGGAAACTTTTGAACTCTGGAGGTCTGCCCTGAAAGATCCTTAAAGACTGTCTACTTGAATGATGGCTGGTCTGTGTGTCATTCTGGCCACTCTTTGCATTAATGTGGTAAGATGGGAGATTCAGTTTGTTCAGATGACTGCCCAGGATTCGTCTTGATTAGTCATTCTAGTCATGATTAGTCATTCTAGTCACTCATCTAGAACAGTCTTTTCCCCTTTCCTTTCCCTCTCCTCTTCCCTCCTTCTTTTTCTCCCTCCCTCTCTTTCTCCTTTCTCCTCTCCTCCTTTCCTCTTTTTCCATGTCCTTCTTTAAAAATACCCCCGTCAAGTCCCTTTTCTTGCCTTTCGCACTTCTCCATTCTCTTCCAGAGGTGTGTGGGCTTAGCCGTGGATCACTGCAGACTTTCTAGATGGTCACTGCACCCAACATTTCTCCCTTTTAATATATTAAACCCCACTCGTCTGGGCTTCCTTAGAGGTCTCTTTTATCACATCACTCCTTCAGACACATTCACTCGTTCCCTGTTTCCTTGTATATAAAATTAAAACCCCATCTTTGAAATGCATGATAACTGGTAACCTGTTCCCACTTACCCTAGTGTCCGCTGAAGCTGACCAAGAACTCTCCTTTACTGAGGGCTTACCACGCATCAAACACTGTGCTGCATGCTTTTTCCCAGGTGTTGCTGTTAGCCCTGATTTATAAATGAAATCATGAGACTTAAAAGGGTGAAGTAACTTGCCCAAGGTGACACAAGTCCTAGTACAGCCAGGATTTGCATGCAGGTGGTCTGATCCAGAGCAGAGCCTCTGACAACTAGTTCATAATTTTATGTTTGGTGTGCCTTGTGTAGTACCGGGTAGGAGTTTCATAACTGCAGCGACACTGCTCAATTTGGTGGATAGTGCTTTGCCATGGGAAGAAAGCATTTTATATAGCACCACATACAGTTTATTTTTATAGAGCACTGTTTCTTAGAGCTATCCTCTAAATGATATCTGTGTTAATATCTGAATTTTTACCCACTTCTCCCTTTCCTGTTTTCAGTATTGATAGGAAAAATAATATTCCATATTTATAAAATGCATCTTTTCTCTGATAAACATGTGCTTTTTGTTACCTCAAAAACGAGTGAAGAAATATCAGCTGGAAACTATTTGCAAATACAGCGAGGCTCCCAGACTCTTAGCATATCTTTGGATCCTTGGGAGGGGCAGCGGAGTTTGGACAATTTAGTGGAAATCCTTGATGATTTATATGTGCATGTGAGCACAGTGTGTGTGTTTATATGTGCGCAGTGTGTATATATGTGTGTCTGTAGGAGCAGGGGAAAGAAACAAGGTGAATGAAAGGCCTGCTTAGACACTCACAGTATTATTAGGCTCGGACTACAGGTGGTTCTGTTTCATTGGTTGCTTTGCCCAGCATAACCAAGAAGAATGGCTCAAGAAGTCTTTCTTCAGAGGAGGTTCACTGTATTTGTATAGTTCCCAATGTGACCTGTCCAGTCTTGAATGCCTGGATCCAACCCCGTCACATTATCATTCTTCCAAAATGTGTGCGTCTGGCATGAGCCTCTCTTCCTCTCACAGCAGACCTGAGGATTTGGTGCTTGAATGGCTTACAAAAAGCCCCAAGTGCCATATGTTCATCCTTTTTGTTTTCTGTCCACCCCAGTACAGCTGGTTGTAAGCAGCAACAGATGATTGCTTTCAGTTTTGTCTTTTCTTGAGACTGAGAGCTTCACTCTAATGATCTTCAAGGTGGTTGACATTTTCAATTAAACTCTGCTCAGTCAGACAGACATAACTTTTCACGAGAAACTGTCAGGAGCTGTCTCCTGCCCAAATGTTACACAGATAATGATTATAATAGTTGGTTCAACTCATCCATAGCCTGTCCTTTCATCTGGCATGGTTTTATACCAGGGGTAGTCCACAGAGAAGCTCCCTGGATTGGGGATTCACTTCCTGTTGGAGTCCATCCCCCATCTGACCAGTGGGGGGCAAAAGACTAGCTGTGTGGAAGAGCCTATTTCATCTCCCACTCTTACAAAAAGCTCGGGTAAGGGTGCCCTGTTAATAAACAGCCTGTCCTCGTTGTTTCCCCAAGAATGTTCCAAGAAATACAGCAACCAAATAGCATAGCAAAATGAGATCCTGGGCTCTGGAGTCAGACATACCTAGATCCAAATCCTAACTCCTCCACTTGCTAGCTCTCTGGCCTTGGGGAAGCCATTTTACATTTCTAAATTTTTGTGTTCTGGTCTTTCACGTTGGCTGATAACAGTTGAGCTTCAGAAGATTAATGAGGAGATGTACTTAAATGGCCTAGAATCCTGTAGCTCTGCAAATGACAGTACCGTGTTTCTCCGAAAATAAGACCTAGCCAGACAATCAGCTCTAATGCATCTTTTGGAGCAAAAATTAATATAAGACCTGGTCTTATTTTAGTGTAATGTAAGACCCGGTAACATAACATAACATAACATAACATAACATAACATAACATAACATAACATAACATAATACAATATTGGGTCTTATATTAATTTTGGCTCCAAAAGATGCACTAGAAACCACAAGATGGCCTCAGGGTTTTTTGAAAATTAATTTGGGGAACTTATTCAATAATGTTGTAAAGATTTTGTTGGGTATCCGATGGACATGCGTCCTATTTGGGAGACCACCTCAGAGATACTGTGGATGCCTGACCATGGCATTGTACACCAGAAGCTAAACATTAATGAATGCCAACTATAATTTTATATATATAATGTGATGGCTCGGTGTGAGGTCGGAAGGATAGTGGATGGGGGTGGGGGGTTCACAGTGTGAGGGATATAAATGATGAACGTCTAAGTATTACCTTGTCTTGTGCACCTGAAACTAATAAATTAAAAAAAAAAAAAGATGCACTAGAGCTGATTGTCCGGCTAGGTCTTATTTTCGGGGCCACATGGTAGATCCTGTTGCAGTTGTTACTCCTCCCTCGACTCCCCCCCATCTGATGTGGGACCTTGCATTCTCTGGCAAATCCTCCCTCTGGTTTCAGCAGGTGTGTGGTTTGAGTAAACACCCTGGGCACAGTTTCCAAGTCGGCTTTTCTTCTCCCCGGTGAAACAATTTTCAGGTGCCATCGCTACACCACCATTTGGCTGGCTGCTTTGTGGATCTCTCACTAGCAAAGGCTGCAGCTGACAATTCTGCTAAATAGAAGTGGGGGCAAGGAAGACCCTCCCAGAAAGCACCAGGGCAATGTGAGGCACTTCATCTGCCCTCCAGTGAATGAAGCAGGAGGGCTGGAAGTGAAAAAGGGACTAAGGAAGCCCCTGGGCAAAGTCCTTAATGAGGAGAGTGATAAGAGGGAATGCCAGGGTATTCCCTGAAGCTCTTTCAGAATTCCAAATTAAAATACTCTGACTCCAAAGTCTAGGGCTTTGGTTTTTTTCGTTTGGTTGTGGTATATTCTGGGCTCCATAGACCTAAGGACAGATTTTTCTTTTTTAATAAAATTTATTGGGTTAGTAAAATTATATAGGTTTCAAGTGTTCAATTCTATAACACATCGTCTGTATATCACATTGTGTGCTTACCACCCAGTGTCAGTTCTCAGAAGGACAGAGTTCCGTGATGGAAGTTTGTTAGACAATTTCTGAGACAACGGGCCACTTTGTTTCTGCCCCCACCCTGGAGAGAAGACATGGTTGATCCTCCCAGAATACTGACTGCTCTCTGGTGGTTGCTTGAAAAGTAGAAGACTATATAGGTTTTCTTACCTATTATAGTACAAATGTCTACTTCCTACCAAATCATACCACAGAGCAATGTCTGATTGTGTCACTCCCTGTGTATATAAAATAAAGTCTCAGCTTTATACTCAAGATACTTTGTGATCAAGATAGCTTTCCTACAATTGAATTTCAATTTAATTCTATTTGTTCACCAAAAGTGCTGGAGATTTTCCGCCTCATGGCCTTTGCTTACTGTGGTCTACTTGATATACCCACTTTCTGGGTGTCGTCTCCACATGTCTTGTTCTACCAGCCTTTTCTAGGAAGCCTTCCCAACTCCCTTCCCCCAACCGAGCTGGAAATGAGTGTCCGACCTCTGAATTTCCATAGTACCACGTTCATGGCAATTTTAGCTTTGTACCTTGGGGGCTAGTTTATTTATATGTGTATCTTCTCTCCCGGCCTGGTCTATCAGTCTTGAAGGATCAGTTTCTAGATCATCGTTGAGTTTCCCAGAAGACCCAGCCCCAGTCCTGCTTAAGCACTCAAGTATGCTGTATTAAATGATCCCACAGGGTGGGTAAGAGGCCTTAGATGCCAATTGGAGGGGCCCTAACTCAGTCTTTGCTAGATCAAGAAAGACTTCCAGAAGGTGACATTAAGGCAAGGTCCTGAAGGAAGGAGAGTGGTGGAAAGTTATAGTCTGAATGCTTGTGTCCCCTCCAAATCCGTATGTTGAAGCCCTAACCCCCAATGTGATCGTATTTGGAGGTGGAGGTGGGGCCTTTGGGAGGTGATTAGGTTTAGATGAGGGCAAAGAGGCCTCTTATCAGAAGCCGACCATGCTGGCACACTGATTTCGGACTTTCTAGACATTGGAACTGTGAGAAATACATTTGTTTAATCCACACTATAAACTGTGGAATTTTGTTATGGCAGCCAAAGCAGACAAATACAATAATGAAGATGGGAGAGCATGAGATGTTTGGGACCCAGGGAACAGCAAGGACAAGTCCTGGAGGAGGAGGCAACACAGGTGGTTTCGGAAGCCCTCAAAGGCATATAATGCCGGAAGGAGGGGGTAAGGGGAGCGGAGAGGGGGTATAAGGTGAGGTCACTGTGGACACCGTGGTCCATGTAGAAGTATTGGACACTCCTCTGGAAGCAAAAGCGAGTCACATGATCAATTTGGAGACTGTATTAAAATATCACAATTTTACTTTGGCGGCTGTTCAGGATTCCATAGTAAGGATAATGACTTTCTTTTGGATTGGATAGGTTCTCACACAAAATAAAACAAAAATCTCCCAGTTCTATGAACCAAGGCTAAGGAAACTGGAGCCAGTGTAAAAATTCCTCTTTCAAAGGCTACGTTTTGCCTTAAAGTGTAAACACACCAGGTCCAGAGAAAGATATTATTCTCAGAGCTTTTGCTGCCAGCAAGGAGTCGTGGAGGGTCTCTTGAAGTGAATGGGAATGTTTCTTGAGTGGTGTATTGAGAAAGCACAATAGCCGCGGGGGTATGTGGGGGGAACAGTGCTTTAGGCTTTTGCCAGTGGGTGCCTGATGAAATACATCTTGACATGTCATTAAAGTGGGAGCTGTGCAGCCCCGTGAGGTCACCTGTCCCACCCCCTGTGCGGGGAGATTGTTCCTCACACTCTCTTTCTCGGCTCTTTGTCCGGTGGCTTTATGCACCTCAAGCGATGGGGCTTCCACCGCCACCCTGGGGAAGCCATCCCGCCCTCGAATTGAGCCCTCTCTTAAGAAGTTTGCCCTGATATTCAGCCCAAGTTTTCCTTTCTGTAATTACATCCCGTTCCTCTCTGCTCTATACCTTCGTGTGACCCCGAGCAATTCTTTCCCTTCATCGGTGTGCCTGCACCCTTGCTCCGGGAGAGTATTTGATCCTTGGTCCTTTTTGTCATCCCTGAGCTTTGCTGATTCCTGGCTGGTGCTGCCGGAACCCTTATAAGTAGCTCCTGCGGCTGCTCTCTTTAATCCTCGTGGCTTCCCTTCTTTGATTTCTGTCCAATTTGCCTATTTCTTTCAGGGGCACTGAAGGGCCCAGAATGAATCCTAGGCTTTCTCACTATATTCTTGATTAATCTTTTATATGGAAGACTTTCTCAGTGATGTTACCCCAGGTTGCGTGGAAAATAAAAATCGTTTAGAAAGACAGAGCTGATGCGAACCCTGTGATAGGACTCCAGGCACTTCAGAGAAAAGTGACTTTGACTCCGAGCCCCACCCCACCCTCAAACCCCAGTCCTCTGATATTGTCACGCACCTGCACTTCATTGTATTATTGACGGCAGGGGAGGCATGAATTTAGGCGATGGAGGGATCCGAATGACCCTCCCCACTCAGCCTCACGGAGTCCAGCCTGCTCCCCAAGGCCAAGCTTTCGTGTTCACTCCTCCAAGACACCGTCTTTGATCCCCCACCCGATTCCTGCGCAACCAGATAAGAGTCGTTCCTTCCTGAGCATTTCCGTAGCACTCTTACAGTGCCTGCTTTGGTGGCACTTCCTATGCTACGTTTTATTCCTTTACCCATTCAGCAAACATTTATTTCTCTGGTGCCTACTCTGTTCATGATATTGTGGTGCACGTTGTGGGAAATGGAAGACCAACAAAAGTAAAACCCCGAGACAGAATTCTTGCCCTCGAGGAATGTCCAGTCCAGGGGAGGAAGCCAGTGCAGAGCCACAGGTAGATGCTTGGTGGTTTGTGGAGCAGGGGTGACTTGGGGGAGATGACCGTGCCCACTGAGGACTCTAAGCTCCTGCACGTGGGCAGGACCACTGCCCCATTCATCTGGGGAGTCCCCCAATGTGCAGCCCATGCCTTCAGTGTAGTAGGTTCCTGCTAATGTCTGTATGGAGTGCTTGTAAGTGCTGGGCAGGGTGCTAAAGCACTTTGTATGTGTATCTCATTGACTCTTTATCTCCATTTACCAAGGAGGAAATCAGATCTCAATGCTCTAGAGCAGGGGTGTCCAAACTTTTTTCAATGTTTTCACCAAGGGCCATATGCGGTAAAACACACAAACAGCTGGACCACTCACTCGAGGTGAAGTACGTATTGCCTCACCTGGTTTATATAAGTAAACTAAATATATTTTTGGAATTTGCTGCGGGCCAATTAAAAGTGGATTGTGGGCTGCAGTTGGCCTGCGGGCCGCAGTTTGGACACCCCTGCTCTAGAGCAACTAACCTGAAGTCACACAGCTGGTAAATGGTGGAGCTGATGTCGCGTGGAGATACTTCACCTCTAGGGTTTGTTCTCCTCTCAGCTATGCTATAGAGGTTGAACATCCATTCATAATCAATTGACATGGGAAACTGAGGCAGGGAAGATGGTTCACAAGGTGCTGAATCAATTATTCCTATTATGCCCCATGTCACCTTCCATGATATGGTGCTGACAAGTATTAAGAATGGGATCAGCAAGGCATTTTTATCAGACACCTTGGGAGCATATGCAGATATTTATCTATCGTTGGTAATACCGTGTTTCCCTGAAAATAAGACCTAGTTGGACAATCAGCTCTAATGCATCTTTTGAAGCAAAAATTAACGTAAGACCCAGTCTTATTTTACTATAAGATTGGGTCTTATATAATGTAATGTAATGTAATATAATATAATACCAGGTCTTATATTAATATTTGCTCCAAAAGACACATTAGGGCTTATGTTCAGGGGATGTCATCTGAAAAATCATGCTAGGGTTTATTTTTTGGTTAGGTCTTATTTTCGGGGAAATGTGGTAGTAGGTGTTCATTACATGTTCATTTAAATGAATACATGGCCACCATCTCTGATACATTTTTTTTTTTATTTTTTATTTTTTTTAATTAATTAATTTATTTATTAGTTTCAGGTGTACAAAACAAGGTAATACTTAGACGTTCATCATTTATATCCCTCATACTGTGAACCCCCCTCCCCCCATCCACTATCCCTCCGACCTCACACTGAACCATCACATTATATATATAAAATTATAGTTGGCATTCATTAATGTTTAGCTTCTGGTGTACAATGCCATGATCAGGTATCCACAGTATCCCTGAGGTGGTCTCCCAAATAGAACGCATGTCCATCTGATACATTTTATACTTTTTGGAGTGAGAGTTATTCTGTTGGGTGAGTGTGCTCCACCCGAGAAATGGCTAATTATAGTGATGGGATGTGTGATCATTTTTAACAGAGTCACTAATAGGAAGACAATGACAGCGTTGGTTTGACTTTGTGTATCTGCTTCCCCTTTTATTAAAGCCTTTTACGGGGACAGATCTGGTTTTCCTCCTGCTGACTGTTTTGTGTGTGACAGTGTGTGTGCACACGCGCGCAGGGAGAGTCTGCAGCAGTGGATATTGGATGTTCTACCAGCTGGCCTGCCCCGGCTTCACTTACGCTAATCCAGGAGTGGAATGGCAGCACCTGTGCCCATGACTCCCGGGAGGCTCAGTGGGTAAGCGGGTGGCTGTGCGGCAGTGAGCACATTTGTGTCATGTCTCTGGAATGCGTCCTTAGCTCCTTGGTGCCCATGAGCTGTGCTCTCTGTGTTCATCTCAACTGTGCCCTCAGAGCACGCCCTCTGATCAGCTGCAGACTCCAAGTCCCCTCTGGCAACGCCCTGCTTCTCATCTTCTCTTGGGCAGAGGAGTAGGGTGAGGGTCAGGGAGTTGGATGAAGGGCACATGCCTGCCCAGGCACCTTTTTGAGGCCAGGCAAAAACTGGACCCATCATTTCTCAACATAAACACTAGTATCAGCTTTTCTTTTTAATAGATTTTGATAGATTAATAGACTAATAGATTAAAAAATATAAAGTGTAGTCATTTAACAACTCAGGCTCTGGAGCCAGCCTTCCTGAGATTCATCCCAGCTCTACCACTTTCTTGAGTCCGTTTCCTCTTCTGTAAAACGGAGATAATAATAGTATCTACCTTGTAGACTTGTTATGAATACAGCCTTATACATAAAGCCTCTAGCTCAGGGCCAGGCTATCATTGTCACTTCTGCTTCCTCTAGCAATGGCATTTAGTAGGCATGACGTGCCAGGCACTGTGCTAAACACTCTACATGCATTATCTCATTTGACCTTCACAACAACCTACTAAGGACACTGGGGCTTTGGGAGATTAAATAACCTGTAGGGATTCGAAGTTTGATGTCAGTATCTGTACTTTTTCCAAGTACTTGACACTGTCCGTTGCAAGGCCTGTCTGAGAATAGAAATTTGAACGACTTATTTGAACTATGGCAGGCCTTTGAACTTGAGAGTTGGGGGAAAAGGAAGGACAAGGGGTGTCACGTGAACTTTCAGCCTGGAGGCTTCTGTTTTCCTCTGTCTTCCAAATTACCCCTCCTCATGCCTCTATAGAGGAGCATGTCATCTAACCTTCCGGGTAGCAATAAGGAGCTAATTCAGTCTGGCAATGGTTGGCACCGTGTGTCTGTGTGCGTGTGTGAAGTGCACTGTTCTGTACTGGCATTGCACAGGTGGAATGAATGAATGAAGGAGGGAGCTAGTCTGCACATAAATGACAAATGTCTCTAAAGTGTGAGTCAGCTTCCAAAAGCCATTCATGAGAATCTGCGTCATCCTCCTTACTTGGTAATCGTATGACCTGCACACTCATGTATCCATCACACATACATTCTCATTTGCCTGTGTGCATGGGACATGATGAAAACGTCCTGTGGTTCCATATTCTGTTTTCATCAGTATGGTAGAAACTGAACAACGGTGAGGTTTGTTTGTTTTTTTTTTTTTTTGGTGTGTGTGTGTGTGTGTGTGTGTGTGTGTGTGTGTGTGTGTGTTTCAATAAAAGAGCAAAACACAAAAAGAGTAATTAAAACTTTGTGACATTATTACAGATTGTCCTTCCATGTGGGTGGAAAGCAAAAGAAGTGCTGTGTTTCTTAAAAGGTTTATGCTTCAAATGTATGCTTTCATTCAGGTCCTTCCCTTTGGAGGTGTGAACAAATTCAATGTATTTGTTTTTGTGTGTTTACTTGAGCGTGAAAAAGCCCTCAAAACTGAGCACCTACTATTTCTGCAGCTCTGTGATAGGTTACTTAGCTTTTCAATACACTTTGAGAAAAGCTGTGTACAGGTTAGGAACTATTGGCTCAGAGAGGTTAAGTCACTTGCCTAAAGGGACAGTTGTGCAACAGGACAAAAATGCAAGCCTTGGTCTCTTTGTTCTCAGCTCTCTATCCTCTTCCTCGCGTCTTTGAAAAGCTTAAGATAAATAAACAATCTATGAATCCTTTGACGGATAGTTTAAGTTTATTTTATTTACTCTCTAGTAGGTAGAAATCTATGTTATTTTTTCTGAGCATCCCCAAAGCCCATGGAAATCCAGTTGTGTTACGAATGTGACTGGGAAACGCTAGGCAATTTATCAGTCCCCTCATCTCCAGTTAACAAGGTAGATGGTTGTGCCCTTCTTTTCATGTCTTCATTTTTTTTGCACTTAATGTTATCCTTCTGAAGGATCATGGTTACTGATTGTGGTAAGTTTGCTACTTGCAGTTGAACCCTCTTTCCTTCAGCGGGAAACACTTTTTTTTTTTTCTTTTTTAAGAAAACAGTCTTGGTAAAAAGAAAACATTAGAAGTTTATTTAAATGTCAAAACATTTTTTCTTTCATGCCTTGAATGTTTATTTTTCAAAATTTAAATTTTGAAAAATAAAATTTAAATTATTTTAAATTTTCTCTTTGGTTAAGAAAAGAAAATTTCTCTTTGGTTAATTTCTCTTTGGTTAAAATTTCTCTTTTGGCAGTTTCTCTTTGGTTAAGAAAAACAACAACATCGACAACAAACCCCCCAAAACTAAGCCTTAGCTACACATCTTCTGAGCCCAGTGCAAACTCAACCTAACTGGAAAGTGGCTTCAGAAGTTCCCAGGAATCAAAGACAAGCGGGTCCATCACTCTGTAAAATACGCAAATAATACCTTTAAGGAAGCTATCTGCTGGAGAGGATTTAGGTAGTGCTAAGGAATAATTTGGGACTCAGATGTTGTGCTGTTGCCTTGTACAAATCTGCAGGAAACTATGGAGTTGAGATTACTACTATGGTTATGAAACTCGAAGGCATCTTTTAAAGACGTGTTCTGGGAGTGCTCATGCTGCAGTTCCCAGCATTTCAATATTCCCTGAGCTTCAAGGGGCCGGATCGTTATGAGATTCATACCGGGGAAAAAAATATTTGGATTATGTTATAAGTTCTGTAATGGTATATTTAATGATAAATTATACCGTTATATAAAATTCCTAATACCATCTGGGTACATTCTAAAAAAAAAATACTGTAATACTATAGAGTTACTTTATAATTTTATTATTTTTAAACGAGTAAGTTTTACCAAGTATGAAGACATTCAAATTAGCTTTCACTCCACCTTACAGAGGTAACTGCTGTTTGCATTTTGGTATCTGTTTTCTATTTGCTTTTAATGCTTATGTAAATAGATGAATTGACATCTACAGGTGGGAGGAACATACCAGACATATATAATACCGAACATTACATCTTTAGCCCCCTCTTTGTGGTGGCTACATGTATTCATATGTATGGTTTGAGCATGTTTGTAATGACAGCATAATATTGCATCCTGTGGACAGATCGTGATTTATCTAACCAATCTGCCAATGTTAGACATTTAAGTTTTTAATTTTTCATTATTATATAAATGTGTTGATGAGCATCTCCAATTTTCTTATGGTAGATTCCTAGAAGTGCAATTACAGGGTGCACTCATATGAATGTTTGTAAGCTCTCGATGCAGTCCCAAAGTGCTCTGCAGAGTCTGTGCCGGTTTATGCATACCATCACTGGCCCCGAGGCTATCATTTATTGACAACTTTGCCATTTTATTAAGCAGCATCTGGACGATTGCTCAAGTGAAGGTGGAAAACCCACAAAGAGAGTCGAAGTTTAAACTCCAGGATGGTAAACCAAATTGGCAAAAGCATCTTGGTTCTTCCAGAGACATCCTTTCCTTAATTCACCTGCTTCGATGAAGCTGCCTCAACACTTGGCAGCCTTGTCGAGTGTCAGCAGCCCCTAAGCCTCTCGGTGTATGTTCTCGTATTTCATTAATGCACAGATAGGGATTTAGAGTTGCTGACACTTCTGAACCATTCTAATGTTTTCCCTATGCTTAACCCTCCGATAAACAGCTGATGATCTCTGGTACTTCCATGTAATATCAGAGTATTTTAAGTTTCTATTTCAGCTAATTGGTGGAAAAACAACAAGTGAAGTCAAAGTTGGATTTGCTCCACAATACTGAATATTTAATTTTCTTGAGATGTTTTAGGGAATTGGCTAATAATTTGGGTGGGGACAATCTTTGAGAATGCTCTGAAAAATTCCACAAGGTCATCTAATCCAGCCCTTTGCCCCAGAATCAAACCAGCCCAAACCGAGGATTTGGTGAGGAAGGAAAGCAATTTTTATCTCTCAGTCACAGTAGTTAAAACAAATATCATGAAAAAGTCCCCCAAACACCTATTTGTCCTGATCTGACGTTGTGCAGAGTCTGTTTATTTGCTGTGAATTAGTAGCTAGCATGGTTGGAAGAACAGTCCCTGCTGTAGTTATGAAACATGGTGGGTCAGAATGGGTTTCCTTTGGCACTAAAAACGAACTCTAGAAATGGGAAGCTTTGTGTGAGACAGAATCACAGGTAAGATATGAGACCCGCCACTGTGATGAAGGGTTTGCCATTGACGGCGATCACATTCAAAGAGAAACAGAAACATTGCAGGAGGTTTTAATTTGTATAAGATATGAAAATGGGCTAAAAATTGAGTAACCTAAAAAAACAACAAGAGTGAATGTTTTGAATTGCAGAGGTGATATGACTTAAGAAGAGGAACAGGAGTTACCGCTGTCTGCTCTGCCTCTGACGTGCGATAAATCATTCTGCTCAGTTTCCCCCATCTGCAAAATGGAGTCATTTTAGTGCTTCCCCCTTAGGCCCCTCAGAAATGTGAAACATCATTTTCATTTCTTAGGAAATGTGGAAATTCACAAAGTGATCATTAATTTCCTAAAGTGGGTCATACAACAAACCATAATTGTATTTGGGAGCCTGGAACCATTTTAAATGAAAAAATATCCAAAATGTCCTCATTCTAGTTCAAATCATATGGCAGGGCAGCCTTTACTGTGGGCTGTGGGGCCACCTCAGCGTGTGGCCATGAGGTGGGCAGCTCGGTGTTGGCAGACCCACAGAATCGGTGACAAAATGGCCAGACCCAGAGGAACATCTTCATCACTCCCTTTGATCCCAGCTTCCCTTGATTAGTCCTTCGCATGCCCATTTTTGTTCTGCTTCTCACTAGCAGGGTCTGTTAATTACTAAACAGGGGAGACTTAAAGAAAACAAAACAGAGTGAGCCTTGTTTGCTAAAGTTTTCTTTTAGGTCCAGTAATTTGAATTGGCAGCCAAAGGAAAAAAAAAAAAGCAACATATACACACCTGACTAACTTGCAGTTCGTGTTTCTAACACTCAAAAGTACAATGCTTGTGGTAATGAATTTTATCTATTACGAGGGAAAACAATCACCTTTGATGACATTATAGAATAAACACATTTAACAGCATGCTGAATTGCTGAAGTATCATTTTCAACGACCTCATTAGTGTCACTTAATTAAAACTTCCTGCTCTTGACTTTGATGCTGGTACAGGCAAAAACACAGAGGGAATTGAACAAACAACAACAACAAAAAAAGGAGGGGGGGGGTGCATTTTCTAGTGATAAATCACAGAGGTTGCTAATGAAACTAAATTATGTACCTTTTTCCTGCAACTCCAATAAAATAATATGAAACACGCAGCAACTTTGCATCAAACAAATTAATCAGCTGTCAGCAGATTTGCCTTATAATAATCTCTTGCACTTACTGATCATTTAAAAAAAAAGAGGGGGCCTTTTTTTTGTCTGTACACAAGCATTAGGTTGGTGATAATTAAAGCCTCAGCTTCAGAAATGCCATAATAACCGTTAATTAGCAGGATGCTATTTTCAACATAATTTGCTAATTAGGCAGTGAGCTGGTATAGTGTATATACCTAATTACGAAGGGTCTTGTGCTGTAGACACATGTGACTGGATTGTAAATGACACCATTATAGGGGTCCTAGCGGATTTTTAAAAAATATAGTTTGTTCAGAAGTGCTTAGTTCTTTAGGGACTTCGTGGTATAGGGAATATTGCTCTTGGCTGTTTTGCATGAGATTTAGAAGAAGAAACATTATATGGAAATATACCATCTCTTTCATCTAGACAGTGGACAGGCAGGATTACTAATTCTAAAGGGGCTTTGTTGCCCAGTGCCTAATGCAAGGGCTGATAATTTAGGCACTGAAGTTGTGCTTCCTCCACGAGTAGAGCATTATTCTCTGTTTGTCTACCACATGCAATTCATCTGTGGACCAAGATCCTGTAAATCTTTTAGTATTATATACCTCCTACCATACGTTGATTTTTCTGCCACATGTTAATAACCTATAATAGGTATCTCTCCGCCTGTCGGCCTCCTCTCCTTCCTGTGTTCCCCTCCACGTCATAAGAAAATCTAGACTTTTCAAAAATACATGTTTATTTTTGCCTGGGTTTTTCTCCAACCCATTTCCTGCCTTGAATTTAAGAAAAAAAATTTAAAGAGAGAAATAATAAAGTATGAAAAGTAAAGATGAGCTCTCATGAAAAAGTCTCAAATTATATGCATATTAGTAATATTTCTGAGTTTAAATTTGGCTTTTCAGCAGAGCATAAGCAGAGTGAGCTCATTTGCAGATATATAAACTGGCTTCCAGGATCATGATAGCTGATTTCTTTTAAATGTTTTACCTTGTTTCAAATAAAACTATATTTCTTTATTCCCTTTAAACGAAATGAAAACTTAATTCAATAATAAATGAGCTTCAGAGCAGCACAAGAGTCACTTAACTTAAATCTTTTTGTAGAGGTTCCCACTTAAGCAGCTTGAAAGACAGTAAATCACGCTGGAGAACGGACATCCCAATTTCATTGCCGCGCTGGAGAGAGCTGAATTAATGGCCTTCTCTTTAGAATGTATGGATGCGCTTTCCAGCTGCTGAGCCTGACAGTGTTATAGCTCAATTAATGTGATTTTGATGTAATTGCAGATAGGGAACGTCCTGCCGAAAAATTATCTTTTTTCATAAGAATTACATTTTATCATCCAGATGTGAGGAAGGGGGTTTCAAGGCTGAATATGATTAGTAATAGGTCCTCTTCTTTTATTTTAAAATAATGCGGCTCTCAGGGAGGGAGAGAATAATGAACCAACATGGTTATTTATTGAGCACTTAGTATGTACCCAACAGTGTGCTAAGCACTTTACTCACACATAGCATTCAGTCTGCACAAGCCTATGAAGCAGGCCCTATTGCTACCCCCATTTTACAGATGAGAAAAACGAGTCAGAGAGATCAAGCTTGTAAGGGGCAGACCTGGGATTTGAAGTCCTATGTGTCTGACATCCTGAGATCTTAAATAACCATTTTATGGATTGCCTCTATAAATTGTCATCAGAGGCTTCTGGTAGAAGATGGTAGTTTCCATGAATATTTGAAAACTTAGAAAAAGTTCCTAGAACCTCACAGTATAGAATTGTGAGAAATAGGTTTTGGTTCTACTGTCTGGGTCTTAAGCCGAGATCTACAATTTTCTAGCTGTGTATGACTTTAGGCAAGCGATTTAAATCCTCTGAGCCTGAGTTTCCACAACCATAAAGAGAGGATCACATTGGTGATGCTCTCCGACAATTTATCACAAGAATTCAATGAGAGCACCTGTGCAAAGTGCTCAGAACAGTGCCTGGACCACAGTAAGTGGTCACTAAGTGATCACCATGCTTACTGTTAGTAAAATGCAAGCCAGCAGCATCATCTGTCTCATCCAGTGTAGTTTTCTTTGCCGCATCTTATCTACCGGGTGCAGGCTGCCTCTGGCAACTTGGCTGCGCCTGTTTTCTGGAAGGACCCAGAGTGGCATTTGGCATCATATGGGCTGTGCCTGCTGGTATTGAGGTATGAAGACATTTCTTTCTTGCTTTGAAGCCATATTAATTCCTGTGTTATCAGAATGGAGAGTGATGCTCTTAGAAAATGGGAAGCTGTGCACCCGTCAGTGTGTATAGACTCACCTTGCTGCCCAAGTGCAACTCGCAGGCGTGAGGAAAGCATTGCATTCAAGGTACCATGGGGCTCCAGGGGACAGAAAGAAGAACAAAATGGTGGCACTGCCCTTATGGATTTATGAACTAAAACAAAGTGCAGGAAATCTCTTGAGGTCACTGTAGGAGATCCAGTAAAGAAAGGAGCACAGAGGAAAATGATGGTGATAATGACCACGACAGTGGTAACTGACATTTAATGAGTGCTTACTATTTGCCAGACACGGCATAATTATCCCTCTCAATGCTCACGTATCTCTACAAGTAAGAACTAGTATTATTCCTGTTTATAGTTGAGGAGGGTGCAAATTAAGTAACTTGCCTAAGGTAACATAGCTGTGCTTTCCATCCTCTCACCTGAACCCGGTCAGTGCAGTGCAGCCGCCTGAAATGAACCCGTGGTCTGGGTGGATGAAGGTAGTAAGAAATGTGGATTACTTTTAATTCTCATTCTTCCTTGAATCACCAAGGAAGGCTTGCTTTTCCACTGGCTCATCACTTTGTAAATAATAACATCCTCTGCTTATGGTTATATTGATTGAGTTGCAATTAATAAATTACCAAAGTCTCTATGGACAAGTTTATTAAACAACCCATTATACTCAAAAAATGGATGATAAATCCTGGGCATTTTCACTGCTGTGGGTCAATAATTTAATTTAAGTATGATAGTTATTTCTACTAATACACAAGATTGGAACACTTTAATATATTATAATAATCCTAATTTGTATGGTGATGTCATTACTTCCTTCAAAATCAATATGTAAAAATTAATATTAACTTCATCACCATATGGATGCATTTATATAACAAAAAGTACCATCATTTACTTACAGGTAGACCTGAATGAAAATTACCTAGAGTGCTTGGTATAATTGTTGCAGCATAGGTAGGCTTCGTTATTTTTGTAGAAAAATTGTTATGAAAAGGATTTTTGTTGTTACAAATACAACCTATATTAGTGGCACATTTTAATGGTGGAAATATAAATAAAATGTATTAAGCAGGTGTGTTTTGCGTTCGTGATGTTGCTTTCTAGTTAGCCTTCAAGTTTGAGGCTTATTGAAAGAAATTCCTCTTATACTTCTTAAATTCCTCTTACAATTTGGATTCATTCTCTTATTTCTTTATCCCACCAAATTTTGTTCCTGGACAGGTGAATACTGGGAGTAGTATCATGGACCATGTCTGCTCACATGTATTAACATATCAATTCCTTTCTAAGAGCATTATCTTCTCCTATTTTGCAAACAGTGGGATAATTAATTAGGACTAATTAGGTTGCCAGTGATACTCTCTCATCTCTACCCACGACACCCCTACTAAATAACAGTAGCTTAAGACAGAGTTTAATTTTTACCCCCTGTTTAGATAGTCTAGGGCCAGGTGGTGCTTCATGGTGTTGGGTTCCTGTCTCCTATTTTGTTGCCCTGCTGCGCATGGCTTCAATTGCCAAGGTCACCTTATGGTTAAAGATGGCTGCTGGAGCTCCAGCCTTTACCTCCTCGTCACAGCTTGTGGAAGGATGGAGAGGAGAAGGGCAGCTCCTTCTTTTTTAACCGGAAGTTATACTTAGCACTTCTCCACACACCCCGTTGGTCAGAATTAGTCACATAGCCACATAGAAAGCCAGGAAATGTAGGACAGCTCTGTGATCAACTAGAAATCAGGGGTCCTATTACTAATAGGCTCTGCCACAGTCTGTATTTTCTTTGAGGAATCATAGACCCTTTGAGAATCTGATGAAAGATGTGGAACCTTTCACCTGAAAAATACCCACAGGTGGATTTTAAAAGTAATTCCAGAGAATTCAGGGACTTCTTAAAGCCAGGTGTCCTTGAACCCCAGTTAAGAATCTCTTGTTTTTTAAAAAGATTATTTCTTTATTGATTTACTTAATTATGCACCATCCATTCATTCAACAAATATTTATTGTGTACTCACTATATTATATATTTGCTTTATATCTAGCAATAGACAGGTGAACAAAATCCCTGTTCTGATAGCTCTTGCATTCTGGTGGAGCTAGACAATGAACAAAAGTGATACATGCTTTGAGGAAAATAAAGCAGACTGAGGTAACAGAGAGTTGACAGATGGCCAAGGGTGGCAATTGCTTTGGAATGGGCAGTCAAGGAAAGATGATCTTTGAGCTGAAATACGACTAGTGAGATAGAGCTGGCCATGCAGTGAGCTAGGGGATAGGGAGAAATATTTCAAGCAGTGAGAATAGCATGTGCAAAGGCCCTGAGATGGGAATGAGTTTAGTCTATTTCAAGAACAGAAAGAAAGCTAAGCAAGAATGGCATGAGATGGGCTTAGAGCTGTAGGCATGAATTAGGTCATGGCAAGGGGTATGGATTCCATTCTAAGACCAGTGAAAACCATTTGGAGGGTAGGGTAGGAAGGGTGCATAATTTGGTTCATCATTTTTAAAAGATTGGGGGGGGTGGGGGGTGGAAGATGAGGGTAAAGGGGATCAAATATATGGTGATGGAAGGAGAACTGATTCTGGGTGCTGAACACACAGTGGGATTTATGGATGATGTGGTACAGAATTGTACACCTGAAGTTTATGTAATTTTACTAACAAATGTCACCCCAATAAATTTAAAAAAAAAAGATCATTCTGGCTGCTACAAGGAGAGTGGCGGATGAAACAGAGCAGTGACACTGGACCATTCTGCTGTAGATGTTGAAGGAGAGAAGGATTTTTCCCTCTGCTTCCCATATCTGTGTTAAACAAATGCAGGAGATGTGTGTTCTACTGGGTCTTTACGATGTGGCCTTTGCAACACACTGAAAGTCTTGTATTTTTAAAACCACCTTTCTCTCTGTAGTGCCCTCGCGTGAAGAAGGTAATGAGCACTCACAGTGAAAAGGCAGGAAAACTCCCAATAAAATTAAGTTACAGTTCACCAAATAATCTGTCTTTTCCACCAGTTGTTTATTCACCCAACATGGGGCGGAGCAGATGTTAATGGGCTCCCAGGGCCCCAGGGTGAACCCAGTAGAGGAAAGTTGGGGGATAAAAAGTTAGATAACCATGAACATATGATACAATCTTGTAATTCACACAAGGGACGGTGTTTTTGTGAATGACACATCTGGGCTGTGGGGAAAGTCTCAAGTGCTTAAAACAACAAGCAATTAAAACGGCACAGTGCTGTGTGAAATTAGTTTCAAGTATGATGAAATGATGCTGAAGGGAAAAGAGCTAAAAGAAAGAGGTGGGGATGATAAATCATGGCCAGTTGGGCTTTGAGCTCAGAAGCTGTTGCTTTTGAATATTCCTTCACTTGGCTGATGCCAGGGCAAGCCTGACCTACCTATCCCTGGTTCATGAAATGTAAAAGTTTTGCATCAGAATCATGGAAATTTGGATCTAAAAGATCCCTAAAATGAACAAGGAGGGTCTCTGGTTTTATACGGGAGGGAATCTGAGGCTCAGAAAGGGTGTGACTTGTCCTCTGTTTCTTGCTTTACTGCTGTTTCCTCTAGAACAACTTGAAGGAGCGACGAGTATATGCCTTTGGTATAAGGTGGCTATTTTCAAATCCTTCCCCTAACCCAACCAAATGCTAATATGTCTTACCTTGTATTGCAGAAGCTCAGCAGAGCTACACAGTTGAATCAAAACAAAATTTCCTGTTTCAAAATCAAATTGGCTCAGTCATCTGAGATCCACCCTCCAAAGCAAGGGAAATTTCCTTAAAATATTTTGAAAGCTGCGGTATTTCCTCTCAGGAGTCACTGAAAGATGGATTCGTTGTCAACATTAAATACCTGCTGAAGATGTTAGAGAAGTTTTAATTTCTAATTTGTGAAGAGGGGAGAGAGGAGATTTTTATGGATGAGGCAAAGTTGGGCATTTGCTTTGTTTAGAATGTGAAGGTTTACAGGCACCTGTTAATTTTTTTTTTTTTAATTACTTCTTCTTTGGGAGGGTGGTGCAGTAGTTAGTATTACCTGGACCTGGAGAATTTCAGCGCTATAGGAAAAAGTAATAAAAAAGAATTCTCTGGCTCTGAGCAGCCTTGCTGTGCTTTGAAGGAGATGCTCCTAACACTCTCCCTGGGGTTTCTGGAGTCTGTTGGAAAGACCCCCGGGCTCCAGGAGAAGCTTTCTGCATGCAGACTGTCCCTAACTGGCTAATTGTAGGCGCAGCTGATCACTTGGGCTGTGATTAGCCACTTACTTCTTACTTTGCATATACAAGTGGCCACTTGAGTCCTCAAAAAGTCCTCTGTGAATTCAGGTCTTTGTGTGTCCGATTCACCTGGGTAGGGAGCAGTTAGGAAAAAACCTAAAATAAACGATAGTCCTTGAAATAAAATCCCTCTGAAATCTGGCTCAGGCTTTCTCTCTTCTTAAAAGGTAATAACAGGAACAGATATTTCTCTCTCTTTTTAAAGTGTATGTTAAACATAAACAAATATCCTAGTAACTGGAAACTTAGTTTTTCTTCTACGGTCCTTCACGGAGAGTAAGATGAACCCACCCGCTGATTTTCAGCTTCACAACTTTCCATAAATCTACT
This sequence comes from Rhinolophus hipposideros, assembly GCF_964194185.1. NCBI lineage: Eukaryota > Metazoa > Chordata > Mammalia > Chiroptera > Rhinolophidae > Rhinolophus > Rhinolophus hipposideros. Next base: position 29,613,370 of record NC_138069.1, on the reverse strand, counting down.
TTGCCAAACCCCTACATTTGCTGTGTGTAATTTAACTGACTACCTTTCTGTATAAAACGAACGTGCTAATTTCTAGAGTGATACATTCTTTTGTTATTTACAAAATTCCGGAGAAGTGGAAGATCCATTTAAAATGTCTGACCTTCACTACTCTATCTTAAAACAAAGTGCAAGAGCTATTGTTTTCATGCACCCTTTTGATGCGGTCCGTTATTGTTACGTTGGGTCAAAGGACCCTACCTGGGAGATGGCAGATTCACACACTCTGCTACCGGTTTTCCTGAGAAGGGCACAGTAGCCACCAAAGAAAATCATTGTGAGGATACTGGGTAGAAAGTTGCTTTTGGGGGGGATTCCCAGAAAGAGAAGATTGTGACCTCTGTTACTGCACAGTGTCAAGGACAGATGGGAAGAAGGTATGAATCAATATATGTCAACTGCACAGATGGTATAGCCATACAGTGTCCACATCCTGATTTTCTAGCCCCTGAAACTGAAATTAATAATGCCTTCATTATAGGCCATAGCTGCCAAGCAGCTGAGAGGACCCAGCACAACTCAGGGCATCGCTCTGAGCAAGGTGTTTGAAACATGGGTCTCTCTCTCTCTCTCTCTCTCTCTCTCTCTCTCTCTCTCTCTCTCTCTCTCTCTCTCTTTCTTGGTAATAAGGGAGAAAAGGAATCATCTTTTGATGCTGAGTTGTACAGAATAAGCAAACCAAAGAAGACAGGAAGACAGTGGTGACTTCCTGCTTTGCAATATTTTTATACCAGGGCGTCATTCCCCAGGTCCCAGCCGTGTCATAGGGAGAGTGTTAACTCCAGTGAGCCAATTATTGAACTTGGAGTGTTGAGGATCTCAGACTAGGGTTGAAAATGGAGTGTAAAATAAAAATAAGCAACCACAAACCACCAAAACAAGTATTGGCACATCTCTACAAGCTCCGGCTAGTAACGATGAATTCAGTATTCATCACATGGACTAATTAATGCACGCTAACACATCCCGGTGCAATTTGCAAGTCACAGATTGCATTAGGTGATACAAATGGCTCATTTGTGAACCTGAAGGATGACCTTTGGCAGGACTATCTGCTGACCTCAAAAATATTAAAGAAAGGTTATTTCACCTTGCCATTGTCTCCAAATGCCAAAATAGCCCAATTAAAAACCTTGACTTGGAACCATAGGAGCAGATGCGAGTCCTAAAGGGCATTAATTATTTTCAGTGTCAGCTGGTTGTATAACTGAGGCCAAATGAGAGTTTGGAAAGCTATTAAGGCACTGTATTACAAGCACTGGGGCTAAGATTTGAATTCAGAATAAGGCATAGGTTTCCTCTATTTAGGTAAGCTGTAGAGAACTCACACTGGCTGTCCTTTTAAGAATGAAGGGCTAACATGGGTGAAATGAAGCTCATCACCCTTGCTGGGGTTCTCCCCTCTGCAATCATCCATTTGTTTTCCCAAGGCTATTTGCAGAATCATCATTAGTTACCATATTGTGAGGTCAAAAGCATAAACATGTGTTTGGTATTAGTTTGCAACCAGGCGGACTTTTCTCCCTCTCTATAAGCCTAAGCACTACAAAGATTCTGTAGTGTTTTCCCCCCAAATGTGGTGACAGATGAAGATATGTACCCAAGCTAGGTTCCCATATGGCTAATTTCTACATTTGTTTTAACAACACACAGATTTTTAGGCAAATTCAAACACAAGGACGTTGGTATTCATGGCGTTCTCTCCACTTCTGTCATTTCTTTCTCCAGGTGGGTGGGGGTTAGTGAGTCACGCTAACAGAACATCCTGCATTAAAATGAAGGGGCCCATGCAAGTCCATTCTGTGGAGTTGGCCCACAAGAGTTCCGTTGCTTGGGGAAAGGGTTTGCTTGTTGTGCATGGCTTTCACGTCACCAACCTTCACAGTGGGCGTTGACCGGCAAGGCCCACCGTGTGTCCAGGTGGGACAAACCAGACTGTTTGAAAGCAGGGAGTAACACATTCTTGATAGCATCTTTAGAGGTAAAGTTTAAGATTCTGCTTTGCCTTCCTCTCCAGTTGAAAGGAATGGAAAAGGAAGATGTCACTCCTAGGAAAAGACAGAATAGTGGGGTAGAAATGCCCAGGGGATGGGAAATCAGACAGATCTGGGTTTAGACTGCAGTTTGGCTATGAGGGAACTCCTTTAACTTCAGTGTCCTTATCTGTGACTTCAGAACCATAATAACACGTGACAGGGTGGTTAAGAAGATAAAATGAAGGTATATACTGGGGGTGCCAAAAATGTATGTGTATGAATACACATGACTTGTATTCATCTTTTGTTATCATCTTTTGTATATATTGAGCATTACAATTTTAATACGGTTTTTCCCTTTCTTAAAATGTGTATCCATTTTTTTTGGCACCCTCTATATTTATCTAGGAAATCATGGCTGTCATTATTTTCATTATGGGGAATTTAGAGAACATTTTCAAAGATGCCATTTTTTTTTCCTCTAGATTTTTCTTTCTGCACTTTTGTGGGGCCGTGTGCAATGTATATGGCAGAAAACATGGCTCAGAAATCAGAGTCCTGCCTTCATATCCCTCTTCACGTGGGAAGTTACTTAATCTTGACAAACTTCACATTCCTATCTGTAAATTGGGGTAATACCTACCCTAATGTACTTTTGTGAGGGGTTAATGAGATAATGGACTCCTGTGATGCTTAGCATTTGGTAAGTGTTTGATAAATGAATGAAGCCCTATTGTCCTTGCTTCCAGAATATTTCTATCCTTTGTCCCCACATGTGCTACTCATGAGCCTTTGATTGGGAGAAGATGAAGTTCTGTTTCAGCACTTCTTCCCAGGCCAGTTCACTGGCGTTCTATTCTGAAAGATGAGCAACGTTGTTGGAACACACCTTCTCTAACCATTGACAATTTGTAACTTCTCATTCTCAAGATTGCAGAAAGATCTGCTTCCCCATTGGTGTCTTTTTTCTCCATTTTTTTGCCAGCACATTATTTGGTAATGCCCCATGTTATAGATCAAAGTATAGAAGACACAGATTGTCCTTACTGGCCCCTCAGATATAATTGATCTTCTCTGTGAGATGAGAACCCTCTCAGGAGTTCCCATTCTGGTAGTTAAACCACATTACCCAAGTAACATGACTACCATTTTTCCTTACAAGGTTGCTATTATTCTGAACTGCCATTAAAAAAAAAAATCTAATTTTGTTCTAAGTTCCTCATAAATGCCAGTAGTTAATGAAAGTGGGTTTATTTCTTGCTCTTTGGGAGGTGGCCACCCATGTCAGCATTAGAGGATGTTTGCACATCTTTGCAGGCCCGACAAGTGGTGAACAGATGGAGTCTGAATCCAGAGCTGCATGACCACGAACAAATTCTGTGCTTTCACCAAATGAGATTTTTCCACATCCATTTGCAAAGAACTCTAGCCCATGGTGCATTGGGAGAGTTGGCTCTATCGGTAATCTGCACGTGAGCTGAAAGGCCACACAAACGCCATCAGCCCCTACGTTTTATACAAGCCCACCCTTAAATTTGGAGAAAACAAGCATTTTTCAATGTGTGTGCTGACTTTGTACCAGAGTGGGGCTTGCTCCTGAGCAGCAGCTTGTCTCCATTTTGGCCTAATGCTCCTCTGGGTATCTGGTGAATGTCATAACCTCATGGCTGCACCACTCTCTTCAGAAAGAACTCAATGTAAAGGCAGGGTTACGTGTATGGGTGGGGATGCATGGCTGAGAGATGGGTTTGAGCTACATACTAAGACAACTTTATCTTAAGGTGGCTTAACCATAAAGGCAGTGTTCCACTGAGGTTATCAGTGAATTACGAAACCTCAGTTTCTGAGTCTTCTTCCCTTAGTTGAGATCTCTTTATCTCTTACTCGTGCTCTTTCTCGCTGTCTCCCTATCTTAGCCCTGCTGATCATTCATCATGCCAGGATATTGTTTTTTAAATCTTAGCATACCGTCACTTAGGAAACTAGTTAAAAAGGCAAATTATCAGACTTCATTCCCAGAGAGCCTGTTTCTATACATTCCTGAGTGGGGCCCAGGAATTCAAATTTTAACAGGTTACCCCACCCTCCCCCACGTACCCCAGGAAATTCTAGCATAAATGGTCCTTGAACCATCTTTTGGGAGCTGCTGGATCATGCTGATGGAGACCTGTTCCCCTCCATCCCTCCCCCACCCGCGTGAGCAAGGCTGAATGGCACGAGAGACCTAATTCAGGAACTTCCAGTTGTTTGAACACTTAGCACTGCATCAGTGGAATCCTTCTAAAAATCTTATGTAAAACTCTTCCTTCAAATGACATCAGACACCAATCTCCCAAATTAAACCCAATCCAAGTGGAGTTGCTCTGGAAGAAGGGGAATAAGAGTGCTGCTACTTCCTTTCTCTCCCTTTCTCTTCAGCGGCCCAGGGACAGCTCTGCGACATTCTTGGAGTTCATTTTCCCACTTCTTCCCAAGGTGAACTGTGATGAAAACCTATGTGCCTGGGTCGAGGAAACAGCACCTCACTGGGACATGGAGTCCCAGCTCCAGACTTGCCTCTGAGCTGCGTGGTCTGCACCTCTCTGAGCTCCAGTTTATCCCTTGAATAAAAAGAAGGGTTTGTACCCAATTAGTTTTTCTGGAAGTTCTGTCCTTCACAGAATACCCTTGGGACTTTGGCTGTAGCTGCGGACCATCCCGAGTATTATTTACCCTATATTTGTCTTTATAATAAAAGAAATCTATTCTCCATTCCTTGCCTCAATATTCACATAGGTTTTGAGCTAAGCAATACTATCTGTGAAATCCAAAGTTTGATTTTTTACTTATGACTTCTCTTTGCTAATATTCATGAAAATAAATATAGAGCCACTAAGATATAAAAAAGTGCATCACGAAAACCAGTGGTGTGCACACAACCTTTGAGACACATTAAGCTGGAAGGTCTCTAAAAAATCTCTCTACTCCGATATTCAGTGGTTTCCAGGTAGGTCTCTCTTGATTACCTTGGGGATTTGCAGATGGGGGTAGCTTATAAGGAAAAACAAAGACGTCCCCTGGGAGCTGGAATCATGTGAAAGACTCGTGGGAGTGGGGAGGAAAGAAATTGCTTGTAGTGCAGGGAAGAATGAGGGCGCTTGAGGCATCGAGTGCATGTACAAAGGGTCTGAATGGCTCAAAGAGAGTTTTTAATATTAATTTTGTGGCGACATAGGGCCACCAGCTGCTTAATTTTATTTAGGTCTAATAGGGAGCTTAATAACCAAGAACATCATTGGTTTCTTGTTTTTTTCTTTTATTGAGTGTCAAAGAGCTAACAGCTTTTATTACAGATCTCCGAGGCCTGAAGTTGGCCCGTGAGCACAGTGGCAACTCAGAGCTCTAGGGCAGAGTCCAAGGCAAGAGCCTCGCCTAGTGCCTGTCATGTTTTAAAAACTGAGCTCTAAATATATGGATTTCCAGAGACACTTTGTGGGAGGCAGAGGATGCTAAAGGCTTGCTTGCTGCACACATTGCAGGACGAAGGGCGATGTTTATGACCTGTTGGTTCCGTGCGAGGGGGAGACAATGACTTCAGATGTATATCCGCTGAGCTGGCTTGGAAAGGGCATGAACAACTGAGCACTCATGGTGGTCCAGAGCAGGGCCACGAAAATGTATTTGAAAACTAAGGAAAACTGTAGCATAATTAAATATGCCCAGCATCTAAGCACACTGTTAGGAGATGGAAATCAGCTTAGAATGCATACCGTGTTTCCTCGAAAATAAGACCTAGCCAGACAATCAGCTCTAATGCATCTTTTAGAGCAAAACTTAATATGAGACCCGGTCTTATTTTACTATAATATAAGACCAGGTCTATATAATATAATACAATATAATACAATACAATACAATACAGTACAATACAATACAATACAATATAATACTGGGTCTCACATTAATTTTTGCTCCAAAAGACGCATTAGAGCTGATTGTCCGGCTAGGTCTTATTTTCGGGGAAACACGGTATTAGCTTCATAGCTTAGGCTCCAGAGACAGACAGACACAGAGTTCAAATCCAGACTCTGCCACTTCCTGGTTGTGATTCCTTCCTTGGGCAAGGTGCCTAATCTTTCTAAGCCTTGGTTTATTCACCTGTCAAATGGATATAATGTGTACTTCTAGGGTTACCTTAAGTATTTAATAACCTAAAGAATTTTGCACATTGTCTGGCATTTAGAATACTTTTTTCAATAAATTGTTAGGTGCTATTTTTTATTACCATTGTTATCATCATTATGTGATGGATTTATTTAGTTTTCTAAAAAAAATTTTTTTAATCAAAACCAATGAGGTTAAGTGGTATAGGTGGCCCAGAGGAGTGGTACTAAGATTGCTAAATTCTTGGTATTTTCCCAGGAGTGCTCATGGTTTGCCCTGTAATAACTTACTCTTATGACTAGTATTATTCTTGAAAAATTATTTTTTGATGACCTTGAGATAACTGTGACTGGGTTATTACCACATCATTCTAACTGATGTTCCAGGGGTCAGGGGTCTTTTACATGCATAGGTAATGCCCATCCTTGGAATTAAGGCACTACTTAGTGGGTGTAGACCTAGATAGAAGTAAGGAACTGACTTGATTTTTTTCTGCCAGCATCAACCAAATTTGGAGCCCTCTTTGTCATTAAGGAAGTCACCTGTGCTTGTCAGGGGCTACAAGTGTGGAAGGCATGAAAGATCAAGGTCTGCCAGGGTGCGGTGAATCCGGAAAACCAGACTCTGGCTTATCAGACTCCCACACTATGGTTCTTAATAAACTTTCTCACCTGCCAGTGCATGTGCAAGCCCCCAAATGTGGACCTAATTTTGATACAGCTGGCACTTTTGCATTGAGTTTTGGAGTCAATTTCTGGAAAAGATAAAGGAAGTTTATTCTATAGCTCCTTTTCTTGTTTTTACTTTGTCCTCATGTTAATTAACAACAACAAAAAAGAATGTCAGCGTTCTCTGTGACGTGAACCCTCTCTCCTGCCTCCTTGCCCTCCACCATGAGAATGCATTGAGCATCTATTCCTTTAAGGGCCCATACTTTTTGTGCCATAACTAAGAGTTGCATGTATGTCTCTAGGGAGTCTCCCCTCCCCCAGTTGCTTTATATAAATGTCCAATTAATACCAGTTAAAAAATTCTTATTCCTGGTCTATCTGAAGGAAGAAACAATGAAGGGAAACGGAGACGGCCCCACTGCTCTGGTTATATCCTACGTCTGTGATGCATTACCATAAACTTCATTCCACATGTTTTTGCATTGTCTCTTCTTACATTTATCCTCTGACTATTGTTTCCTTTTGTTCCAGCAACAGCTGGAAACGGTAAATTTGAGTTTTGAGCCAATGTTTTCCTTTGCCCTGGCATTTCTAAACATTTATTTTCCTATGAGCCAAAAATACCAGCAAAGACGCTTTCTGAAAGATCTTCATCTCACGCTGCCCGTTGCCCTCCTATGCTGTCCCTTTAAATGAGGCCCCCAGAGTTCACTTTCTGAAGTTCATTAGCTTGTGTTATCAATAATTTAGGATAATACTCCGGTGGAGCCTGCGTGCCTGGCCCGCCCCGTTTTTACTGTCAGTTTTCTCATACCCTAGCAGTCCAGTGAACTTGATAAGTGTCCCATCATCCTGTTAATCAAATTACTTATGAACTAAAATTGACAGTTTTCATTAATTATAAAGGATTATTCTAATTGCAATTCAAATTTATTCATTTAGAACAGACGGCATTCAGTAATATTTCAGGAAATTTGCATATTAAATGGAGAGGGTCGTCCATTAAGTATGGTAATGTATGCATATTTCCTTATTTTTAACTTCTAGGCCATATGCACTGCTGCTACTTCAGCAGGTGAAAAACCAGAACGTGCTTAATTTGTTCAACAAACACAGGGGCCAGAGCACATCTTTTGGCACTGGGTACTGGCACCCTTCTACCTTGATTCCTTCTGCTCTTCCTTTCCCGACCTCCCATGGCCCAGAACACAGCCAAAAGCACGGTTGATCTTTCGAAGAAACTTTTTTGATAAACCTGGGCATTTCCACCCCCTCCCCTTCTTTTCTTTTTCTTAAATGTAGGCACAGCTGGTAAGGGTTGATTGAAATGTTTTGCCATAGAAGCTGTGTTCATTAATTTCTTCAAGATGCTGAAGTAGGCATTAAGGTTGCCGGCTGGAGTCCTTCCCTGTGACATGTGGAACAGCAAGGGGCCTAATAGTCAGCCTTGTAACATCAACTGGTTACCCCCCTCGTGTGGCATGAACCTTTCCCCTCCAGTGAAAAATGAACCTGTCTGAGACAAAAGCACAAACCACGCATGCAATAAGACAGTGCCATTATTCACACCATATAGGCTGTTTTCAGAGATCATTAAAAATCATATCTCCATGATATTAATAAGCACCTTCCCCGATCCAAGTCTCGGGTAACAGGAAGGTATATTTAGAGCTGCCCTCACCACCTACCTAATCTGAGATCATGAATCTGGGAGGAAAAAAAAATGCATGTAAGATAAAGGCTAACAAGCTAGTGTGGTAGGAGCCATTTGGCTTTTTAAACAGCTGGTATGTCCCAGCGTTCCTTGCATCAGTCCTTATGGGGAAAGAAACGGTATGGGCTCCCAGCCCTATCAAGTTGTTTCTGGTGAGTTTGCCTCCAATTCTTAGGAATTATTGATATCTAGTCTTAGTGATTTGAATAAAGCATCTGCCAGCTCATTCATCTCCAAAAACTCGCATAGAATAACTGGTTGCTCATTTAGCCTGGTTTCAAGTAGACTAGTTTTTCATTCTCTGCAGTTAAACTAAAAGCTTTGTTGTTTCACATTCAGTTATTTTATTTGCCGAGCATATTTATTTCAGTCTGTTTGTATAGCACTAGCTGCTTTCGTGGCCATATGTTATTGATTGAAAAGCCTCCATGAACGCGAATTCTGAATAGGCGCTGTGTCCTTGGGAGGTGTCCGAGAGGCAGAGACTGAGGGCCGGCTCACCGCCTTGCCAAACCCATACTGAGGTCCCTTTCCACTGCTCTCCCTCCTCCCAGGTAATATGTACGAGTCCAATCAATGCTTTGGTTGTTTACACAACCTCTCCCCAAATCTCAGTGGAAGCATGTAGTACCCTGTCTTCCCTTGTTGGGGTATAGCCATTCCTGCTGGAATTACTAGGAACAACGCCGAAAGAACAGACCACCAAAGGCTATTTTAGACAACACTGATGGAAAATTCTCAGAAATCATTCAAGCCCACTGGTGTGTATTGAGTCAAGGGAAATTTCCCCCCTGTGTAACATCTTTTCCCTCCACTTTGTTCAGCTTTAGAACCATGAAAGCCCCGGTCTTAATCCTATTTCTGATGAGAGTTAATTTTCAATGCAAGTTTAAAAAAATTTAATTGTCACTGATTACTGACATGCAATAGTAAAATAATATGAAAGAATGCCGCAAATGATTAAAGTAAAACTTAACAACGTATGCATTAAAAAAAATCCTATAACTCTACTTTTGTTATGGGAAATATTAAGTTGCATAATGTGACCCAGTGGTATAGGATAATTGCTTAAGATGCTGTATTATACAGATATTTGGTATATTATATCCTCATGTGCCGTATTTCTGGTGATTAATTCCTCAGCAGAGGAAGGCTCTCTTGAATGGATGTTGATTATATCAGAATGTGGACCGAAAGTGATGCCAGGAATGGAGAGTGGGCATGAGTATGCCAGGCATCCTCTGGAAATACTGGAGAAAATTTCTCAGGAATTGCTCTTGCAGTCCGCATCCATACTATCTGCAAGAATAATTTCTAGGTCACCTACAGAGTGCTATATATTACTTGATGGAGACTGATGGAGAGAGAGAAGGCTAGGAATGCATGCGATGTATAAAATGTGATGTAGAGCTAATGAACAATTAAGCGCAGTGGAGGGAACTGACCTCTCTGAGCTCCATTTTTCATATCTGGAAAATGGAGCTAACGATTGTCCTGCCTTTTTTCATGAGACTGTTGTGAAAATCCCCTTGTTGTGAAAATCCCATGTTTCTCAAACTCTCCTGTTCATCAGAATCACCTGAGAGTAGTCAAAATTCCAAAGCCTTCTCCCAAAAGCTTCCAATTCCGTAGGTCTGGGGTGGGGCTTGAGAATCTAGATACTTAAATAGTCTCAGGCGATTTTTTAATGATCTGGCCAATATGGAAGGCGTATACTGCTCTGCAAAACACAGTACTCTTAGGAAGACAAGACTTGCAAAGTAATTAAAAAGTAGTTGAAGGATGTACCTTGTTATTGCACCAGTTTTTAATGGGAAAAGCTCTAGGTTATAGGTATTCCAAGCATTATGTACATTCTAGAATTTGAACTCTGGCCAGCTAAGTCACTGGGATCTGTTGATGAAAACAATGGCTGTATGAAATGTGCAGTGTTTGTGCAGAAATGGGATCTCTGTGTGTCTATCCAGAAGGCTCCAGGGGGAAAAATACCCTCCACTAAGACATATATACAGCTCAGACTCATTAGATGACCTTTGAGTCAACAGCAGGTGCTTTTCAACCAAATATCTAGGTCATTCTGTGAATGGGTTCTTTATAGTTAAATAGACTCTGGAGGTGAAACTGTCATTACTTAGCTAGTAAAGAAATGAACTTGGAGAAATGGATGAAAAAGCAGTTTCCTGTCTGTGAAAGCGTAGGGAACTGGCAATAGAGTTCAGGTATAGCTATATTTGTTAACCATTATTGATGTGGAACCACTTCATACTATGTCAGAGTAGAATAAATTGGATAACAATGGGGTGACAGCATCATCTAATCTAATATCGGTGCTGTTTAATAGTTACATGTAACTGCCAAGTGGGGCATGTGGAGTGGGAGCCGAGATTCTCAGCTCCCTGTGGTTCCAGCTAAGGATTCAAGCAGGAAGTCGGTACACTGTCCTACTTGAGGCCCTCCCAGGTCTGGGCAAGGTGGGGTGGGGTGAGTGGCATAGTCTGCTTGTGTTCTATGCTCTGATCGCTGAAAATACATTGCTTCTTCAAGCTGAGATAGTCATGGATTGTAGGTGGGTTTTAGGGCAAGCTCTTCTTCTCTTTCTCTCTACCCTGACAGTTATACACAATTTAATAAAATCCCCATCTCTGTGAAACACTTTTTGTTCATCATCTTGTAATGAGTGGACCACCAGGCTGGCGAGAGGCAGAATTAAATGGTTGTGTCTCTGATCTCTAGGAACTGATGGTTTTGGTCAGTCATGAAACACAAAAATAAATTTGGAAGACTGAACCTTAAAGGAGTAAATTAAAGCAGGTCCAAACATTTTTGTATAAAATGGGTGTTAAACTTAGTCTTAGCATTCAGTGATTGAATGAAAGGGAGGAAATGTGTATAGGTTCCTTGTTCAGATAGATGACTCAGGGAGGAAAGTTTTCTGGGGGTTGTTACAATGTCAGGATGTGCTTTTTTTGATGTCTAGAGATATAAGGGAATCTGCAGTACTCAAGAGAAGGAAGTTCTGTCTTGCTGGAATTATAAGCACCTGCTCCAGCAGCCCCCCACCCCACCCTGGCATACACGTACTGCTTTAAAATATTGTGGGTTTATTTTTCTTTTGAATGTAAAATTTGGGATCAGCAGGAACTAATTGGAAATAGGATTGTGTAGATTACTGAAGAATAGCAGCATTTCCTTTTGGGACCACAAACTGGACTTCGATGTTCCCAACTGAATCATTACAACAAACTTCAGCCAGCCTCTGTTGGGGGACATTCCAGTACTTCTCAAGATCCTGTACAAATAACTGATGTGCACCTAGAGAAGAGAGGGTTCACAGTCCAGGTCTTTCCATAAACCATAAAGGCCATTTATTCTGAGAAATATTTAAAGATTAGAAAAAAAGGTTACCAGATATTTCTGAGATTAGTCTGAGGGCATGCATCAATTAATTTTTCATTGAGCAAAGTAAAGCATATCTAAATAGAAATACATGGTTTAAAAAATCATATTTGCTGCAGAGATTAAACGTACTGTTTCTTTAGGGTAGGATCTAATCTCACCAAAGTAATTGAAGTTTATAGGTCTCCTTGAAACATTTTCCAAGCAAGAGGTGTATTTAGGCTTTAATGGTGCCGTTTCCCTCAACATAGCCTTACGCTTGTTTTGTTCCACGTAGGCATTTCCAAGTACTGTTATGAATGGAAACTAAATGTATCTTTCTCCAAGAGAAATAGTAACAGAAGGTTATGCTTTTGTGAAAGAGAGATCAACATGTGAAAGGCATTTTTAAACCTTCATTATTCTTCTCATCTTTGGAAGGACCACTGCTTGGCGGGAGGCCTGTTTCTGCTTGGAATGGTCAATATTTATTTCCATTTTACAGATTAGGACACTGAGACCAGCGGGGACAAATGAATTGTTTCTGGCTAGTGTTAGAGTGTGTAATAAAATGTCCGACTTACTTCACAGCTCAATTAGGATGGTAATGCCTCTTTGTTTTAAATGTATGCTATTGGGAAATTAGGAAATACACATCTGATTATATTAGAAACCCTAAAATTTGCTCTTCTAGTTCTGGCTCTGGTCTTTCCCTCATTTCTTACATGATCTGTACCTGCAAAAACACTCATAATGACCATATACACTCATATACAGTCATATATGTCACTTGTCCTGAAAAGCAAGGTGTCAGAAGAGGGGTGAATTCTTACTGACCCTACCAATGATCAGAGTGTGCCCTGAAGCATGAGTTTTAATTACCTATAATTCGGTACGTGTAACTTCAAATGGTCCTAATGGTCATACAATTATCTGATCTTTAATATGCAGCCAGGATTCTTGGTGTTTTAGTAAGCTGGGGTATTTTTTTTCACATCAGCCCTTGTTTGACATTGTTGTCTCTGTCTTTTAAAACAAAACACTAGAAAACCAACAACAACAACAAAAAACAACCCAATAAAAACAAAACAAAACACTACCACTCTAACCTAAGCATATTTGGAGGTTCCATCAGAGAGGACATTCAAACATGTGAAGCGGTTTATGACATGTCCATACATTTCCGTTGCTTTTTTTTTTTTTGCTGCTGCCGATGCGTTTCATTTTCCCATGTGCCATAATATTAATGTTTTTCCCTGCTGGCTTCCCAGCCCGGGGGTCATAGCTCGTGTTTCACAACACGAGACACCCAACCATAAATCTCCTTTAAATAATACAGACGGCAGGAGGGTCACTGTGGAGAGAGCCAGTCGGTCTGAACAAAGTGGCATTGATGCATGGCAAGCCGGACAGCTTGACCAGGGCCCCGCTGGACAGGTAGAGTGTGGCGCAGCCTTTAGTTAAGGGGAGGGAGGCATGCGTTCTGCACGGTTCCAGAGAGCCAACTGGTTCTGGTTCTCAGTAGGAGTTGGCTGCCAATCACTGAGGCTTCCTGAGATTAATCACACCACCTCTTCCGGGCTCCGGCTGGAACACCTGAGCAACATAATCTGTGGAGGTGCAAACACATCTCTTTGGGTATAAATCTGCATTTCTTGAGGTTTCTTAGCCACAGTTAAGATGAAGTTGGGAGCGGCCAGGGTGCAAGTCACAAAGCACACCTGATCGGAACACACGACGTGCTGGTGGCAAAGCTGCGTCCTTATTCCAGGACCCAGTGTGGTCCATTTATAAGGGGACTGGACACGGCGGGGTGAAACTCGGACCTCGTAGCTGGAGTTGTGTTAACGTCAGCCTCGACTTGCAGAGGAGCTCCCTGAGATGGGGAAAGGAAGGGATGAGAGTTGACCCAAGGATTTCTTTTTGCAGGCAAAAATTATAGCATATTGACACTCATGGGCCAAAGTATCATGTTAGAATAAAATACCTGTGACTACAGCTTTTGTGAGCAAAAAAAGATTTTGTGTCAATCTGTATAGAGGCACATACTGTGTTTCCCTGAAAATAAGACCAGGTCTTATATTAAATTTTGCTCCAGAAGACTCATTAGAGTTTATGTTCAGGGGATGTCATCCTGAAAAATCGTGCTAGGACTTATTTTCCGGTGAGGTCTTATTTCGGGGGAAATGCAGTAGAGAGAATATGGACCACATGTGCTAAGATAATTAATTTGTGCATAAACATATATAATGCATGTGTGTGCGAGTGTCACACCCGAATAGTTTTGGAAATAATTGGCAAGCATACATGGTAATGTGCCGTATAAGTAAAGATGAGGCTAGTGAGAGGAGCCCCAAAGTTTCCACTGACACTGTTTTTCAGGATTTATGCATTGCTCATCAGTTGCCAAACTCCAGCTCAGTAATTTTTGTCTGCCAAAAGGGTGTTGGGGCAAAGATTAATATCTCATTTGTTAATGTTTCCTTGGACTCCTTTCTCTGCAAATATTTAGTCACACTTTTGAAAAAACTCAATGTGGATTCTAATTTCTCAATTACTTAACTCATTATAGTGGTGTGGGGGTGGGTTTGCATTGATGTGATTTCTAGAATTTACTACATACCTGATAAATGTACCTAGAGCAAGAGTGTGCAGCAACAGAAGGAATGATTCTGCTGGTTTTGGTTGGTTATACCACTGAGCATTTGTTATTTTTTATAGTGTTGACATTAGTTGCTACTGTAATGTAATCATTGCTCAAAACGATTGCCTTTTTGGGTGATGCTGGTGGTGGTGGAAGAGAACTGATTCTGTTCTTACTCCTTTAAAATAACAAATGGTATTGATCACTCAACAATTCATCAGATGGAACCAGGAGACCCATGAGAATAGCAAGGTTTTGCTAATAATGACATCCCAAACTCTTGCTTATGTTGAGAAAAATTTTGCTTTTTCCGTTTATTTAGCTTTACACAGGACATCTCAGAGATGAGCAAATGTGTTACAAAATGACTCTAAATGTCAATTGAGCATTTAATAATAGTCTAAAATACATAAGCATTTTCCTACACTGGTAAGCGGTGTTCATAATTTTGGCCTTATCATTTTTACTTCATTAAGAAGTATATATTGGCAGTTCTTTGAAAAAAGTGACTTTTTGTTCTGGTTTTGTTTATTTGGATGACTTTTTAGACCCAAGAGAAGCACACTGACATCATGCCTATGCTCTCATACCTCACTCCTGGTCCCATTCAGCGCATTGGGTCCCCATTAGACTGGATCCACATTAGACTGAGTGCTGGCTGAAGGCAGGCACAATTTCTGTCTAGTTAACCATTGTACCCCCCGTTTCCAGCCACAGGTACTTTGAGAGTGACCAACTGCCCCATTTGCTGGGGCTCTCTTGGTTTTAGCACCCAGGAGTCCTTGAGTCCCAAGCCATCTCGGCCCATAGGTTCTCATCGATATTCTCTGATTAAATGAGCCCCTCATCCTTCACAGGTTACAGAGTTATGTGGGAGAAAAGTGCACTCAGCTCCTGTTTAAAATGAGTCAGTCTCATGTGTCTATACATCATCTCCCTGACTGATGATAAGGGATGGGAGTGTGTCTCCTCTGTTTCTTTGAATTTCCCATGGTGCCCTAGAAATCTTTTCACGCTAGAACTCAATCAAATGCTACACAAGATATGATCAAATAGCAAATTGTTCTGTAGTGTAAATGCAGACTCTGTTCCTTCCTGGCTCTGTGAGGGCTGGGCAAGCTCCTTGCTCTCTCTGTCATCCTTCTCCATTCTCCTTATTTGTGAAGTGGGGATGGTAACAGTACCTTCCTCACAGGGCTGGTGGCAGGATTCACTGAGGCAAAGGACAGAACAGTGTCTGCTCTGCGGCTGGTATGTGGTGTGCAAACGGTTTCTCCTCTTCCCCTGCACCCCACTTTTCCTTCTCCAACACATAACAAATATTGAGTGTATTTAGGTAGGTGACAGAGTCTTATGTTAAACTGAATTTGGGGTTGTTTTTGTGTAAATAGTTTGCTTGGAAAAGGAATACTTTTGAGTATATGATTGGTTTCTGAAATGCGACACCTACGTTACGCAGAATGTACTGGACTTCTCTGTGCATTGCTGAAGTTGAAAAGATAAGCAGCCAAGCAAGGAATGTGTTACAGGTGGGATAGTGATGTTGTCACTTACAGGTTCTGGTACAGGATGAAGATGAAATAACACTCAGACCCGCAAAGAGGGAAGCTTTGGGTGGAGGTGTATTCCATATTAATTCTGCCTTTTTACCCCCTCCCCTCACCATATTACTCTCCCCACAGAGGCAAAGCTGGGACCTGTGTAGGTCAGTGGCAGTTTCTTTCTATCCTGCTAACCTCAAAGGGACTCAAAGTATACCTGGGTGAAATAAAAAATCAATCAGGAACAATGTATAAATAGCTCCTTTTAATTAAGGTGTGTGTTTCATGGAAATAATCTCATAAAAACTAGTGCTTTATTTTGCTACCGTCCTCTGTATCCCGTATCCTTCCTGCTACCCACTAAATGGGAAAAGGGCAAAGGTGTCCTTACAGGTTCCTTGTTTTCTTAATTTTTCCGGTGGCAAGCAGCAGAACAGAGAGGAAGTGTCACTAAACCACCGTTAGAACTTTAGTCATTAAATCCCCTTTGCCCCAGCCCTGGCGTTGCATATTTCAATAATGAGCAAGAAAAATTGTTTTATGGTGGTTTAATAAAAGCAGAAGACAAATGTTGCTTCTGTGCAAAGGAACTGAATTACACACTTCATGAACCAAATTAGTACCACAACATTTGGCTTTGTTCGAAAGGTGATACACATTTATGGGCCCATTTTTCAGCAAGATAAATATGACACACGCCAAGATTTCCCTGAAGTAAATATCGTAAATAATAAAAGACTCTGCCAAGGAAAGCTGAGGAACGACTTAATCCTCACCCTGTTATACCATTATGCCAAGATACCACTGTCCAAACTCCTGAACAAACTGCCTGTTTAATCAACTCATCTCATGATTAACAGAGTGCAAGGTCCTTTTATTTTCCAATAATAGTCAATATTCCTCCATTCTGCCTTAAAAAAATATTCATATAGGAGCTAGGGCGTTTTATGGCATAAGCAGATTTGATTACCAAGTAACAAAATATATTTTGAGGGCAATTTGGAGTCACACAGAAAAAATGTTTATGTGAATAGGTGCAAATTGGGAGACTTTTACAGAAAGTAAAAGATATCACTCTAGGCCTAACTCTGTAATTCTCATTTAGTTTCAGCTTATTCCCGTTTGATTTCAGTGAAAGTTTTCTGCTAGCAAATGGGCTGAGTGTCTTTCTTCCTTCCCTGCAGACTGTCTTGTGAGAAGCTGGGGTGGTAAAGAGAGTGCCTTGAGATCCTATGGTTAATATGAGAATTCACAGTGCTTGCCCGTGGAAGTCATTCGTCTGGCTCCAGGGTGTGTTTTAACAGTTCCTGTAGCCGGGCTGCTATTGTCTCAGTGCTGGAGGGTAGGCAAATTTAAATGCTGCCTGAGCCGGGCAGTAAAATAAATGGATTGAGTAGTGAGGTGTGAGAAAGGCGTTAGGGAGTGGTGGGGATCGGGATGATCTGGTGCGCAGGTGTCCTGTCTTTGCTGGGCCTTTGCTGGGCCTCAGCTAATTGTTGCCACCCAGGAAGGGGGAACTAGTACTGCTGCAATGCCTCATGTTTCAAGAAATTTGAGAAGTCTTGGTTTTTCTGTGCAATCTCCCAATTGTTAAATGGTGACCACTCAAAAGACAAAAACAAAAACGATCTGTATCCCAAATCAAACAAAGGCCACGGGCTCAGAGCCGGTGACTTCTCCTTTGTAATGTAGGGTCTGAAGCAGGACCAAAGGAATATGTCATGATGGGCAGTGTTTAGTCCCGCGGCAGAGATGAAGATGGCAGCTCATGTTGTTGAGACCTTGCGGTGTCCCAGGCTCTGTCCTAAGCTGTGTGTGGTTCACCTCATTGGATCCCCTTACCCACTCTCCTTAGGCACTAGGAGGAGGGACTGTTACCCTTCCTGTTTTACAAACGTGGAAGCAGGCCCCAAAAGACTGAGGTGGGATTTGAACTCATATCATCTCTGCGCAGTCTTAAGCACCCATCTAGTTTCCTCACCTTGTTTTAGTGGCCCAACAAGAAGTAAAAAGGAACAGGAATGAGGGACCTGACTCTTGGTTTGACAGCAGTCCCCTTCCTGTGAGACTGGGTCCTTCATCTGAGGACATGCTGAGTCTCTATGTGTCACCTTATCAAGAGGAGATAATACCACCTGCTTGATTTCCCTCACAGAGTGTGGGGAAGGATTACACCAGGAAGAAGGGCAGGAGAGTGGAAAATTATGAAGTGCTCTGTCAACACAAGGAGAGGCGGGGGAGAGTGTTCATAATTAATCAGAGGACACAGAGAGGTGAGACTGGGAAGCCACTGAATTGTCTTTAGATCAAATGCAATTAAAAAACAATCCTTTCTTGACTCTTCAACTCCATAAAGTGTCTATTTGTAGAAGTGGCTTAAAACTGAACTCACTTTGAAAATTAATCAGCCACCGCTAATGGCTAGAAAGTTAGCAGACTGCATGTATTTTTAAGTGAGAAAGAGCAAAAGAGAAAGAGATCCACCGAACAGGAGTTAACAGCCCAAACCCTGCCCGTTGTCTGCCAGGCTTGTGACAGGGAGGACAGAACATGAAGACCCCCCACAGCCAAAGCCTTCCACACCCCCTAATCAAGGGACTCCCCTTTGAAGAAGCCAGAGAGAGAGGCCGTTGCTGGCCTGACATGGAACTGTTAATTGATGCCAGCTAGTAGGGGACTCTGATAGGACCCGGACACAGAGAACATTTGAAGGGGAAAAGAGAAAAGAGACACACAGGAACGGAGGAGGGTAGATACCCCAATGATGATGCAGAGAGCTGTTTACGCATGTAGGCAGTGAGTAATCTTCTTATTTATAAATGAATGAGTTCACCTGGGGAAGAGGAGCTTGGTGGGTTATAATCACAGTCCCGCGTGACAGACTTCCTCACTGAAGGGGCTCTTTGTTCACTGACAGCCAAGGCCTCGCCCGTGTTTTCTTCTTCATACCGGGGTCTCCACCTAATTAATGGTGGTGCAAACTTATCCTCTGAATTTTCGTTAACTGAAGGTCCCAGCCAGCTCTTTGAACTTACAAGATCTCCTTTGTTTTGGGGAAATTCCTTCTGTGCATGCTCGATGTCTTTGTTTTTCCCTTTCTTTTTCTCCCTTTCTCTCTAGCCTGGCAAAGTCCGTGACCACCCATCCCATAGAAACTTTCCCATCTCTGGGCTTTGGTCAGACCACTTCCCATTTGGAACCCTTGCCCGATCATCTCTGAGAAAAAACTGTGTGTCTTTGGGGACCGTGCTAAAATCTCCTCTGCTCCTACACGAAGCTTTCTTGGCCTCACCCTACTCTGATCACTCCATTACTCGTCCCCTTAGGATTTGGACAGAGTCCCATCAATATCCTTCTTCTGTAATTGATCTATAATTATTTCAGAGGTGGAGTTTTGATTGTATGGTGTGGTAGTCTCCTAATTTGTGACATGCCTTCTTGTTAGCTTCCTAAGAATTTCTTCTTCTTTTCCACAGCCAAAAAGAAAAGAAAATACATACACAACCTTTTCTTACTCTCAGTGAATAGAGAGGGCAGCATACTTTTGGGATAAGAGCATAGGTTTTACAATTGGAAATTTTAGTTTTGGGTCTCTCCTCTTCACTGCTTAATGTTATTGTATACCTGGGGAAGTACTACCTCTCTAAACTTTGGTTTCCATATATGTAAAAAGGTGGTTAAAAGCATACTTACATCATATACCTAACATATGCCTAGGTGAAGTATCTAACAATGTGTCTTGGTAAACTTTTAATAAATGTTAACTAACTATGATAGGTATTAAAATGGTAAATGTTTGTTGATTGGCTAAATTTATCACTTAACATTTTTTCTGGCACATTGTTAGTGAATGTGCTCAGTAAGTGCTTGATGCTGAATGAATGAATGAATGAATGGATGGATGAACTAACAATTAGATGGATACATGAATTCACTTGAGCCAGAAGATATATGTGTATTCACTCATTTATTGTGGACTACCTACCAACGGGTAGCTGCAAGTATAGCTGTGAACAAGACAAACACTATCCCTGCGCTCATGGGCTTAAATCCTAATGGAGGCCTCAGACAGATAATGAGCAAGTTAAATAAGTAAGCTAATTGTTCAGATGGTAAGTTTTAGTGGTGCTAGGTGAATATAAGGAATATTAGAACTAGCAGTATTTATCCTATAGTCAACCCAGTGGAGACTAGAGAGTGGCTGCAAATGTCGCTTTGAATGAGATATGAGAGAGAGAGAGAGAGATAGAGCGAGAGCGAGAGCGAGAGCGAGAGCGAGAGAGAGAGAGAGAGAGAGAGAGAATTGTTCTGTGTTACTTGCAAGAGTAAGAACCAGATCCAAATGGTGGCAGTTAACAAGGAGGTTGAATTTGACTCTGATTATTTGAGACACTTCTGGTTCAATAATCTAGCGGAGCACAGCCTACTCTCTGAGAGTAGGCAGTATGTCATTAGAAGAGGAGCAGGATCTGAGGGACATTCTAGCATCATTTGTAAGCTTGCTTTGGAGGGTCTCTAAGGTTCTTTCCAGTGTAAAGCTTCTAAGATTTTCCAGTTGACTGATGAACATGGCTCGTAACTTCTTTTTGATATACTGTAAGTGACACCTGAAGAGGTATTGTGGTAGAATGGAGAGAACACAGGTTTTGGGATCAGATGATCCAATTCCCAGGTCTGCTACTTGCTATCTGCGGGACCTTACTTAACGTCCCTGTACTTTACTTTCCCTCTCTGAAGAATGGGTAGATGCATATGAATGTGTGAGGATGCCATTAACTAAGGCATGTTAAGTACCTAGCATAGTACCTGGTGACCAGTAAATGGTCGTTGCTGTTGTGATTGATGTTTCTGTGGTTTTTGTGATGATCAGTGAAACTTGGGAGCAGTCACCTTAGTGCTCTGCTTCAGGGGACCCACCCTGCTGAGGCAGGGACTGGGGAATAAGTCAAGGCAGTCGTTAGGGGTAGGTGGGGAACAGGTAGTAGCTGTCTTATTGGGAAACTGAAGAGTTGTATATATGCTATACATGCTCCAATTCCCTCAGGTCATCGTCCCCCAATCAGAACTATCCAGAGAGCTCTCTCCATCCCAGGTGACAAACAGCTCTTTTCTCATTTTGTCCCCTTCTGAGCTGCCCTTAGTGTTCATTAAGATTTGATTTCAATAGGAAAGAAACAGTTGGAGTGGAAAGTGATGGAGGAGTAAGGACACAGTATGATTTGTTTCTGCACCCTCCAACCTCCACCCCAGCACCTCAGGTCTCCAGGGCGATGGCCCTGGTGCTATATTCATATACGCCTTTGGATCCACATATGTTTTTGTAAAATATAACCCCAGAGAGAAAAACATAAGATCCTCTTTTTAGACAGGAACCTGCCAATTCTTGGGGTCCAAAATGACTCTGTGTGAAAATGCACTGCAGAGAAAACAGGCAGCTCATAAACAGAAGAAGCACCAGACACATCTGGAGGGAACCCAAGCTGGGAACCCGAGGGCCTGACCATCTGCCAGACGGCCAGATGCTGCTGCTGGAAACCTCTCGCCTCCCGGCTTGTCGTCTGGGTCCAGTGATGCCATCCAAAAGAAGGACCACAGAGTGGGAGGGCAATGAGCAATCCATCTTCTTCCACCCACAGTTTTTAATTGTGTGACATGGCATGGGGGTATGGGCAAGGGGCCTCATAGTTTGCTCACAAAACTGTGCCTTCCTCATGGAAAAGGCCATCCTAAAACACATGGCCCTGACCACCCAGAATGTATAGAAAATTATTCCATTAAATATCCCTTTCTTATTCTTTAGTCTAAAAAGCATGGATGAAGACGTTTAGCTGTGTAGTTGTCAGTGGGAACTGCCACCTTCTGTCAACTTGGGAGTGCACTGAGAGTTTCTAACCAACTGCACTGGTCGTTACATTATAGGATTTCCCGTATTGCAAGTGTTTTTCCTATTAACAGCTTTGGTGTCTGATTTTGACCAAAGCAGATCATTGGGATTCAGAGGGCCATCCTCTTCTTTTTCCACCGCAGAAGCAATCAAGAGTCTGTGCATACGGCACTCATAAAAGGCAAATGATCAAAATCACACCCACAAAAAGGACTATTAAATTCTGGATGAGATTACCGCTTCATGTGATTCCTACCATTCAGGAATGTCTTTCTGCCTCAAAATTGCTCACTGACAGATAGACTTACACATGCAACATGGTAAACATAGCATTATCTCTATGCTGTCATACGTGTTTTTATGCTAAATCCATAGGCATCTAGGGCAGTTTTCACTATGGCATGTTTTCAGTGCCAGGAAATGGTTGCATATTATATTTTTATATTAGCGTATGTGCTTTAACTTACAAAGAATTGCAATGTTTCCTGGCGGCACGCAAGGCATACATTGTTTTAATTTTAAAGAGGCACCTGTTAGAATAGTTTAACATGTCATTTTTAATCTCACATAATTATTCAGATATAGGATTGTGTAACTCAAGAATTGAGAAAAGGTTATCTGTATTCAACAATATCAGGAGGATTACTCTGTATGTCTAGAATATAATTGTAGGTCTTAGGCTACTGGAGTTCTTCTGTGTTCGTTAGGAGAATGACTGGGGTACCTTGTGCTGTAACCTTGTTGTTACTGTTCATTGTAAGCAGCTTAGGGTGTCATTGTGGAGAGGGGCTTCATTTCGCAGGGCTGGTAGGACCACCACCTCAGACAGTCTCACTATCTTGCAGCATGTCCTTCCTAAAAAACAAAAAAAAAAAAAAAAAAAATCATTACATTGTGTAGAAACTTTTGTTGAGTAGAGTTGCTTCTGTAATAGAAAGCTAGGTTCCTGAGAGACAGATTTAATCTGCTTAACGTGGGGGTGACAGTCACACCGAATGTAATACTGCCAGTGGAAAGTCTGAGGTTTTGAAAATAGCAGAAGTGGGGAAAATGAAAATGTGATGTCAATTTATATTCCAAAGGGTCTTCTATACTTATAAGGCTGACAAATGTCCCAGTTGGAAAAACCTCTGTTACTGGGTAGTTTGAAAAAAATAAAAGCGATGTTGTGAAAATGAAAAGAAATATCCTGTTCCAAGATTGGGGCAAATGCCTTAAGGCTCAGTGGTGGAAAGAACTGATTCTGGTTGGTGATTCATCTCATATGCTTCAAGGACTTGGGCTCATTTGACTCCATGAGTAATTTCTGAGAAAGTATGAGGGAGGAACTTTTCTGTCAGCCTCAGAAATTCTTACGTCTGATGTCAGATGTTTAGTAATTATGTGGAACAGTTGCCGATGCAAATATTGGTCACAGGAGATCACCTAGGACTATCAAGAAAGACCACAGGCTGTTGAGACCCAAGATAGAGGTCTCTGGTGTTCGTACCTGATTACATACTTTCTGTCATGAGAGCACCATTTTTGATATTATTCAATGTTTCAAAGACCAAGGGTAATCTTAAAAGTCATTGTCTTTAAATAGCAAGAGGTTAGAGACTTCTGGGGAATTGGACTCTAGCAAAATATTCCCTTTTACACAGTTTCAGAATTAGTAATAACCTTACAGTGGCAAATAGTCATAGGAAGCGTTTGCCAATCACTCTAGACACATCACCTTTTGTGCATCGTCTCATTTCCTCCTCCGTGCAGGTACTATTATTATTCCCATTTTGTGTTGGTGAAGCTCACTACGCTTCACTGGTTG
Organism: Rhinolophus hipposideros; assembly: GCF_964194185.1. Taxonomy (NCBI): domain Eukaryota; kingdom Metazoa; phylum Chordata; class Mammalia; order Chiroptera; family Rhinolophidae; genus Rhinolophus; species Rhinolophus hipposideros. Next base: position 29,589,576 of record NC_138069.1, on the reverse strand, counting down.
AGACAAAACATTATTGTCCTGTCGTGTGGGGTGGCCTGCGGGGTGTCTGCTCCCGCTCCGCACATAAGAACGCAGGACATGGTGAGGCCAAAAAGGAACATCCACGGAGACATAAGTAGGGGAGTCATAGCACTATATTCTCATCGGCGGCATCTGCCTCTCTGCAATCCGCTCTTGCTAGCCCCCATTCTCTGTTAGCGTAGCCACAACAGTTATATTGGTGGTCAATGGCTCACTGGTTACAGCTGACGGCCAACTAGCCACAGCTGAGGGCCATCCAGTCACAGTTGATGGCCATTTACTACCCGAGCCAGCACCTTTCTATGTGAGGCTGAGAGCCTGGAAACTGCTTTTTGGGGCTTTGTCCCCACATGTCCTTTCCCAAGCTAATCATCTTGTGAGTGGAAAGTGAAAGCGACTTAGCCAAAACAGCCACGGAGCTGTGGCAGAACTTGAACTTGAAGCTAAGTCTTGTGGCTCTAGGCCAGTGCTCTTTCCACCATTGGACAATGGCTCTTCTGAAGTTTTGTTGCATGGGATTAACATGGTCACCTCGAGCAGTTCGTGTATTAATTTCATGTGTATAATTGCTCTTCTCTTGAATTAGAAGAGAACAGGAATGATATCAATTGTCCTAAGCAGTACCAAGTGGCTCATAGATCCTTCATGAATATATACTGACTGCTCAAAATGTCTCTTGGCTTAAATATGTGTTGGGCTGAAGTCCAGGGACTCAAACTCCAGCTCTGCCTCCGTTATTGCCGGGCTGGATGACCTTAGGCACACCGCTGAAACTCTAGTGGAACCACCTGGATAGGTTGGGTCAAGGGGGAGACAAGACATCCAGGTTTCTCATGACTGCCTAATGAAAGAAATGAGATATCAAAAGTGGAAAGCCTTTGGGTTTTTTGTTTGTTTTTTTTTCTACAAAGGTTTTATAAACGTTTTAGGGTTCTTTTGGCTACAGAGACAATTTTGATGGAGTAATGAAAGAAAGTGGCGAGATGAAGAAAACAAAGCAACCTTCCATGTTGCATTCAATATGTCCTAAGTGTGTAAATATGTACAACACATATGCACAGCATCAGAGGAACAAGAACTCTGAACTCATACAGTTTGGCTCAGCTTCTGCCACCTTGCTGTGTGGTTTTGAGCTAATTATTCAAGCTTCTTAAACTTTGATTTCTTTATCAGGAAATTGTGGATAATAACATACTCTTAAATAAGATTAAATGAAAGAATTATGAAAACAACCAGCACTTGGGATATTATGAGTCATCAAAAATGGTAGCTACAACTATTATTGAATGAAATATTTATTGAGTAGTCAGTCTTTCAGGAATGTGTATAGAGACTAAGGAGATACAGTAAAGTAGGGGGCAGAGCTCCTGCCCTCTGGAAACCTACTATCTAATCTGTAATAGATGAAGGGAAAAAAAACCTTACCTACTTACTACCGTGTTTCTCTGAAAATAAGACTGAGCCAGGCAATCAGCTCTAATGCGTCTTTTGGAGCAAAAATTAATAAAAGACTCGGTCTTATATTAATTTTTCTCCAAGAGAATCATTGGAGCTAAGGGTTCAGCTTATTTTCGGGGAAACACGGTATCAATACAGTAAACAGTATTGAACAATAGATAAATGAATGTTCTGTGGTCTGGTCATAGGATTGATCGTACTATGGTTCTCGAAAGTTCTGTATGCTCCAGTGATTAAGGAATACTTTATTGTGATTGTAAGGAATACTTTATTGTGATTGCAATTAATTTGAAACTTGCCTTGCATGGAGAATAAATAATTCATATTATTTTCTTCCTTTGTTGTCTTTATGTCTAAAGGATCTTTCCTTGTTCAATCTGCTTTTGTCCTTATTTTTTCTTTCACTTGTTATTTGTTCTGCAGAATAATTTGGACCTACTCTCTTCTTTCCCAACTTCTTTGGATTTCCTCCTCTTCTTTGCCTCTTTCTATTTTGCTGCATTAAGAATGCATTTCAGGAGAAGAAACACTTGTATGCGTCAATAGTTCCAAAGGTATAATGTGGCTGATCTTGGGAATTTTATTTTTGGAACTTGGAAGCTGCATGTCAACAGCTGGTTGGGGAACTTGAACTTCAGATATGTTTACAGACTGGGAGAAGTTTCTACCTCTGTCTCAAGGGATCCAGGTTACAGGTTGGATAGTTTAGGCGAGCCAGCCTCCAAATCTCCCTTAGATAAGTTGTGCCTCCCTATTCTTCCCTTCTCTCCAAAAGTATCTTGTTTATTGATGGTCCCCCAGTAGAATGATAGCATTGTCTTCTGTCCCTGAACTGAGTAGGTGACTTCCCTTCTTTAAGCCTCAGTCTCCCCATCTGAAGATTGGACATATTATTTCGGATCATCATGAGTGCTAAATGGGATAATGCATATAAAATGCCTAGGTACATAGTAATCATTCTGTAAATGTTAATTGAGTTTATTATTAACTTTTATTATCATTATCATTATTATTAAATGCCCCCCAAATGCTATTTTTATTGTTTTATGTTTTCAAACTGCTGTGCAGAGTGTTTTTCTCATATTGGATGCTCAATGAATAATGTTGATGACTAGCATTTCCTGCTGGCATCTGACTTATTATTGATGTTTAGAGTCCTGTAAAGAAAAATGATAATCCATCTTCTTTAGTTGGCAATGAGAGAACTTTGACAAGATTCTTATGGACTGAAATAGATTTTGGTATTCATTATAATCTCTTAAAATTCCATTTAATGTTTATATTTATACATTTTAGTGATGAAATATTACATAACAGACAGTACCGTGTTTCCCCGAAAATAAGATCTAGCCGAACAATCAGCTCTAACGTGTCTTTTGGAGCAAAAATTAATATAAGACCGAGTATTATATTATATTATATTATATTATATTATACCCGGTCTTATGGTAAAATAAGACCGGGTCATATAATAATTTTTGCTCCAAAAGATGCATTACAGCTGATTGTCCGACTAGGTCTTATTTTCAGGGAAACTCGGTGTGTGTAGTGTAGTGTATGTGCCATATTACCTTTCTAAAATCTAAAGAACTCTGAAGTATGAAACATACCTGGTTTCTTAAAAGGGTTCAGAAAAGGGATTGTGGATTTAGAGATGCGGGGGAATTTGTACTTTATTGCTTTCATATACATTAGACCCTTTGATTGTTGCAAAAATCCATTGAAATTGGTAGAGCAGGTATGGCCCTTGTTTCACACAGGAGAGAAGGACAATTCAGGGAAGTTGGAGGACCTGCCTCTCTGACACAGTAAATGGCTGAGGTCCCATGTCCTTTCCACTATACACTCTGCTCTTCTCTGTGATGTTGAAAGAACAACTAATCCTGCCAGTAAGACCATGGAGGAGGTGATATGAAGTTTGGGCTGTAAGAGAAGGGTCACTGCCCAGATGCCGCATATAACTACAGAAAGGGAGGGGCTGATGCTCTTACTTCAGGACCTTCTTAGTGTCATGGAGGATAATCCACCTCTTCATTTAACCCAGGATAGTTCCAAGAAGTATGAGGAAAAAGGGAAGAAAAGTAAGCCTGAGAGGGATAAAAATATATTTAGGTGTTCGGAGAATTTTACGTTTTATTTCTCCCTCCTCTCTCCTATATTCTCTCATGTTTATGAATAGAGATGATTTTTAAGGACCAAAATAAAAAAACAACAACACTTTTTTCCTTAACTCAAGCTTGAAAAAAGAGAAATCAGAGTTGATACAGGTAATACATATTCTCCCAGCATTATATTTTTGCATCAGAATTAGATGGGGGAAGTTTAAAGATGGTTTCCTTATGCAATAAATACTCTGCCGACGCTGCCACTTTTTCTAGGAACTTGGTAGTGGTAATTTAGATCACTTGTTAATTTTTCATTTGTAACTTTTGTCCTTTGGTCATTTGCTGGACTTTTCAGTATTTTGGCCAAAACTGCTTAAAATACATTTTAAGTGAAGCTTCTCAACCTGCCCCTGTCCCTGCCCTTTTTTAAATGACGTAAGTTTTGTTCATTTAAAAATGTTTTAACAGAGCTCTTTGAACAACACCAAATCTCTGCAACATTTCTCAAGTCATATTGTCTTTTACCTGGAACACAAGCCCCATTTTGAAACGGTAATTTGGTCCCTGAAGGGCCCTTCCGATTCGCTCTTGCTGCTTGGCCTGGCGAAACTGTCTAGGAATAAAGCCCAAGATAAATGGGGTTGGATTTATGCAGAGTAATTTAAAGCCTCCTGCCTATTCTTGTCTTTCTTGTAGAGAATATAGTTGGAAATTCATTTTAAGTCTGAAGCCTTCTTTGAACACCCGATTTGGTGATTTTGTTTTCTTCCTTCCCCTTCGCAGAACCTTTATTAGAATGCTGACGAACCTTGGCCTCAGCAAAGGATTAAGTGAGCAGATTCTTCAAGTAATAAATCTAAAGACATATTAAAAGCAAGGAAAAGGGATTTCCCCAGTGTTTTGGGGGGATTTATAAGTGCCAAAGGCTAAACAACTTACAAGAGAAGTAAGATTGCTCCTTTTCCAACCTGGACATGTTCTAATATTGTGACACAGTGTAGAATTAAGCCGGCTTACTAAGTAGAAACATGTAACATAATTGAAAATGCACAATCCAGAGAGGAATTCTCAATACAGCAGTGTCCTGTTGTACAGATTTATAAGGGATGCCTTTATGCCTAATCTCAGCCATGCAAGACCAGAGTTCAGGCTTTTATAACCAGGAAAAGAGGAAACAGGCTTAATAATATATATTCCCAAAATTGAATATAAATTCGGAATTGGCGGTTGAGCGGGCCATTCATTTCTCTTAAAACAATGTAGCAATGAAAACATTTTTATTATGTTTTGACATGTGGATTTTCAAAGGAGTTCGGGCATTCTCTATTTCAGAAATGGCGGGGATAGCCAAACCATGGAAGAGTAATGAAAATGAATGGTGTGTGGGGGAGGAGAATAAATATTGTGGGACATAAACTGTTTAGAAAAGATCAGCAAAGAAGAAGTGTCAGGCTGGTGGAAATAAAACCAAAGGCATAACCTTATGTATAAAGGAAGGGTTAGAAAAAACTGAGGGAAAGGGGGACCTTGGAATAAATGCTGAGGGAGCATAATTATTATGGTTTGAAATCAAGGATAATAAAGAGTATAAACCGAGTGTATTACTTTTCTTTTTTTTCCTTCTTCCTTTTTTTTTTTTTAATGCATCTTGTTAGGAAAAGTCATATCATAAGGTATGATCAGAATGGGGAATTTTGAGAGCACCAAAGAAACAAATTCCAATCCTGGCTAAATTTCAAGTGGTCTGTTGATCCCTCCACCCCACCTTTTTTCCTTCTCACCTGTGCAATGGGAAAATAATATTTATCATTTATGCTGAATTAGATGGTATGTAGACAGAGGAAGGAAAACATTGTACAGAATATTACCCTAAACAGGAGGAACTGTAAATGTGTATGTGTATGTGTGTGTGTGTACGTATGTAGGAATAAAATGGGGGGGAAACATCTTCGGAAGATAATAGTCCCTGGTTTGTTGTTCGATCATACTAATTGTGGATGAAATCAATAAAGCCTACACTGACTGTATAGATAAAACAAAGGGAGCTTTTCATTGAACAGTTACCAACTGGCAAAAATAAATATTTAAAAATCAAATAAAAATAAAGCCAATATTAATCTTTGCTTTATTTATTTTTCAACGAGATGAGAGGAATGAAAAACGGAATCAAAAAAAAAAAAAAGATTCCTAGTCCATAGGAATTGGAAAGATATAGAGTAGGAGAGAGTTGAATATTCAAAATATTGCCAAGGAGAATTTACCTGAGCCAAGAGTAGCTAATGACTGTATGTACAGTGTGCATATCCGTACACATAAACACACACATATATAATGTACACACATATGCACATAGGTACACACACATGCACGGTGCACACACACTATATACCTGGCTCTAAGAAGGAAAAATATTGGAGAAATAAAAATCAGCCCGAAGTAGGGACCTGGGAAGGTGGTGGCGCTGACAATGGCAGCACTGTAGCCCTGGGTCTACTTTGATTCCAAAGGAAATAACAGGGGAGAGCTGCTCGGGAGATTTATATTTTGCTCGCAGAGACATAAGACATTAGGGGAAACACACACATATCAATAAGAAGGGAAGAGGGTTTTACTCCCACAACAGAAGAATGAGCTCCTTCCCATACTTAGAGGGATGCAATTCCTATTGAAATCAATTTTCCTTGCACTGAGTTTTCTAACCTCAGAGGTTGGCAAGATACAGAAATGGTGCAGTAAAGCCAGAAGAAATCAGTGGCAAGAGGGTGACATGGGGTTTCAAAAATGCCACTCCTCTTCCCCAAAACAGAAACCATTGTGTGCTCAAACAAAAGCAAACACGGACCCAAAACTAAGTGTGTGCGATGGGAAATTATGAGCGTTAATGCCTTCTGACTTCAGAGTTTGTGATTCTTTCATGCAACAGAGATTAAGGTACTAGTTTTGTGGATTAGCTTCCTGAAGGGACAGAAAGTCTGTCCTGTTCTCAAGATTCAAAGTGTCTTATTTGTCTTTAACGTTTCAGGCAAGGGGAAGAAAACTAATAGTGGCCCTTTGATTGCCCGTAATAAGATAGACACTAGCCCAGGATGCAGAAAAAGAACATTGATACTACGTGACAGTGTATCATGTCGTGAAGACTTGGCTAAAAGGAGGGCAGAACTAATGCCATCAAAGCTTATTAAGTTTTATTTTTAAATGTTAAAGAGAAAACCTACACCTTCAAGAGTGATCCATCCTCAAGTCAAGAGAAAATGGAATAATCTCAGCTGCAGAATATAAAACTCTCAGTCTATTTGATACCAGCCTTAGCAGTAGGGTAGTGGGGACGGGAGGAGGGACCAAAAACAAAGGCAGCAGACGAAATGAAAAGTATAAATAGAAGTATTGAATATACAGTAACCTGGAGGAAATTACTATAATGCTGCTTTCAGTTCTTGTCTCCATTTGTAACAATGAGAAAGAAATGTCTGAGATATGCAAGATAATGCTGTAGGAGTCCCATGGTTTAGACAGGAAAAAGGTTTGTATCTTTAGGGAAAAAAACAACACAACTCTAAGGGGCCTGTTAGAAGTTTGCATTGTTCTGAGAGGCATGTAGAAGTGGCGAATGGCTGTTTGTTTTAGTGTCAAATATGGTGATCGGGCTTTTAAATGAATGAGTAAAGGGTAGGGATCTTTGACTTTGTAGGAAAGCGTAATACTACATTGAAAAAAGGCCTTGTGGCCACATCAGCAGGTATTAAACAATGCAAACATTAAAGAAGTATAACATTTAGGGAAAAACCAATAGTGTTCGATTTCTTACATCCTTGTGTGACAGTTTTTGCTTTGTAAATTTCTTTTGCATGTAGCGTACGTAGTTTCATTCTATTTGTTCTCCCAACAACCCGAGGGATAAAATATTATTACATCCAATTCATAGGAGAAGAAGAGTAGAAAAAGTGAGTAGAGAAGACTTAGATTTTTGCTTTCCCTCTGCCAGTAAGTAGCTCACTCTGTGTCTTTTCAGAAATTCCCTTAATCCCTATAGGCCTTGAATCTGCAAAATGGGAGTGTTTGAGCAAGTAACTGGAATCTTTGGTTTCCAGTTTTACTAATGAGTTAGGGATAGCAGAGGTTAAAATTCTGTTCTCTTGGCTCAGCATCATAATTGCTACAGACTCACTTACTCTCAAGCTTTCTACTCATCTTTTCCAACATCTTTGAGGGTCCCCCCCTTGCTCTCCATATGCAGCATCAGGCAATAGAGAAATTGCTAGACTTGGACAAATTCCCTTTAAAATTTTAACCTTAAGAAACCAAAGTAAAATGACAATGTGGATCTCTTTAGCTGTTTCAACTGAAAAGCTCAACTTACTGTCTTTAGCAGAATTTTGGAGTCCTTCTTTTTTAGCCATATTCTGCTTGCAAATGCTACCCCGCCTCCCCCTGCCCTGCTGCCCCCCGCTATTGATTCGGATACTAGTGGTTCTTTCAGTATTTATTGAATGCCTTGCACAGGCACATTGTAGTAAGGGTTTGAGTTAGCATTACGGAATGCTGGCCACTTTCTGAAAGGTGAGGTCTGAGGTTATGAGAAGTCAGGACAGTTTGGGTCGTGATGTGTGCAGCTCTTTCTCACTGCAGTGCATACACACTTGGAGGAAAAAATCTAATATCCTCAGTGGGAATTTGATGACTAAAGACTGAGGAAAGGAAGAGAATTATTCAAGGTATTGGTGGGGGAAACAAAGGGAAGAAAATTCTTGTGTTGGTTAGGCGGAAGACTCATGTATTGTAGGGGAGGGCAGCAGGAGGAAAATCTGGTGGGAGGGGAGAGAGGAAGAAGGAGGAAGAGAATCTTAGGTCCATAGATGGAGGTGATGGTGAGTGTTGCTGGGGTGGTAGAGGCCTGAGGAGAATTTTATTATGGGCACGGTGCAGGGGGCCTGGCAGAAATACACAGGAAAAAATTCACGTAGAAAGAGAAATCAAACCCGTTTGGTTATCTTTTTTCCCAACGGCAGATTTTTTTCCTCAGAATATATCAGTACCAGTTCCATGTCAATAATATAATTTGTCAATTTTTTATTGGTATCTGGTAGAGGTATAATTTTAAATTGAAAATATATAGTCATAGAAAATGTTGTCTGCCCAACTATTTAGTGGTTACCAGTGGGTAAGGGGGGAGGTGGTATAAGAGGGTAAAGGGGGTCAAATAGATGGTGATGGAAGAAGAACTGACTCTGGGTGGTGAGCACACAATGTGATATATAGATGATGTATTATATATAATTGCACACTTGAAACCTATATAATTTTACGAACCCACGTCACCCCAATAAATTTAATAAAAGTTAAAAAAAAAGAGAGAAAATGCTGTCTGCCAACTCACTGAACAAATTTAGCACATGGGGTGGGAACGCTTTCTGTCGCTATGTAGATTTATTAGCTTTATGATTGTAGACTTGGTTCACATTCTTGCCTCTTAGGAATGTACACAACTGTCTCTGAATACAATTTGGCCCACTTACTTATTATTAGCTATAATACATGGAGTCAGAGTCAGTATTTTGATATTTTGTTTTTCACTCAAGCATTGATTCCACACAATACGTATACAACATACACACCCATACCCACAAGAAAAAAAAAGGAGGAGTGAATTTTAAAAGCCTGTTCTATTTCTTCACCAACAGGGAAAAATGGAAAAAGAACTCAGAAGTAGTAACTGTCCATATATGTTGCCTTTTGTGGCTCTCCTTCCTGATCAAATAAATAATTTGTAAGGTTTTGATGACAAAAGGATGTGACTTCTGCCAAGCCCTCACCTGCCAGCACTACTCCATGCAGTCTGATTTAGAGATTTAAGCAGCGAAATCGTCCTTTCTCCTGTTTCCCCTGGAAACAGAGAGCCCAGCAGTGAGGTTAATCATTTGAATTTTACAATTCATATTGAGGCAAAACAGAAATAATTCTTCACCTTGGACCCTGGAAATTTGTTGGCAAACTTTTCAGAGCTCAAGGTTAGACTTTTCTTCCCCTTTGAATCATAAAATACAAAATGCTTTAAATATATTGTTTCATAACCCGATCTCCCACTGAAGTGAATCCTACCAGGCGATAAAAAATGGAGTGGAAATCACTTTCGAGAATACCAGGTTGGAGTGAAAATAAATAGAAGAGTATAAAAGAAGCTTCTAATCAAGAAGGTCTGGCTGGGGATGAAGATAGAATCTGCCCATGAAGGTTCATTCTAAACGGTAACTTCCTCAAAATTTTCTTCAGAGTTGTCTGGAAAAATTTATAAGGATAGCGATCTCAGGTATTAAATATGAATATTAGGTCAAAACCACTTCTGATAAACAGGACATTCCAGAGATGACCCTAGAAAAAAGCTCACTAATTCTAGACCCAGGAACTTTACAGCAACATTACAGGTATACTTCATTAGGTAATATGGCTGTTTCTGAAGAAACTATGTATAAATTGAAACCTATTTTTAAAATCTAGGGAAATTAAACTAAATTTTGTGGTTTATTTTTAGGATCAAAGGTTTTATAAGTTCTTTGGCTTGACTGTTATCCTATGTACCTGTCAGTTTGGGTGATTATAATTTTCAAATCAAAATGGGGACGTGTGGTGTTATAAGTCTAAAAAAAAACTTATGAGGAGAACAGAACAGAAGCCATTCATTTGCTCAGTCATTGAAAAAAAATGTATATGAAGTACCAACATGTTTTTGCCAACTGGTGTGCCAGAAAGAGGCTGAATATTTGAAATTAGGATCTCTGAAAAATCTAGGTTTCCACATCTATGGTGTCCCCTTTTGAAATATGATTCTATTGTAAAGAGAACATTCTATTCTGTCTGTTTCATAATTAAAATAGATATTCACTTTCCTGAAGTGGCTATACCTATGCTTAAATATTATTCTCCTAGTAGTTAAGCAACACTACCTTATGTAGATGTTGGGCCAGGTTTAAATCTTTTCCATTTTGAAAGAGAAATACAAGTAGCATTTATTTTAAATTAAGATTGGCATAGCCTCTGAAATTGGATTTCCCCATGGCGAACACCCTCCTTTATGCCCAATTCTTTGCAGAAATGCTTTAATCTAAGGAACGTGTGTGTGTATCCTTTGGACACAAACGCACCAATGCAAAGCAAATGCCCATCCATCTAACTTGGAATGTTATACTTCAGAAATCGCATGGAATATGTCAGTTATTGATGAGTATTGCTGGAAGACACAGAGCATCTGGCTTCAGACCAGCACTTGATTTGCCAATGCAATGCACGTCTGTTGGGTTTCTGAAATTTGTGGTTGAGCCGCTGGTCCATACTGCATTTCCAGCACAACATGCTGATGACAGAAAAACCTCAAATGATGGCTTTTCTTCTAACAGGCTGCACAGGTAACAGCTATCTCCTTGCAGATCATCTGGAAGGCAGGCATTGCTGGGTCCCTTTTAAGGACCAGGACAGGAAAGTTGGGCATAGGCAGCCGCACACCTTCCCACTCCCACTGAGCGTTGCCAGCAAGGCCAGCTTCCTAGGCCTGTTTCCTTTCTTCCTCTTGCCTTAGAACAACCTCTTTCAAACTGTGCTTGGAGTGGGGGTGGGGGAGTCATGGGGAGGGCACAGGTGGAGAAGTACTTCCGTAAGTACTTTGCATAGCAGACTCACTAGATACTAGATTCAATCACATGGTTTCTGACATTTTACTCTGCTAGGAATTTAAAAAAATAGAAAAAAGAGAGAGAGCATCATGGCAGAGAATGATAATGGTTAGACTTGGGAGCTTGGCAGACCTGGGTATGAGTCCCAGTCCTGCCACTCAGGAGTGTGGCATGTCAGCACTTGCCTGGGCTGCACTTTGTGGACCTTGTTGTCTGGTCTGTAAAGGAGCCAGTATCTTCCCCACAGCGTAGTTATGAGGATTTGATGAGCAGATGTGTGCAAAGTGCAAGCTGAGTGCCTGGCCCATAGAGGTGCTCAATAAACCTCAGGTAGTGTGGCGACGTGAATTACTGTGTGTGCCATTCCTGTGTGTCACAGCACCCTGAGAGCGTCTGTGTTATTAGCTGATTTTTTCCACATCACAGAACGGGCAGTACTACCTCCAGCCAGCTTGATCAACCCAACATGGGGATGTTACCTCGCTTACTATATTTTGCTAAGATAATAACTGAAAGGAATGAGACTTGATTTAGTATCACTGTAGCTGTTTGTTCTATGAACCAAAAATAAAAACAAAAAGCCTCTGAAAATATGAGGGCAGTGATTTAAGCTCTTAGCAGGGGGAAATATCAACGAATCACAGCATTGTGCCAGAAACTTTCAAAGGTGCAGGGCATTGGGTACTTGTTGGGGCAGGTTGGTCCTAGAGAACAGAGGGTGTGTGGGCGTGAGCATTGGAACACACAAGCTCCAGGAAGACCTCTCGGCCCCCATGTCGGTGCTGAGCTCACCATGTGCCCCCTAAGTCTTAATCCTGCTGAGACGATGCTTGTTGGTTTCTGCCTTGTTAGTTAATTATGTATGAGGCTTTTCCACTAGATTGTGAACTCCTCCAGGGCCACTTCCTTAAAATATATATATATATATATATATTTTTTTTTTCCAGTTACAATTGACATTCAATATTATTTTGTATTAGTTTCAGGTTTACAGCATAGTGGTTGGACATTTATATAATGTATTCAATGATCCCCCTGCCTTGTCTAGTACCCACCTGGCATTATATATAGTGGTTGCAACATTATTGACTGTATTCTCTAGGCTGTACTTTACATCCATGTGACTATTTTGTAACTACTGATTTGCATTTCTTAATTCCTTCACCTTTTTTACCCAGCCCCCCAAACCCCTTTCCCTCTGGCCATCATCAGTTTGTTCTCCGTATCTATGAGTCTCATTTTGTTTCGTTTGTTCATTTCGTTTGTTCTTTAGATTCCACATATAAGTGAGAGCATATGGTATTTGTCTTTCTCCATCTGACTTATTTCACTTAGCGTAATACTCTCTAGGTCCATCCATGTTGTCACAAATGGCAAGATTTCATTCTTCTTCATGGCCATGTAATATTCCATTGTATATATGTACTACATCTTCTTTATCCAGCCATCTATTGACGGGCACTTGGGTTGCTTCCGTTTCTTGGCTATTTTAAATAGTCTTGCAATGAACATAGGGGTGCATATATCGTTTCAAGTCCTTGTGTCCTCCCTGCTTCCCTGCCCAGGGTCAGAGTGAGGTGGTTACCAGCAGTAGAGGAGGAGCGCAGGCTCTAGAGCTAGGCTGAGCCCCGGCCCTGCAGCTGTATCAGCTGTGTGACGTGAGCAACCTGCTTAACTGGTCCTAGCCTCAGCCTCCTCATTTGTAAAATGGGGTTAATTAGTCTGGTGGGATCATTCTGAGGATTGAATACAGTAATTCTGTCAGACATTCAGCACAGTTCCTGGTACTGATTCAAGGCTACTATTTATGGAATACTCATTACTCGACCAAGCACAGTGTCTTTTCTGTAGGGAGGGCTTGCTAGAGCTTGTTGAATGTTTTGTTAACTATCCACATGGCCTGGGTATGTGTTTATTTATACTGATGTATGTGTGTGTGTATACATATAAAATACACATATTAAATACACAATATGCAATATGCATATTAAAGTGAATGGAGGCTGTCGCAAAGGAAAGGGACATTTATTTTTGAAATGTATTATATATGTGTGTATGTACATATACATACATGCACATGACCATACGTACATGTATATACACACACATGTATATGTGCCAAAACATGTGTCCTTTTCTCTTGCGATGGCATTCCTTCATTTTTTCAAACATTGTATTTATTTTTTATATAAAAAAAAGATTGATAGGATCAACGTTGGTGGTTGCAGGCATTTTAGGGGCTTGGTAATTGTCTTCTTTTCCATAAAGAAATAATAAAACAAAAAAGAATGAACGCAAAAACAAAAGAAAGATTGAAGAATGGAAACAGAGTCATTTTGCCCCTTCCCTTGTTTGTAAGACCTGTGTGTTTACCCATAGAGAAGTAAATTTCTAACCCCACAGATTCACGCATGAAAAGGGGAGTTGTAAGACATCTCGGGGTGTACATGGAGTGCTGGGTGTTCGGTGGTGTGTGACATTGTTGCATGTCTTGTCCCAGGACTATCCCTGTGTTACTGAAACTTCCTGTTGGAGAAGATATGTCAAAAGACCACTGTCTTTGTAGTCCCAAATCAATTGCATCTCTATGAATTATTGAGTTGTTTGCCATCACTTACCTGTCCTTTTTTATTATAAGGGCTCATTGTTGTGATAAGGTTGGATGAGTTGTTTCTGTGTTTTCTTTTTTTTTTTATCCTTCAAGAAACTTTGTGTCTTTTCATCTTGTGTGTTGTCACAAAGTAATTAGGAGTGTCTACTTTCCTGCACACCTCTTTCTCCAGCTTGGGCATTTTAAATGTTCCAGTACTTAGATTTTGCCCTTTGCGGGTTGAGTGCCGAGCTTCTAGCACATGGCAACCCAGAATATGTGGCAGGCTCTGGGGACTCAAATTCATTTTAAGGAGAAAACAGTCATTTTTCCTGTGACAATGAGCATGACATTCACATGCTTGTATCCGGTACCATCTTGCAGCTTTTATACCACACGGAGACACGTTACTAAATGAACATTTCTTGCTCTTGTGTAAATAGATAGATTAATGGTGTTAAGTGAAAGCCAAGTCTGCCTGAAATGTTAACTTCCTTATGGGGTTTTGAGTTTCCCTTATTTTTGATAAATGGACCAATCTGGCAATAAAATCCTTGCACAGTAGGTTAATAATGTCATAGCTGAACTGTGAAATAGTAATGTGTGTACCATCTCTCAGCGCACAATAATCCTTGAAGCCTGATAAATCTATTGCCAGCCCAATTGCACGTTCACTGTCACCTACGACTTCTTTGCAAGTACAAAGCTGTTTTGTCACATACAATTTTAAGCAGAAGCAACGAGGAAGTCAAAAGCACATAGGCCTGGGAAGACGGGGACAGATTTGTTTTCAGCTTGCCTGAGCACCCCCTCAGCCCCCTCCCTGCTGCCCTCAAGGTCCCTGCATTGCTGGTGCAGGGGCGCTGTGCAGGCTTCCCGGCTTCCTGCTCCCGGAGCACCCCTGTGCTGCTGGAGGGAGAGAAGGATGGGGACCTAGGAAGCAAACGTCCCCCCAGGCCCTTCACTTTTCATTGATCACTTACTAGCAGGCTTGGTTTGGTGCTATTTACCCCACATCTCTGACGACGAGAGAGACGAGGGGGAGACTTCTCTACACGGACTTCCTGTAGAGCTGGGAATACAGAGTCTGGCAAATGTCTGCAGGCTTCAGATAGCCCGCGGCACACACAGACCGAGTGCAGAACTCTTCAGCGCCGGGTTCTAAACAAAAGACGGCCAAATGCCCTCCTGGTAACTAAAACAAGGCAGCAGTAGGTCCCCTCCCCCATCTATGGCGAGTCATGGGCAACTCCAGGATAAAATTTACACTGTGTGGGTAAAAACAGAGAACTGTATCCCAAATCATGGCTGATTCTGAGGGAATTATTTCAGCGTCAGAATCTAAGTAGCTTGGGGCAGTGCACATAAACTTGACAAACAGGCTACTTTAGTCCTGTCTGACTGTATCAGCATAATAGGGCAATGAAGCTTTTATTCATTCAAAGAAAGGTTGAGTTTGATTGGCAGGTCAGCCTGCCTGAACGCAAGTGGCTCTTTCCCCCAACACTTCACTGCTATCAATTACCGTTTTGAATACGAAGTGTTTCTAATGTAAAATAATGCCAACCTCTGCCTCTATCCTCAGGCCAGAAAGCTTCTTTGTGTTATCTATTCCCGGCCTATGACGGTTGCGAACCTTTCTCTCTCTGCTGTTTTTTTTTTCCCTTCTTTTTTCCTTCATTTCTTTCAGTATCTAAATGATGCAACATTGCCAGCAGAAGTGAGGTTGATATGCCATGCAGGAAACATTTCTGTCCTTTATTTTAATCAATAACCTCCTGGGTGAATGACATTTCCACCTTCGTGATTTAAAGTCAGAAGACCTGGGGATGTCCGCGCTTGTGAATCACCCCAGGTTCCAGGAACAAAGGAGGCATTTTTGTTTTGTTTTGTTTTTCATAATTTCCCCTTTGAACTACAAACAACGGGGCTCTGAAGTTGATTTCATTTAGCAGTCAACTTCTGTCTAGAAAAATGTGCCTGAGCGAACTGAATGCCGTTCTTATTTAAATCGGCAAGTGATTTGCTTTAGCTGCCATCTGTTGGCCGGTTAGCTGTTTTAATTTGAGGCTGGGGACATTACCTGACTTTGTATGTTCCATTTTGATCTGCATCATGTTTGAGAAATGTCTGAAGATGACTCTAAGGAAGAGAGGACTTTGAAGGATTCTGTTGAACAAATATGTACGTATGTTAATAGAGCGTGGGAATATTCAAATGTGTATCTATACAGTGCTTCTTATCTGATCATCTTTATGGCCAGATTGATCAGAAATCCTTCAAACTTTTCTTTCCTCCACATTGCCAACTAACCATCTTCATTTAAAAATCATTAACTTTGAGCTTGGATGGTATCCTTCCCCATTCTTCTAAAGCTGTAGTTTCTTTGAATACCCCTTCTGAGCCAGGCGTGGAGGGTATCCCTGTGTATATCTGAAGTCCAAAGCTGAGCAACACATACCCTCTCTGCTTTCCTTCCTCAGAGCTACCAGAGTTTGACAGTGCCTTGTAAGTGTTTATCAAGAGCCTCCTAAAAAAGGCAGTGGGCGGTTTGAAAAGTATGCAGGGCAAGGAGTCAACAGGCCTGGTTTCTTGTGATGGCTGGGCTTCCCTCCGCTAATTAGTTGTGAGATTTTGGGCCACTTATTTAACCCATCTGCACCTTCGTCTCCTCTTGTTTAAAATGAGGTGATCGTACTGGGTAGTCTCTAACTGCCCTTCCAGCTCTAATGTTCCAGAAAGCCTGTTTCAGGAGAGAGAGAGAGAGAGAGAGAGAGAGAGAGAGAGAGAGAGAGAGACAGAGAGAGAGCGAAAGAGAGAGAGAGAGAGAGAGAGAGAGAGAGACAGACAGAAAGAGACCATAGGAATTATTCATAATCACAACACACTGTTGACCAGGTGCTAATCAAACACTAGATTCTTCTCCTTAATAAACTTCCTACAATTTCTGAAAATGATTTGATTTTTCTCTATCTTTCCTTCCATACAAGATGTTTTTTTCTACATAGCTTTTTCCTCTGAGTCTGTAATATTTGCTCCCTGCTTTCCTTTTCTCGCATTCATTAATTAACATTCAGGTAGAAACACACTAGAGTGTTTCCACTGGAACTTTCTTCTCTTGGGACCATTTCTTTGCCTCACTCACCATGGTACATGCACTTTCTCCCTTGAACAGACCGAACCGAGCAGGACTGAATGGCATCTTGCCACACTGAGGCACATCAGGTACCCCAGTATATGTCTTCAGCACTGTACCCATTAGTAACATTTAAGAGCACAGGTTCATACTGTGCAGACCAACCATTCTACTCCAGACATTTATGCACAAAACATTTGGGCAACAGAAGGGATATATCTGATAATAATAAGGCACAGTGGATGGTAGGAATCAGGAGAGTGAATAATGGGATATGGAATGGACAGAAAAAACTGGGAGTTTCAGCTTCAAATTTGAAATGATGGGAATTTACTTTCTTCTTCCAGGCACTAGACTTTAGAAATATTTGAAAAACATTTAGGCTGGCTAATAGAAATGTGTGATTTTGGGCAAGTTACTTAATTTGATGAGCTTTAGTTTCCACATTGCAAACTGAAGGCAGTAATAGTATATACCTGCATCATAGGATGGTTGGGGCATTCAATGAGATGACATAAAATGACGTAAAGCAGTTAGCAGGGTGCCTGGCCCACAGTAAGGATTCAGTAAATATTTTCTCCTCCGCTATTGTTATGTGGGCGTCATAACACCAGAAACTAGTGTCTTAACTGGAGATATTCTTTCTAAGAAGTGGGCCACCAGTTTTGACGTGGGAGGCTCTGTGTAATCAGAAGTCACTCCAATCTATCCAATAAACCATACAATTTCTCCTCTCCCTCTCCCTTTCATGCTCATTTACAGTTGTTTGTTTTTTGTTTTTTTTTCTGATAGTTATAAATATTGATCTGTCCCCATGCCATAGCAGGTCAATATTCTCACTGCTGTTAGTTGCAAAATTGCAGATGATTTATTACGAGTGAAAATAGTTTTTGGATTCTGCATTTGCATACCCAATTTGTTAGTATTTTCTGGGTCGCTTTCTGCTTGCAAATTTATTTAAACTTCTCCCAGGAGCAGCAGCAATTTCCCTCTGGAAGGGAGAGCCTGACACAGTTGCACTTGGTTTTAGTTCCATACAGCAGCCACATGGGGTTATGTTCTTTTCCATCGTGACTCAGGAGCTGGCATTTGTGTCCTATTTCTTGCTGGTTTCACAGGCATCAGAAGCTATTATTTCCATAGCAAGATATGGCAAACGGAAACGACTTCTTCCCTAATTATTCTAATGAGGCTTCCTGAGCATTACTGGAAAGGGAATCCATGAGAAGTGTGCATCGTCACAAAACTTTGTACTATCAGCCTAGCATTAGTTCCAAAAACATCTTTAAAATAGAATACCAATTAAATCAGGGGAGTGTGCACATGTGTTTGTAGTATTTGGTTATTGTCATAACTCAGAGTCACCACAATGTCTCTGTAAAGGGAGAACGCCCTAACAGTCATGAAATAATTTAGTCTCTATTTCTTATAAGGCTATGATAATATTTTTGAACAGTCATCTGAATGCCTCCTAAGTTGCCTGGGTGACTAAAGGGCTTAAAAAGTTCTTCCATGGAGATAAATAAGCTGTCAATTCATGATGAAGAAAATCAAACTCATGGTGTTGATCTTGGCTGGGGTGCCTGTACAAGTATGAAAGACATTTTTGCAGACATGTAGCACAGCCCATGTGTTAGCAGTTAGCACTCCAGTGCTACAGTACACCTCTGCTAGCCTTTTCAAAAGATAAACATGCTTGTCAAAATAAGGAAAAGAAAAGATTAACCCATTCAAGTGCATGTAAATAATAAATGACACTCTAGCTCCCTAGAGTCTACAGGAAGAAAAGAGGTGAGGGTCCAGAGAGTGGTTTTTGTTCAGTTTCTTGGGTCTCCTTTTCTGAACACCTTCTCAAGCTGAGGCTTGGAACTGCGGGGTGGCAGCTCTGGAGTAAAATCTGGGCACAGTGGGAAAGGGAGGTGGCAGAGAGAAAGGCTTAAAGGAAACGCAAGCCAAAAGCCAATTCATTTACTTCGTTCCTTCCATTCTCACAATACAAGAGGGTATTTCTCTGACCTTGTGGTCAAAAGCCATGCGGGTTTTGGAGTGAGCACCTAAAAGGAAAGAGCAAACAGGACCATTCTGTGTATCCCAGATTAGTGCACTAGTGTAAAAGAGTGTGTGTGTGTGATCCTCCTGACATTAAAATCCAGGGCTGGCCATGAGCAGAGAAAGAGGGAGAATCATATTTCTTTTGTATTAATAGCACCAAAAGAGGCTATCAAAACACAATTACTATCCTGCCCTTGTACTCCCCAATTTGTTGTCCAAGTTTTATAGATTCTGGAGGTATTTTCTTGCCTCAAATCCCAACAGGAGAGGTGCACCCAGTGGAACAATGGCTCAGAACTTTGAAAACTAAGTAACAGGGGAATGCCAAACATTTTTATGGAATGGTCTTGTTTTTCTTGAAGTTCTTGTGGTGTAGGCTGTAAGAGCTTCCTTTTTCCCCCTCTGCCCTCGGAAGTCCAACAAAGCAGCAGGCACAGAGGAATGGAAAACATCAGTATGTCTCACATTTACGAAGTCTCCAGTAAAATCAATGGTTCCACATCATAAAAGTGTCTACTAGCTGAAGCTTAAGGAGAGAATTCTGATGTCGCTTCCTGAAGAGTATGGCAGATGGGAAGGGTTGTGACATTGAGGGTAGGAGATACTCATAGCCTCGCTAAGCGTCCCTTTCCTCACCAGTAATACCTAACAGAGGGGGACAAAAGGGACAGAGCCTGCAGAGCACGGTGCCTGACTTATTGCAAGCTTTCCATAAATATTTAAAATTGTTACTGATTTTTATCATTGCTAATATTACGATAGCTTATTTTATTATCGGTCCTATTGTTTCAACTAGTCATGTAATACTGGGTATACCATGAAACATTTTTTTAGCCGATAAACTTTTCTCATCTGCACAATGAAGGAATTGGACCAGATGCTATCTTAAGGTTCTTCCCTCTGTTAAGATCCTAGAGTTCTAAAGGTTCTTTTGGTTGTAACCAGGTGAAAAATTCCCATATTCATGCCACAAGTAATATAAAGGTAGAGCTCTTGTGTGAAAGGACTAGAAAAACTCTGAAAAGTTTTAGGTTGCAATTGAGAAAGTGGATTATGGTCCTATTGACTCTAGTAAACCAGTCGTGTTTTCTCGAACTACATGGCTATTACCTGGGTATGTGTAAATAAGAGACGGGTGAAAAAGAGGAATACTAATTTCTGTAAAATGCAAATGGATATTAACTCTTATTCAAATAGTACAAGTATATTGCTCAGGGAAATCAAGACATGAATTTATATGATTTCGGGTTTTTTTCCCCGCTGTACATCCTTTGGTTACAGAAGCAGCTCAGGATTTACGCTGTTGGTCATTTCTTAGTAAAGTATGACATCTGGGCTGCTCCTTTAAATATAGTACCTTGTTTGCTCAGGTTTCTGGCTCAGTACTATTTGTTTTGTCTTATAAATGTAGTGAAAGCAGGGATTACAGGTATTCCTCAAGGAATAATTAGAAATAAAAGCTTATTTATGCGAGGGAAGTTTTCGGGTAGGATGTGTTCTTGGTTGAGTCATAAAGAAGTGATACTGGTTTCAGTTTCAATTCTGATGCATTGGAACTCTATACTTTTTGTAAAGTCTGTGTGGAGATGTTAAACAAAAATCACTCAGAATTCTGTGCACAAGTGTGGGTTAAAAAATGGCTTGTCCTTCCTCTATTTCAAGTCCTTCTACCTTCTTCATAAATCTGCCCTTCCATGTCTCTGGGTTTGGATTTTAAGAAGTAAATTTCAAGAAAGGAAAAATATATAACTGTGAGCACTGTGTCTGTAAAGTAAAGGTGTGCCAGGGATCAAAAAGAAGCCTTGTCTTGCGATACAGTTTGGCCAAAACTGCCTGGTATGTGTACGTGTGTGTGCGTGTGTGTGTGTGTGTGTGTTCATCTCTCCATGATTCATTCTGAGGGCTGTTTTAGCCTTCATAAAATATTCATGCTAGTTGTGCATGGTTCTATAATTGCCATCTCAGGCCTTGAATTATTTATAGGTTGTACTGTTCACATAGTCTCATTTACTCATAGAGAAGAGAACACCATGCGAGAGGATCCGAAACACTCTGAGGCCTGTTACTTTGCATTAAGTAGTGGAATTATATTACTGTAGGTGTAAAACGCTGGCCTTTTTTTCCTCCCCTCCCTTTAATATATCATTTTTGTATTTATAATATGCTAATTGTCAGGATGCTGTTAAGCCTCATAATTCCTGCCGAGTTTTACAGAAATCAAGATGCGGCTGAAATGATTTAGCTCTTGATCCCAGAATGATTGTTCTAAAAAAAACCTGTCTTTACACACAGCATAATTTATTGAAATGATGTATGACTCTACATGCATACCTGAGCCCTTTTGTTTTGTACTATTGATCAGTTTGTATGTCTCAGTGTTAACCAACACGTGGTTGGTTTAGATAGACATTTACCAAGGAGGCTTTCAAGCTTGCTGTCCCTAATTAAATACTGAGTCTCAATTCAGTGTGTGACAGTTTGTCTGCACCTATTTATTTTGCCTTCCTAATGCCCCTTTCCCTTTTCTGCCAACTTGATCTCTATTCCACATTCATCATACTGTTTTTAAATTTATTCTAGGGTGGGAATATACTGTAGCTGTAGCTCTTTTTCCTTTCTTTTTCTTCTTTTTTTTTTGGAGGGGTATTGTTTAGTTTCCAAAGTACACGCTAATGTTAATCAATATCAAAAGCCAGATTCACCAGAGAGTGTGCTTTTCTGGTATTTCACTATTTCCCATGTCTAAGGAGGAATAACAGAAACATTCATGGCAGCTCATAACCTACCGCTGATATATTTTAGTTCTGTCCTGCACCAGTGGAAACTCATGAATTTTCTGCAGGTTAGGGACTTCCAACTCTATACAAATCATTTAACAAACCTTCCTCCATCTCCTTGCCCAAGACTGATCAATCTTTTCCCTCTAGCCTTCATCCCATCCCACAGGTTGTCCTCCCTTCCTTGTGTAATGTGCACTTTCCTGCTCTATTGCAGCCAGCTCACTGTTTTGCAAAGCACAGCTGCACACCACTGGTGGTGGATGGCATGATTTTAAGTTGGCTGGAAGGTGATTTTTAAGTAGTACTCGTATGTAGTTTTAAATAGCACTAAATCAAGTAATGAGGAAATAATTCCATGTAAAATTTCTTTTAGTCCTTCTGGTTAGGCCAAGGTCCCAGTTTGGTGCTCATCTGTCTTTAACACCTCTCTCACACCTGCTTTACCTCGCTTTTCAATAAGTACGCTTTGGCAGGAAACAGGAGTTAGCCAACTTGACTGAATTTTGTTTCGTTTTGTTTTCATTGACTTCTATTTGTATTGCTTCCCTCTATCAAAGGCAAGTGGCATTGGTTTTCATTTGGAATAGTAATGGAGAGTGTCATTTAAAAATAAATTGATTGAGAGTGAAAAGGAGTCAATATCCTTAAAATATTAAATCCATAATATAAGTATTATGTACAAATGGTGAAAACGATGAAAGTGTTTTTGTGAAAGTACAAATGGTGAAAATGATGAAAGTGTTTTTGAGTGGAGTTCAGGGAACACTATGCCAGTGCCACAGCATGGGAATCACTCTAAAAGGCTAGAGATTCAACAGAGCTGAAGAGAATGGTAGCCTGGAGTGATGGGCAGAAGGAGTGTGTGGAAACTAAGGGTAGAGATGGAGTGAAGGCATGCATTTTTATGCAATTCAACTATCTTTGTCTTTCGACAGTAAAAGTTCCATTAACAAATGGGGTTCTATTTAATTTTCTTTACTTAACTAACTGAAGATCCACCTGGATTGATGAAAAATTTTTCTAAGGGCACAGGAGTCCCCTTTCGATCATAGTAAGACAATGCAGGGGGTGAAATCGACTATCATTAATGAATGAGGGCTTTTAGGGCTCAGGTTGTTGTAAACGGCGGTGGACCTTATAAATTACCGTTGATACGAGTGTAGGAAATTCATGTCATTCCCTACAGAAGAGCCCTTGGACAAGCTACATTTCTCAGTAAAGCCAGAATATTAGCTTGTTTTGTTACCTAAAGAGGATGTGCTTGGGGGAGACTTTGGCCTATGCCTAGTGATAACGCCTGACATGTCGTAAGAGCTTAGCACATAATCCATTGTATTTGAATTAATGCTCATTAGCAGGGCTCTGATAAATAGTTCCTTAAAAATATACACACAGAAAAGTGAAGTATGATTGAAGAGGAAGATAGATCACTATTTCATCTACTCCTAGTCGCATCCCGTGGAGTAAATGCTTATGTCTGTACACTGGGGGGGGTCACTCAGGAACAAATTATATGGTTCTTAGGAGCTTTTGACAGTTTACTTGACAGGAGTGAATTGTGTGCTGAGCAGGTTTTAAAGGTAAAATTCAGATGTGAATGTCTTACATTCTTATCTTCCTCCATCCAATCCCCCAAATCAGAAAAGACCCAAACCCTGCCCTTTGGGTAGGTAGAGCAGTCCTGTCTAAAAGCTGAAGGAAGTTTAAGGCCATCTAGGGGCTGGGATTACTATGCCCTCCTGGCTACTTGTTAGTGTCTATTTTGGCAACAAAATTGAGTTGTGAAGCATTTAAACATTTTTCTCAGCCAACATTCTGTATTTTGGAAAGTCACAGCTGCATTTCTACCAAATACCCCTGTACCTGTTCTGGTAACTGTCTTCCTTTAGGTTTTCATCCTGTTCATTCTGATTGAATTGAGGGTTCTCTGTTCTAATATTTTATAGTTCCTTCATTCCCTGTTCACACCTGGTGTGTGGTGATGGGCTTCAGATCTCTGGCTCCCTTATAAAATCAGAACTTAAGCAAGACTGCTGGTCGAACACTTTTTATTTCTGCCTCCAGTCATGTGGCCATTTGTGAAAATGAGTCACTGGCTATTTCCTCCCTATTCTGATTGTTCTGTATATTACTATTATTATATAATTTTCCTAGCAGCAACAGTTGTGCTAATGCAGTTTTACAGCATTTTTCCAAGGGAGTCAAATGTGTCTAGAACATTATTTAATAGAAAAGGGGAGGAAGGTAATGAAGAATTGTAGAACTTTGTTTTTTCTTAGTATCTGATATTTGATTCTGATATCTTAACATGTTTTCTGCAGCCATCTGCATTTCAGAAGTTGAAATTCTCTAAGCTTCTGCTGGTCTTAGACGCATGTGACTTAAAGGGAAGTTAATGGGCAGCTATATGAGCCCCTTCCTTCCCTGGTAGTTCTGCCAAGTGGTGTCTGGTCTTTTCTTGAAAGGGTGCATTCATGGGGAACCCATTGTCTCATTAGACAGCCCATCTCTCACCATTAGAGTGTTCTTTCCTTCTGTTGAGCAGAAACCTGCTTGATGAAATATCCACTCTTTGGTGCTAGTTTTGTCTAATGGAATTTTAAAGAACTCATAGATCTGCTGCTTTAGCCACAGAAGAAACAGTTCAAATATTTGGAAATAGCTATTTTGTCTTATCAAGGTTTCTCTCCTTCGGACTGAATGTTTCTTCAAATATTCTCCCTATGACCATTGTATTGAGTCTTCTGACCTCCTGATGTCTATATACTCAATATACACAAGTGCAAAGGGCTTTGGGTCAATTAGAGTCAGTCACATTTCAGATATGCTATTTACCTTGCTATATGGCCATGGACCTATGAGGTTAAGCCTCAGATTTTTTATCCTTAAAACAAGGATAATACGTATTTGAAAATATCTAACAACATCCAGGGCCTGTAGCGGGTATTAATGAAATGTGATTGCTTCCCATAACTAACTTTTTCCCTTGTCTATCTTAAATTATGACATACAGAGATGAATTGGACCTCCAGGAGTGCTGAATGTATTGGAGAGTAGAACAAAATCTCCCTATCACCTCAGTTCTGAATCCCATATTTCTAGTAATATGGCCAAATGTTACTTCCCCTTTGGTTGGAGTGGAGGGCATGTGTATTTCTGTTTCAAGCCCTCTATATCTAACCCTTGCCGATGTGCTTTGGCCAAAACAACAACAACAACAACAACAACAACAAAAAACCCAAAAACAAACAAAAAAACACAGAAAACTTTGTATTGGCACCAGATAGACTGCTCATTGATAAACAGTAGCAGCTTTGGAGCATGAAATCCTGCTCTATATGAGTATTTGGCATTTTGTGGAATTAGAATTTTGCCTTCTTTGGGTTTTCTTGGCTTTCTTCAACAGCCTCCCTACCTGGTCCCCAAAACAAAACAGCAGGAATAACTATCACCCTCAGACATGTCTCTTTCAAATTCAAAAGAAAGACAAGCAAAATAGGTGCCCCTAGTGAAACAGAGAATAGACTCTAGTTATTTTTCTAAAAGAATAAAGATAATCTTTCCAGGGTTCACAAGATGGGGAACGGAATGTGTCAGGAATGATTTTAAGTCATGGCCTGAATGAAAAGGCAGGATAGTAAAGGGAACAGGAAATGGGGAAACTTTGGAGTTGGGTGGCTCCCCAAAGGTAAAAGCAAAACAAACAAGAGTTTGGAGGGAGGGTGTATGGGGGGTGAGTATGAAGACCTGTGCCAAAGTTGAAAAAAAAAATGAACCACCAATATGGCAAATAGGAGGGTCTCGTTGATTTCGTGTGGTAAAGTAACGTTAAAAAGGCCCCCCCACTCTGTCCCCACAAACTGAATGTTAGTGCCCTTCTCTACATTGGGCTGGACTGAAAAGTGTGGTGTTTTCTCTAAGGGTATCCCATCCTTTGGGTCCTGGATAAGCAACAGCACATTGTTATGTAAATTGTCCCTATTCCCAGTGGGATTTTGCTGTGCCTGGTGAAGGCCTCAGCTGGGAAAAGGGCTTTTCAGCTGTCTCCTCTTGGGTTGATATCTTTATAGAGCAACCAGAGCAGACAACGTCCTGCATTTTGTTCCATTCAGTGCCCCAAGTTCTAGTGTCTTCCATTTCTGTCTCATTTTTACACACACACACACACACACACACGCACGCACACACACACACACACACACACACACACAGCCCAAGTGTCTTTTCCTTCTGACACACTCCAGAAGACACTAGCCCCCTGGAAGGAGAAAAAGATGAATGCGTCACTTCAGGCTTCCGAAGGAAATGTACAGGTCATCCTTTCTTTTCTGTTGCCTCTTTGTCATGGGACCATCAAGCCTCCTTTGATTGCTGAGAGTTGGTTTTATGAAGTCATTTTGAATCTTTTCAAGAGTAGGTTACAAGTGAATGCTTTCAACATCACACATGTTGAAATCGGTTCAAGTTTTGTTTATACCATCCCCACCCCACACCCCACCCCCAACAAGGTGTTGCCATGGCTTTGCCCGCTGTGCCCCATTTTCAGCATCTTTATTGCCCCCAATTGTGCAAACGCCAGAAGGCTGAAGCACCAAGTCTTCACTCAGCTTGTTGGTCCACTAGCCTTTCCAGTTGGCTGTGTGGTGTGTGACCCCACACTACTTTGAAATCATTTTTTCGAACACCAGACATTGCCTAATTTTCAAATAACAAGAAGAGCAATGAGCTTGCATCACTTGTCAGTTTCTCTCCACTCTTGGAGGGTGTGTGAAGGGCATTAGTACTTGAATTAGACATTCACAGACCCTAGGACAACAAATTGGGCAACGTGGTCCCTGCCAGGCCAAGTGCAACTCCAATACTTTTCCAATAAACATAATGAGAACCTGTTTGCAGTGCTTATCACAGTTTCCTTTAAATTTCTGAGTGATCATTTTAAGAAATTAAAAAAATAGCATGTTTAGCTCTTTAATGTTTCTTGGATATAGAGAAGTAAACTCTCAGCCACACACAAAATTAAACTCTTTATAAACTCTGAGTTTATCAAACACGGATCTTTGTTTAGGCACTTCAGTTGAAGCTCTTATCTGTTAATATTAAGTTAATGGTAGAATGAGGAGTATGGCAAAAGATTTATAGAAGCCATTTTTGTTGTTGTTTGTTTTTGGAACAACTCTAATTTAAATCTTGGCCATTGTATTTGAGCTAAATCCTTGTGACAAAAACTACATAAGAGAATTCCCAAGTTCAGAAGTACAATCTTCAAGGAGAAATTAAAAAAAAATGTTTTTGTAGGTTTAGTATAGTTAAATGATGGTATATCTTCTGAATTTTGTAGGCAAGTAGAAAAAATAAGTGAAAATGGCCTCTGAGAACTAATGGTTTGAAAGCCTGTCAAAGAGCAAGCATAATAAAGACCCTGCGGGATCCATTCCAAACTTTTCAATACCTAGTTTTTCAAATTTTATTAATTGTAATGTCTATCATAACAATTAATTTCTGGAGTTAAGATGGGATAACAGGAATAGTAATAATAATAATAATAATGATGATAATAATAAATCTAACCATATGTTAGATTAACTTTTGGCACACTCTCCAAAAGGGACAGTTATATCTTCTCATAATCAAGGCAGGTGGATAGAGTTATTGGCTACACCAAGAAATCAGCTCACAAAGCTGTGGCCTTGAATGTAGACTGACTCCTAAGGAAATTTTTGACCTTCTTTGCCCCTGGAGTTTTGTCATTGTGTAGAGTGCTCAACTCACATGTGTGAAGATCCAGATACTTCCATGAGTGCCAGAGCTGCCTCTGATGTGGGAAAAGTTACACAAAAGGAACACCAGTTAAAGAAGCATCGTCTCTCTTCTTGGGTCTTAAGTTAGATGAAACTATGGCGGTCAAGTTACACCCAAATTATATACTAATGATTTTGTGAAATATGAAGTCATAGCTTAGGAAGAGATATAAATTATTCAAGTCTGTTTGGAAGCAAATAAGTACCGTCTTGCATTCCAACCCCCAGTGACCATCAATTCTGCCATAAAAATGTAGACCCTTTCTCTAACTGCAAGCATTTTTGGCATCATGTCAACCCTCCCTATTTCATTACCATCACCGGGCCTTCATTTTTAGTTGGGGTGTCGGGTTGTCCTGAAACCTGGCCAGGAGTGAAAGACTAGCATTTATAACAAATTTGAAATTGACATTGACCACATTTATGGGACTGTCATGGTTCCCAGTGCTGCGTGTTTAATCTCTTAGAGAAGAAAGTACAAGTGTTATTACATAGCTTTTCACCACAAATTACGCATCATATTTATTTCACATTTGTGCCTGTGTGTGTTGGCATGCTTTGTTAGTTTATGTGTGTATGTCTGTTATGCTTAGATGTATGTAATATGTAGCCATATATATATACATGTATGCACATGTAATTTGTGGCCATATATATATACACATATATATGTATGCATGTATTACTGGAGTCCCCAGTGTATAGTTTACAGTTTGGAAAGAAATCATCTTCCATCATTTGTCACTACCTAGCTGTTGTAGACTGGCCTAGAACATCATTTGTTAACAGCGACAAAGCCGCACTCATAAACGCCGACATGTTACATTAATTTATAGGCACTGAGTGACTTATTAAAAGTGACGTGTGAAATATAACAGGGCCTGGTATGGATGATTAGGTTTCGGGCTTTGAATTGTTGACAAGGCAGGGGTAATGAATTGCGGGACACCAGCTCCTGCGTTTCCCCCTCATTAGTCAGTATTAGCTGCATTAATAGTAATAATTGGATATATTCATCATTTAAAATGTTTTAATAAATGTTTGGACAGTACCCAATCAGAGCTGTCAAATATTAGGCTGGAAGGGTTGTGACAAGAGAAAAATGATGATGTTCTTTAGGTGAGAGATTTATGCAGCTTTGGGGAAGCCAGCGTTGACTTTCTACTCCCTAAGGAATCTGAGTTCAGATGAGTTAGGGCTGCAAACCATTGAAATGGGAAACCTGACGCTCCTCTGACTCATAGGACGGTTGTTTGCAAGAAGGCCTTGAAGAAGGACAGAGAACCCGCCTGGAACTCAGGTCTGTGACTGGTTTACTCAGGATGGTTTCCTGGGACTCTTCCCAGGAAGAGTCTGTCCCAGTGTTGAACCAAGTTAACTGTGTGGCCTTGGGCAGTTCCTTCACCTTTCTGAGCCCCTGTTCCTATGCGAATGTATGTCACACTTGGGTCTCTTTGAGAGCGAACATTGTGTGAGTTTGACCATCACATGTGATCCTGGATGTCTAGGTAGACCTCTAACTGAATTCTTCCAATTCCTTCACTCTTACCAGTCTTTATGGAGGACTGATGTATGGTCTCTGGTGAGGACTGAGAAGATGGATAAGACTCTTCTCTAGCTCCCAGGAAGGTGGTCAGCAAGCTTTGTTCAGTATGTGACCATTATCTAAGTCAGATGGGCGTGCTTATATTTTCTATGGTAACTAGAGTCTGGACACACCCCAATTTAATGGTTTAACTCTTTGTTGATCTTTCTCTTCTACTGTGATCTGGTTAGTGCTATTGTATTTCGTACAAAAGACCTAGGGGGAAGGTGGCTCAGAATGCATTTATACGGCTCCTAATCCCTAACCTGTACCTGGGAGCGACTACTGCAAACACAACCAAACAAAGCAAAATAAAAACAGATGTGTATTTAAGTTGCATTTGAGCAAGTCTAGATTTTAGACCAAGATGGAGACTGACTGAGGTCATATAATAATAATTATGATAATAATAACTAGTTATACTAGTAATAGCTAAACTTTATTGAGCATTTGTACGTGTACTTCATGGCCCTTTGGACTTTATATATATGCTCTTATATAACCCTTACGATATCCTTCCAGGTAGGTATCATAATTCCCATTTCACACATGAGAAACAGAGGCCTAGAGAGGTTAAGTGATTTGCTTAAGATCACACAGCTGGATCAGAACCTAGTTTGTCTGACTTAATAACGTAACCAACCTGCTATACTGCCTCTAGCCTCTCAGGGGCCTGCTTGATTCTGATGGCATAATTCAGGAGGGGTGTTGTCTAATTAGAGAGTATATGGAAAGTGTACATAGGATGGTAAGGCATCTGGAAATCCTGAACTGTGGTGGTAGAGGAATAAGATTTGCTTATCCCGGAAAAGAAGTGTGGAAAGATAAAGTTATATTAGTTAAGAGTTATGTTGAGAGAAGTAGGAGTGTTGCAAATTTCTGAAGGTACATGACAGGAGGGCAGAATTCAATTCTCAGGAAGAGCTAGCTTCCTCGAAGAAGCATCCAGTTTGGATGGGAAGGACTGCTTCCTCATGATGGGACACTTTCTGTCACAGCTGAGCCTGCCTCCCTCTGGGACCTTCCACATCACTTTCCTCCTACCTTACTCTTCTCCAGTCACACTGACCTTTGCACTAGCAGGAATGCTCTTCCCCTAGATTTTGGCATGGATGCCTTCTTGTCCTTCAGGAATTAGCCAAAATCCCATTTCCAAGAACTTTTCTGACCACCCTTTTTAAAGTTCCCCTAGCATTCACTGCCCATCTGCTATCTTTTCCAATAGCTCTAATTGGTAACTGACGTTGTCTTTACTTGTGAGGGTTTTTTCTTTTTTTTTTTTTTCCCACTTGCTTTTGGTCTTTCTTCCCCACTAGAATGTCAAGTCCATGAGGGAGAGAGCTTTCCTGTTTTCTGCACTCTGTCTCTCTCCCATTCCCAGGATAGGAGTAGAGCTGCCAGAGCAACCATTTGTCAGGGCTGTTATATAGGGGAATAGCCCTTCTTTGGGTGGGAAGCTACACTAGATAACTCCTCTATTTCTTGCTCATTCTTGCAGACTGTGAGTATCTCAGTGTTACAGTAGTTCCTTGTGTTTCTTTGCCTTATCAGAAAGACAAGAGAGCGTTTGAGATTTTTAAGAGACCTCAATACCAGCCCTTGGTCAGTTCAGAGCCAGTACTGTCTTCGTATCTAAGATAACCCCCGGGCTAATGGTTTGATCTGCTCCCTCAGTAACTCTGGGAATTTTTTGCATCTGCTGTCATTCAGCTTGGGGTTCATACGGATTAGCGTGAGATTTGGCATCATTTGTGTGAAATATGTTTAGAATGCACCAAAGAAAAAGTTTGGATTATACCAGTGAGACTTTATAGAACTTGTGTTTATTATTACAGATGATATTGCCCATTTCATGAAAACAATTAAGATTATTGCCACGTAGTATAAAACTATGGGTATTTTTCATTCGTACCATTTGGTTTCGCACACATTCCAGCATATGGTCCTTTGTAATAAGGCATGATACTCTGCACACACAGTTCATAGCTAGGCTGTCTTGGGGGCTCTTGGTGCCCTCAGTTCATTTATTTTGGCTTCTCAGTTATTTCTCAATCGTACGCAGCATTTTATCATGCTACTAACATTATTTTATCATGCTGCCTATATGCTTATTGTTCTTCCCAAACTAAGCAGATAGCTATAAACTGTATCTCAGATTCTGAGGATGCAGAGATGAAAAGCCATGGTACTTATCTTCAAGGATATTACTCTCGAATTGGGGAGATCAGCAAGTGAGCAGAGACATACAAAGTACCGTAATAGCTATGGCTCTGGAGGAAAGTGCCACAGGAACCCTCAGCAGGACGAGTCCATGTCTGCCTTGAGGAACTTGGGAAGGCTTATCAGAAGGAGAAGTGGTATTTGATAATTCTTGAAATTTAGAGGATTCTTCTAGATCAGGAGTGGGCAGCCTGTGGTCCATGTCAGGAAGAAGAAATAATATTGGAAGAGGCCTGAGAGAGCTTAGAGGGTTTAGGAAATGTCAAATTCTTTAGCATAAAGGATGGGGGATGAGATGCCACTGAATGAGTTGTTGGGGCCTTTGTTCCACGAGACTGTGCGAAGCGATCATGTACAAATTTGAGGCCATATCAGTTGTAAACAAACTATCTTCTAGGGGTTGCAGGAAGGGTCCGCGGAACTCACTTGTTGGAGAATGTTAGTCTAACACAGGACTGCCGGTCCTGACAGGATGGTCTTGTACGACAATTTCCAGCTATGGGTTTAAGAAAATGATAACCATAGTGTAGGTTACTTGCTTTGCATTTTCCTTAAAGCATCTGTCACAGTCCTCTGCCTACTTTACAAAAGATGCAGTTGCTCAGGGATGAGATGACTTCCTTCAGCCTTTAAGCAGGTAGCTCTTAAAAATAGGCTCTCTCTCTCCCTACTCTTGGACATGATTTGTTGGTGGTGGCATGGGCCCCGTGGAAACCCTGACTGTGGCCCCTATGTGACTTGCTTTGCTGTAGTTGAGAACAGCACTGGTGGCACAGAGAGGGCTTCTCTCAGGCTGCCTCCATTTGTCATAACTCAAGAGGATGACGATGCTGTCATAGGTATCAACACATTCTGTGGCTGCAGGTGGAAACAGGGTGGACCTGTGGAGATGCACTGTATTCACTGTGTTTACTTAGTCTGTTTTTTTTTTTTAATCAACATGGGTACTCTGGGACCTAAGTTATCCAAACCCCTGTACCATTGGGCAGAGCGAGGTCCGTTTTTTGGAGGTCCCCCAGCTTAGTTTAGCTGAATGTCAAGTTGCCTTGACTCATGTCAACATTTTCAAATGAAACTCAAACTCTCAAACAACATGCCACTTTGACCTGGCAATTCTTGTCCTAGGTAACAATTTTAAGGAAATCCTCAGCTATGAGGATAACATGTTATGTACGAGGATGTTCACCAGAGCTTTATTATAATGGCAAAAAGTTGAACGTAATCAAATAATAGGGGATTTGTTGAATACCTAATATATGTGATAAAACGTGATGGAGTAAAAACATTTTGGAGATTGTATAACAGGCAAAAAGGATATACCATCTCTACATCATTATAAAATTTGTATATCCATGAAAAGAGTGGGAGAAGAGATAGTTATTTATTTATTACTTTTGAGTATTTAAACTATTTTTTATTGGGAAGGGGAACAGGACTTGATTGGGGAACAGTGTGTACTTCCAGGCCTTTTTTCCAAGTCAAGTTGTCCTTTCAGTCTTAGTTGTGGAGGGTGCAGTTCAGCTTCAAGTTGTTGTCCTTTCAATCTTAGTTGTGGAGGGCGCAGCTCAGCTCCAGGTCCAGTTGCCATTTTTCTAGTTGCAGGGGGCGTAGCCCACCATCCCTTGCGGGAGTCGAACTGGCAACCTTGTGGTTGAGAGGATGCGCTCCAACCAACTGAGCCATCCGGGAGCTCAGTGGCAGTTCAGCTCAAGGTGCCGTGTTCAATCTTAGTTTCAGGGGGCGCAGCCCACCATCCCTTGCGGGACTCGAGGAGTTGAAACGGCAACCTTGTGGTTGAGAGCCCACTGGCCCATGTGGGAATCGAACCGGCAGCCTTCGGAGTTAGGAGCACGGAGCTCCAAGTGCCTGAGCCACCGGACCGGCCTAAACTTTTTTTTAAAAAACATAAATAACTCAACATCGATGGTCAGAAAAAAGCGAGACACTGTTTTAAAATATGCCAACTGTAATTTTTAAGAGGTGTCTAGATTTCAGATGCCATCTAACCAATTAAAAAAAAAAAGTGTGGTGCATGATGGCAAAAAAGTGGGAATCGCTCAGGTCAAATGAAATGGCTTTGGCCCCAGTGTCTTACTAAGCAGCAGAGGAGCATTTATTTAAGGCAGCATTTGACTAAGCTAATTCCGGACATTTCTCTCAACTCCTGTGTAGTTGGTTTTAAGTTGCAGGAAAGATTTCTGGCTCAGGCCAATTGAGGGAATATACATAAACATGGGGTTTATTTTGTCAGGGATGTTCTTGAGAGACTCAGTTCTTCACTGATCTTTTTTGTTCTTTGTGGCCATTTATTTACTTTTGAAAATACTCCTGCCGATCCTCACTTGAGTGAAAAGGAGATCTGTTCTCATGGCAGGGCTCAGAGGCTGATCAACAAGGCTCTAAGAATTGAGTATAAATGCGGTGACTGCTGTTTTTAACATTCCAGCAGATTGGCTTCATTTCTATAAATGAATGATATTGCTTCAAATATTTTCAGAAATTCCCACCCGTATTTCGTATTCTGTGCTTACTAGGCAAAAGAAGGCATTAATAATGTCTCTCCCCTACCCTCCAGTTTCTTTTTTCCTTTTTTAGCTTGTCTGGAAGTGGGGCTCATGATGATGGAAGTTCTTACCCACTATCTTGAATCCTCCAGGAAACTTAAGGGACAAGTGACTAAAAAAGGTCCAAATTGATTCTACTCCTCCCTTTAGTGAGTGCATGAGAAGAGAGGAGATTTACAGTTAAGGTCCTAAATCAGAGCTGGCTGTTAAAGTTTTTGTTGAGGATTTAGGGAGGCTGAAGCTGGAACTGAGTGTCATCTGGGAGGTTAATCCACCCAGCGCTGGAATGCGTGTCTTGTTGCCCGTGATACTGACATGGAACAGCTGAGGTGAGAGGCCCCGAGTTTGCCTCTGAGCAGGGTGTCGGAGGTGGACGTAATGATGGCAATGGCACAGTTCTGAGGCAATGCTGATTATGCCGGGAGCCATGCGTGCGATGGAGACACAGGATCCTCCAGGGCCCAGGACCGAAGGGCGGCAGAAATAGGTGACTCTGAGCAATTAGAAATGTCACGTGTCTAAAGTGCAAAGCCTGAAGCAGTGGCCCTTTTAAAGTTCAAGCTGACCACATGGACTGAAAAAACTATGGCACTGAGGGAGTCAAAAGGCTGAAAGGGTTTTCTTGTTATTCTGAAAGTGAAAAGCACTCAGTTGCACCAAAGAGAACCATACCAAGATGGTGGCTAAATCCATTGCCACTGGAAACCAGGGGAGGTGACTCCTTTCCACATGGTGGTAGCTTGTCTCCAAACTCTGAATGGGTCCACTTTTATACTCTAGATTCTTATTCCTCTACCAAGAGCCAGGGTGAGTAGGCACCAGGGAAAAAGCATCTTTCACAAGCCTCCTGACTACCTTCTGAATAGTGACGAACGAGCTACAAATTGTGTAATGAACAAGAACGTGAATTTTAGCCTTGTCAGACCTGGGCTTGAATCCAGGCTCTCCCACTTAGATTTGTGACCTCAGACACGTGAACTACTAACTCTGCCTCCTTTACTAGTTGCTACTTTAGGGTTGTTGTGAGGATTCAATGAAATAATGTCAGTGACGTGCTCAGCACATTGTCTTGCACATAGTAAGTAAGCACTCCAGTAATAATAATTCTAATAAGAACAAAAATAGTAGTAATTGTGACGATATTATCATGGTAGTAGCAGAAGTACTAAAGCGTTATTGCCAATACTGTAGGAGTTTATCTTCCAATAATTGTCTTACTTCTCTGGAGATCCTAAAGGAAATATTTGATCCATGTTGATTCACTTACCCTACAATGGATGTTTGTGATGCACAAACGAGATTTTACTGAGCATTGTGGATAAAACACGATTGTACAAAATGTGACCCCTCCACTGAGATGCTCATAATGTAGTTGGACAGATAGAAATGTAAATGCAGATAACCAATGACAAGGTGCTGAGGGACCAGTATGGTATAAACACAGGCTGTGAGAATTTCTCTTTTGGCCAGTATGATGAAGGAGCCTTTGGAAATGGCCTTAAAGAATGGATTTGATTTCCTTTCAGTCAACAGAATTCCAGGCAGTGGGAACAGTATGTGCAGAAGCTTGGAAGGAGAAATAGAAAACTTTCAGGGAATGAGGAGGTGCTTGACCAAAGGTTCAGTGAAGGGCTTCTTTGGAGGGATAAATGAATTATTGACTTTCAGCCAGGAATGATCCCAAGTATGGTCACTGAGATTAGGCAAAGCTTCAACCCTAATAATCCCATCAGGTGTTCACAGCCAAGTGGACCGCTCAGATTTATGCATAGATAACCTAAGTACAAAATATCTCTGGAAGTACCCTAAGAAAAACACTCACAGATCTTGAATGCCTCAGGTATATAAAGGACTGATACATTAACTCCAAATGGGAGGATTTGGGCTGTCTTCCCAGAAAGGGAAGAATCTTATCCAGACCTGAAAGGATGGAAGGATTAAAGAGGGAAAGAAAGGCATTATAGACCAAAGGAACAATTTAGCTAAAGCTTGGAGGTTGGGGAGGACTCTTATTTCCCAGTGAATGTGGGCCATATTATATTTGTGGGCTCACAAGTTTATACTATTTTTATATACAGACCAATGGAATTTCTTGACTGTCACTTGGATAAAATGGAGGGCAGATAGAAAGATGTCTCCTTTGGTGTTTCTTCCCATTTCAACTGAGATGTATCTTGTAGGGAAAATGGAGTGGGGCTGATTGTTCCCTTGGTAGATAAGCAAGGGGAAAGATGACTGCTGTGGCAAGGGGAAAGATGACTGCTGTGGCTATCTCTTAGGCCACCAATGAGTCCCAGGCAGCAGAAGACTGCCTGTATGCTATATATGCCTGGAGCTCATCCTCCAAGGAACCAGGACAACTGCCCATTTGGTCCATTGTCTCACGCCACTCACTTGGCCCCACCCCTGACCTCATCCGGAAGGGTTTACCTTCCATTCAAAGTGAACCAACTACTTCAACACCAAAAGATCAGTTTAACCCAGAGATCCTTTCCTTTCCTCCGAGCCCCCATCTTCCAGACCAGGCTGTGAAGCATCTCAATATGAAATACTGAGGCATGATTTCCTTATCCCTGTTTCAGAAAAAGGGGAGCAGAAATTCAGCCTCTCCTAAATGTTTGTCATTTAAGCCTTGGTTTCTTTCTGTTATTCTTTTGTTGTCTAAAAGAAAAAAAATTCAGGAGAGACAAAGGGCAAGCTGAGTGCCTTCTAGATTTGTTATTTGATGGTGATTTTGTTCTCTAATAGTGACTATATTTTGAAGGGTGTGTGTGTGTGTGTGTGTGTGCGCACGCGTGCGTGCTCGCGTGTGTGCACTTCTCCTATCCTTTTGAACAAACTGGTTTGAAGAAGCATTACCTGAGAAGGCAGCATGTGTTAGGCAGGTCTGCTGTGCTCTTTAAAGAATTGCCATGTCTTAGCTTCTGAATTTCTTAGGCACCCGAACTAATGCTAGTTCACCACCAGCTAGCACCAGTGTAATATTACAGTTAACAGTAATTCTGGTGGCTGTCATCACGTATTCTGAAGAGAGGATCTCCACAAAAGGATGACACTGTTACACCTGCTAATTCAAAGGCGCTGTGTGAACTATGACAGACCCAGTTCCCCTTTTATGCTTATTCAAATGAATCAAGTCTAGCAACTTAAATGGAATGGAGGGAGAAAAAGTTTTAACACGTTTCTGTAGATAAGCTCAGGAAGGGTCAACTTGGAAAAAAAAAGTTGTGTGAAGGAAGGTAATTAAACAGAGGCGGAGAGACTGAATATTAGTGCTTTTACAGAGTAAATGAGGATAAATTCTGTTAATTATGTGACTTTTCCCAGCACTAATGTGATAATAAAGTACTCTAATTCTGGAGAAGCTTGTCACAATCCCAGCTAAAGCATTGACCCCTCTGCTAGGTGAGACCAAGAAGCAACTGATAACGCTTTTTAGCAAAAAGCAAGAAATCAGAGTTAAGTGGATTTCCCCCCCTTTTTCCGTGTTTAGTATAGAAAACTGCTACCCAACACCATTATGAGACTGTGGTGAATGGACCATCTTACTTGAGGCACGAAAGCACTTACGCCTGCTTTTATGTTTAGTTCCTAAGGGAAGAAATGTGAGCGATTCGAAGAGTATAAATAGCCCTGTGCAGGAGTCTAGTACAATGATTAACCGCACTGAAAAGATTATACTTAGAATGCTGGTGAAGTTTCCGTCTTCAAGACTTTAATCTTATACAAATATATGTCACTGGGAATGAATGGGAACTTGTGTTAGTGCAACAAGGAAATGAAACATGATTGTTTGCAACATTATAATTGTGGTGGGAGCGCAGAGGAGACATTTTGGGGAGATATCTTTAGGAGAGTCAGGTCAGTGCCCCAGTGCATGTGATACCGTGTTTCTTCGAAAATAAGACCGGGTCTTATATTCATTTTTGCTCCAAAAGATGCATGAGGGCTTATGTTCAGGGAATG
The DNA here is from genome assembly GCF_964194185.1 of Rhinolophus hipposideros. NCBI lineage: Eukaryota > Metazoa > Chordata > Mammalia > Chiroptera > Rhinolophidae > Rhinolophus > Rhinolophus hipposideros. The sequence goes on along the minus strand of NC_138069.1, from coordinate 29,551,640 downwards.
TCATCCTGAAGAATCATGCCAGGGCTTATTTTCCGGTTAGGTTTTATTTTCGGGAAAACACAGTATTTGAACTTGGTGTTGGTTGATAATTAGTTTGTTCAAGTGAGAAGGGATGGAAGAGGGCAAGTGGAAGTATGCCAGGAGGAGCCACAGCACGTGCAAAGGGGCAGACTTGGCAAAGCAGAGAGAGTGCTTGAGGGGAAGGAGAAGCAGTCCGTTGTGGCTGGAACGTAAGCTTGGAGGCCGAGGGTGGGAGAAAGACGGTCCAAGGAGTAGGTTGGGTCCAGCTCATGAAGGAAAGGGGTAGTTCGGGGAGGCGGGGGCGAGGCACAAGGAGGCTTTTTAAAATGTTAAAATAGACAGGCATGCGTGCATGTTCATGCTGCATCCCCAGTCGCACAAACACCGGGCTTCCTTGAGAGTTCCTCTGAGCCTTCATTGCGTTACTCATCAAATGTCGGACACTCAACCGGCCTCTTAACACATCCTTCAAAAGTTTGTTTGAAGATCAATTGAAGAAAAGTGAGAAAAGAAATGATTTTGTTTTCAGTGAAGCAGAGTTTCAAAAGTATAACCTGCTTTTTTGTTCTTGATGTAGCAAAGAATTATTGCCAATAGAACTTAGCACAGGTTTGAATACCTGTTTTCCATCCGAGGAAGTTTATCCCTGCAAATAACAGAAGCCCCGCCTGGCCTCAAGTCCTGGTTCTGTCACTGACGGTGTGTTTGAGACCTTGGCGGGGAGGAGTGTGTGTGAGACCTTGGGCTCTTTTACCAACCTCTCTGGCCTCAGTATATTCATTTGAGAAATGGGGATATTAATAGGATCTAGCTAACGGGATGCGTAAGGATTCATTGGAATGATTCCTGGGACTGCCCAGTGCCTGGCACACGCTGAGTGAAATGGGGGCCCCTTTGTGTGAAAAACGGGAGTCATTCTGATGCCAGCAAGGCCAGGCCAGATTCATGTGTCCTCCCATTAAATGTAAGAAGGGATAAAACTTGCTTGCCTTGGGTTGACAGTGTCTTCTTTCATAGAGAAAGTTCCAAATTGCTGACTTTCCAGGCCACAGACTCTTTAGAAGCTGGGAGGAAGGCACCAAGTCAGGTGTTTTGTTTCCTGCATGGTTAATTGGTTGCAAAATGCTACTAAAACTTACTGCTTCTGATTGAATTAAGTGCCCTAGGAAATCCAGCTGTGAACAGGTGGGCCTGGGAGGTTTTCCTGTGTCTGTACTCACTGTCTGTGGACAGCGTCATGCTGGTAAATACGCACAGCTTTCTTTTTGGCTTCTGGGTGCAGATGCTTTTCCTAACTTCTCCCTTCACCCAACATGTCAGCTGCCAAAGGTCTGGGAGAAAATTAAGGTTGACTGTATCTGGATTCAGGTGACCAGGATTCTCAAAAGTAACAAAAGAAAATATGCCATTACTTCAAACACAAGAACCCACTTGTGGATTTTGGTTTTTTTTAATGGAGCCTCAGGGGTCCTTTTATTATTATTTTTTAAATTTAAAAATGGAGACAGAGAAGAACTGTCCTAACCTCACAGACAAATGAGTTGCTGCTTCTTTGGTTATTATGGGTTAGAGCGAGAGAGATAAAGACTCGGAACCCTCTCCCAGATTTATTTTGTCTGGCTCTTGTATTGTCTGGAAGATTGGCAAATCTCACACTTAATAATATGAATGTCCAGCTTCTCTTGAAATGGGAAGCTCTGGCAACACTGTCCCCATATTTCCCAGTGGAGGCAGTTCACTGGACAAGAATCCCTTATAGACCAGACACTCACTCTTGAGTTCGTACTGTTTCTATTGATAGTACTGTCTGTGGTCTTCTGTGCAGCCTAGTTCATTCACTGATGTTACCTGCCTAGAGATGGATCGATCTACCTACCTACCTACCTACCTACCTACCTACCTGCCTACCTACCTACCTATGGTGCTGACTTGAGAGGAAGCCATAAGAAGTTGACCTTTTATCGCCTGAAAGTTAGAATAGAATATTCACTCTCTTTCACACACACCTATTTTAGCGCCCTCCTCTCTGCTGCCTTCTCAGCGTCATCATTCTGTGGGCATCTCCCTCTCCATTTGGCTCCACCTTTCTTGCAGGGCATTATATGATGTGAACTCCTCCTACCTTCTGTCTTCCCCACCTATCAGAGTTTCCTTGTCCTGTGGTCTCTGATAGGTGGGATACTAGTGGATTATATTCTATTATGGATGCATTTCTAAGTATAGAATATTCCAGCAAACCCCACCGTCAGATTTTTCCAGGTTTACATCTGATAGAACAGAACTCCTCTCTGTTTTTAGCCACTCCATCGAAAATCTTGCAACTAGCTTGGCTTGGGTTTCGTTGGGGTCACATGCCCATCTCTAAAGCAGTCACATTGTCAGAGGCTGTATGCTGTGACTGGCCAGGCCTGGATCACAGGCCGTCTGGCCCACGTGTGGAATGAATTCATGCCTCTGAAATACAAGGTCTCTTGGGTGAAAGCAAGGAAGTTCTCCAAACGGGGAATGGAGGACTGTTACCAAAACAGCGAAAATGAATTCTGTTTTCCGTTTCCCATGGTCTCAGGAAAGACTTCTTATACAATCTTGTGAAAACCCTGGACCCATTCTATAGAAAACAGTGTACACAAAACTTTGGACATACTGTTAAGGTATTGAAGAACCCCATATCAACTAGCCGTGGACTCTAGGGTAAGAATATCTGCATTGGATAAATTCTAAATTCTCATCCCATTCCAGCCTTCTTTGTTTTATTAAATGGTCCACCAATTTTCATGATAAAATAAAAGCTGCTTTGGAGTTTTGTTTCCCATGTTTCTGCTTTTAAACTGAAGCTTTCTGAGAATGACATCTGGGGTGGGGGATGGGGGGGAGGGCAAGGGAGCTACAAAGCACCCTCAGAAAGTCTAAATTTTGTCATTGTTCATCTATACTATTGCTTTAGCTTCATTCTTCCATCAGCATCCTAATGATAGTATGAGAAATGGTACTTAATAAAGTGTCAGACTCTATTTTGCATTATGATTTTAAAATGATAAATTTCTTCTTATATTTTTATGGACTAGAACACACAGACTTATTGGATTGCCCATGATATCAGCTGGAATAATTTGGAGCTCATGTGATTATTACCAGTGCTCTGTGGGCATGATGCTCACTGGTCATTTTTATTTGGAGACTCATCCTGAGCTTTAAATCCAAATTAAGGACTGACTTGTTTTTGTCTGAACTCAGCTTGTGTGAAGTGTTGGAATGCAGTGTTTTTTTTTTTTTTTCAATGAAAGCCATTGCTTACATTAAATTCGTTATCCCCAATGATTTGTGAGATCGGAGGATGAGAGGCAACAAATGGTGATACTGAGATTGGGACCAGGGAAGATGTGTCCAGAAAAAATGAAGAGACAAATGGAGTGAGAGTTTTTAAAGGTTGATGATGATTTAAACAGGTTTCCAAATAATTTTTATCATTATCAAGACACCTTGATTTTCTTTTGGAGGAACAGCTTTTTCAGTTGATGCCTTTTTCTTTTCTTTCTCTCTTCCTCTCTCTTTCTCTTTTTCTTTTTTATGGAAAAATGAGCTTGTTTCTTTTTCTCGAAGCAAATATTTATCAAATATCAGTTTTCTCTGGCAATCAGGAGCTCTTTTCTTTCTCTGTGGTTTGCACTGGGGATGAGATGGGATGGGTGAGGGAATTTCACTTTTCTTTTTATGCTCAGAGGTGATTTGACAAGTTTTTACACTAAGTTCTCAATCACACCTGATTAGCTGTCCTTCCTTCTCTGAAGTTCACTGTTTCTGATACATAACTTCATCATTGATTCATCACACGGTATTGACATTACTGTTGATTTAAAAGAATAAATTAGATACTCATTCTCAAGATTCAGTAAACATCGAAACGTTTTGAGTACCTTACCCTCTAACCTGCTCCCACCAGGACAAGTTTCCAGATATTTCTGACACAGGTGGCCTGAGAACTATACTTTGGTGAGCGTCCATAAGGGCTGGGAGGACACTGTCTCTGCTTTTGGCATGCAGTCAGTGCTTAGTAAATACTTACTGAATGAGAGCTCGACTGAATAAAGAAACATGTGACTTAAGGCAATAGGCTGAAGCAAGAAATAGCAAACTATTAAGAGCTTTCAGCACTGTGTTTCAACAAAGTCATCAGAAGTATCTGTAGAGTTTTGGAGAGAGGAGATCCATTTCATACTGTTTGTCACAAAAGGTCTTTTGTCCCTTTGGGTTATGCTTAAATGTTTTAAGAACAGTGGAGAGTTTAACTTGGAGATAATATTTTAAACTTTGTTGTGGAGGAATTTTTAAGTAGGAAATTGAGGGCACCAATGGCGTGGCATCTGCCCAGTTGATACTCTTTTATGAATTATGCATATGTGAAACTAATAAATGATCTACATTTTACAGAGTGTGAGATGTAGAGCTCTCAACTGTTCTTGCTTGAATTAACTGGCAAATCTTAGAGCACAAAGACTTTGGTCAAGACACTCATCATTTTTAGGTCCTACTTTATCCATCACAAAATGGGGGCAGTCACTATTCCCTGGGTTCCATGCTGAATGATCGTCACCTCAATTTTTACAACAGTAAAGTTGTTTATTTTTTCCTAAGTAATGCCTATTTATGAAAAATTCAGAAAAGATAGAAACAATGGAAAGAAAGGAAGAATCTTTGTGCTATAATTCGAAATTAACTGTCGTTAATATTTACAGTCAGTTTAAACCAGTTATTTATTTACTGTTTTCCATCTTCAGTCTTACTAGGTGCTATGGTGAATGGAAAGGCACTCTGAAGGGATGTGTAGTGTCAGGGAGGGGCCAGACGATTACTCAGGTGACTGGAATACAAGATGTGAGGGCCAAGTGTGACAAAAGTTGTAACAGAGTGGAGGAGAAAGTGATCCATTCCAGCTTGGGTATTTGGGAAGGTTTCATGGACACAGTGCATTCAGGCTGCACCTGGAAGGTAAGTAGGATTGTGGGAAGCTGAGAAGGGATGGGGCCCAGGAATGCAGCCTACAGTGAAGACAGCTTCATGTTCATGGCACAGGATGGAGCACGACGTGACTGAAGCCAAAAATGCTGGAAGGTGAAGAGTAGGGGACCAATGTGTCTGGAAAGGTAGAGTCTTGACATTATCAGGGACCTTGAAAGATTCCCTGATCCAGCTTCCCCCCTCACCCCCCCCCCCACCCAGAACACTCCAAACAGGTTAATACTTTATGAGCATTCGACCTTACTCGGCAATTACTCAAATACCCTGTCATCCTCAATGTGAAACATTTTCCCTGGAAGTTTGATTATAAGTGCTCTTCTTTTTCTTTTGGAGAAACACTTGAACCAAAGTCGTTGTGATCATAGCACCATTGGTATTAGGGAGAAGAATTGGTACATGTTAGGCTCTCTGGGATTGTTTGTTGGTTGAGTAAGTGAATGACATTATGTCTATACTTCATGAAGTTGAAAAAACAATAGTGAGTGGAGCATCCAGCATAAGCCACATGTTTCAGTTAGTGTGCGTTTGAACTTCTAAATCTCTTGCTGCCATCTATCACCTCCACAGGGAAAAGTAATATTGAAACCTTTTGAATCCTTAGGAGGAAAAGTGAACTTCTAACATCAGATTCTAGATGAATATGCTTTAAAATTTTAAACACATGGGTATTAAGTAGAGGGGTATTAAAAGTCTTTCATTTTCAACCTGTGGCTTTCTGACGGCAAGAAAGATAGGGACTTGTATAACTGGTAAATACGTATAATATTAACTAAATCTTTAAGATGATGTTCATTGACTCTTCCCAAGAGACCCAGGTTACATTGGTTTTGATTTGGCCGTCATTCTCCACATCTGGTTTGGCTCTATGACCAGACCCACCCACTGGGCTTTCATTATGGTTAGAATCCATTTCAAATGAGCAAGAGTCATGAGCAAAATTACAACTTATAATTGGGAATCGTCTAATGACAATACCAGAAATTTTTATGCTTACTTTACCTCTAATTCTGAATGAATTTGGAGATGATAAGAGTATAGGCAGATATGGTCAGTGGTCCATACTCCCATATTATAATTTACATAACATACAAAGGAATGTAGTTTAATGCATGTAGGCGTGGCGCCAAACTGCCTACCTTCAAATCCCAGCTCTGCCACTTACTAGGAGATAGGAATTGGGCAAGTTACATAACTTCTCAGTGTCGTTATCCATAAAATGAGACTAAAAACAGTACTTTGTAGGGTTGTTTAGAAGAGTAAATGAATTAATACATGTCAAGCACTGAGAACAGGACCTTGTACATGGAATCCCTGTGAGTTTGCGCTAATAATTACTGAGTTGAGATGTTGAGGCCCTTCCAACCTCCCATTTTTTGCTTGGCTTTGTGGGATGGGTCGTTGTTACTGAAGGAAAGTTGCCATCACACTTGTGTCATTTCCAGCACGGGGCACGATCTGCATTAGTGACCCAGAGTCCCGAGACCTGACGCCTGTTTCAGACCCTCCCCGGGTCTGCAGGAGCTCTGTGTCATGTGATTCCTGGCAGATTGTGTTCCTTGGAATGGAAACAGTTTAAGACAAACATATCCTCAGCCTGTCCCCAACCCCCAGAAGGACAGACCAGCACTTGGGTGTGTTATCTGCCTCGATAGGAACTGCGTGTAAAGCTATTAGGATGATTCCAGTGTCGGCCCAGGGCCAGTGTTTGTACCTTAGCACATCGTGGTAAGGAACACTTGGCATTTGAGTAATCTTTGTAAAAGAGTACCTCTGCAGATGAATGCTTTCTCGAAGACACACAGCTTGCTTTGCTCTGGGTGTGTCAGACTTGCTTATTTAATTTCCAGTCAAACCTTTCAGCATTTGGTGTTAAGTTATAGCACCTTTGCTCTGATGTCCCTTCTCCGTGTCATTTCTAAAGAATTGCAGTTTATTTTTCCACATTGGCCATTTGTTACTTGCCCTCCCCTCTTTTCACTATCCCGGTGCCTTTTCCCACCTTGACTGCAAGCATGAGAGACCTATTTGCAGTGAGCTCTTTTTCTTAAAACTATTTTTAAATTCTTTAGTTTGTTGCTATGCTATCCCAACACTTGTGTGTGTGTGTGTGTGAGTGTGTGTGTGTGTGTGTGTGTGTGTGTGTGTGTGTAAATCCTTGCCACCACTTATGTTCTTTTATTAAGGTCAAACTCTGACTCTGAGGTAATGAATGCTTTTCAAGCTGATCATGTTCATCCCTTCAGGCTGAGAACACTTTCCAGAAATGCCCAAGATCTCAGGGACCTTGGCCAGGGGAAAAGGTAAACTCCTTGAAGTCAGTGGCCAATAATAGGGTCAGCCACATGCTCTCCCCCAGGGATCCCCAAGATAGTGCCACAACTTGGTATCATTCCACCTTCACTGCGGGGAGGGAGGAGACGTTGCTTCAGCTGTAGAGTCCCCTCCATGATCTTATTTCTCCCCTTCCCTCCTTCCTCACCTCTCAAACAGAGCTGCAGGGGTTTGAGTCAAGGCAGGTCCTCTCTCAGGACTGCATTTTAATATCAGAAAAGGAGAGAAGGTCAGCCTGGTGGGGAGAAACCTTTGCCCTCACACTGCCTGCCCTTGTCACATCCGTGGGATTTTGGCAGACTTCTGGGTATCGTATTTTCACGTGGATGAACTGTACTCTGCTACTTCTGTGTACCAGGAACCCAAAAGTGTTGACATTGAAAATAGAGTTTTCTCTTTCCAGCTGTTTCAGCTGCCCTGTTTTCAAGGGAGACCTATTTTTCATGGCACTGGCCATTGGACTCTTGTTTACCTCTCCATGGAGGGCTACCATGGGATATTGATGGCACTCTGTAGCCCTGGGCAGTCTGGGTGAGCATAGCTGCTCTCTGGTTAAATGTTTTCAATGGGGGAGAATCCTTGTACTCCTGGAAAATCTTCCTTGGTTATATCTGAGCAGTAGATTTGTTCTGGGAGGCAGGCAGGTCTGTACTTCATTGCCAAAGCAAAGATCATGGTGTAGTCCGTGGAAAGAGGCCCTTTGAATCACGAGGCTTTCCCTCTCTACCTTCCAGTGAGTGTGTGTGTGTGGGAGCAGCTTGAACTTCGCACAGAAGGGACCCCACAGTTGTCTCCACACAGCTGTTTCCTGCATCAGGCCAGCATGAGTCTCCGTGTTCTGAATATCGTTGGGAAGGAACATCTGCCACGTAACCATCTGTGGGCATAAGTCAGAGGAACTTTCGGGGAGCCTTCAGACTGCAAATGGGGGTTTTATATCTTGGTTTAGGTGTGCCTTGATGCTTTCCCTTTCCAGCCTGGACATTATGACAGTAGCCGAAAACATCCAAACGTGATTTTTCAGAATTTGGGTGGGGGAGGTAAAAACTCAACCTGCTCAGCCCAGATCTATTGCAATGCTTTGCATAATAATTAATGATGTACAAGCTGTTGCTTAATGGACGGTTTTACTGTGTGTGCCCTTCAGTTGTGACTAGCTGGAGTCCTCCATGATTTAAGCTGTTACCTCTCTCCTTTACGTGTCTTGCCCGTTGGATAAACCTGCTGGAGTCATTATTTCTCTCCTTGGTTTCTGCCTCCTCTCTCCTTTTTGTAGGTCATTCAATGAAACTTTTAGTTTGCATTGGTTATATAGATTTTTGCTTCTTTTCTTAACCTTAGCATTCCAAAAGATAGTGTTTTGTTTTGTTTTTTTTTTGTATCTGAAAATCTCAACATCTCTGAGTGCTAGACAATGACCAGTTGCCAGGGATAAATGATGATGAAAATAATTATTCCTTTTTCTATGCCAGTTACTATGTAAACACTCCACATATGATACTCATTTAATTATTGATAACACTTGTTATCAAGTTGGTTCTGTTATTTCCCCCATTTTACAGATGAAAAAATTGAGGCACAGTGAGGTAAAATAATTTGTCAGAAGTCACACAATTAATTAAAAAGGGATGTTACACAGTGGTCCTGGGAGAGGTACTGTTATTCCCATGTTTTAATGAGACCACTGAAGTTCAAGGGAATGGTCAAAATTTACTCAGGCCTGTCTTATCTCCAACGTGAGCACTTGTCCAGTATGCTCTACTACTATCTGTATTGTAGAGGTCCTGGATTCTGTTTAGTTGAGCACATATTTATTGGAAACCCACTGGATTCTGAGTCCTGTACCATGTGGTGGGTCTACAGAGTTGACTTTTTGTTATTTTACACCCTCATATAGATGCTTCCGATTCTGTTGGCGAATTTATTGAATTTTCCGTTTGAGAGAGACTACAGGTACCTCTGGTATCCAGCTCCAGGCTAGTGACACGGAAGCTACTCAATATACTGAATATCTATTGGTTGGTAAAATGTGATACAAGTAAATCATTGAATAAACAATTTTGTTCTACAAATATGTGTTCCGTTCAGTTAATGTTCAATGATGAGCTAATGTCCTACATTAGCCTGATTGATGAACCTAACACAATGTTTTAATAGGATGTCACTTTTGGTTTTATGACAGTCACTTTCCTAATAGAGGTAGTAGACAAAGTTCAATAGCTCAAAACTATTGAGTTGGCTTTTGGAAAGCAAACATTATACTGGAAAAATCATACGGTTAGAAGTCATGACATGTGGTTGATAGTTCTAGCTCTCCTAACTAATAAAAGTGTTTCACTGTTGCCATGTCTCCTGATCTCTCAGTTTTCTCATATGCGTGATGAGAAAGTTAGGCAAAGTGATGGTCAACTCACTTATTAAGTCCTGTGATTCATGGATAAAACTCGTATTGTAATGAACCCTTTTGGCAATGTAGGGTATTACTTCATTTTGACTGTTGATGCGTATCTTAATTTTATTGTGTTTTCATTTTTTTTGCCCTTTACACGGTTTGGTAATTCGTGGCATGCCTAATTTATAGGATTTCTGTGAGGATTCAGTGGGATACTGGGGATAAAGTGCTTTACACAAAATGATATTATTCGTATTGAAAGTTAACGAAAAAGTGCCGGGTTTCTCCCCACCCTGTCCCCAGCCCTTCTCTGCCAAAAGACTGGGATTGGTCCTGTTTGGGCTCTTTCCTGGAGTTTATGGAACTCTTGGAACTCTACAGGTCAATAGGAGTTTTGTCCTGCTGCAGGTCCTTTTCCCACGGTTGGGGTAAGACTGCCACACTCTCTCTCCTGACAACACTTTCTCAAATACACCCGCCACACAAACTGTGGTAATTCATTAGACAAAGGTGAGGTTTTGAGTTACAATAACCTCCGCTTTGTTAAAAGCCTCCTCAGAACCTGAGATCTTCTCCCTAGGCCAGCAGCCGTGCACGTGTGCCCGAGTTTACAAATACTTTAAATACAGCTTGATAAAACCATCCCCTCAATTTGTGCACTACCACTAACTGTCTCTCCGTGAGGATATTTTAAACTCCTGCTTCTGACTCCTCTCAGCTCCTTTAAGGAAGTGTGATCCTAAAGGGTCAGACATTTGGCATATACTTAGGGGAAAACTTTGAAAGCATTCCTGAGGCTCCCCCTGGGGTAGGGCTGGCGTTCCCCAAAAGAATCGGCCCTTCAGAGCGTCTTTGCCACATAAGGGCTTGTGTGAGGCCCCGGGCACCAGTTGACTCTGTCTCTTCCCCACGACAGATGGTCAAGCCTTCGGTTTCAGCAAGTGATCCGCTGTCGAGAGGGCGGGCAGGAGCTTCTGCCAGCATGCCAAGTGACAGGGCAGCTTAGGGTAATGGGGATCCGGTGTGTGCCCGGCATAGCTTGTGTGCTAACGATGGGCTGCTGACAGGCTCCTCGCCCCTGCTTATCCCGGAGGCAGAAGATTCCCTGCTCCCTTGCTTCTGTTTCTCTCTGGCAGAGCTAGTGTCCTGTTTGCCTGTCTTTCAAAATCCATTTTGGCACCAGATGGACCCCCTCATGGTGGTTAGCAGTTGTCTGACTTGAAGATGCCAGAGGGTGTGCTGACAGCTCCTTCTAACACAACCTGAATCTGGCTGTCGGGTCTGGGCTCAAATGATTTAAACACACACAGGCGGCAAATATTATCCACCCGAGGAACGAGGGAGGGAGGGAGAATGGCAGTGATGTCTCCCTCCACAATATTCATGTTGCTGCCGGTGTGGAAATACTACTACTAACAGCTACTGTTACTTGTACGATTACTCTTATTTACTCTTATTAGTGCAGTTGCTATTGGGGCAATGGCTGTGGATGGTACAATCGTAGTAGTATTAGTAGCGTACTATGCCTGTTATTACTAAAACTACTATAGCATAAGGGTTAAAGAGCACAGGTTCCATCCAAATTTGAGTTCTAGATTCACACTGACTAACTAACCTTTGGGCAAGTTATTGAACTTCTCTGAGCCTCAGTTTCCTCATCTATAAAATGGGATTAATAGAAGTCATTTAAGATAATTAAATGGGAAAAGGTATTTGAAGTTCTTAGCACCGTGCTGAGCACGAGGGAAATACCTAATGCATGAAGCCGTTACCATTATTACTGCCCATCACCCTGCTTCCTGTGTGCCAGGCACTAGACATTATCACAGTTAATTCTCACAATTGCTTTGTAAGGTAGGGACTGTTATTACACCCAATATATAAATAAGGAAAGTATGGTGCAGAAAAGTTCAGCTGTTTACCCAAAGCCACACAGCAGTACCTGTCAGAGCTGGAATATGAACCCCATTCTGGGTATTTCTATAGGCTGTGGCTTTTCCATCATATCACACCGACTCTTACTAGCATCTTAGTGGGAATCAGCTCTCTCCGGGATTTGGGATGGCTTTTAAATATGCCCTTCCAACTAGCTGTGCTTGAAAGAAACATCCAGTTTTCACATTTCAGGTGTTTGGGTGTAGGCTTGAACCCCAGCAACATGGCACGCTTGCTCTCCTGAGCTCCTCTACTTTCAATAGTTTCTGAAAGTCACATGTGATCATTAGGCCACCCAGCACTTGCCTTCTGAGAGCTCAGAGGAAAGGGCAAATGCAAGGTCACTTAGGAGTGTGACCATTCCCTTAAGTCCTGTCCTTTCCCAAGTCTACCTAATGGAAAGGGGACACAAGTCAGAACCAGCCCAGTGCCCCAGGGAATGACAGTGTTGCTCAGTACTGGGGAAAGGGGTGCCAGGGCCAGATTTCATTTTGCACAGTTGGGCTTCAGCCCTGTTCCATGACTCATTTGTCTTGTATGAAAGGCCGATAAACTTTGGCCTCGGTGGAGAGAACCTGGAAGCGGGGGCAGCATTATTCAGAAGCGTGCTTTCATGGGAGGGCAGTTGAATGTTGCATGATGTTGAAAGGGCCATTTCAGGAAGATGTTTACATTTTAAAATGTTATTCTTTTGGTTGACAAAGTTATTGTCCCTTTTCAAAGAGTTATTCCCATACCATGCTCCCCTTTGGGCAGATGCTGAAAGACCAGGGAGAAGAGAGTTTCTTCTGGGACTTCTGTCAGTGTAGGACTCAGAAACTGGTTAAACTCGGTGTGTCTTCGCCCTGTGCTCTCATTACAGAGGACCCCAGTGTTGTTTGCTTGGTAGACTTTGTGCTCCGAGCTAAAGTCAAACTGAGGCATCATGGTGTGATAGTTCATCCCAAATCATGTGCATTGAGGTGGGGATTTTACTCCCGTGTCGACTTGAAGTGGGAAAGATGCAGAAGGAAAATTCCTACAAGACTTTAACTGACTGGCATTTTAATGCATTCTAATATTTTTGGAAAATATTTGGGCCTGAATTCCACAGGCCTAAAAGTAAAAGGGAATGGAGCACTTAAGGTGGCCTTTAAAATGCTCCTTTCCCCAAACCGGGGGCAGGTGGAGACCATGCAAGGTGGCCTCATGGATTCCCTAGAAGGAGGCCTTAGATATCTGCTGCCTTCACCTGATGGACTTCAACAATCGTGACATAAGAAGTAACTCAGAAAGGTATAGGGTGGCCGTCTAATTGACCATCCATAGGAGGATACTTTTGCAAGCGAAAATGGGTATTGTTAACGCTTACACTAATACAGTGCGTGTAATCTGGGATTGTTCCTGGCTCATTGGGTCCTCTGGTCACCCTAGCAAGTAAAACCCATGGATCTGACCTCAAAACCAATTTAGGCACCAAGGTGACAGTGAGACGGCACATTTCTAATGCAATCACAAATAGCTTTTGTCTGCAGCAGGGAGTATAAGAAAAACATACAGGAAATATTTGAGCAGTCAAAAGACTTCAGTCAGTATGTGAATCTTTCCTGTACATGGGTACTACTAATTAGGAAATTTTATTTGAAGATGCTAAGATACGTGTTTACCCTCTCCTTCTATTCAACCAGCGTGTATTTTGCTGGGCCATCATCTGCGAATTTACGGGCCTTAAATTACATGTTGTTAGGGACCACGAGTAATTCTCAGGCAATTATACCCAATTGGAACCTAGGTTAAATTATGGTGAAGACTTTCACTCTGTCAGAGTGAAAATACTTCCTTGGGGGCTTCTTTGTGAGATCTGTTGGCAGTCCTGACAGTGGTCCATTCCAGCAGGGATGCAGAACAAAGGCTAAAAGCTTTAAACAAAATATTGGTTCTAACACCATTCTGAATATTTCAGAAAATGCGCATAGAATGCACAACCCAGAAGCGACTTACTACTTTTTTCCCTTCTGTGTCAGGACTGAAATGCTAACTGTGATCATTTGTTTCTTCACAGGTTCTTCTTGAAATTTTTCCTCAAATGTAACCAAAATTGCCTAAAGAATGCAGGAAACCCACGTGATATGCGGAGATTCCAGGTGGGTCTGTCTTGTTTTTCTTAAATCTCAATAACGACATGAATTAAAAAGGAGAGGGTAAAAAAGTCTTAGACAGAAGATGCAGAGTAGAGCTGTTTCCCCAGGGGTGAAGAGCAGGTGATGTTCTTGGTCCCCCAGGTCTCTGCTCTCTAAGAGTTGTTTTCATTAGAGAAGAATTGGGACCACACCACCTGCGTTCACTGGGTTAGCCTAGTTTGGCTTCTAGAATGAACTCAGGCTTCAACCTTTGCAGGTGAAGCGAAATACATAGACATGACAAATCGTTGCCCAAAGTTTTCCAACTAGAAAACTGGGCAACAAGAGCTTTGTTCTGTATGAGAATTATACCGCCTTCTTCCTTTCTTTCTCTCTGTTCTCCTTTTCCAATCTTTGAAATTGTTAGCAGTACTTATCATTAAAAATGCACCCCTTAAGAAGCAATGCATACCTAGACCAGTATGAGTGACACTCAGTTCTGTTTCAGAGGTGTCATTGGACAGCACAGGTAAATGTTCTCAAGCACCCATCAGATCTGCCACCATTGAAAGCACGAGGGGCTTGCTAACCTCCTATAATTATACATTTACTAAAGGAAAAAGATATGAAAACAAATATGTTAACTTCCATGACACAGAATGGAAGTTGGGTTTTAGTAAAGGTTGTTAAGTCCTAGATCGGTGCTTTGCAAACTTGAAAGTATCAAGAATCCCCTGGGGATCTAGTTAAAATGCTAATTGACATCTGGGGTGAGCCAGAAATGTGACATTTCTAATGTGCTCCCAAGTGATGCTAATACCATGGACCACACTTCGAGTAGCAGGATTCTAGGCCCTACGATTGTTCTCCGTCTAATTTTATACCTAAGTCATTTGCATGGTCAATGTTAGTTATCCCATCAGTGTGATGACCCATATATGTAGGCCCATCTGGTCTATATGGTGCTGAAATTATGCTCTTAGGTATAGTCAGTCAGTCTTAACTATAGATTGAAATGTGTGAGCGCTGAGAGAATCTTGAAAATTTCTAGCTGCCCAGTCTCTGACGGGAAAAAGGGAAGGGATAATTCTGAGCATTGATTTTCCGATGTCAAGATCTCTTAGTCTCCAAGATGATTATTTTTTAAAGGGGTGAGACTTGTTAGCCTCATGAAAGAACAAATTCAGTGGAAAGAAGACATTGTCTTCTGAGATTCTGAAGTGTTTCTCTAAAATCATTTTGGCTTTGCCACCTTTCGTCCTCACAGAGGTGAATGGGGAGAATCCTTAGATTCCTAGAAAATGGTTCTCCTGGCTAGCCTCTGATCCCAAGTTGGAAGACTTGGGCATTCTCATTCCCACACAGGACTTTTGGTGTTGAGTTGCAGTCAGCTTTGCTGGTGAAACAACACATGTGATGCCACTAAGTGTGTGTTGCTAAGTATCTTGTCACTATTTTGTAGCTTGCTTGGGCCTTGAGATGAGCCCTATATCTCCTTCGAGCAAGCGTGGGTTAGGAATGAGGCATATCCAGGTGTGAAGCAATTCATGTCTAATCGGCATGCCTAATACACATGTGCAGTGCAATGCCTGATGAATACTAGGCTCAGCTTTGCTGTGCCTCTCAGGGCAGCAGAGTTAGAGATGGACTTTGGTGACGCTGGGAACCTGACAGAGCATTTGTGTTAGATTTCGGGGGCCCTGTTTTCCCTCACAGGACCTGCTAGTACAATGTCTGAAAGCCTTGAAATATAGGAATGTAGCTCTTAGATGAGAAACAAACTCAGTCTGTTATTTTTGAGTGTCTAGACTAAAGGTTTCTTTGTGCAGACAAAAGAGTTGCTCTTCGTGTAGTAGAAGAGTTATTTAGGTGACGAAGCGTGAGTTAGATTTCTGGAAAGCCTCAGTTTCCTCAACTGTAAAATGGAGTACTGTGTTTCCCTGAAAATAAGACCTAGCTGGACAATCAGTTCTAGTGCATCTTTTGGAGCAAAAATTAATATAAGACCCAGTATTATATTGTATCGTGCTGTACTATACTATATTGTATTGTATTGTATTATATTGTATTATATTATATTATATTAGACCCTGTCTTATAGAATAAGACCGGGTCTTATATTAATTTTTGCTGCTAAAGATGCATTAAGAGATGATTGTCTGGCTAGGTCTTATTTTCTGGGAAACACGGTAAAACTGATGATTTTGATGATTTTACAACATGTGAAAGAAAGACATTTTGCATGTGTAAGCAATTTGCAAATGATAAAATATAAATGTAAGCCTTTGAAGAAAAAACTTAGCGAAAAATGAAAGCCTTGTCATTATTTCATTACAGGGTTTCTCCAGTCTGGGTACAATTGACATGTTAGACTGGATAATCCTTTGCTGGGGGGAGTGAAGGGGGGATTTGTCCTGTGCATTGTAGGATGTTTAGCAGTTGTCACTGGCCTCTACCGCTAGATGCCAGTAGAGAACCCCCGCTCCTTTGCCCCTCCCCCGCAGTCATGACAAACATTGATGTCACCAGACATTGTCAGTTGTCCCCTGGTTGGGGTGGGGGTGCAAAATCGTCCCTGGTTGAGAATCAGTGGTTCAATCATATACCTGATGACCTCTGGCAAACTCTTCTTGGTGACAATGCACTGTCCAAAAGAGTGCACTCTGGTTAGGCATGAGAGCTACCTGACACAGGTCCATGCTGTCCTTCAAATACATTATGATTTATCTGAACCCTGACAATGCTCTTTGCTGTGATTCTCCAGCTGTCCTAAAATAGGTGGCCCTCTCAGAAGGGGCAGCTACCTTGGCCACCTCACAGTCAGTGTTTGAGCTGAAGAAGAGCTGTATCGCTTTTTAATCAGCAACAACCAATACCTTACTGCATCGCAGATTTAACCTGCGTTGTTCCATCACCCACTCGTTACTTCCTGGGAGAGGACAGAGAGAGCCTATGACAGAATGAATACTGACTCGTTTTGTTTGGTATTGGTGCATGTTTACACACTTCATTATCATTTTACACAATTAGCACATGGTCTCATGCATGTAGGCACGTGGATATTTATGCAATGATAGAATAGATGAATTGCCTCAATAAAGTAAAACTTCAGCCATCCCTTATTCAACCTTTCCATATTTTTCTCCAGTCTTATTTCTTTCATGACTCTTTCCTCCACCAATTCATGCTGGTAGCCACTCGATCCTTCTTAAATCCATCTTTTCCCTTGGATTTCGGAACAGCATTCATTCATTCTCAGTGCTCTCCAAGGGGTGCTCTTGGTCTGCTCTCCTGTCAATGTTGGGGTTCCCTAAGATTTCTTTTGACATCCAAATCATTTTTTACTTTATAGGCTCCCCTGAGTATCTTCTCTACCCCCCAGCACCTTAACCACTTTTTGGGCATTGAGAATTGAGTCAGGTTCCCTGAGACCTGGCATTCAGACACAGACCTAGCCAAACAGCTGCCTGCTGGAAATTTCCAGGTACTTCAACTCACTGAGCCCCAAACTCCGTGATCATCCTCCGTGTGTTTCCTCTTGTGCCTCCATCCCAAGCTGGTTTTTCTTCCTGTGTTCTGTCGTGGTTCATTCCTAACTTCGTTAAGTGCTGGGGTGATGACTGTTTATATTTGTGTCTACATTCAGTGTGTTCCATATACGTATGTATAAACGTACCGGTCCATATGTGTACCTTGATGGACATCTATGGACATTATGGACATCAGCCATAATGATGATGACAATGATAAAGCTAACATTTATTGGGTACTTATTATGTGAGAGCTATTATACTAAGCAGTTACATGAGTTATCATATTTATCTTTACAATATCCCTCTTAGGAGTGGGCAATTATGGATTTATCTCATTTTACAAATGAGGAGACTGAGGCTTAGAGAAGTTAAGCACTTTGCCCAAAGTGACCCATCTCCTAAGTAGTGAGGCAGTGATTCACTCAGTCAGTGTGACTCAGATGTTATCTAATGTTCTGGAACAGGTGAGAACTTGTCTGGAGTGTGTCGGCAGATACTTAGCGAGGCAATAAGGAGGTCTCTTGATGTCTGAGGATATGTGCTGGAATCTCAGGAAAGCCCAGAAGGGGCTTTCAGGAGAGGTGTCGCCCTAAGAGGGTTTAAAGACACCATCTGCCTGAGGAGCATTGGAATGCCACCAAATTGGTCAAGCAGAGGGGAGAGTTATGTGGAAGGGGAGGAATGTGAGCCTTGTTTCTGAACAAAGCGGGTCCCTTTTTACTCGCATGAACTTTAGAAAACGAAGCTGTTACTCAGGAGACTGTGTGAGCTTCACTTAACCTGTGGAGGTTTGGGCCAGTTCTCCATGGCAGGAAAGAATCCTACCTCGAGGGAGCCTGGGTAAAGTGGCCCCAGCATTCTTTGAGTACTGTGTTAAGAAATCACACTGAAGTTCCCAGTCCTGGGACTGAACCGAGAGGAGAACGCAGGCCTGCCCCGCAGCTATCCTGGCTGACAGAAATGTGTCACGGAGACATTGGTTGAAGGTTTCCTATGAATAAGATACAGTTTCCATCATTTTTCTCATAGAACACTAATTGGGAAGCTGGTTTCAAATATTTTTATGTTGCTCTTGCCTCTGAGGGGGAGTAAGTGAGTGTCTGATTTGGCATGAGAAAACTCTGGTTTCCTCTTGACATCTCAATGTGATTGTTCCCAGTTATATTGAAAACCCGAGACCTGGAGACATCTGATTGAAAATGCACTCTCCTGCCTTTGAAGTGAGCTCTTTCCAATTGTCATGGATGCTCTTTTTCGCTCATCCCATTTTGTATGCTTACCAGGTCAGGCTCATCTTCATACAGCCATGCCAGAGCGTGTCTCTTCTGAACGGCAATCAGGGGCCTGTGTAGGTGACTGAGGAGGACATAAGAAAGGTTGTTGATCTCTTGACACGTAAAGACATTCTGTCAAGCAAACTCAGCCTCACAGTGGCTGAGCTTCTGGGGTGTAAACAGAGATTGCTTAATTACACAGGTCATGTCAATTAGTGTGACCTTCGCGTTTTCAAGAAATTAATCACTTTCTGCAGAGCTTGGCTGTGTTCATACTTTAAGGCAGTATGGAGTAAGCCTCATGGAAATCTGGTACAATCTCTTTTTTTTTTTTCTTTTAAATTTACAATGGATGTTTTCTTTTGAAGTCCCCAGGTTCTGGTTAGGGTAACAAACTTGCTTAAATACAACGGTGGATACAGGCTTCATTCGGTTCTAGTGGGTATGGGGAGGTGGGGAGGAAGAGAGAAGGGGTGGGGAGGTGGGGTAAGCGAGGGATGAAAACAGCTCGTGACAGGGAGAAATTCACTGGGACTAAATGAGCCTATTTCTTCATCTTGACACTAAAAACATGCTAATGTCAAAGGACTGTGTTAAAATCATGTCACGGGTCTGGTTTTTAACTGACAGGAGCTAGACAATTCAAGGTTAAGATTTAAATCCTTATCAATAGCTTTCCTTGTTGGGGCTGGCAGAATAAGGATGGTGAGGGGAGGAACAAGAATTGGGTACAAGCTGTCTTCATGGGAGATACTATAATACCTGGAAGCTGTGAAGTAAAGTATACATTTCCAAATTCATCTTATTTCCAACGAAGTTTTTCCCTAGGCTATAAATCTGTGTGTATAAATGTTAGCTCTCTGACTACCTATGAATATAAATGTAAGCTGTATTCATTCATTCTTGCATGCGTGCACTCAGAAGTATCTATTGGTCTGGTAGGTGGTGAGTATATTGTGATGAACAAGGAAGAGAGGGTGTTTGTCCTCATGAAACTTGTATTCTAGTTGGGGTCTATTAGTTAGGATAATACTAGCTGCTGTAACAAATAGACCAAAGAATATATAAGGACTCAGGTACAACAGAAGTGATTTCTTGCTCACATAATAATACAAGGCAGGTGTTCCTGTTGGTGAGTAAATCTTGTCCAGGAAGTGATGTGAGAAATTGGGTTCTCTTCGTTTTGTGTGTCCACTATTCTTTAGAACCTGGTTGTCTCCATCCAGCCAGCAGAAAGAGACAGAGTGCATGGAGGGGACATGGACTTCTGAAAACCCTGGGTTTAGAAATGATCCTTGTCAGAGCTGTTCACATTCCATTGTCTAGAAGTCTGTCACATGGCCCTACATAACCAAGGGAGGCCTGCTCATGTCTAGTTGTACACCCCAAGAAGAAGAGAAAATAGATGTGTACAGAACAATTACCATCAGCTTCTGCAATGTGTACAAATTATAACTGCAAATCATTGAAAATTATAAATATTGCTGTAAAGAAAATGAAACAGGATATTCTGAGAGAGAATAACGGTGGAATGGGTAATGGGAACCTGCTTTAAAGTAGGTGACCAGGAAAAGCTTCTGGGGAGATACCTTTTAAGCTCAGAGCTAAAGAATATGAAGAAATCGTTCTGAGAAGAGCCAGAAGAATTTCCTGGGCAGAGAGAGCAGCAAGCCCAGAATTCATATTTATCTGTGGAGATGAAAAAAAAATCTTCCTCCACTTCTCAGTTATTGGGACTGGGGGATAGAAAACATGAAGCGAAACCACCGGATTGTTCATCCCAAATTCCCACCAAAAAATGTATGTTCTTTAAAAAAGGATGACATGAGAAGTGACATTAAAAGGCAACTCTCTCTCTGCCCCCCTTTTTTTGTAAGTTCTATAAATTTTGAAGGATCCTTGTTATTTATTCAAAAACCCACAGAGGCTCTGAATCAATATGTTATAGGGAATCATTATTGGATTCTTAAAATACATGCCCAAACTCTGCACTTTCAGCTTGCTTGGAAAGGCACTTAAAAAAAGAAGGAAATATTCTCATCCCCTGTCTTTCACTCCCACTGTCCCCCTCCCCCATGTTATATTGTTTTGACAAACAGCACATCTCGCAATTAAATTCTTACCCAACAAAATGCTAGGGACCCAAGCTGCAATCACGCCTTTCATACAGAATAATTTCAAGATGCACCATGCTGATTAATTATACTGAAAGCAGCTCTAATGATAGTTTTAGAATACAGGATTAATTCACATACCATGGTAAATACAAATGGTGGATTTTCAACCTGATGTATTAAACCATTACGGCTTATTGGGCAAATATATATCTTGGCATGAGCCTTATGCTGGGCCTTGGCAGAAAATATGCATCAGTGAGAAGGAATCCTTATGAACTGGATTTGTTGAGTGGTAGCTCTGCACTTAGAGGAAATAAATTCCTACATTAAGTACAGTCATTATTGAAAAAATGTAAAATACATGAAAGGATAGATAGAAAAGTGCTTGGTTTGATCAGTGTTGCCCATGGATATTGGTTCCGAGGATGCCAATACTGATCGAGACTTACCAACAAAAGATATTATATTCTTCCACTTTTTAAGTTGTAACTTTATAGAGCTCTTATTATGTGTGAAACACTGTAGTACTATGTTTTCTGTGTCTTATTTATTTTTCTAATGCCCTTTCCCTCATTTACTATGCTCCAAACAAGCACATTGGCCTTCCTTCTGTTCCTTCATTTCTCCCGGATACACTGAACTCATTCCTGCCTCAGGATCTTTGCACTTGCTATTTCATGTCCCTGGGAAATTCTTCTGTCACTTCATTGAATGGCTGAATACTTTATTACTCAGATTTCAGGTAAAATGTCACCACCTCAGAGAAGCCTTCCTTAATCTCGCAATCAGAAATAGCTCCCACCTAGGTATCACCTCCTCCCCATTTTATTTTCTTCTTAGAATTTTTCACATTCCGAAATTTGCTTTCATTATTTACTTTTATAGTCTCAAAGCCCCCTTCTGTCCCCGATAAGAACTAAGCTCTTTGTGGGCAAATACTTTATCTGCCTTGTTCATTGTTGCTTCTCCAATTCATAGAATAAGCCTGGCACATAGTAGGCTCACAACTTATTCCTATGATTTAGTGATTTATCTAAAGTTATGAACTAGGAAGTGGTGAAGTTTGGGTTCAGACTCAAGACTATCTGACCCTGGAATCTGAGCTGTTGACCAATATGCTATTTTCTTGCTCCCAATGTCAACATCTATGCGAGAGTCCCATTGGTGGAGAGCACATGGCAAGTTTGTGTTGTTGGCTCACTGCTACTTAGAACAGCCAGTGGGAACACCAATGGAGAGGACCAGTTAAATGCCAGTTATACCCTCAAGAGTCATCACAACTATCCTGATCCAGAGAGGGAGAAACAGGTTCAGATCACTGAAGAGCTTTTTATGACTAGTATGTGTCATAGTTTGGTATACAGAAGGCGAGTCTAGTTTCCAAAGGTCTAAATTCGTTTAGCACATGTATCTGAGGATTTAGAAGTATATGGTCTTGTCTTACAGTTAAAAGAAGAAGTATTTTTGCCTTGAGCCTTGAAGGATGATTTGAATTCAGTTACTCCCTTACTCCAGCAGTTCCACTCTGTTACATCCTGTAGGTTTATGTGTCCTTCATAATTTTTAATGAGTTATTTGGGATCTTTCAACCAGATAGAAACTAGCAATCAGGCAGGTTTTAGGGAATATCTCATTCCATATCAGTCAAGGATATTTTAAAGGACAAAGTTAATGAAGACCTAACTGCTGCAGACCGTTTTTATGTAAATAGTACTTAAAGTGTAGTGAGTCACACAGACAGCAGAGATGTGTCCTGGAAGGTATCAGGAGAGTCCAGGGAGGGAGGGCTTAAGCCAGGAGTGTGTATTGAGAGGCCAGAGGCTGTTGCTGGTGAGAGCTGGACCTGCAGTCTAGAAGTTCCCCTTCAGGTTTGCTTCTGCTCTGAATTTGAGGATGTTTTTAATCCAATCGGGCCTCAGTTTTCCAAGCGGTAAAAGGAGGTGTTGGGCAAATTTGCAGTGTCATAACTACTGGGGATGCTTTGTATTGTTTTCTCTTCCGAACTTCGTGGGATGACATATTTTTCAACCTAATGACATTTATTAAGATTCATCCTCTCTATTTTAAAATTATTCGAAGCCATGTAAAACCACCAACTCAGAGCTTCTCGTGTGCCTGAGATAACCTGTGTTTCCGTGTGGAGATGATCTCATCCCACCCATGTCAGCAAAGGAAGTTTCCTGAATGTGCAGCCTCACTATGGATGAATTTAGGATTCCCTCTCTGCAGTGTTGTCCCCATGACTACATTTGAAAACTGTTCATTGGAAGCCACTATATTGCCTGATCTCTTGGGTCTCTCGTGACTCTAACAATTGAGGAGTCTGTAAAGAGTGGTTCCGAGGACAGGTAGGGTGGAAAATGTGGGCTGTGTAAGGTCGTGTAGGAGTTTGATGAGATCGACTGTTTTGTAGAGTAGTTTTACATTTACAGAAAAATGAAGGGAAAGTACAGAGTTCGTATAGACTCCTTCCATCCCCTCTCCTGTTTCCTGTTATTGACATTTTGCGTTAGTGTGATACATATGTTACACTTGATGTACTAATTTTGATGCACTATTGTCAACTAATGTCCATAGTTCACATTAGTGTTCATCTTTCTATGTTCTGTGCATTTGGACAAACGCACGCTGTTTGGTATCTACCATTAAAGCACCACATGGAATGGTTTCTTTGCCCCGAAATTCCCTGTGCTCTGCCTATTGCTTCCTCCTGCCCACCTCCCAAACACCTGGCAACCACTGATCTTTTACTGTCTCCATACTTTTGCCTGTTCCAGAATGTCATATAATTGGAATCATGCAGTGGATAGTCTGTCCAGATTGGCTTCATTCATTTAGCATTTAAGGGGCCTCCATGTCTTTTTGTGGCTTATAGCTTCTTTCTTTTTTTTTTTGCTGTATAATATTTCATTCTATGGATTACTAGTGTGTATGGCACTCGCCTATGGAAGGACATCTTGACTGCTGATGCCTTTTGTTTAGCTGAATTTTTTATTGCTGTAATTTTCAATTCCTATGAAGTTTGTATGAAATAATACAGAGTGATCCTGGGTACCCTTTACTTAGTCCCCAACAGTAATGTTTTGCAAAACTACGGTGAAATATCACATTGTTCTGTACAGTATTCACTTAGGATATGAGCTTTGATAAATCCACCCATCTTCAAATTTCTCTAGTTTTACTCTCTCTGTGTGTGTGTGTGTGTGTGTGTGTGTGTGTGTGTGTTTAGTTCTGTAAAATTTTCATGTGTAGGTCTGTGTATCTCTCACCATACTCAAGATATTGGGCGTGCCTCTCACCACAATGATCCCTTCTATTATCCTTTTACAGTAGCCACATCCACCTTCTCTTTATTCCTAACCCTTGGCAACTGCTAATCTCTTCTCCATTTCTAAAATTTTATCTCAGGGATGTTAAGTAAATGGAATCATGCAGTGTATTAGTTTGCTAGGGCTGCCATAACAAAATACCACAGACTGGGTGGCTTAAACAACAGACATTTGTTTTGTCATAGTTTTGGAGGCTGCAAATCCAAAATCAAGGTGTCAGCAGGGTTGGTGTTCTCTGAGTCCTCTCTCCTTGGCTTGCAGATGCCCGCCTTCTCGTTGTGTCCTCACATGGTCTTTCCTCTTTGTACACATACCCCTGGTGTCTCTCTGTGTCCAAACTCCTTCTTCCTTAGAAGGACCCCAGTCAGACTGGATTGGAGCCCACCCTAAAGGCCTCTTTTTAACTGAATCACCTCTTAAAGCCCTATCTCCAAATACATGCACATTCTGAGGTCCTGGGAGTTAGGACTGCAATATATGAAATTTTTTGGGGGGGTGTGAAGGGGTGGGGGGGACATAATTCATATGTAGTATGTAATCTTTGGTATTGGCTTTTTTCACTTGGCTTACATCTCTGGAGATTCATCCAGGTGTATCAGTAGTTTGTTTTTATTGCTGAGTATTATTCCATGGGATGTTGCTTAATGCCTTTTTATTTCCTGTACTTCAAGTCAGTGCATTTATTGCCCTATACTAGGGGCCCTAAAATAATGTAAACATAGAATAAGCAAAACCCAGAGATAAGGATGTCATATAAAGACCAACTTTAGCTTTACTTCCCTTACACTGAGTTACCATATATCAGCCTTGAAAGTCAAAATTTAAAATTAAAAAAAAATAATAATCATTTCAAATTAACGGGCTAGCGTGGTTATTTTTTGGAGGGAGGTACTTACTACCAAAATTTTCTAAATTTAAATATTGAAAATATTTTTCCGGTCTGATCTTTCCCCTGATTCAATATGTTGTAGAAATGTTTAACGATATAGATTTCCACTCTTATGGTGGCTTTTGTTGCAACCACTGACTTCTCCCATAGGAGCGTCCACTTGTATTAATGGGACCTCCCACCCATGACTGAATTTAGCTGCTTTTTGAAAATCTGCTCACGAGACAGAGATTATGCTTCACGAACCTTAGATAATATAGTTGGGACATACAAGGTGTCCTGGCTGATGAGGGGAACAGGGACAGCCCGAGAAATGATAGCGAGGAAATCCTAACCAACAACAAAACTTCCAGAGAACCCCTAATTCATAGGACATATTGGGAAACCTAGACTCAATTGATAAGATGTCTACTGTATAGACTATTTTCAAAGCAGTAAGAGTTCGTGGAGTTTCAAGTCTTGAATGATTACCAGGCTAAGATGCGGATGGATTCTAGAAAGCAAAATTACATCAGTCAGTGAAATTTGCAATTCATAAGAGGCCTAAATTATATAATTATATGTTGTAAGCACAAAGTTCCTTCAAATTGTTTAATTGTTAGACTGATAGAACAGTGAACATAGAAGAAGAAATCATTTCTATTAAAAATAACAGTTTGTGCTGATTCCTCTTTACTGCAATCAAGAGGCTCCATATTATTAGCCCAACACAGTCTCTGAACCTTTTCATGAGTATTACCAACAAAGCAACAACTGCCTAAGTACTATCATGAACATTTGTTGAGTTTTCAGTATAAACCAGGAACCACACTAGGTAGGCACTTTAAATAATGTCAGCCTTACAGTGACCTTATGAGTTAAGTACTACTATTATTTCCATTTGAGAGTCAAGGACACTGGGACACAGACGGGTTAAGTTAACCTGGCCAAAGTCACATCGACAGTAAAGCTTAGGAGTCAAGAGTCATACATTTTGTGTTGAATTTTCCCCGGTTTAAATAGAGGAGGGTAAAGAGTAAAAAATAATAACCTTTAGGGATATCTAGATCCAGGATATAACAGAGAAGATTCTGAACCACTGAGATGAGCCAAGAAATTGGAAACATCAATGTTAAATCTTCAAATTCCGTGGATAGCTGCAGACTTCTCTTCTGCCCTTTTTATCCCCTCACACTGAATACCCTCACCTGGAGGACTCAACCCAGACATATGTGCCAAGGAACATGCTGGGTGTTCATCAGCACATCTCGATTTTGCTATAGTAAAAATGCCCCTCCCCCAAATACAAATTTGATTCTAAAATATATCTATATCTATATGTATACAACCCTAAATATGTCCACTTGGACTAAAACTTATTTCAGGAGATGTAACTTGGACATCCTCATGAATAAATTGGAACAATTTATTTCAAAACTATTCTACAGCAGCACTGCCCAATTGAGCATATGATGGACATAGTCTCTGTCTGCCCTGTCCAGTATAGTAGCCTGTAGCCACATGTGGCTACTGACCACTGGAAATGTAGCTATGGAGACTGAGGAACAATGGAATTTTAAATTTTACTTAGTTTGAATTTAAATAGTATGTGGTTACTGTATTGGACAGTGCAATTCTAGAGAGTAAAGGTTTCATTATAACAGGTATCATAAAATTCTAAATATACCTGGTCCCCATATTCCCTTCATTTCTTTCCATGAGCAAGGGAATGAAGAAGTGGGCAGAGAGGGAAGAGGTGGTCGAGTCCAAACGTAAAATCATTTTCCATGTTTATCTGTCCCAAATTCAAGCTGTGCTTTGTTGACAAAATTTGGGAAGGTTGAAGATTTGGCAGGCCCGCCTGTCCCCTTGCCTGCATGAATATGTCAGCACCTCATTAATCTTCTGTTAAAACTGTAAAGGCCCTTTTCCCTCCTACTATGGGCCTGTTTTTAAAAAGACACTTCAGTGCCCCCTTTGCATTTAAAAGTT
This sequence comes from Rhinolophus hipposideros, assembly GCF_964194185.1. Taxonomy (NCBI): domain Eukaryota; kingdom Metazoa; phylum Chordata; class Mammalia; order Chiroptera; family Rhinolophidae; genus Rhinolophus; species Rhinolophus hipposideros. The sequence continues at coordinate 29,524,733 of NC_138069.1, read as the reverse complement.
AGATTTTTTAAATTTACAAGTTGCTCTGTGGATTAATTTAAGTATATATTTTATTTAAATATACTCGATCATTTCCAAATTGCAATGAGATAAATTATTTGGGGATAGGGAAGTTAAAATGTATTATGTCATGAGTTTTTGAGGAACATGTTAGATGTTTATTTTCTAGAAATTAAAGGTATGAGGAGTCTCTGTGTTATCTTTCTCCAATTTTAACTGGTCTTTCCATGAAACGATTCTGTCATACATGTGGCCATGGTGATCCTTCTCTTGCCAAGAAAAACACACATAGGGTATAGTTCTTCTTCTTTTTTTTAATAGTTTTTGTCATTTTTGTTCAGTGTAGGAATTAGATGAAACTGTCTTTAAATGATACTGAATATTTTAAGCTTTAACCCTGTAGTACTTTGTCTTACAGGTGCATGGTGAGTTGTCATTGCTTTTTTTTCTCTTAAGACAGACATCTAGAATAACCACTTTGTGTATTTCCTGACACTGGAAACAGATACCGTTTGGGATTCCTTTTATAGTTTCTTCAGCTAACGACTCCAGTGACCACCCAATTGTGGTCTCGTAGTAAATCAAAATTTCTTTGAAAGACTCAGCTCTGTTATGTAATTGTAGATGTCCCACAAAGTGATCTCCCTTACTAAAAAGAAAATGAGTTTCCGTTGCCTTATATAATATGGACTCTGCCACCACTCATAATACTCTTTGAAAATACAAGAATAGACCATTTTCTTCTCCTTTTCTTCCTCCTTCTCCTTCTTTTAAATTAATCTACAATTGATGAGACATACAAAGAAACTTCTGGCCGTGTCAAATCTGGTTAGTCAATCATGAAGAAAAAGAAAAACTACTTTGCAAGCTGTTCCTTGGAACTTATGGGGTCCTCCCATGATTTGCCCTAGCTGGAATTTTGGGTCTCACTATGACTAAGGACAATGCTCTCATTTGTTTACTTTCCATTTTAATAAAATAGAGTTAAAAAATAAAATCAGGGGAGGGCCCAGATCCTACTGGGAGTCCAGGTGAGGACTCTAAGGGAGGACTTCCGGGACTGCACAGAAGTCCTCCCCACCTCCTGGCCATCCCTGGGAAGCCCCAGGGCACGATGACCACAGGCGCTGTGTCCTGACTCCCACATCCAGATACAAGAGAGACTAGGACTTAATATAAGGATCATGACCTCAGGTGGACTGACGGGAGGGCCTAGAAGAAAAAAAAAGTGAATAAACTCAACCAACCCCATGATTCTATGGGGAGCAATGGATTCACAGCCTGTAGTTTGTTGCCATCTTTGAGGCAGGGGGAAAGGAAATCCGCCATATTTTGGCTGGGATGCTTTTAGGTCAAAGTGTGGCACACAGGAACTTTTCAGTATGGCAGGTATTGGTGTAGGTAGGGGTTCACAAAGGGCATCACTTTGTCAGGCAGAGCTGACAATTTGCAAGCAATAGGGCAAGGCCCAGCATTTTCCCCTCTGCCCAACTCAGGTGATGAAACTGCGGCGTTGCCCAAGACTCGAGAAGTCAGTGCCCCCTTTCACCATCTCAAAGAAAAGTCTTCCTCAGAAACTGGGGCCCCAGTGTGTGCCAATCCTTGTAAAGCAGTTCACCTCGTCAGAGGCTAATGCCTCTCAAAACCAAGAACAATTAAAGCGAGAGTCTTTCTAAGCAACTAGGGAATTGAGCAAAATAAATCAGAAATCCTCAGCCTTGGCTCTGGAGGTTCGCCTCATTATGAGAGCAGATCTATTAGCCCTCTTGCCATTGTCTTTCATTTCTCAAGTGAGGTGATTCTAATTAAATTAATCTGCATGTCAATCTATCGGTGATCAATCAAAGAGCCTGCGGTCGCCCCGATGCTGCGGGGTGCTTGCGGCTGACAGGGGCTGATAATGGAGGAAGAAATAAACTGTTGAGCAAAGTTAATTAGTCAACATAATAGGTGGATTAAAGAGAGCTGGCTGATTGCTGTTTCCCATGTCAAAGCATGAGGTGGGAGCCGAAGCCGCAATTACAGACAATTATTATATTTGGTTGTAAGAGGTCGCATGAATAAACATATCTCTGTGGGTTTCAGTTTTAATCCTCTTCCCCATTTAATATAAGGAGAAGTGTAGGTCATTTCTTCTCATTGTCTTAGTCAAAATTCTCTGAGAAAAACACCTTTGCCTGTGTCCCTTCTGGCAAACTGGGTGCAGAGTCAGTTTATGAGGTGGCCAGGGTATCTGAATGGTACCTTGGACCAGTGCCGCCATTTTTTTGGCTTTGAAACACAGATCTAAGACTATTAATGAGCAGGGAATTTTTTTCGTGGGGGGTGATGGGGGTAGTGGTGATGATGGTGGTTTGGGGGGCTTTGGCCTGATGAACTGAACTAATGTGAGAAGAAAAAAGTACAAGAAACCCTCAGAAGATACCTAATAGAGAAAGCTGCATCCCAGCTCTCACTGAATGAGCTCTCACTCTTTTTCATTTCTCTATCCTCTTAACCCTGACACAGTGGGGGGGGGGATATTTTAAAGATTCAAAAGATTTTTATTTGCATGATCAACTGTGATATCTGCTTGAGTGTCTAAACTGAAGGGTAATTTAGGTGAAACACAACCACCCTTGTGTAAAAAAAATATGCTAATAAAGATCCTCTTGTTAAAATTATGGTTAACAGTGTACCTTCTGCTGTATAACTATAAACTGTGCAATTTTACTTAAAACTGCATCAAAAGCGTTCCATGCCAAAGACCCACTCATCAATAGCTCCTCTTGTTAGACTTGTACAGCATAAGCACCAGTTATTATGTGAAATAGCTATGCAATTTTCTTCAGCTCCCAGCTGTTATTTATTTAACTTGAGTTTATTACCCTCCATGCTTTTATATTAAAATGTTCGCTCATTTTCTCTCTTCTGTCTCCAGGTCGTGGTGTCTACGACAGTCAACGTGGATGGCCATGTCCTGGCAGTCTCTGATAACATGTTTGTCCATAATAACTCCAAGCATGGGCGGAGGGCTCGGAGGCTTGACCCCTCGGAAGGTACGCCCTCTTATCTGGAACATGGTAGGCGAATCATTTTCATTGGTTGGCATTGCTACTTTAACTGTGAATTTATTTGGTTTCTTTCTTTCAACTTCACCACATTTTCTACCCCATTTCAAATTTCAAATGTCCTGTTGAACAATACTGAATGCTGATTATTTAAAGACAGGAAGATACCTCTGAGGCCCGGACTTTCTAGTTGCATTTGTAGTTCTCTACCCTGGAAAAGGCTAATGTATCTTTCCTTTTTATTGAGAGACAGAGGGAGACCTCGGTGACTGCTTTTTTTTTTAAAAAAAAAACAAAACACTTCCACTTGACTAAAAATGAAGAAAGGCCAAAGCAGGGTAACAAAAATCAAGAGACATTCTGAGTTTCCAATTACGTGGTTGCATAATGAGCTCCATCCTCCTTACAGTTCTGCTGGTGCATCTCTGTGACTACTACCTATTTAACTTCATTTAGGGATAAATTTCAAAGTCTAGGTCAGAGGCACTTTCTGAGTAAGAGGCCCAAACTAAATGTTCCTCCTGTGCACTGTGCATGCCCCTCCCCTCATCACTACCTGGCAGAGCTTGCTTTTTGTAGGTAGACTTCGGTGGGGAGAAATCATGTTTGTCTTGATTTTATGGCTAATCAGTTGTGCCTTTGAGAGGGCTGGAGGAAACCAGGTAAAAATTTGAATAAAGAAAAATGAATGTCACTCAAAGGAACCATGGGCTGGATTGAGTGTATGTCTGAACATTTCTACACTACGTGTATATGTAATGAATCTATCCATACACCCTTCTGTCATCCATCCATCCATCCATCCATCCATCCATCCATCCATCCATCCATCCATCCATCCAAGAAACAGTGACTGAGACCACTGGATACCAATCACCGTTCTAGACTTTCTTTAGTCTCCTCAAATTCAACTCTTAACTCATTTCCCCCACTTTACGTCCCAGTTGCCTTGGTCAGTAGGATTCTTTTTAAAAACCCTACCATGCAAATCACCACCCAATAGCCTGATTTTTCCATGGGCCTCGAGCAGTCCATGATGTAGTTCATAAGGTAGGAAACTCCCTTCCCTGTCAGCATCCCAATTTAATAAACACACCACTGCCACTGCCAGATTTTTTTCTCTGCTTACGAAATACACCAACTGTACTTTTTATTAATTAGCCAGGTGTAGCTCTCTTAGAAGGGAATCTTCACCACATCCACTTTTACAGTCTTTTTAAGGTAAACTGTCATCTTTCAAAAGCTGCTGCTTTATGGTTTCATTAGTGCAGGGATGGATGGACATTACTTTTTGTAGGAGGCCATTTGAAACACCTGTTCATGATTATGTTCCTAGTTCCATTTCTGTACTTAAAATTATTCTGATCCTCACTGTACAGTAATGTTGCCTTTTTGATACCTTTGGAGTCACTTAAGGCATATGACTAGAGATGCTGAAGTGAAAGGAAGAAGGAAAAACTCGGTAAATACTCAGTGAGCACAATTTGGAGATCACCAGATTAAAAAAAAAAAGCATTGTTTTTGACTATGACTGGTTAGTTATTGTCCTGTCTGGGGACAGACTTGACCGTCACTTTGAAATATGCCAGTCATGGGTTCACAGTTTCAAAATGTGCTCCAAGTGCAGACCACACTCAGCTCCCATTCATTCCTGCCCTTGGAAAACTGATGAGAGAGCTCATGACGCCATGCAAAAAAAACACATCCCTCCACCAAAAAAATCCTAACACAAACCAACCATAAAAGAACCTGCTAGAAAGGACACCTCTAGGTTGTGAAGGTCAGGAACATTAGTGTGCATCTTGATAAGGAGAGGAGAGTCTTGAAAAAAGAGTCAGGAAACCTAAATTTAATTCTTAGGTAGTTTCACCTCTAGTCTTTGTGTGACCTTGGACAAGTCAGCTTACCTTTTGGTAGCCTTAAATTCCTTCTTGACAAAACAAAGGTAATGACCTGCAGCAGTGGGGGTGGGAGGGTTAGTGGTGGTAGAAATGTGTGCCTTGGGTGGGGGCAGGTCACATACATAGGGGAAGTGGGCTGGGTGGAGACTGAAGAAAGAAGGGCAAGTTCACGCTCTGCCAACCCCAGCCCCAGGCAGTTGTTACCAAAGGGAGTGAAAGCCCAGTGGGGCCAGATGTTCCATTTTGGCAAGAATTAAAACTCTCCTAATTTTTAATTGTTGGTAACTAATTACAAATTTTTTAAACCCTGAAGAGAGGAGAGGGGGAAGAAATGTCACTTAGGAAGAATATAGACCTAGGTTAACAGTTTTCAGTCTCTAGATTAAATATAGTTGAGGTATTTTCACTTCTAAGTGTACATACTAATATTTCAGTTGCAATTTCAACATTATTCTAAGTTTTAAGGACAACCTTTTATTTATTTTTTCTAGTTGATCAGGTCACAAATGGCCATGTTATTATTAGCATTATTATTCAAGAAAATGATGGCATTTCACTGTTATTTCACTATTAATGGTTAGTCATCACTGGAGATGTGGGTATGTCATACCTCTTTGAGCTAGGGGGTCTCCCTCTCGCTAAAGCCTTATATCATTTCTCTTCAGAAGAATGAAAGGGTAGATACCTCCTTAAGGTTCTTTGTAATGACAGTAACATGGAAATCTGCTTCTTTGTAGAATGAATCAACCAACCACACATAACCACCCACTCATGTAGACACTTCAAGCTGATAGCTATATAATATCTACTCAGCAAAGGGTGACTTTGGGCTCTTTCGTTGGTGATGTGTAGGAGTACACCTAGATGCTAATTCATGTTGATGTGGGGATATGGCAACACTTTATCTTGAAAACTCCTGTTTGAAATCACCCTGTTTACCATGCCTCTCCCCTCGGCCCTCCACTCCCACACGCCCCCCTCCATAACTGCTGCACAGTGAGACAGCCAAGTATTTTCGCCTCTTAGGTGACCCATAGGAGTCTTCGTTTCCCTCATTCTGGCTTTTTACCATCTCATTTACAGGTAGCCTGAATTATTTTGAGCTACTCTGCTCATCTCTATTTATATCTTGCTTGTCAGACAGTTGGAGGAAAGTTCCTTTTGTGGTTCAATCTTTCTGCATATAAGAGAGATAGAGGCCATGTTTACATTCATGCTGTCTTCCTTGTATGACCCCCAAAGTCACAAATATTTGTGCTCAACTAACTGTCCCTGTGTTTCAAGTGGGAGAGTTGACAAAGGCACATTTATTTCATAGAGTCTTGCGTGGTCCAAAGAGGATGAATCCCTGTACGTTGTAGCTCATGTTATTGCTCTCCCCCTATTTATTCTTCATTCATAAATACCAAGGTTTCCTTCGGTAGAATATTTATGGGAGGATGTAAGCAATAGCTTTATGGAAGATGTACTGCTGGGGAGAGAGGCAGCCTCCGAACGTGACAGCTCTCAGGGTTCTGATTTTCGGAAAAGCATCAGAGTGGGGCCAAAGACGCTGAATTGTCATCACCCAAAGGAATGTACACATACAGCTCTGGCTTGTGTGCCCTCTCTGTCTTCCTGTCACTTGGGCAAATTCCTGGGGGCTGTGTGCTGGGGATCATCAAAGGGCTTGGCCAATGTTGATATTGTCATTGTTTCAGGTTGTGTTGACTTGACTTTGAGGCCAGTCATGGCATCAGTTTCTCTATTTTTCCTCCACCCTGTGGCCAAATGCGGTGCCCTCACAAAGCTGTGGTGCAGGGACCCTGTCGGCTTGCATGCACTAACACTTTATTATCTAATGATCTAATATGCAACGAGGCAAAGTGCTGGTGCTTATCATCCTGACATAGAATGCCTGGAGAAGTGACTAAATTACTTTATGTACCATTAGTGCTAGCAGCTATGGTGAACTCACCGGCAGCATTTATGCAAATGCCTGTGAATACACTCTGGTGGCTTTGTCAGGAAGCTGTCTGACAAGCAGTTTAAATGCTCATTTTTTAGGGGACTTTTATTTTGGCGTACATGTGTTTTTCTCCCTTCCTGTCTTCTTCTTCCCTCCACTCTCTCCCTATTTTAGGCTCTTAGAGGACTTGCCTCCTCCCTGATCCCTGGGGAAACCTGAGCGGGTCAGGGAGCTCAGCTGGCCATCAGTAGGTGCCCTTTCTGGGCGTGGGGTTAAGGCCTCAATCTGGTGTTCTTCAGATTTGGGGATATTTTTATTGTTGGGGATATTGGGGATATTTTTATGAATTTGTACGATCTTCATATTTATTTGGAAAATCAGTAGAACTATTAATCAAGAGTTTTTAGAAGATGAACGTTTTAATAGTGTTCATGAGTTCTGACCTGAAATTCTACTTGGTTTCTTGGCTCCAATCCTTTGAAACACCCCTGCTTTTTGACAATGGAAAATGATGCAAGTTTTACGTCGTGGGCATCAGACACGAGTGAATAAAATTTCCCTTCAAAATAATTATAAAGATTGAGATGTGAAGTATAAAGGTGCCAGGATCCCCAAATAAATCCAATCAAAACAAAAGTGGGGGTGGGTCAAACTAAAATACTTTGTAGAAGAAAGAGCGGCGATAGAACCCCTGAGTCCTTCTCCTTGCTCTGATTACACCGTGATAGGTACAGAACCAGATTTTCACCACCACCAGCTAGGTCTGACCTTTCCACTGTAGTGTCCCCTCCCAGCTGTCCCTGGCAATGTGGTGTTTTTCTTGCTCTTTAGCGTCTGACCTTCTTTAATCCTTTCGCTCCAGACAGAAGCAGTGTTTGCTTGCGTTGGTTGCCCCTGGGTATCCAACCCCACGGTCTCTCTGTGCCCAGCAGCACTTACATTTGTTGTTTTATGGACACGTGGAGAAAGATGGTTCAGCCTTGGGGAGATTACTCCTTGAGAGGGAGCGTAGAGCTTCCAATAGAAAGGAGAGGCCCACCCTTCTCCCTTCTGTGTAATGAGACCCTAACAAGTGGCTAGTAAATATCAGGTGGCCTTAACAGAAGGAGAATCAGGCTGTCGGACAGGACAGCTGGGTTCTGGTCCTGACTCTGCTTTCAACTAGCTGTGTGACTCTGGGGAGATTACTTCGCTTTTGTGGCCTTAGTTTTGTATGTGTTCTATGAGAGCTGGGTTGGGCCATCTCTAGACCTCCTTGTAGCATGCGCTAGTTTTTGGCACTGTGAACTGAAGCCACTGACACATGCCTTCCTTAGTCTGGCACCTCCTTCAGGAGGTACCTTTGGAGCAACAGGGCTTCGGGAGAGATCACTGACTGTTTCTGGTATAGCTCTTTCTCTGGAGCTCCGGCCAAGGAATACGGTGTCAGAAAGGTGGACTTCAGATGATTCCTTCCTCCATTCACTCATGCTAAGCATCCCCTCCATGACAGACACTAAGCTTGGTGTGGTAGCCCAAGGCAGACACAGTCTGTGTCTTCACAGAATTTCTGATGTGAACAGAGATGAAAGATATTAAACACAACCTACAACTAGGTCATTGGAGTTGTGCATAAAAGAGGGACCATAAAAGGGGTGAGGAGGAGGGAGGTGTTAGGGAAACCTTCTTTGGGGGAAATTACATTTATGCCAAAACCTAAGAGATGATTAAGTTTTCACCAGGCAAAGGGGATGGAAAGAAATTCCCAGGCAGAGGAAACAGCACATACAAAGGCTGTTGCTTAGGTGAGTTCAAGAAACCCAGAGAGACTGGGATGGTTCCTGTTGCTCCCAGCCACTGGCAAGGTGACGGGAGATGAGGCTGGGGTGCGTGCCGAGAAGCAGATCACGCAGGCCCACGTGGGTGCTCAGGTCACCACTGTCTGTGGCAGTGATGAATGGTGTGGGGGACCAACCAAACAGGGCTTTGATGAACTCACTTTCAATGACGTGAACTGCTGGTGTGCCAGGAGAGCCCAGGGCAAGATAGCTCATGACCTTACCCTTCCCTGCCAGCCTTTAGAAACTCAGCGGGGAATTGGCTGTGCCTTGAAGCTGTCCCCCTGATCACTTCTCATCCTAGCAATAGTGCATGTGTTCAAAATAGGAAGAAAGTCAAGCCTTTGAGAGTTCTTTTTCTAGATGGCTTTGGCTCGTTCATTCACTTTTTTCATAAGTAGCTTAGAAAGAGTTTACCCACTGATGTCTTTTTTGCACTCGTAGAGACTTACCTTTTTAAGGCCTGTAGACTGGAGGGCGGCTCATGTTATTAGCCCTGTGAAATGTATATTATTTGTCTGACCCCAACAGAATTAAAATTGATGAGTGAAAATAAATTAAACGAAGAGAAACGTACCCTCCCCATTTTCTCTCTCCTCTCTCACCCTGGTCAATGACTGAGTCGCAGCGCATGCTGAGTGAATAGCCAGTGAAGTATGGAAGGCCATCTAATATATCTCCTCGTTTTCCAGGGCAGGAAACGGAGACCCAGAGAGGGGATGTAACCTGCTCATACTCACATGGCTAGTTGCTGTCCAAATCCATTTAGTGCTCTCTACCCTTGTCCGTGATGTGCTGGACGGCAAGTGTGGCTTTCGGGGCTTGCACAGCTAACTGGTTGCTGGGTTCCACAGGATGTGGGAGGACTGGGGATCCACCCTGATGCCTAGGCTGATGCAATGCAGGTTGGCTGAGGCTTGCAGAGTTCTGGGGGAATCCAAGGATCATGAGGAGAGTGTCTGTGAAATCTCTGCAGCTTCCTGACAGAAACCAATGGGATTTCCATGTAGCCCACGGCCCTTCAGGGGACTGGTTTTGGTGCAGAACTCCAGCCAGGCCCACTTAGGCCAGAGCATTTTGGTGAAGGGTCCAGGCTAAGTAGAAAACATATCAGCATCAACTTTTGTTACTGAGGAGGCATATTGCATCTTATCAATTGATTTTTCTACTTGAGAAAGTGAGACAGATGCAAGAACAGAACACGAAGGTTAAGAATATCCAGATGTGTCCTAAAACAGAGCGTGAAGGCCGCAGATTCTCAAGCATCCAGTCAGGCCTTTTTCTTTGAGCAGTGGGGAAGATGTCTTTTGTCTTCCTTTGCGATAGAAAGGACGCGGCAAGAAGTCAAGATAATGAACAAGGATGTAAGTGAAGACCGATTTCCAGTGTATCCCCTGAATAATCCGTAAAGTAGGTAACACCAGAAATCCTAATGCTGGGGACTTGGTAGCCAGCAAGCTCGCAGCGTCACGTAGATTAAGAGTTCATGAGCCATAGGTCACTACTAAGCTGGTGATCTGCGTTACCTTTATTTAAATATGACACCACCAACTGCATAGCCGACAAAGGAGATATAGTGCTGAGACATTGCTGCTCTGCTTATTGGTGAGCAGGCCAGGTAGTAATTATTGTTATTATTATTATTATTATTATTATTGCTATGATTGTTATTTTTGGACTAATATCAACTAACATTTTTGGAGCATTTACTATATGCCAGCACTGTGCTGGCATATACCATTTTATTTATCCCATCAACTCCTTCCACAAATCTAATGGGCGGTAGCTATTATTATGCCCATTTTACAGATGAGAAAACTGGGCTTTAGAGAGGGTCAGTCACTTAGTTAGCCAAAGCCACAAAACTGGTCAGAATTGGACCTGGGACTGGATTCCAGGTGAGCCTCACCTCAAACCTCAGTGTGGCGCCCGTGAAGGCGCAGTGCGCCCTTGTTATGCTGGGCACACAGTGCTACAGGCACCCGTTGTAAGATGAAGAAACTGAAGCTGAGGAGAGGTAAAGTAACTTGCCCAGAGATGCACTGCAAATAAGTAGTAGATGTAGTGTTCAACGCCAGAGAGCCTTACATCGGAGTCTGTACCCTCTATTTGCTCTACACCTTGTGCTTAAATTCTTTCCATCTCCTATGCCACTCTTCTGAGTTTTTCTCGGTACAAGGAAGGCAATTATGCTGGTGTCTTAAATATACCTTTCAAAAGTTAGCCCAGAGCATATCTTTTTTTTCTTTCTTCCCGGTCGGCATACGGTGTATGTTTACCTTATAGTTCATTTTTCTTCAACAACCTGTCTTGCCCATGGCTATACCACATTCTGCTAGTCAAATAAAGAAAATGCTGATTTTATTTGATGACGGGTATGTTGTCTGCGGGGCTGGCAAGATAAAAAAAAGTCTGATAATATTTTTATTTATTTGCAAGGATGTTCTAACTCATCTCTGTGGAAATCATATGTTGGCCATATGGGCTCCCTGGCATGTAGGCAAGGTAGAGAAAAAGGAGACCATGGGAAAACTGTGAGATTGTGAGTTAAGTGACTGTGACAATGCTGAAGGGTTACTAAACCCCATGCTACAAATAACATGGGAAACTGATTTGGATTTGAAGAGGCTGTTTTATTATATGAATTTCTTGACAAACCCATCGACTGTGGAAAAGTTCCAGTATTTGGTACTTTGTGTGACCTAATAAATGAGTGAGCCACACCTAACTCATTTTAATAAGCACAAAGTGCGTAGGGAGTGGGGTCGGGGAGGAGAATGGCGCTTTCTGCTTATGTTTTGGACATAAATGACAGACTCTTTAAAAATGTAATTTTTTATCTTACATTTGGTTACAAAGCATCATAATTCCAGTTGTGTTTATGTTCATAATTGATTGTTCCAAACCAAGGGCCTCTGTCTGCTTACTTGCCACAGGACCTTCCTTCCCGAGAATTTCAGAGGATTCAGTGAGGCGGAGATGCAGATGAAAGCTTCTCCCTTCTGGTCCTGAAATCTCCTTAAGATGAGCTATTTAAGGGCAGTGTGGCCAGAGTGTGTTGGAAGCATTTTTGTCTGGACATTTTCAGTTATACATGTAGAAGTAAATAAAAATAGAGCACTGCCACTAGCTTGCTACGTGACCTCCAGGATGTACTTGGATTTCTTTGGGCCTCAGTTTCCTCATCTATGAAAGGGGTTGAGGGAGGGGCTTGGTTGAGCCCTTTGAGCTGTGATGATTTGTTATTTGAACCCTGCTGATTCCCTGCTGAGAGGTCACCTATCTCTTGAGGTGCCACACACACACTGCCTTAGTCAGTGGCCACCAAAATGCCATGGTGATGGTCATTCCACAGGACAGACCTAGCGCCAACTTCCCTTCACCTTGGGCATTTCTGCAGGAGGTTAACAGTGGGTTCCAAGAGGTGGAACAGGGTGGCACACGTGGCCACTTGTGCCTTAGGTAGCTCTCATCTGACATTCTTCTCTCTCCTTCAGCTGAGATGTTGTAGTAGCGAATCCACTCGATGGTTAGCAATTAGCTTTTAGACTAGGTTTCCCATGTAGTATGTGACATGATTTTAGGTGATGATGGGGGATTTTTTTTTTTAAATAGTTACATGTCTATTTTAATGCAAAAGGAAAAAATATATACGTAAAATCACTCCGAAGTCATGATCTCACAGCTATTATTGCTTAGGGCAAGACTAAAGAGAAACTAAGTCAACCTAAACAGAATAGCAACTAAATAATAAGTCGTAATAACGTAAGTGTGGTTCTGGGATGAAGCTAACGAGGACTGAAGTTTGGGAAACACTGTTTTAGAGTTGTTCAAGGTTGGGGGAAGTAATTCCTTCACGTCACCAGGAAACAGTAGGACCTTGGGAAACACTTTTTTTACGGAGTCAAATACTGTTTTGTTAAAAGAAAATCTTTTTAGCTCAGTTTACTGTTAGAATAGATTTAATGTCCTCATAGGATTTTAAAAATGAAAACATCTCCTAAGCTGTTAACTCTGTTTTTCTTTTTAAGCAAGTAGTATCTGCATGTAGCAGAGGAGAAATTAGTGTGGAAAGGAGAATTGGCGTCAAGGGAGAGAATCAGCCAGGGTCCACCCAGGCAGCACATTATGATAATATATACGGAACCAGCTGGACACTGAGCAAAGCTGACATTGTGTTGTCAGGGGCAGAATCGCCCATCAATTTCCAAGATAGGATTTGAGTTCAAATGACAGAAGGAGCAGCAACTGTGTTGAAACTGATGCATGGGGGAGGGGTGGGGCAGGCAGGAACCAGCCAGGCCTAAAGACAGGAAGTGCTGGTACCTCCGGAAGGGGGTGGCTCTGTTTTCTCATCTGGCTGCTACCCTTCCTTCTAACCTTAACATCTGTCAGCAAGATCCACCTGGGCTCTTGCATGATTAGAGTCCACTGCAGGGGGGGCGTACTGGTTCTAATTTTAACCCCCAAGAGAATGGAGTGTCTGCAGCTGGAAAGGGGGCCAGATAAGCTTCGGAAGCCCAGCGTGGGTGTAGTGGCAATTGTTAATAACCACTGGAAGACTTCTCAACTTTTAAGCTACTCTGTTTAATTCCTTACTATCTTAACAACTCTGATCGTTCCTCTGTAGGTCATTGACTTATTCATCCTTTCAGTTATTCATCTATTTAACATATATTCATCGATTGCCTACTATATTAGACAATAGGGATGCAGAGGTAAAAAAGGCAAGGACAGTTGTTGACACCATGAGGTATAGTGTGTGTGTGTGTGTGTGTGTGTGTGTGTGTGTGTGTATTTGTGTGTCGATGTTCAGCAAATACTTGCGCGTAGAAGTTTTCAAAGTGCAGTGATGGTAAGCATATCAAGGAGAAATGCAGACGGCTGAGCGAGCTTTAAACAAGGGGACTCTGCCTGGTCTGAAGAATCAGGGACACTTTAGGAACGAGTAGCACTTCATCAAGCAAAGAGGAAAGAGCATTTTAGGCACAGGGGAACGCCTGCCCAAACTTGCATGTGGGCACCAAATATCAGAAGCTTGGGGGAGGATTAACAAAGATGGTGATTTAGGTCTGAGACCCAATTTTGAGAAAATAAATTTGGAAATTTCTCCTAGGTTGGGTTCACTTTTACCTGGAGATATGGATTCAATGTAGTTTCTTAATCACAGGCTAACAGAACTCTGCCCAGTAAAATGCTCGCTTTAGACCAATGTTTAGACTAGAGGAATGATGATTTTGCTGTTATGATAACAGCCTTTGTGCATTTACTACCATCAGGTTCAGTGCTAAGCAGTTTGTATCATCTCTTTTAATGCTCTTAACCACCATAGGAGGGCACTACCATTATTCTCTACATTCAGCAAACAAGGGAAACTGAGGCCATCCTTCAAAAATTTGGTTGTGGCCAAACAGACAGAGTTACGTTTTGTATCTGCAGCGTTTGGACCTCCAAATAGCTGACACAAGGCAGTCATCACCACTGTTCTTTTCCACTGTTTAGTCAATGCTAATCCCCTCACATTGGACTTCAGAGGTGGAGAGAAATTCTCCTGCTATTTGATCACGTAATATAATTCCTGCTTCAATTGAAGCAAATTGACGATGTTACTCAAAGGCAAATTGAAAAGCCAGATCTGTGCTAAATCCCCAGGGAACGTTAGTTGGCATGTGCAGTGATATATGGGAAGGTGCTTTTCTGGGTTAAGATAAAAAATCCTGGTATCACGTCACGCTATCGGGCACCCCATCTCATCTCCCTGTGCCAGCCCTGCAACTTGAAATACTCAGTGGACAGAAATGAAACTTTATAGAAATTAGGTGATCATCATCCTTATCAGATGAATATGATGCCATCAGCATGATTTTAGCATCCTCAGTAAAAAAAGAGATTTACCTGGAGAGGAGCAAGAGAAAGTCTGAGGCATGGATTGTAGGACTTTTCTGCCAGCCTGCCTTGGGCAAGTTGGCTGGGAGATGACCTAGTAATTAAAATCCTGCTTAAACGTATGCTGCTGGTCAGTCATAATAGAGGCTCCAACAGACATGGGAAACCAGACGGTAACCAGAGAAGGAAAAGAAAAGTGAAACACAAAAGTAACACTCTCGAGCCCACAGGGCACAGAAATAGATCTGAATTGGCCAAATACTTATCTGTCCACTAAGCATGAAAGCAGAACCACAGCACAAATACATTTTTATCCCAGGCTGTGAAATTAATCAATATTTTATATGCGAACATATCCTCTTGTGTTGCTGGCTTATTTAATTGACAGTTGCAATCTGTAGGACACCAGTTGTTCAAACCCACATTCTTCACTCGTCATTCTGGGGAGACATGGAACAGAACTCAGGGAACAGAGGCACAGACACTCTCAGGTTTGGGGCCTCTTCTCAACACATCAGTTTCTTTCATTGACCTTGTGGCAAAGTAATACAAATTTCAAGAGAGGAGCATATGTAAAGTACTTGTACGTACAAATATTAGTACACTTTGGCTGTTATTTAGAAAATTGAAAAAAGTTCATGTGGTTACAAATTGAGAACTTTCTTTAATTCTTTATTATTCTTTGTCTACTTCTCTTTTGAGCACAGTTGGGAAGCCAACAATCGTGAGCACCTACTATGTGCTAAGCCCCAGGCAGATGGTTTTAGGGATGTTATGTGTGGGATAATGGGTGAGGGGAGTGTGTCCCAGCAGTCCCAATGTATTTTATCATTTCTTAGTAGAAGAGGAAAATATAGTTTTAGTCATTCTCTGCTAAAATCTTCTGGCTGAATGATCAAACCAGCCATACTCTTCCAGTAACTATAATGTGCAACAAATCTATAAAGTTAGACCTCAGATTCTTCTACCTTTCAACTTTGGCAGGATCCTAGAAACTCTTTGATTTGGTTAGCTAAAGCCTGTGGAATCCAACCCTTGCTGTTCAAAAAAAAAAAAAAAAGATTGGGGAAAATGTTATTAAGGTTCTGTTTTATGATAACCTATTTAATCAATAAACTTTTATTATTTTTTTATATGTGCAAAAATTCTTTAATGAACACCATTGAGATGGATAATGTCCAGGTTGAAAAATGAAAGTTAAGGGGAACTACCCTGCACTTTAAAAATGTAGATTCTCATAGTGCTGCTATCATTTGCGTTAGATGTTCAAACTCTGTGTTTAGCAGCCCAACTTGTAACAATAGAAAAGCTTCTCAGCCTGAAGTCTGGCAGTATTTGCAATGTTCCTATGTTTAAATTGGCACCTGCAGTATTATATTAGGATGCCATTTTTGAACTTGGAAATAGAAGAAGGTAGAGAGAGATTTTACTATAATTCATACATGGGGCTGAGTCTTAGGGGGAAAATAACTTTACTTGGAAATAGAGTAGTAATATTCTGTAAAGTTAATAAATATCCACCCTCTATCTGGGGAATAAGGAATTGCACAACTAAGATTTTATGGGACGTTGGCTGTGTTTATATGATAAAAGCGAATATTTTAGCCAAACTGAGCAGAAATTTTAAATAAATACTAAAATTGAGGGGTAGTTGGGGTATTTTAAATATGTGACTTTATCAACCAACGTAGACTCTCAAAGTCTCAAGTTCAAGTGAGTCTCTGAGATTACGTTACCTCATTTGTAAAGTGAAATTCAGAATAACATCTGCTTACCTACTCCTCAGGGTTGATGTGAAGAATAATTGAGATAAAGTATGGGCAAGCCCTTTGAAAACTTAACAGTGCTAGTTAATTAGCAGGTATTGGTTAAGTGCAGAGTCTATCCAGTTTGTGAATAAAAAAGTCCCCGAACACAGGTACATACCCAGCTATACACATAAACACATACATACCTCAAGATAAAAGTTCAAGTAAAAGTGCAGTAAGTGACCGATGAAAAGGAAAGACATGAAGAAGTTCACTGAAGGGTTAGTGTTTTGTAGACCGGGACGGAAAGAAACAGCTTCACATAGAAGACCAGTGTTTTTGGCAAACTACTGTTTGGATGGGAGTCAGTGGTATAATCTTCCTGAAAAAAAAAAAGAAAAAAAGGGTGGGGATGTGCAAAGTATGCTTGGAGACAGTGGATTTGGAAAGCCTGTCATCATCATCTTCATTTCCTTCCTCCCCTTCTTCTCTCTCCTCCATCTCCTGCAACTCCTCATCTTCTTCATTCTCTCTCACATTTATTCATTGCATACTCTGTGCTGAGCTCTGTACACATAGATTAACTCACGTAATTTGCCCAGGCTCGTAAGTGGTGAAGCTGGAATGTGAGCCGAGGTCTCCTGAAGTCAGAGCCAGTGGCCTTAACTGCTGCCCAGTCCTGCCTCCACTTTGGAGTGGTGTGGAATGAGATTGAGGGAGAATTGGCCAGACTCGTAAGGGTGGACTTGATCCTTAGGCTCAGGGGAAATACCACAAAGCTTTTGAGTAGGGCAGTCATGTTTTGAAAGCTGGCATCTGAAGAAGGTGAATCTGGGTTTTGATATGTACAGGCGACTTTGCACATAATTAAATCCAATAGTAAAATGAATCACACGCAGGCCACTGTGAGTGTTTGCTCTTTGCAGTCCCGACTGAACAGCTCAGACCCCAAAGAGCAATTATTGAGGAAGCTGAGTCAGGCCTCATGCCGTTTAAATGGAAGTGGCATTCCCACTCCCCTTTGCTCCTCTGTCTGGATAAATTCGATGATACACATTCCGGTGCTCGTGACGTCACTGATCATCACCACGGAAACATCTGTGCTCTAACAAACACTGGAGTGCAGCGTCACTGAATGTGGCAGGGCGGAGAGGAAACTGGTTCAAAATGATAAGGCTCTCAATAATAAAAGTTCCCTCAAATACATTAGCAGTAGCAGCCGCGGTCGTGGAGAGAAATATAAGCATCACGATTCTGAAAAGCACAAAGCAGGAGCTGTGCATTACTAAAGGTTGGGCAAGGTTGATTTTGAGATGCTGCTCACATTCAAAACATGGTTTCCTTAAAAAGTCACTATCTATGCTGTCATGCACGATGACAATAGAAATCCTTCAGGAGCAGGGAGCTTGTCTCCCAAACTGCTTATAGGAAATCTTCTGCGTAGCAAGGGAAGGCTAGCTGGGGACTTTTGTATTGTTCAGGGAGGGGCTTTGAACAATCAGAAGTAGAATTAATTGGCAGTGGTTGTGGTTTGTGTTTATTGTTTGATGAGTCAGTAGCAGTATTAGTTATGTAGTCGCAGAAATTAATAAAAGATGATTCTTGGCCCTGCAAGGATTTATAGAAGTTGCACATGGGGTGGGGGTGGGGGAGAAGCATCAGATCATGGACTGAATCCAGAGCTAAAGGGTATATTTAGGTTTGGTTTGCATGGTGCTTCAAGAAACTATGTATTTGTTGCTTTACAAGTAAAGATCAAAAGATTTTACATGAAAAGCAGGATTTGCAAATTCTGTTTATATTCAGAAGAGCTGGTGGTGCTGGACCCACCTTCTCAAGTGGCGACGATTAGGTCCAACTGAGAAGTTGTGTTCCTTTTGGGTGGGGCATATACTCTACAATTAGCCCCAGTCCCCACCTTTCCCACCGTGTTGCCCCAGCCCATTTTAGTTACTCACCTTCCTGCCTGGACCTAGGAGTGTCTGATTTTGTGATCATTGTTGGAGGTATTAGACATTGATTATTCCTAGCAGAGTTCCTGGCATGTGGAGGTCAGCCCATAAGTGGTAGCTCTGATTATTTGTTAACAATTAGAAGCTCAGGTATTTAAACATAATTCTTAGATTGGTGTGGTCCAATGGAACTTCCAGGAATGACGGAAATATTCTACCTTTGTGATGTCCAGTATGACAGTCACTAGTTACATGGAGCTATTGGCCGTTTGAAATGTGGCTAGTGTAACCGAGAAAACTTCCTCTTAAAAATAAAATTAATTAATTAAAAATTAAATGTCAATAGCTGCATGTGCTTAGTGGCCACTGTCTTGGGCAAAGCAGATATAAGTAATGGGGTTGAACATCTGGTCAGAGTTTCCTTGTTTAACATAAAATGTGCAGAATAGACACTGGGGCTGTGTGTGAGCACGTTCATTTTATAAGAGATTACTTATCGTGAGCTTCATCACTCAGGATCACCTACTTCCAGAAAGGCAACCTCGCCTTATCACCCAACTAGAATTCTTGTCAATTTAAGGAGCCAAAGCCATAGATGCCTACCAATGAGAATAAATCATCTGCAGCTTGAATGGGAAGTTTTGCTGCTTTTGCCCCCTGACTGTCCAGTTAAGGGTACTGCATAAATAACTAGACCTGTGTGTGGGAAAGGCTACATTTCTTTAATGAGCTGCTTTAACCTGCCATTCACGATTGCCAAGAGCCAAGAGCCAGTGTTACCAATGGGACTATGGAAAGCCAAAGGCGCACTACTAGACTACTAGAGGGATCTGATATTCTTAGAGCTGAGGCTCCATGGGCTGCTATCTCTTGTATTTTCTATCACAATCACATGTAGGTCACATCTTAACAATCACATTGCCATAAACCAGCCACAAAGTAGGTTCTAAAGGAACCTCTTTCTTGCATCTTATTCATTAATCTGCATGTTGTTTGCCTGAAAATTCTGACACTGACCTGCTTTGCTGAGCCCAGAAGTCAGAGCCCTCCTTTCCTTCCTTTGTCACAGGGCTGGAACCCCCAGAACCATCTACCAGGCTCTCGCCTGTTGGTAACTCACCAGCTTCTGTCCTGAAACTTGCCCAAGCCAACTTTGCCAGCTAATAAATAACGTCATTGCTAAGGATATATATGTACAGAAGGGCAAAATAAATGTCAGCCTGTTTCATTCAAGATGAAGGTCTGAATTACACTCCAACCCCCCCCCCCCAAAAAAAAAAACCTCCTTAAAAATATAGAAAACCTAATGGAAATGATAGAAACTGCGATTGGAGCTAATTTTATCAGATGATGATTAATATCAATCTTCTTGTAATGGGAAAAAAAAGAACAAAACACATATGAATCTGTTGTGCTTGGACGAATTCCATTCATCCATTCGTCCAATTGGAATTATATATCATCTACTCTTATGCTCAGATTCTGCAGAGAGGATCCCAGGTCTCCCTTTTCTATTTTATGGACAAACATCAATGGAAACCCCTATTATGACAGCAAAGCGAATGAGTCCTAGAATTCATGAGGAGGAGAGAGACAAAGCCTTCTGACAAAAAAAAAAAAAAAAAAAAAAAAAAAAAGTAGATTGTATATACTTTCAAATTCCTTCTTAGGAAAATTCTTCACAAAAATGTTTTCTAGAAAAAAGACCAAGCTGAAAGCAACTGAGACTAACTAATGAAATGTTAAATTATCTGCACGCATCTACGTTTTTCATGCTGAATTTAGTCCAGCTCCCAGACACAAGAAGGCTAAAAATTTATATTCAGATAAGGAAAGACAAACCTTGGCGAACAGATGGAGCAGAGTTCAGCATAAAGGTTTAATCCTATCAGGCCGATTCCTGTATGACCATCTGGGTAATCCGGCACACACATTCAAGGCCTGTTAAAAATACAGCTCCAGCCAAGGCTAACGTCACAGATTTTCCACTAGACTTACTCATACTTGCCTTTATGATTTTCCAGGCCCAGGAAGATTGCTTGAAAATAAAGACTTGAGTATTCCTTGAAGAAGCAATGACATGTTTTTTCTTTCTTTCTTTTTTTTAACCTGAAAATTGTTTCCTCTTTATACAATATTGGGTGTCCATTTTTGGAAAGTTATTTTCATTTCCCTTTCTTCCTTGGCTTTCATATCTAAGAACTTTTCTTACAAAAGGATAATAAGGAGAATTGGGCTAAAAATAATTTTGTACATGAAAGTTCTCCTTGTCAGGAAGAAAAAGAGTTATTTATTTATTGTATAATCAGAGGCGAGTGAATTTACTATTGTTGCAACAAATATTACAATTGGATCCATGAATAATTCATTTTGAGGATTCTCCCACCCTCCATGATAATTTTCCCCCATTGCTTTGCAGTGGTGTGGCTGACAATCAGAACAAGAGGAAAAAAAAGAAAAAAAGAAAAGAAAGCTGATGGCAATATTTGCTGTTAGCTGCCCTAGGATTAATATTTTGTACATTTTAATTTTGGATTTGGCAGATCAAACACGAAGTAGAAAACAGTACATTCTCACTTCCTTGAGTTGTAAAATTCTAAGCTTCTGCAGTGTTTTTAACAAACAATGTTTGCATATTACGAAACAATGCTGTGTTGTGTCATTAAATCAAAAAGCCTTCAGCAAGTCTTTCAAGTACAATTTAGAAGTTAACAAGTACATCAAAATGTCAAGATTTTTCACTGCTAAATTGTTAAATAACCCTGGGTAGTGAATCTGCACAGAGTTCTGGATCTGAGATAGACAAACTCAGAAATCCAAAAGTGCTTGTTCCAGAATGTTCGGATTACAATTGTTGCACCAGGATTTCTGTTTTTCCCTTGCTCAGATGCTATGTCCACTGATTGTTGAGGAATTTTGCTAATTCGGAACAGAATAAGAAAGCTGCAAAATAAACAGGAAGTAGACACAACTTAGGCTTGGGCTATATTTAGCAAATGGCATAGTTTGGAACTTAGCTATTGGGCTAAGTTTAGATACACTTAGATATCCCCACCAGGTTAACTCTGTCTTATTGTAGATGGGTGTTAGATCTCCATTTCCATCTAGTGAACAGGAGTTTTTCCTTCTCTCTTTTTCTGGGAGAGCCATTAGTGCTGTCAAAGCAAAGGGCTTTCTTGCCAAATGAAGTCACTTTGGAATAAAGGATGAAAAACACTTGAAATTCTTGATCTCCTCATTTAATATTTAATAGATTTAATTGCATCTGGTGTTGAGAAATCTCTATGTCATGGATTACATTTCTCTTCAAAATGACAAACACATCATCACGTACACACACTCTCACACATACACACAGTACGGGGCAAAACAATGTAGACCAATAACAAAACACAACAAAATAAAAACCCTAATAAACAATAAAATGCTTAGATGCATAAAGCAACTACTGGAACAAATAAAGGCAGGCAGAAATAAATCTGGTAACTCAAGTTAAAGCAAGAGCACGAGTATTGTGAAGACTGCTACACTTTGAGCGAGGAAACTGTCCAGTTTGTTTGTATAATAGCTGCCGCCTAGGAGTCCTTTGGGAAGGCAGAGTTCTGAACGTGATGTTTCCACCTGCTGGTGCTAGGGTTCAGGTCTGGCACTATTGCTGGTACTGGTTTCTAAGGCTTAGTTGGAGGGTGGGTGAACCCAGAAGAGATTTGTCTCCTGTGCATGGTGAAAATACAGAGAGCCAGTCTTGCCACTAGGGCAAAACCCTCTGTTTGTCCTCCATCCTGGCCAATAGCTGCTAGTTGTCAGGATCAAAAAACACAAGTGTTGGTGCAGTCAGGAAAGTCATTTCACTCAAAAAAAAAAAAAAAGAAAAAAAAGCCATCAGCCAAAACAATTGTTCCCATTTAACAGGAAGAGCAGATATCTGTGTGCTGAGTCCCAAGTGGAGGTACTTTGTGTCCCCATCAGTCTCTGGAACAGGCTTGCTCCCAAGTACAACCTCACCACAATCAAGTAGATAGATACAAGGGGGAAAGGCCTGATATTTTATGGGGTCATAAGTGTCCCGTAGAAACAAGTTGAGCTCATGGATTTCACAACATTTTCTGCCAAGTCTCAAAAATTTGGGACAATAACATTAAACTCAATTTCTCATTTCTGAGAAGATTGCCATTAATATTCATTCCAGGCAAATGAGAGCCTTACGAAAACATTCTACTTTGGAAGAGCTGATGCCAAATCCACCTCCTCAGTAAATTGAGCTGGCTGTGTGAGCAAGTCGCTGGTATGGAAGTTCCTAGGAAAGTTTTACAATAAACTACGTCCTCTAGAATGATGAGACTATTGGGTATTCTAGTGAAGAAACAAACTCTGGTGAATGGGGAACTGGTGACAACGCTGGTTATTATTATTTACGAGCAACGAGTGTGCTCTGTGCCTGGCACATAGGAAAATGACAAAACACAAGTAGGCACTTAATGCATTTTGCCAGAAATCTATGAGGTGGGCACCTTCGTGGAAACTACTGCTTAGAAAGGACAAATGCCTTAGAGAGGGTAAGTGACGGCTTCAAGGTCGCTCTGAGTGGTGTATGTGGAATTTAAATAGCTGGAGCTCTTGCCCATATTCAAGTCACTATAAATAACACTGAATGTTAAAATCAACTTAACATGATTACGTCTTTCTGTCTTTACTCAGAAGCCAGTAAAGGCCAGTGCCGGCATCTTCACCTCCACTGTAAGCCCCAGTTATTTGCTCTGGAAACGCTCACTAATAGGGAGTTCTGGGTAATAGCATGCCGGAAAAGGAAAGTTGACATCTTTTTCGTTTCCATTTCCATTTCATAGAAATGGAAAATAACCTTATATCCACTTTATTGGAATTTCATCTAGAGATTTAGAATAGGATTACAACATTTCTAAATTTGTGCATTTTACCAACTGATTGAGTGTTGTTTCCCCAGTGCATTTAAATACAGGGATGGAAAGAAAAGCCAAACAATGTGTCTCTAATGAGACTTCCATCATGGGACATCAACTGTTGCAAAAGCCTCATTTGGGGGATAAAAGATGATAAAAGCTGAATCCGGATCATCTATAGTTACGCCAAACAAGTGAGGTATTGATCACAGCACAAAGAGATTTCTGAGGCAAAAGTAAGAGCAGCCCCCAGGCCCCGGCTGATAGCTGCACACACCACTAATTCACCGCAATGGGCAGGCACCTCTGAGCTCAATTAACCCTTATTCCCAAGGCCACCCATAAACCCCGAGGTAAACATGGCTCTCCTGGCCCTTGCTTTCTATCAATGAAATAGATCATTTCTATTGGAGACTGAGGGGCGATTCCAGCTTATAAATTCACCTTGCTAATAAAGAGCCTGATGTTTCCAATGCGAGTGAGTAGGCCCTGGAATCTTGTAACATTGATTCTGTAAATCAGAAAATTTTAAACTGCTAGGGCATCTGTGATTTCTTCTGCCTTCCGTGGCTGTTGGGAGGAAATGGAAGCACTCAGGAGGTACAGCAGGTGACATCAGTGTCCCCTGGTGCAGTTGTCTGCACACAGAACATTAGTTGTTAAATATGTACTGGAGGCTGAACCATTTCTTCCCTCCCCTCAACCCCCCTCATTCTTCCCTCTCTTTTCCTCCCCACAACCATTGTTCAGAAGCAAATTGGAAATCTGGTAATTAGGCCCCGACTCACAGTGTCGTATTAGAGTCCCGAGCCAAAGTTCAACACCCTGAAATGAAATTTAAACCAATTAATCTGTTAGATTTTTATCGCTTGTCCGTGTTTTCTCAGCAATTCCCCCAGCACGTGGCCTTTGATCAACTCTCATACAAACGCTAAAATGTGCGCCTGCTGTTAGCAAGATGGGAATGACATTAGCATGGCGCTCGTGAAACAATCAGAGCAGAGACACCCTCAAACAGACAGGGCATAGTAATATTTAATAAAAGCGCGCACACCATCTTCAGATTAGCATTTCGTGCCTTGCAGTACCTTTGGGAGAAGAGCTTTTATTTGTGGAGTGATCATTATTATAACAAAGAAGAGCTACCTAATAATTTCCACTTTAACTCTGCAATGTGCCAGGAGCATTTCAGAGCCATTATGCTAAACTGTGGTAGGGTAATCACGTCTTTGTCATAGTTTGAAGGAAGGAAAATCTCGACTTTGGTGGCTGTTGGGGGTGGGGGGAGAAGTAAAAATAAAAAAAAATTAAAAAAAAGAGGCAAACATAAAAATACCCCAAACTTTTATTTTTTAATGAGGTTTACAACCAGGAACTGGCTTGGTGTCCTTATGGATACCTAGAATGTGAAAATTCATTGGTAAGGAAGAGAGAATATTCTATTAACTAAATCAAGATTTGGCTGGTAAAAGTGGTTTTGTGTTCAACCCCCCTCTTCTCTCCCATTTCAAAATAGTTTCTTGGAGATAGAATTGTATTGATCATTACACTCTCGGGCTGGATTGAATTCTTTTATAATAAATCTTTCCACCTTCAAATTCCCCTGGATACTTCCACTGTGACTATATTGAAAACTATCTCTCCTTGCCGTCCCTCTGGATTTCTCTGGATAGCCTGAGTGAAAGAAAAACAAGTCTTTGGCTATTTCAGATGTTGTCTGAGCTCTCAGAGAAAACTTACCTCAAAAGAAGAGGAACGGAGAGGCTCAGGGTCTGTTACTCAGCAAAGCCAGGCTTTTTAATATCAATGTGCTTTAAAAAGCACCTTTGGCTCTCACAGAGCTAAGTGATCTGCTGTTACTTATTTTTTTATTATTATAATGTATTACCTTAATATGTGCTCGTGGAAAAAATTCAAACCCTACAGATAGCTACAGAGTAAAATTTAATACTCTCCCTTCTCTATCAACCCTGCTTTAGTCACATTCATTTTTCATATGGACCCACTGAGAACAGCTTGTGTACACCCTTCCAGACCTTTGCTTGTCCTACCTGTTCAGGTGTAACCACTCACACACACTTATGCCCATACAGGCTCATATATGTCATTTTTTAAATAAACAGGGTCACACTATTCTCTAGACTACAAATTGCTTTTTTTACTCATGTATTTTGACATCTTCCCATGTTTGTTGATATAATTTTTTTCATCCATTCTAATGATGCTCCTAATACTCTGTAGTACAGATGTACCATAATTTATTTAACCACTCTCTTATTGGGGGCACCAAGACTCTTGGATATTTTACTGACAGTCCTGTGTGAACATTTGGGGACCTGTAGTTTTGGGCGTAGTTGCAAATATTTCCTGGGCTGTTTTTAGTCTGGCATGTTTGTTTGTGACTAGGGTAACTCTATGAGTTAAATCTACCCATAAATATTTTGTTTAGCCAACACATTTAAAAACATATATATTGAAGGAGTTGCCAACATTTGAAGATTGGGAAATTTCACATAAAAATTCGGGTTCCAGTCTTCGTCTAAAAGATTAGAAGACCAGACCACAGTGAACCTTAGTTTGTGTAGAGTAACCAACAGCTGGAGCTGAGCAGCAGCTAGCATCTTTAGCTGGGGCATGTATTCTGCAATTCCCCAGCGTCCTGTCATTTTTCCATTGCTTCCTCAATTCTGAGTGTCAGTGGCCATCCATTTCATGCTTGTTCTGATACCCTGAGCTGCTTTATTCATTTGCATTTCTTGACTTGGCCTAAATGGATTTGTGAGTTGTTAACAACTGCTCTTGGGCCTGATTCCTTTAGCTAGGAACAGTGTTTTCTAACTTGCACTATGGACATTTTAGAGTTATTCATATTGGGGGTCTAGCCCATGCATTGTTAGATACTTAGCATTCTTGACTCCCACGCACTTAGTGCCAGTACCATCCCTTCCCCACTCCTCTCTCTCAGTGGAACAGCCCATGATTCCTTTCCATATTTTCCAAACTTCCCAGTGGGGAAGTACTATAGCGCTTCCTCTCAAGGCTTCTATGACATACAGGTGTAGAAAGGCACCTTTAGAACCCGCTGAGAGCTAAACTTGGAAAGGGCTGAATGACTTACCTGTTCTAAGAATGGCATCTAGTGTCTTAAGCAGGGATCATGGATGGTATTGAGTACAGAAGTAGGATGGATGGAGAGGTATGCCACTCTTTTCCTGGAGTACTTCCTTCAATGCTTTTTTTTTTCCTCCAAAAAAACTAAGAAGATAGTTTTATATATTGTCTCCTCTCTAAGTTCTCTGGAAGCTTGATGCTCTTTTTTTTCTTCTGATTAGTTGCCATGTAGCTTTGTTCCTACACCATTGCTCACAAAATCTGAAAATGTCATTTTCCTTAGGAAATGTTTGAAAGCACATGCACACACACACACACACACACACACACACACACACACACACTTGTAGGGTGCGTTCTGTATCCTACAGATAAGAAATGAAAAGAAGAGGGAGGGGGCCTAAAGTCTAAAATCAGCAGGTCTTGGCTATGCAGTTATAACATCTTTACTACAGGAGAGTCTCTCAAAGATACACCCACACACTCTTCTACTTCCTTCTCTGCAGTGATGAGAAAGCCCGGAGGAGACCACACTTATCTAAAGAAGTATACTTGTGTGGTTAAAAGAAATAAAATTTAAAAAATTAAAAGAAATCCCCAAGATAATACAGACATAAACACCAAGACTATTTTGTGGTTTGAGGGTAATCACAGGGTGGGTGTTTAACGATACCACTGGGTTCCATACTTTGCCATCAGGCAGGACTCTTTCAAGACCAATTCAGTTAATCCAATATCCTGTTCTCCTCAGAAGTACCCAGGGATATGGCAGCACCTTTTCTACTCCACTCTCGCAACTAAATAGACTGAGCTAGGAATTAAGAATTAAGATTTTAAGACATTAAGCGGAATGTTTCCAAACTGGTTTTATTTTAAGAATTATACAGAGTCATTAAGTGTAGTTTATTTCTCTTATAAATTGCTTGAAATCATACATCATGTTCTGCCATTGGTTTGGGAGTACTGGATCATGCATTTAAAATCTTTTTGCTTTTAAAGAAAAATTTTGTGTAAGAAAAAGTCCTGTGCCTGTGGAACTTTGATCACAACCTTTATGTGGGTTAAAAATTGGACAAGAATTTTCAAGTCATGAATCATTTACATTTTCTTGATTAATTATTTTGTTTTTGGGAGAAAGTGGAGGAGAGAAAAGGCATCTGAACTACCCAGTTTTAGTTGTAAATGCATTTCAATGAGTTCAGCCAACATGAAATGTTTAGTTTGGATATTTCCTAATTTCTCTGTGCAATTTTATAAGATTAATTTGAGTCAAAATCAAACCCATTCTACTTGTTTGTGTGGTGGCACGTGAGCCATGATCCCACTGGGCTGGGCTTAATATTTTCTTTTCTTCTTGCAAAAGTTAAAGCATGACATTTTGCCAAATTTGACAAAGTCCAATAATTTTTTGCCAGTTCTTTTTTCCATTAAAATTAACTTGTGCTCTCATTGGCTTCAATACTTGGAACGTCAGTCTTGGATACTTAATAAACTTTTTATTAAAGAGGAGGGTCTCATTTTTCTCTCTTCGCACGATTCATTCCTTGCTTTAGAATTTTGCTTTGTTCCTGTTCATAAAAGTAATCACGAGAAAAGTAGCATGGCATTGTGGAGTTAAAAATCCTCAGTGGAAGGAAGGTGCCCTCTGAGAGATTTCAAAAACATAATCCTACAATTACATTTATGCCCCACAATTGTGTTGAAAGTACACCATGCTCATCAGGCAAACCACCCTCCAGTCTGTTTGGAATTACAGTATTTGCAGATTATTTCCCTTCTCCAAGGGCCATTTATAATGGAAAAAGAAGAGAT
Source organism: Rhinolophus hipposideros (assembly GCF_964194185.1). Lineage (NCBI taxonomy): Eukaryota > Metazoa > Chordata > Mammalia > Chiroptera > Rhinolophidae > Rhinolophus > Rhinolophus hipposideros. Next base: position 29,496,589 of record NC_138069.1, on the reverse strand, counting down.
ATGAAATTTTGAAAAAGTCAGTTCTCCGGTTTTATGCCTGGGAATGACAACAAAGCAAAGGTCATGGGACGCTCTGTGGTTCAGCCCTGACTCAGCTATTTGGTTACATAATTCACCCCGAGTGACCTGCATTCTTTGCATCTATAAAATGAGATCCATGACATTTAATGAAGAAAATCTTAATGATTTTTAAAATTTTATCTTAAATCTTAATGAACATTCCTTAATGAGGAATGTTCTGTGTTAGTGTTACAGACAGAAGGCATGCTGCAAGAATAATTTCCTGCCCGTGCCTCCTCTCTTTCTTGCTTCCCATTGGACAGAAATGTTTATCTCAAAATCTAGGGGCTTTCTTTTTCAGGAGATATAGTTAAGGTTTCCAGTGTGTTCCAAAAAGTCACCCATGTTTCATTGTTTGTAATCTTTAGCATTTCATAAATTAAATTTTACGTCTATGTTTTATTTCATGAGATTTCAGGTTTGAGAACAATGTGGGTAACATATATGTATCTCAATAGAAAGAGTGAAAATAATGCTTTTACAAACTGAAATTGCACCCTTAGGTTTCAGGTCCTCATGCGGCTAGGAAACGCTGAGGTCTTGAGGGACTTTCTGTTAGTGGAAAGATGAAAGATTTTTTTTTTCTTTTTCTCAAGTCTTCCATCATTAAAGTTTGGTTCTAACAGCAGACTCCTTCTCTTTTTCATGTGTGTTGAAAAGCAGCTACTCCCTGTATCAAAGCCATCAGCCCGAGTGAAGGATGGACGACGGGAGGCGCAACTGTGATCATCATAGGGGACAATTTCTTTGATGGGTTACAGGTCATATTCGGTACCATGCTGGTCTGGAGTGAGGTAGGTGTTGTCTGAACATTCATATCTAATAGCTTGGTCTAGTGGAGGATACTGTCTACACTTGAATTTCTAATAGAGTATGTAGAATTTAGTGGTGCCACTCTGGGTGGGCCAGCACCAATCTACAGAGCTCTGGGAAACTAGGAAAGATAGATTGGGTTTACAAGGAGGAGGCACTTTCTGCTGGAATGGCTTTCATGCTCTGGCCCCTAGGGAGAGTTTTTGTTTGGTCATTTGTCCTGTTGAGTTTGCCATGCTGTGGAAGTCCTACAGTATATTGGGAATTGGAATGGAGATACAGGGTCACAAAAGAGATAGCAAAAGCCTCTTTCAAACTCTAGCAAGGTAGTAATCTGCAAATATTTGTAGGTGGAGTCTATTGGAGGCCCATCTTCAAGGAACACCATTCAAATGACAGTAATAATGTAGGCGTTGGTGGTTCTTGACTTATTCAATGACTCTTCATGAGAAATGGAGTGAATTATCAGGGGAACCTAGAAGAACCCAGGGCTTTTTCCAGCTCTAGGAATTTACAGGTCTCAGGTATCTCAGCATGTGACTGCAGCCGTATGAAAATGACTATGTTCTACTTGTACAGTGCTTCCCAAGCACCGTGATCACGATTTTTACCTGCACTTGACTGAACTGGCCATCATCAAGTTAGCTCAAGAGTAGAAAATGTAAACATCTCCATTATACAGACGCCATGGCAAACTGGCCTTTGCTTTCTAAATGCTGAGCCTAGATTTCTTAGCCTGCATGCCCAGGGCCTTTTCTGTTTTCCTCACCAAAGTTAAGAAGAAAAACAATGTTAGGGCTACAAGGTATCAGACCCCATTCATCCCATCTTCTTTACAAGTCGTCGTATGAACTGTAAAGCTGGAGACTTAATATAGGCTAGGCATTGGGCGGGGCTCTTAACATAGACCGTCTCAGTCTTCTCTGTACACCACGAGGTACAGACTCTTAGCCTCTATCTTTTCTTGGTAAGGATACTGAGGCTTCCAGATATGTAGTTACTTAATGTGAAAGCAGCCACCCAGAGCCCAAGGAGTGAAAGTGATATGTATGTGGCCACCCAAGAAGTCAGTAGCAGAACTGGAACTCGGATTTTGAATGCCCATTTCTAGTTGTCCTCCCATGACACCACTGTTGAGTCCATCTAGATATTTTATTTCTGTGTTCCCTTTAGAGGGACCATAGAGACAAGCAGAGTGAAACCTGTGATCATTGAACATGTTTATCTTTCCAAAGCAAAGCTGCCCTTCTTTTCAAGCCCTCTATACGCACTTTTCACTGCCAATAACCACTCAGACAAGCCCCTGGCAAGCCCGTGCTGTCTCTGCCATTGTATTTTCCATGCAGCCAACAAGCGGTATGCACTTGGCCAGGAAATCAAAGGTTCGGTCAAGCTGAATCAGGGATGGGCTTCTCAGTCCACCCGACTAATTGTTGTCCAAGTTGGAACATCCCAGGCATGAAAGGTGAACTGAGCTCCCCCTGCTGACTGCACCCCATTCTCTGTTGGAAGCATTGGGTTGTAAAACTAGAAGCGTCATATACAGGGCATATTTTGCTGCCAATCAGGGGGTCTTCATCCCTGCCGAAGATAGCCGTTTTCACAAGCACAGTCTCTCGCAGGTCTTGTGGACTGTATTTTCATCCCATTTCTAACCTTCATTCTGTTTTTTTATCATGGAAATTGAGAGAGGGGAAGAATAAATATAAAATGGACTTCTTGCTCCATGTCATTGCAATCAATGTAAGGTCTTAGAACTGGGGCCCAGAATTGGCAGTGAAATCTTACTGATCCTCTGATAGAAGGTGGGTTAGTCTGAAGCTGCCTTTAAAGCCTTGTGCCAGTCTTAGCCCAAGGGGGCTACATTGGATATGCAATAAGGACTGCGTCCCATCAGGAACTCATTAATATGTACCTCCACTTTTTTCCTAGTCAGAGTTCCCGTTTCTTCTCAGTTTCCCCACTTTCTTGCCTTCTTTTGTAAACAAGGGAGGTTAAATTCTAACTTAGATTTATTCAAATTGCTTTAACAAACCTGTTTCCATATAACAAAATAGATGCAGGTCATATAAAGGGAAACCCATTACAGCAATAACTTTGCCCCTTGCTGTCCCTCTTCCGTGCTCCCCTAGTCCTCCTCCCCCCCCTCCCGTCACTGCCTCGAATGTACCAGAAGCCCCCACAGTGGATCTGTGGTGTGTCCAACTAGGAGACTAGGAGGTGAGATTGAGGAATGCGTCTCCTTTGACCACCCACTTCTTCCAAACTGTTCTCATTTGTGGCTGTGTCATCAATCAAACATGATCCTTTCGTGGTGAAACCTACAGTGTACTTTCCTCAAATGACTGAGCAGATACAAATCCCTTGCAGCATTAGCAGTTGGGTGTCTTGCTGGAAGAGTTTAATTTGGGCTGTTACCATCATGATAACCCTGACATTCAGAAAAATGAACTTTACAGAGGTGGACTTTACAGAGGTGGACATGTTTGGTAATATTCTATTTATATATTTAGATTTGTCATATGGACAATTTGACAGATACGATTTGTTTCTCCCTTTTACTGTAGGGAGAAAATTTGGTACTGCTCCAAATCCAAAAATCCATTGCATAATGGTCAGAAATTGAGAAATAGCTCAAAGTTCTTAAGGATTTATTATGTATGGACTCTTTATGGGTATTATTTAATCCCCTTTTATTATTTATTAAATAATAAAACTTTTATTATTATTCTCATTTTGCATGTGAATAAACTGGGTGTCAGAGAGGTGAAGAAACCTGCCCAACATCACACAGCCCGATAGTGCTAGAGATGGAATTTGAAGTATAATGTACACTTTTACAAAGGAAATAAAAACCCAGGTTCATGAGAAAGCAAATGGAATCCTGAGAGAGGGAAGGACAGGAAGAGGAGAGAAAAAGCAAAAACAAAAAACATGCATAGTGATCCAGATGGTACAGCAGAAGTAGCAGTAATAACAAGCAGAAGCAGTAGCTGTGGTTGTTTTCTTAAATTAAATAAAATTACATAGGTGCCTTTTATTTTGGTCGGGGCAAAAAGTCTCACCCAGTTTTGGGACCATTTCTCTAGGCTTCCGTTGGCTAGAAGGAGAACTTAATGTTGCAAATATTTAAGAGAAGATATTTATGAAAAGCTCTAGAAAAATGCCGACTATGACTGATATTAGCCAGCATTCATTGAGCACTTAGTTCCTGGCAGGCACTGGGATAAGTATTTGAGATGGCTCTCGTGCAAGTTTTCTCAGATCTCTATACCATGTTGTTCTCATTTTACTGATGAGGAAATTGAGGCTTAGGAAAGTTAAATAAGCTGTTAGTTATCAAGTGGTGGAGATGGGATTTGAACCCAGACATGGCTCCCCTTACTAACCCTCCACAATCTAGCCTATGCCAAAATTTTACTCAAGTGTTTTACTGCATCAGACTAGGGTGTAATGCCCACCACTGCCATTAATGCATTGTCCTGGGGGTACCTGGACAGTTGCTGTCAACTTCTAAAGTATGGTAGCTTTGGCATACAGAGAATCAGACAGGTTAGGGTAATTCCTCCATTTTCTAGTTCTATAGGTTTATAGTTGGAACTACTGGCTTGTAAGAAGATATTATTCTTATGAAGCATACATGCCTTATGTTGGGGACAGAAGACCACCTCTTTGTTCATCTACGTATGTGACTTGAGGCAAGACAGTTAACCTGTTTGGACCTCATCGTTAGAGTAAGACCGCTGTCTATCCGAAGTCCTTGCCCCCATCAGCCACGTGGTCTCGAGGTTATGCCACCTCTAAAATCTAGTACTTCTAATTTTAAATAATCTTTGATCTCTTCTCCATTTTCTCACTCTGTAGCCCAAAGCACTGTGGAAGCAGGCTGATGGGCCAGGACAGGCAGACAACATTTAGATTAGCAGCTGATGCTATTATTTGGACTCTATTTTTAACTAAAGAATTTAAAAAAGAGCCAGAGAAAATAGGGCTGGCTTCATTTATTCTCATCTTCCCCTACCAACCAATCTTTTGCAAATGAGTGGTTCAGTTTAGCTCACTGATTGCCCTCTAAGGGTTGGGGAAAAGAAAGGTGGCTCTCCATTGCTCCTAAGTCAGGGCTGCCTCCCGCAAGTTCCCACGTTTGGGGTGAACCACATGGTTTTCTTATGAATTTGGTTCACCATCTTTGTTACTCTTCCTTCATTGTTTCTTGTCCTTTCTCCTTTCCCTCTTTTAAAAAAGAGATTTATTTTATTGGTACTCTTGTGCTTATCCTGCCGTACCCCAAAAGACTTTTTAAAAGTCTGTAGAGTTTTAGATATAAACCCAGGAAAACCAGCTGGGTTGACGTGTGCTTATTTTTAATGTGAGTTATTTCTTTACCAGAGATATACTTGGTTGTTTTTGCTTTTCCACCAACCTGTGATTTGGAGGAGGGAGGAGCTCCTGCTACTGGTTTGTAGAGCTAATCGTTATTTTTGTATCTCCTTCTGAATTCCTCTAATTTCTAAACACTGAATACTGGTTGGCTTGCTTGCTAGATGTCTCACTCTGGGATAGGTACTATGGGTGATTAAAGTTAGGCTTTGTGGAATCTGATGTTTTGTTTGGAAAAACAACTTGCTCCCATGAAGCAACTTAGAGAGTTACATAATATATTTATATAATCCAGTCTTAAATCTGCAGTTGAAAATTCGAGGCAATGTTCTGGAAGGCAGAGAGAGAGTGGTGTAGTCAGAAGTAAACTGTTCAAATAGCCAGTCAAGCTCCTGTTATGTACAAATGGATCTCTGTGCTATGTGTTTTAGACCCTCACAATCCTTTCATTTGATCATTGAAATTTCTGAGAGAATTGATACAGCTTCACGTATTTAAGCTTCCTGTAAAGAAAGTACGGTGGTGAATTGGCGAGGAGCAGAGGGCGGAGGGAACTGCAGACGACAGTCATCTGAGCAAAGGTTTAGATTACATGGGGTAGCAGTGGGCACAGAGCCAGTTAGGAGACCTGGATATTAATTTGAGTCCTTCCAATGCCCAATCAGAGGATCTAGATTTTACTCAGTGTTGGTCACTGAGCCTCAGTTTCCCCATCTGAAGATAAGGAGCTTAGATCAAATCCTCTTTGAAATCAGCTACAATTCTAATAATTCCTCTTATCTAGAGCTGACTCCCTTGAGAATCCCCCCAAAGTGAGAAGGAGGGGGTGATGACAGGTAGAAAGTTGCTTCTTCCACTATTGTTCTTTACTTTTTGAACACACTTGCAATATATAAATATCATGTTTATTTGCAAAAGGATTCTTTGCACATCATCAAAACCCTTTCATTTGCCACAAAATTGGATCTCGCTATTGATATGTCTTTAGTCAATATTTTTACCCTCTGCACTTAAGATTCTAGTATCTGACATAAACCTGAGACTTACAAGTATACCCCAATGTTGCTCTAATTCATCTTCCAGGTAGTTCTATGGAATACTGCATACCAATTCTTTGGGCTACCAATAGGTACTCCATAGGACACGAGGGACCAGGGTTTTCTTGGGAAATGCTGAGTCAAATAAATTCGACTAGTCCTTGGTGTAGGACTTCACAGAGCTTTGGAGGTATTGACATGCACTGTGGATACCTAAAATGTAGTACACAGCATGTCGCAAACTTTTGTGATCCCGGAACCTTTTTTCGGGGATCACATCACAGAAAGATTTATTGGTCATGGCTGAAGTGCATTTGGATTTCATGTCAATGAAATCAAGTCATGAAATTCAATCATGCAGTGATTGGACTGGCATAGATGTGAGAGAATCATCTGAAATATTTGCAGAGTATTATTCAGATGAGACCAGGAATATTTAGAGCCATTATTCTTTAAGGCTGCAAGGCTCCAAATAGAATTTCTGTCATTTTTCACAGCTAGTTTTAGTTAGCGCACCTTTGGATGCCATGTGATTCTGTAGGACAGCTATATTGAAAGTTTACTGGGACCATTTAGCTCAGATGGAAGAAGCCCGAGTTTTATCACTGTGTGAAGCAGTTAGCCACACATGGGGGTACATATTGCCATTTTCATCCATTTGGATGTTTTCTTCAACTACATTCCCAGAGATAGGGAGAAGTCAAAAGAAGCCAGGGGAGGGAGTCCTATGGATGAATATAGTTGGGTAAATGGCAGGTTGGAGGCTGAGAAGCAATTTTCCTGCTTGGGTCCAAAAATTGGAAAATGAAGTTTTAAATGCAGTTCTTGATTTTTCCCTCCTTCTTCCCATGTGTCTCTACTTTCCATTCTTATTTGTGTACACAGTACAGAGGAAGAATTGTAAACAAAAAGTAGTATTTGTTCTTCTGTGACATGAATGAATGAACGAATGAACAAATAGCTACAACTCACACATGTTCTCGCTGCGAGTTTCCCACGCCTTTCTGTCCAGCCTTGATTTTTACTGGGCCACATGTAGAGTCACAAAAGTTGGAGGGCTTTGAGGAACCTCGCCAGTCATCAAGTGCAGCTGTTTTATTTTGGAAGGGAGGATAAAGAGGTTCCAGAGCCATGCAATGACTTGTTCTGGGAGCACATTAGCTCCTCAGTGCAGGGGATTACAGCCCAGTTCTCCTGACACCCGTCTCACTCCCACTCCCCCAGCCCCGCCCCTCATCTTTCTCTTGTATCAGGTTTTCTCATGAAATTTCCATAGTTTCTTCACATAATTCCATATATTTACCAAACGCTCCCAAATTTTATGTATGATGGCATTGAGACACTAAGAACTGTTGTCTATACTACATTTATATGAGGAACACAATTCCACTAAAATCCAAAAGGAAATTAAGAAAGGTAGAAAAAGATGGTATCTCAAATGTCATCTCTTTCAAAATTTTATAATATAAATATGATATAATAGAAATAGCTATGTCATTTATTTTACCGATATTGAGGTTTACATGTATAAATTTAATTCAAAGTTGATTAAATACGTGGGTTTAAAATAATTTCACAGTTGCTTCCTTTTGCCTAAATATGTGTTACCAAGTCTATATTGAACCTTACTGATCACCTAGTAAGGGGAAGATACTTAATGCAAAATTATAAACTTTATTTGTATAGAATAAAAAGAGCTATCTGAATCAGTTACATTAAACTTTGAATACGACTTTGAAAAACACCTTTCAAGCCAAGCGATTTTTATGAGGAATCATTTCTAAATGAGCCAAATGAGCCAGCATATTAAAAAAAGATTAAAAATAGTCTAATGGCCTTTTTAAATATAGTTATGTAGTTACAACCATGCTCACCTTATTCCTAAAAATGCTTTAGTCAATATTTTTATTTTTCATGACTTGGGCACTTGAAATTTATCCTCTATGTCGATAATTAGAGGATAGCCAAAAATGACTTTAAGATGACATTTTCAGCTAGTTGTTTACAATGCATTCAGGAGGTACACGCATGTGTCTATAACTTGAAAATGGAAACCACAAAAGTGTGATGCGTTTCTAATTTTAACATGGAGCAAAGACAGAATTCACACCTGGCTGACATCATGTGATTTTTATGAAGAAAATGGATACCTGTATAGTGCTGTGTTAATTTCATATGTGTGCTCAGTGCTAATTGCTTAAATGGTTCCCTGAAGAGCCTCCCTCCTTCTACAACCTGACCCGGGTTCCTCTTTTTTAAAGCCACGACACCTTAGTTTGGGATTCGAGCACTCCCCTTTAAGGCTCTGCCCTTTCTTTTCAACATCCTTGCCCATTATCCATCTTAACTTATCCTGTTCCTCATACCCATAGTGATGTTTTTGCCTCTGCACTCTTGTCTTGCTTATGCCGTTTCTCCTACCACAAAGCTTTTCCCTCCTTTCCATGTCCAGTCCTTCTGTCCTTTAACATCCAGTAAAATATTAATACCACTTTTGTCTGTGAAATCTTTCCTTACAGCTCCAAGGATTGAATGTTTTCTTTTTAGATTCCTGCATGGCCTTATCTCTACCTTATGATGTTCCTTATAACTTTGATTCTTTATTGTTATTTCAGGGGATGGGTGCTCTGTCCCTCAAAGGCAGGATCCATGTGAAATTCAGCTTGGTCTCCTACGGTGTCTGGCACAGAACCTTGCACATCAGAGGCATTGATTTATACAAATTGATACAAAATAATGTTGAGCAACACGACTTCATTCATTCATTTATTCATTCATTCACTCACTCACTCAAATGCTCCTTATTAGCAACTGTTGTATTCCATGATGCTCCAAAGTGTCAGTACCACATAGATAGATTGCAGTTTAGTTTTTGTTAATGCATGTGTGGTTAGGTCGTGTATATTTAGATGTATTTATTGTGCAATGAGGATGCACATAAAGACCTTAGTGTAAATCTGTTGGTTATGGTCAGGATTAAGTAGTAATAAAAGTAATACTTTTTAAGTGACTGAAACTAGTGAGACCTTCTCCTAAACTCATTACAGGCATTGTATCAATCGTTCTAATAACGCTCATTAGATAGCTAGCCCCCTCTCCCTAGCCTTCCTTCCTTCCCAGGTAATGAAACTGAAGGCCAGAGAGGTTGAATGACTTTCCTAAGGTCCACAGCTGGTAATTTGCAAAGCTTGGACTTGAACCGAAAAATCGGTCTGACTCCAGAGCCATCTCTTAATCATCTGATAACAACGTAGTAAAACCTCATTTATCCAGAAAAGAGTGTTACAATAAGCTGAACTCGCCAAAATTCAGCAGGAAACCAGAAGTAAAGAAAAAGAAAAAGTGAATATATCAAATAACAGACTTTGGGGCACCAGAACAGTCGTTTTTACCAAACTATGTTATCTGTGTTCCCAGGTCATAGCAAATTAGAAAGAGCAAATTAGGCAGATTGTTAGAAGCAGGCTCAGTGACAGCAGAAGTGACAGCTTAATGTCAAGGGTAGAAATGGAAAACCTAAAAAGCAGACGCAGAACTATATTACTGTGCAGCCCATTAACGACTGTTTGTAATGACAGTGTCCCTGAGTCATTGAGAGAGAGATGGCAATTATATTCAGTCTATTCTCTCTAAAACAGTGGGATGTGTGTAATGCGTCCGTGAAAGACTTCTGGTAAAAGCAGATATAGTGGCACAGCATTAAAAGGGGTTTGACTTTGGTTTTCTGGAGCGCTCCCTTCCTGAAGGGACATGTTGGATGAAAATTCACCTTATATATGTGCAAATATCAATGTATACAGTATGCAAATATGAGCTAAACCACAAAAACTGTTAGAATGAGTCTCTGTTTAGTATCGTATAACCATGATATGCTTTCCTTAAAGAGCTTTAAAAGACCCTATCAGTCTTTGGGCTCTTATATTTTCTTTCCCTAATTCCATAGGCTAAGACTCTGCCCTGCAAACCTGCAACTCTGATAACAGACACTCAGCCTCTTCCATCAATGTGTCCAGCTTTGCTTTTGCTTTTATAGTTTAAATTTTCTAGCAAACAAGAAGGAGCACAGGCCCCTAAGGCAGGCCCATGTAGGCAGTGATGTTCCTTCTCGACTGCATTTAGAAAAACAAGCCTTGAGAAAGAGTTCATTGTGCAGTTTCAAACCACAGGGGCTGGTATTGCTAGTGTCCAGTCCTCCCCTTCTGGAATACTCTGGACCTCAGGAACTCACCCAGCTGGTCAGGATGGGATCCAGTCTTTAATGGTGCCCAATTGGCTCAAGATTTACATCCTGGGAAGAGAGCTGGAGAAAGTTTATTTAAAAAATAAGTTACTGAAAAATAAATAAATAAATCAACCCACAAAACCAAAGGTAGTTGGAGTCTAATATACTTGTTTTAGCCTTTTTTTCCCTCACAAATTTGTTATTTTGAAAGATGATCTTGTTGCTGTTTTGTTTTGTACAACTTACTGTATTGATTTAGGGTCCTAGTTAGCTTCTTGGTCAAAAGAACTGGGCCGTATATTTTTGCGAATGCTTCCTGAGGATACCAGGACATTTGTGGGGACCCAATAAAAAAGACTTATTTATTTTTCTTTAGTAACAGGACTTTTTTAATGAGGTGGTATTGATTATTTTTTCTTTCTTTGTAGATTAATCAGGGACTTTATTGAATCTTTATCCGGATTATTATTGGTAGTTAATGGCATCACAGCATTGATTCAGTGTCCAAGTATTAATTGAATGCTTACTAGTTCCCAGGCACTAGTAAAACTGGAAGCATCATAGAGAAATCAAGCAAGACAAACTTTATATCCTCATGGGCCTTATATTCTAGTTCTGGGACGCAGATGACAGACAGGAAAACATATCTATGTCTCTCCACGCTGTATCTCTGTCTGTGTCTACATGAGAGAAATTTCAGGCAATGTTAAGAAATACTGCTGACTCATTCAAAAGTGAGGTTTCCAATCCCCCATTTAACTCAATTTCGGAGACTTTAGTTTCAAAAGTCTCCTCTGACATTCATACATAAAGTTTATCTTTGGGAATTCATGTGACCCAACATATTTTGCTAAACATTGGTTTAAAGTTATTTTGTTGAAAGGACAAAAGGAAACCAGAATGTTTGGGAAACAGTAAATGCCTCTACTGGCTTTCTCTCACGTTCCCTGAGAAATCATATATTGCCTTTGAGACTGGCAGTTCTTGGGAATGAAAAAAATCTGTGTTAGGAAACCCAGAGAACTCTGACTAGGGAACAAACCAAAATACACTGAGGACCTCAGAAGAGCTGGCATTCCCTGATTTATGTTGTATCCACTTCAAGGGAATAGAGAGATAATATGGAGGTTCTGGCAGTGCAGTTACCATGAATGTACTCTTTTCATATTTCAACTTCCTTTGGGAACTCCAGAAAATAATATTTTTAAAATGCCATCTTTAACTATAGAAAGATGAACATTCCAGAGCGGAGGAAATATAAATTTGCTTGTTTGGTCACTACTACTGCAGTGTCTTTAAAAATCCTTATGATTTGGTTTTGAAGCTTTAATTATGCTTTTATGTTATAGTTTCCTTAGTTAAGTGTCTGCTTCATGTCCATCACTCAACACCCCCTGCCTATCTCAAAAGAGATGGATATTATTATCCTAATTGAGGAGGAGGGAGAATGCTGTGAGAATTATTAATACATAAATTAAAAAATTAATCTGGAAAGTGCTTTAGGGTCCCTAGAGAAGCTCTACCCAAACACAAAGCATATTTAACATTATTATAAGTACTGCCATAGAGTAGATAGGCCGGTGCAGTATGCGATGAGTAAACTGAGGCTCAGAGGGTGACAATGGGTGAATAGACTGGTGATCCTTAGAACCCAGTCGCTTGGATGAGTGACACCTAAAAATCACCAGAGTTCATGTTAGGCTTTTTCTGGTCATGAGAGTTAATTATTTTTCCAGAAAAGAAACCTTTCTTTCCTCTTACCCCTTTATTTATTTTGCTTATTTTGGGCTTTTTTTAAAAAAAAATAAAAAACAACAACAAAAAAAGTTTTAACGTTGAAAGTGAATATGGCTAAAATATTAAATCCTACGGCTAATAATAAAAAATGACTGGTGTGCTTTCTAGTAATCCAAGTTATTTTTTTGGCTTTGTGGCTTGGAACTTCAATTTGCATTTATTTCATATAGACCCATTGGTTGGAAAATATGCATAAAGACTTTCTTGGAATGGTTTTTGTTTTATTTTGCTGGGAAATAATTCTCAGCTAGCTTCTCACCAATGTGGGTGTCTAGTATGTTCCCAGAAGCTTTGAGGGTGAGGGAGACTCTGCGAACCCACTGGTCGGGGAGTACACGTACCAACAATTGTGGGGAAACAGTACACCGTAGCGCAGAGGGACACCACGGATACCTGGGTTGTATAATGGTGGTCACTAGGCAGGCTTGCAACTTTTGATTGGTCCCTTGATCATATTTCTTCATTTTCCTGAAACTAATTTTTCTCATCTGTGAGCCAGCTAATGCCCACACCTGCCCCTAATACTACAGGACAGAAGACATGGAAGGAGCTTCGTATAGTACTTGGCACATAGTTAAAAGTCAGAGAAAGGTCAGTGCTGCAGAAGTCACCATCGAGGTCATCACCACTGTCCGTTTAGTGTGAGCTAGTGAGACAGACAATAAGTGCTACTGGGTCTCAGAGAGGAAAGCAGTTCCCAAAACTTGCCCTTTCCTCCAGAATTCTACCTTTCTCTATTCACATGTATCTTAATATACTAGGTACTCGCACTTCCCTACCATACAGGGCTTACTTTTGATACTGCCAGAGGCTTTGATAACAACCGTTTGGAGATTGTCCTCTCCCAAGCCACACTTCCAGGCTCCCGCACTTTGCAGACTGCCTCTTTGGAGGTTTGCGTGCACGCACCCCCTGTCTCCCAACTTCTGTGCATCCATAGGAATTCCTCTTTCCTTTGTCTTGCACTTCTGTGGAGAACTGTTCCCCTCCACCACCCCCGTGTCTGGGCTCCCCGTCTCTGTCACAGCCACAGTAGCTTCCCTTTGTATCCAGAGGCCACCGTGAGCGTGCCCCACCTGGGCCATCACCACAGGACTCCTCTCTTTTGCTCTGCCTCTGGAGAAGAGAAAATGCTCCTACAGGCAGCTCGGAGGGAACATGATTACCTCAGCCGGTGTGTCCTTCGTGTGCTGGCAGACTCTCCTGGGGACTTGCAGAGCCCGTGTGTGCTTCTTTCATTGTAATGCCACACTTAGCAATGATCTCTTCTGATTTTAACAAAGATTTCTTCAGATTTCTTCTGATTTTTATGTTTGAGAAGTTAGAGAACTCAGAGAGATAAGCAGAGGAAAATACACTTTACCATGGTAACTTTACCATCCAGTGGTAACTTTGGTAACTTCTCTTGACACTTTAACAATTTTCCTTTTAGTCTTTCTTTCGTGCAAATATATATCTACTTCCTATATAATCAGATGCAATACATATTACACAAAACTAATGTTACTCTACTTTTGATCTTTAGTAATATTTTTCATAATAAAAGTAATACCTGCAAATGTATGAATTTATTTATTCCAGAATTATTTATGTGATTCTTATTTCTAGTGCAAGCACACACATATATGTGTGCACGTGCATGCACACACACACACACACACATACAAATAAACACACAAATATGCACACACAGGAGGAAGAGAGTGAGAGAGAAGACGAATCACATCCGTCCAGAAATAAACACTGTCAACATTTAGCATGGATCTTTTGTGGGCTATTTTGTTAGTATTACTTTCTTAACCTTTTTTTTTCCTTTATTTCATCTTATCCCATCTCACTGGAGTCACAGACTTGTTTAGACATCCTCTTCTTTTTTACTACTTAGATGAAATTTGAGTAGTGGTCTCATGCAGGGACCTGAGTCCTTGGCCCAATGGATAATTAATTTTAAGAGACACTTAGAGAATGAGAGTTAAATATTACCAGGTTAGGAGCAGTGGGTTCTTATGAATAGGGATTACTCCATCTCGTGGAGTGAAACATCTAGTAGAATTCTGACCTAACTTACGTAAGTATTCCAGAAGTATTTTGGAAATATCCTGTATGTAAGGCTTGCGTGTAAAGTTAAATACTTTAGGGGATATACACATATCAATGAGATCCTGTCACATGATCTCAGGGACTGTCTAATGGGAGAAAGATTGTAGGAAAGTCTTTGTGGCACAAAGAAAACAGGATGCTAAGTGTTATAGTATAAATACCATAATTACATAAATTCTTACCCAGGTGCAGGTAACTCTGACTGTTCAGAGTTAGGGAGAACTTTTGGAAGAGAGATCATGTCATCAAGTTCTTGAAGAAGAAGTGGACTCTGAGTGGGGGAATGCTTAGGCAAGGAATGGCATGAACAAAGCCACGATGTCAGGCATGGGATGGTGCTTTTATGTAGCCACATGCTCTCCAGAATGTTAACAGGCAAAGTGGGAAGTTTGACTAGAAAAGGAGATTGGCTGTCAGGTGTGGGAGCACCCTGGATATTATGCCAAGGAGTTTGGAATATACTTTACTGTACACAAAGGGGCCAGTTGAGGTTTTGAGTCAAGGAATGACATGATGAGGTATATTTAAAGAAGACAATTCTGGCAGAGAAAGTCGAAGTAAAGGGAGAACATTTAGAAGGTAATATTGTAATAGTCTGAGGGAGAAATGGTGACAATCTGAATAGGAGAAAGTGGAGAAGCAAAGAGCCGGGGGAGTTCAGTGTGGGGGGGCAAATCAACATGACTAAAAGAAAAACTGAAGGGAAAAGAAATACAGATTATCACAAGTTGTCTATTTTGGATGATTCAAAGGATAGCATTCCCTCAACTGAGAGAGGGACCACAGGAGCAAGACATGCATTGCTAGTACGATGATCAATTTAGCTTGGGTCATAGTGAGACTGAGGTGGCCATTAGACATGTTTGGAGATTCTGTTACTCTGTTGCTAATAAAATTTTGGTGCTCGGCCAAAGAGATCCAAGCTATAGGGGTAGATATGGAAGTGAATTTGGCCGAGGTGGTTGAGCCAATGAACTCAAGAAATGTTAGGCAAATAACAGAAAAAAATATATAGCAAAACTTGCGAAATTTCTACAATTAACAATTTGGCGGAAAGGAAAAGTTGGCAAATGAGGAGGACAGGAACCAATGAACAAGAGAAGAGGTCTGAAAAACACTTATTTACAGGCATAAGATACTGGTTTCCTTCCTAGTGTTTCAAATAATTTTGGTTAACTTGCCTGTCAATTTCTCTCATCTGGAATATATATCTCATAAGGATGGGTTTAAAAAGTAGTGAACCTGAAAGTGCTTTGGTAGCCCTTAGCCACATTGCAAGTTGTAGGTCTTCCATTTAGCATCACAGAACTGAAAATAGTGGAGACTTCCAAGGTGGGAGAAAGTAGTGTCAGATGCTACAGAGTTTCAAAAGGATATTTATTTTTATCTCAACTCATTTGGTTAGTAATTTAAGGAAGTTAAGTCAAAAAGTGAATCTGTTCCCTAATCACTTTGAACAGTGGTATAGGGCAGATGTCCCTGGTCGTACAGGAGACAATTTTTGGATTCGACACAGACAATAAGTAGAACTGAATCACATAGCGGGAAAGTCATTCTCCTTCTGTTTCTCCTTTAATCCTTCTGATTCATGTTAAAGAAGAAAGTTTCAGTTGGGGCAATAAGTCTGTAATATCTACCACTAACAAATCTCTGTTTTCAGTAAACGCCTTCAGGCTGTCAACATTATCTAGTTAGAATTTAACAACATCATATTAACTTTAAGATTACCATCTATGTAAAACCTTCTTATTTTGACAGGGGATGCCAGTGTTCTAGTTACAGTAGTGATAGAAAGTTTCCTTTGAAAACTGTTTAAACAAAAAGGTAATCAATTTTTAAAATAATAAGTACATAATTGTATAGATGGTATACAGGTGTGGCAAAACTGAGAAAGCGGTATTCCAATGATGGATGTTAATTTAGACGTACTAGAGCACTTCCTCCTTCTGTGGCTTAGAGCGGCTACCTTAGTTTAACCAGGTTGGAATTATGTGGGGTATTTATCCCAGGATTGGGGGTGGTGGTGGCGTCCATCTTGGCTTCTAGACTTTCAGATAGAGACCCTTTGTATCTTCCCCTAAGGTGTTGGGTCAATTTTTGAAACCATTGGACTTTTATGAACTTTTGTGTCCTTAGGTGTTAAGATGAGCCTGTTAGTTTTAAACGATAACTAGCATTCTTTCGAGCAATAAATTCCATGATTCTTTGAGTGATTAGTATATAAGCCTATGCTTTCAAATTGATAGAAGTTAGATAAAATGTTTTTCCTCTGGAAGCTATCAATCTCATGTGTCAATGCCAGAGACTGTTCCCAGACTAACATCCACAGCAAGAAAAACATCAACGAATACATTCTCTAATGATGATTCATAGTCGGCCTTATTTGCGAAGGGTAGTAATTTCAAGAAGAAATCTCTGCTTTGGTTAGGGTGATTGACTAGAATTGAAAATGAAATTGTACATGAAAAATTGTTTCAGTTTTCTGAGCCTAATGCTTTATGCCATCACCCCAGTCTCAAGTCCATAGTTTCATTGCAGTCATATCTAATCAATTCATAAAGGCCATGAATTGTGCTCCTCGGTGTAGCAACTCATAGGGAATAGGTCCTTATACTTAAAAAGACATCCTCACTCATTTATTTACTAATATACTTCCATCTTTTAAAATTTATTTCCCCTGAGAAAAAGGAGGGCAGGTGAAACATTTTCTAACTGGCTGAAAGTTCTCCTAAGTATTATTGTGAATTATTGTTACTGTACATCCAAAATAATTCTTAAATTCAAGCATACCACCTATTTGAAATACAGCAGTATGGTGACTTCCCCCATCAAAAAGCACAACCAAGGACGAGGCAGTAAATGAAAAATAGACATAGCGTGGGGATAGGAAAAAAACACACACACAGTCTTTGGATCTGAAAAATCTGAGTTACGACCCTTAAACAGTTGCTTTATGAACAATTTCTTCTCTATGATTAGATAGTAAATATTTGTCCCTGTCATTTTTTTTGAACTGTATCAGTGGCACTTTTTGCTCTAAGGAGGATGATATTGTACAAGCAACCATTTTAGGATTCTGTTTTCACATCTCAAAAAAAAAAAAAAAGGAATAATAATACAAGCCATTGTTCTTACCAAATTAGTGTTTGCATGTAACATCCTCAGGAATGTAGGAGATCCCTCCTGGGACCTCAACGAGTGTTAATTCCCAACATTGCAACAGCTCTGTCTGAGCAGTTCAGATTAAATATGCACTTGATTTGGGAAGATCATCTTTTACTGCCCTTTAGAGCCTCTTTCCTTCGCCTAGTTTCTGTACTATAGTAAACTTGGTTTCCTGATTCCGATGCTTACAGATTAGAAGGTGCAAAAGAAACTAAATAAAATAGCACTGATTTAAAAACAATAGCTCTCGGGGGCCATTTGGTGTAAGGGAAAACAGCCTTTTATGCCCCAGTAGTTACTGAGGGTTTTCCTATATTGCAGCAAGATATAAGGGGTATTCCAAATGATGATCTTGATTTATCAAGGCTAAATTAAATTACGTATACGTTGCTTATTTTTTGTGCTTCTCTGGGCAAACCCTTAGGCCTCCAACACTCTCAGCCATGGCAATGAGCTGTCTCCAGGGATTCCTCACATGCATGGTTTTACTGAAGCATCTTGTGTGTGGCTCTAGCAAATAAACTGAAGCTCCACACATTCTATGGAAGAAGACAGGCATTTCTAACTACTAAGTTAAAATGATTTTTATGCAGATAGCCTTTTCTTTATGTTTCAAGAAAGCATTCGAAAGAAATTACTTGTGGACTTTAGCTGTATCAACTTTCTCGCATTCTTTTCCTCAAGACACTTGTGTTAGGACAGTTTACCAAGGGAGGACCCAGGAGCTGGTGTTCATGGGTATTACCTTGATTCTCATGAGGTCATTTGTGTCACCTGTGATTCTCTGGGCAAAACATTTGAACTGGGCCTGGCTTGTCCATTAAAACACAACTCTTTTCTAAGTTATACCTATAAGAACAGCACACACACGAGTTAGTACACACTCAAGTGATAATTCCTTGTATACTGACTTAGTACCACAAATATTGAGCTAAGTGAATCTAAAAGGAGTCAAGCAGTGGTCAACTGCAGGCACCACAGAGAGAGAGAACATGTAGAATCCAGCACCATCAGAGGTCAACCAGTCAAATACCAGGGCTGAATTTTTCAAAGAACCAGATAATGCCAGTTTTATGGCCATTAATAACATTTTAGTCATATAAACAAAGATAAGAGTAATAAAAAATAAATTCTGGTCTGCAGTGTGATCTGATTGCCAACAGGGTTCAGACATGAACTTTCTCAGTGTGCACGTGATGTTGTATAATGGACCAGTGATCATTCTGCAGCCCCCTCCCCAACTCTCAATTTCCCTTTTATGGACAGTCCTTAGTTCTGCCAGACCCATAAGCTATTCCAGGGACGCAGGTTCTTCAGTTTCCCCTTTAAAGCCCTTTGATTGTGCCTCTGGTAGTTAATGCACCAAGTGGTCTTCAGGGGCATTTTGTACATGTGCTCTGCAGCTAATCAGGGTGCCCTGGCCCAGTGATTTCCTACCTCTGTGTTTTCCACATGTTTAAGGGCTCAGTTCAAACACCAGGCCCACCAGCTTCTGGAAAGGCATGGCAGAGCTCAGCTCTGAGTGGGGCGTCTGCTTCAGACAGAGATTTTCCAAAGGATATCCTGTAGTAGATAAATCATTTCATTAGGCCAGGTTCACTCTTCAAACCAGGAAGCAGCGTGCCTGCCGTGGAGGAAAACTCTGATAAAGTTGTTATGGCTGTGCTCGGAGCGCTTGTAAATATTGTTGTCAGTGTCTTTCATACAGGTTTTACCAAGATTGTATTTAAACATTGACAGGTTAACTATGTGTTTTAAAGCTTTGTTTATTGAGAGCTGATAGGAGAGCTACAAAATGAGTCCTTTACATATTGCAATGACCATTTCCCCCCCCCCAAATGTTTCCCTAGTTGATTACTCCTCATGCCATCCGTGTGCAGACCCCTCCGCGGCACATCCCTGGTGTCGTAGAAGTCACATTGTCCTACAAATCCAAACAGTTCTGCAAAGGAACTCCGGGAAGATTCATTTACACAGGTAAGAACCGCGGCCGGTGGTGAACACAGAGCTGCCGTGGCTTTGTGGCTCTTGCACTTGACCTTGTATGTATATGTGTGTATTTTAGTTTTAAATCCTGTTTCTGTTCACACTGCTTGCTTTCTTCCTCCATTTCACAACATGCATGACCAATGAGTTACTGCTAATATTGCTATTTAAGAAATCATGTAAGTGTCCATGTTGAATAACAGGATCAGTCGAACTCATTAGTTGGATACCTAAAAAAGCAGCATGAGAAATAAGAGAAGGAGAAAGAGTACTAGACAGTCATGAGTCTCTCTGGATGTTAAGGCATTTGCATGGGCGTTTGTTTGCTTTATGGAGAGGGATGAGCTTTCATGAACAGTACCTCTTTCTTCCAGTCTGGTCATAGTGTTTGTATTAGACACAATTGGTAGTTTCCATATTTAATTCCGGGTTGGTGCTTTCTTCCCCTGTAAGCTGCAGTTGGCATATGGACCTGCCTTGCTGTAAGAAGCTAGGGTTACAGGGTGAATGTGAATTCCCTCTCATCAATGGAGAGAACCAGACAGGTTCTCTGTGGAAATACATCCAGTGCAAGGTCTGAGTGCCCAGTGTGTACTTTCAGAGATCCTCAGATCCTAATGTGCAAACTGCACATTCAGGGACCTGTTTACAATTCAGATTCTGATTCAGTAGCTCTGGGTGGGACCTGAGACTGCATTTCTAACAGGCTCCTAGGTGAGGCTGGTGGTGCTGGTCCAGGGACCACCCTGGGACCCTGGCATTCTAGACCTTCTGCTGAGTAGCTGTCATCCTTATGTTGCTGTCTCCAGGAACTGGGCCCATGTTTCTCTCTTCATTCAGTAAAGACCTAGTACAGTGGAGAGAACTCTGTTAACACGTCCTAATTATAACCATACAGGTAAATGGACACGTTTTATTTTGCTGTGACATTTTACCTCAAAGCATCTTTTCCTTTTCTACTTTAATACGAGAAACAAAACCAACCATACTTCTTAGTTGCTCTCTCTCTCTTTCTCTCTCTCTCTCAAAATTATAAAAACAATTAATGCATCCTGACCCTTGGAAATGCCTCCCAGCCCTTTAAACAAAATACAGGTTTGGTGCCTGCCTGACGATTAGTTTTAGTTAATTGAAAATTATAGGATTGACCCAAGAGGAAAATTTTGTTTGCACTCCAATCACTTTTACAAATTAAGGAAAATTACCACAATTTTGTTTAGCTAAGGTTTCACACTGAGTTCAAGAAATTAGCTCAGCCATCCCAACAAAGTCAGCACTTTGTTAGTAAGCACTCGAAAAAAATAATAGTCTATCTGGAGTTTTGTGGTGTATACAAACGAAGCATAGAAAAAGCTATGATGCTTTATAGAAGTAGGCCAAGTGTTTTTAATTAGGCTCATTGGTTCAGCATAAGTTTTGAAGAACAATCAAACTAGCAGATTAGCTGTTTCTTTTAAAGCTAGGATTTCTTGCCATTCATTTTTCCCATGAGAACTTCCACATAGCACTTTTTTTTTTTTTTTTTTACAAGCCTCATTATGGGCCTGCAGGAAAAGGACCAATTGAAACTTCTGATACTGTAACATTCCCCATCATCATTCCGATGGATGGGAGTTTTTCACAATGTTCCTCACTGAACTCAGTGTTCTGGAACATATTACAAAACCACAGAGGCCAAATGTTTTCTCTGAGGAGCTTGGACTCTGGTTTTGGCTGAAAACATTTAGGCTCGCTGGCTGCTTATTTACTCTGCTATTAAGAACAAGAAAAGGAGAAGAAAAAGAGAAGAAAATCTTGTGTGGTGGGAGGTACGAGAGGCAATCAGGCATGATTCCGCTTTGGTGACAACGTCCCTGCCATTAATGGTTCCATTTTTGTGGTCAGGTCTCATTTAGAAGAAATTATTTTTAATCAGTGTTCAACAAAATATCCCCTTGAGCCACCTGGCCATAAAAGTTAAAAAAAAAAAAGTCATCCCCATTAAATTACTTAACTTCTCAAAAGAAAATAGCTAGGGACCCATCATTATTTGGAATTTTTTTAACCATTGAAAAAAAAATTGCTGTCAATTTAAGAAATCCCATCTTGGAAAACCCGTATCATAGGGGAATTAAGATCAAAGGTAAAAGTGGCAGATTTGCAAGTCTAGCAGAGTAAGGAGAGAGAGAGAATCCTCGGTGTGTCTGCACACGTGGAAGTGTACAGGAAATTTGAAGTACGAAAAAGTGCTTTTGCTGATCGTGCCTCGCACTGTGGGCAATAGACAAGAAGACTTAGTTGTTGTTTTTTTAAGTATTCTAGGAGGGAGTCTAACCTCTCCCCATGTTGGAAAAGGAAACATTTGAAGAAATTGCCATCCAAACGTCCCCACTGAGGTAGTTGGCTGTCAATAGTAAAGTCCCTCTGACATCACGTCAGTTCTGACTAAAGGAAATCTCTGTTCCTTGGTGAACTACACATGGGCCTCTTGATCACCAGCATTAAAGACCCCTACCAAGGTCATCTGTTTATGGTGGGTGCTGCCAGCTCCTGCCACTTACTCAGTTTACCTCTCTGCTTGTCACCATTTACGAGCCAAGGCATGGAGATGCGTCGTAAAACCTCTCTGTTCTTTATACCTGAACAACTGCGCAGGTCCTTGCAAATGTGCAGCCCTCCTCTTCTATCTGCTCAGGGAAGCTCACACTTCATTTTCTTCAACATCCTCAGCGTTTCAAGATGTGAGGCTTGCTTTTCTGGATGGGGAGCTAGTCCTCCTGTTTCTTTTTTTTTTTTTTTTTTTTTTTTTCCTCCTGTTTCTTAATGGAATGTCACTTGGAATTTTTTCCTATAAAAAAAGGAAATCTCCTAAGACTGAAAAATACCCCAAACTAAGGCACTGTTGCTGCTTTCTGAGGGTGTGTAAGTTTGGGTGTGTGTATGTGGATAAAAATCCATAATCGTTTAAAAAAAAGAAAAAAAAACTGAGACAGGGACAGTATGACCTAATCTATGCAAATAAAGGCAGACTTTTGGGGGGTGGGAGGAAACTATTTGACTAAACACAGATTGCCTGCAAGCTGGCTCCACTTTTGAAGACTGTGGGTGCAGCTCTCTGTCCTCAGTTCTTCAGACAAGGGCCAACTGAGGAATTCTTAGCTGCCAGATGTGCAGGTCTCTTGTGTTTGCCCAACCAGAGGGAAGGAGCAGAGTGAATCCCAATGTGATCAGAACGAAAAGCTCAATAGCACTTCCCAAATCTTATTTATTGTGACCAGTTATTCTCACGTGAATGTTGGGAAAGGCTGCCTTTACATTTGAAATAATGTTTTCTAGTGGAAGGAAATATAAACCTTTTCCAAAGACAGGACTGTTTTCAAAGCCCTCTAATCATGTGTCTGGTCAGCCAGTCCAATAGTAAACCCACCGTAAACCTCCAGTGCCATGGAGCGGGGTGGTCTCCCCAATACCATTGTTTTCCTCACAGCTTCCTTTCCTGCAACTGTTACATCTTCAAATCACTTGGATCTTTTAGAAGTGTAATCTCTCCTGCTAAACTTTAAGTAACCTTAGGAGCTGATGAAAGACTCTTAGGAGCCTTTAGCTGTGTCTTCAAAGTTCTTAGAATTGGTTTTCCCGATACTTGGCCAAATCCAAATACAGTTTTTCCATTGCAGAGGCTGCTAACGTTAGGGAAAATACCACAGACAAATTGGGCCAAGATGATGTTTGCCCAGTTTAGGTCTACCCTGGTCTAGGAGAGGTGTATACTGTCTACGCCCCGAAAAGTTGGTGAATGCCCCCATGGCTGATCATCTCACAGCTCAGACGTTGGGTTAGGTCGCTTGGCCAATCATTTCAACTTCCAGGTCCTCCCGCTCTAAACATTGTTCACCAAACGTCCTGTCCCTATACAAGGACTATACCAAAATCCTGTATATTAGTCTCAGAATTAACTTTGAAAAAAATTCTTCCTGGAAATGCTTCCTGTTTGTACCTCAGGCCCAAAATAGCTTTGCATGTAGAAGGGGCCATTTCAGCTGAATATGCTGTGAAACTTGGTGACATGAATCATGCCTTTCAAGTTTTCCTTTTTCTCCCCCTTCCTCGTGTTCTTCCTTTTCCCTCTCCCTCCCATCTTCCTCCTTCCTTTCCCCACTTTATCCTCACCCCTATTGTTTCCTCCCTCATTTCCAAGGGCACAGGGTAGTATAGTGATTGAGTTCTTGTGGTCAAGAGATGATGGAGGTAAATCAAACTCTCAGCCCTACCACTTACTAGAGAGATTATTTTTGGGACAGTGAATGATGACTCTGACCCACAGTTGCCTCATCTTTACAGGGGAATAATATCTTGCCAGAGTTCGTTTTATTAGCAGGGAAATGTATGTAAAGTATCTAACATGAGCTACCATGAGCACCTAGCTAGATATTGGTAGTTTGCATTAACTACTGATGGCCACTTTTATTACTCATTCATTCATTTGTGGCTGGGTCCCTACCATGGTGTAAATATTTTACATTGTAGTGTTTATCTTCTCCAGCATTTCCCTAGAGCTCTAAGAAATGTCCTTTAGGAATTTTAGTAACAAAACTGTAGGCATCAGTAAATTAAAGAAACAAGCAACACCAATCCACCATAATTAAAAAGAGCAAAAGCATTATACAGCATTTATAAATGTGAATATAAGAATTTTGATATAACAAATATTTTCTCAGGAATGGCTTCAAATAACAAATATTATAATACTGCAGCCCTGATTTAGAAAATTCTCTGGTGTTGATTTTTCAGGAAGAACGCATGCCTGTTCTCTTGTTTCCATCCCAAACTGTAACCGCGCCTCTGGAGGCCATAGTAACCTGGGTACAGCCTATCCCCAGCCCTCTCCAAAGATGTTTAGGTTATAATCAGCTTCAACTCCAGGTTCAGGAGGTTTCAGGCCAGAAAGCTCTGTTTCTAATTCTTAGAAACCTCCTCCATGAATGATGGCTGCCACAACTGGGGATAAACAGTCATCACTTTTAGGGGAGAAGTGGAGCGTTTGCACCTAATGAATCTCAAGTTCTTTAGCCTTTTTTACACTAATTCACTGCCAGATTAAGCTTCCGAAAAGCCACTTTCCCAACATGACCCTGCTAAGAAACTTTCCCTATTTGTGTCAGGTGGGGCCCAAACCCCAAGGTGTGGCGTTCACAGCTCACTGTGCCCGGGGGCCAGTGCTTTCTCAGCTCCATTCAAACCCATTTCCTCACTGTGCCTCAAGCTCACTCCATATTTAGCAACTGTGGACATGGTAATTCCTCCTATAAGATCCAGTTAAAACTCTGTTTCCCCTCTGAAGTGTTCTCTGGCCACTGTAGTGTAGTGGACAGAGCACTGGGCTGAGAACAAGGAGGTCTGTGTTTCACCCCCAGCTCTGCTACTTACTGGCTGTGAGACAGAGGGCACGTTGCTTACATGCTCTGGACTCCAGTTTCTTCATTGTAAAACGAGCCAATTGGACTAGGTGACTTTGATATTCTCTGTGGCTCATCTTGATTGACTGGAAGAGTCTCTGTTCTGGATCATTTCTGTCACCTGTGCTTAGGCCACTTATACTTCATTCACTCCCTTATGCCCTTAGCTCGCTCGTTCTGTTCTTAGAGACATCACAAAATGTCCACCAGCTCCATGAAGAAAGAGCTACCCTTCCCTGATCTTATGCTGCTTTGCACACTGTGTTGAAGCACCTTGACTCAGTATCTTACTAGCAGTAGGTGTTCTCTAAGAACTGATTGACATATTGCCCAGGATCAATGGGTCCTCATTGATTTTTGTACTCTAGATGACACGGAATGTAAATAAGAGCTGTTAATTAAGAATCTATCCCTTTCATTTGAAGTTTTACATGTAGAGAACACAGTAGTTGGAGTTGCTGTTAGAGAAAAAATGGGGTTGGCTCTATGTTATAAGTACTCTTTACTTTTTTCATCAGTGAAATGAGGATATTTTCACAGTACCTGCATCTGAGGAGTAAATAGGTCAGTATATATAATGCGCTCGTGACAGTGTTTGGTGTAGTATGAGTGCTCTCTAAAAGTAAATTCAAAAAGAGAGAGGCAGACAATGGGAATGTTTCTCTTGAAAAATCTAAAGAATTGGTCATTAGAGCACAATTTTATAGGCATTATGTCTGTACCAGCTGTCATCTGATTAAAGAAATTGTTTTTTTCTAGGTATTAGAGTAGAGATGAAAACAAAACAACAAAACAAATCCTGAGCTCTAATTCTGTTTTACTACCTTCTTTTGTTACTTCATTCACTTATCTCCCAAATATTTGTGGATTGCCTGTTGTATTCTAGGCAACGTTATAAACCAGTTCTAGGCAATGTTCTAAATCAGTGGCAAAAAAAAAAAACCAGACACAGTCCTTGTTCTTATAGTCTAAGAGGGAACATGGATGTTCATAAGTTTATTTCAAACCTGGTAATTGCCCAGAAAAACAAAACAAAACAGAAACAGAGTTTCAGACAAGTATATGACAAAGGAACCCCAACTAGTCAGTTAGAGATATTTTTTCCTCAGTTAAAGATCCCTGAGCTGAGGTCAGAGGGTGATTGAAAGTTAACCTGGCCATTACAGAAAGGTGGTGGTAGGGTGGGTTTGGGGAAAGACAATGCGTGTTCCAGCAGAGAGAAGTATATAAGAAGGCATTGAACGGGAGGAAATGTGGCATCCTGGAAAGCTGTAAAAATTTCAAGACAGCTGAAAACTCAAGAGAGGAGGAGAATGGTGAGGGAGAAGCCTGGAGAAGTGGGTAGGGATAAGCCTATGCAACGCCCTGTAAGCCATGGGTAAGGTTTAGTTGTCATCTTAAGAGCAATGGCCAGTCCTTAAAGTGTCAGGAATGATAAGTGGACATGACCAGATTTTCATTTTGGAAAAAAAAACACACAAAAGAACAACAACAAAAAAACTGGCTGGATGGAGCATAAGAAACTAGAATGGTGTTGGCAGACTTGTTAAGATGCCATTGTAGTCGTGTGGGAAGAATTTGACTTGGGCGGAGATGGAATAAAGTAAGAGGACTCAAGAGCTATTTAAAAGGAAGAATGGACAGAAGCTAGAGATGAGTTGGATTTGGTGGTGAGGGAGACAGTGGGGTTAGGTTTTCATTTGGCTGGATAGTGGAGCCATTTCTCTTCTGGGCATCGAAGGGTCTTGTATTAATGAAAGAATGGGCATGAAAATGGTTGCAAAGGGTAATGGTCTACACATATGTTGTTATAAAGATCGGCCTAAGCAAACTCAGGAGGAATTGGGGGAAAGAAGGCAAGAATGTATGGGCTTTATATATATATACATATATATGTATATATATAAATGTATATATGGGCTTTATATATATACATATATATATATACATATACATATATATATGTATATATATATATCAAATTGTTTTCACTTAGGATTCAGCTGAAAGAGGGCTGTGTAATGAACACTTGACTAACAGTTCTGCCTTAGCTGCATCCTAATTGGAAAAGACCCAAGAAGAAAGGAAAATTAAGAGGCTTCTCCTGATCACATGTCTTGAATATTATTCCAAATGAGCCATATATACACAAAGAAAAGAATTCAAGGCAGAGGGAATGTTTATTCTTTTTGCTTTTGTGATCCAAAGGGTAAGTCCCAAGCCTCTCCTCCACTGAAGAGAATTTCTTCACAAAATATGATTGCTCTTGAACTGATATATGTTGATGGGCTTGGTAATCCTGAACCCACTGGCATTTGTAAAGTTAAACACTGTTGGTGCCATAACGGGGACAACAGCAATAAAAATCACTAAAAGTACCCATTGTGCTTCTGTGACATCTGTAAAATGAAAGCCGTTTCTGCAAAGAATAAAGCTGGTCTGAAGGAAGCATATTATTTTGCATATTTTATGTACATACTTTCCAAGAAATATGACCTTTATTTCCTATTTGGAGTGGAGTGTAATCAAAACTTGAGGAGCTAGTGTAACAGGATCATTAAAAGGGATATTTTCACTGACATTAGAGGTCTAAATGACCACTAGGCCTTATATACAACCTTGGCTTTTTCCTGTCTGCCCAGAGTTAATAAGTGATAAGGCCGGGAGAGAGATAAATCACAGGAATCCCTGTCCAAAGAAAACATATTGACTACAGCCAAGCAAATAACAGACCATAACCAATGGTCCCATTCATCATTCATGTAATAGGGATATAAAGTATTTCCTACCAATGAAACTGTATAGAAGGAAAGGCAGATAAGCTTCCCCAATCTAAGGCATGTGATTTGGTTATTAAGGGACATGAACTATTTGTCACATGGCTTTAATCTTGAAGATGTGTTGCCATTTCTAAACTATAAATTTCTGGTCCTGGATTAGAAAGCTATTAACAATAAAGGTAGAAATTGAGCTTTATATGTATTCTTGCCAATGTAATGCAATACTATAAAGTCTTGAACCGCTAATGTGTTTAGTATGATATAACATGATTTGGTTTTCTAAGCCAATAAGCTATTTGGAGATTTTCAAGGCTTTTGTTTTTGTTTTTTCACCCAGCATCATGATAAATTAACCCTTCAGTTTTTAAACTGCATATGATGAAACTTTCTCTAATATCCTAAGGATCGTGGGTCAGGGGTTAGGGGAGTAGGGGGGAGGGAGCCTAAACTAAATTTCTTTCTTTTTCTCCTTTCCTAAGATTTATTCCAAATGTTTGATGGAGGATTGTTTTCTGTTTTATTTGTCCATGTTTGCAGTGGTATGGATGCTAGGCTTTTTGTTTATTGCTAACTAAGTGATATGGCGCCCACTAGAGCATTAAAACTTGTTTTTCTTTCTTTATTGCAAAGTGGTACATACTGACTTCACATAAGTTAGAAAGCATCACTAGAAATTAAAATAATAGTACAATTGCCTACATTTCTACCAGTTCTTTAAACATAAACACTCAATAACTATTAGCTGTTAATATTATTTTTAATGGCATATATCTTATCTTTTCCCTATGCATATATCTACCTCATTACCAAAATAGGGTGATACCTTACATAATTCTAATTTGTTTTTCCCCTTAACAGTATATCATAACCGTCAGAGTGCGATGAATGTAAAATACTTTCAGTCTTTGATAATCTTTTACACCTCAGCTGAATCTTATAATGAGATACATCTTTATTTTTTTGTTAAAGCATAGATACCTTGAATTTGGGTTTTTGTCTCTTTTATTTCTAAAAAACCTATATCCACATTCTTGGGTGGCCACATTGGTTGGGATTCATCAGCCATGCCCAACTCAGTTACACTTGAGATTTTAGACTGCATAGGGGAGGAGTGCCCCTGAGTCTACATAGCTCTGAGGGCCTGATATTTCAGAGGTTGAGATCAGCTCCAAAACGTACATTCAGCTACAGCTTAGAGATGTTTGTTTTCAACATGAACTACCTCTGGGGGGGTCAATAAATTCCATGAATCCCCTCCACCCCACTATAGGAAGCAGTACTGTACTTTCCATAACAATAAAGGGAACTCATTCAGAATGCTTAACAGATCTGAAACTTAATCAAGTCCAAAGTTATAATAACAGGTAGGTAAAGTTAGGTCCCTCCCTGTGCCCCCCCCTCCCCAGGTTAGCAGCATTTCCCAGAGTTCTCAACTCTTCTTTTGTTTCCTCTGTCTACTGGTTTTCCACTTCTGTGGATTTTTATCCTTCTTTTATCTTTCTTGACTTTTATCCTGCTCTTCCCTCTTGTTCCACACTTTTTTTCCCCCAGTATCTTCTCTCTGTTTTCTTCCTCTTTGCATTATGGAGATGTACAATATGTTGCCCCTGAGAATCTATGTAAGGCTGGCTTTATTATTAACCCATCTTCACGACAAGAAAACTGAGGAAGGTGAGATGACTCCTGTGTGGTTATGTAGTTAATAAATGGAGGAGCCAGGGTTTGGACACTGGTTGAGGGGTACCAGCCTGCACTGTGGTAAACTTCTTGGGGTACTACTTTAGCTTATGCATTTTTGGAATTAGGTGACCCCCTCAAATTAGAGTGTTGGTGCTGGGAGAGTGTGGGTATTTCTAGAATATGTCAGGTCTGACAGCGACTGGAAACTTACTTATTTTAACCAAATCATGTCTTATGAATATACTGCATACTCATGTAGAAAATTTAAAAATACAGGGAAGTCTGAACAGATCCATTATCTCAACTCTCAAGATAATCACTGCTAATATTTTTAGCATTTCTTTAAATTTTTTGTGTGTGCCTACTGTCATGCCTTTTTATGTAATGTTGTATCCTGCTTTGTAATTCAAATGGTAAAATAAACATTTCATCTGTTTGTTCGAATTCTTCCTAAATGCATTTTGGTGGTTTATATAATAGTTCATTTTATGACTGCGTCATACATAATTTACTCAATCTTTCCCCTATCGTTGGATAGCCACACCTTTTCTTTTGTAGAACTTTTAATGTCATATGTGCTAGACCTTGAGTAAAAGGTCTTCATTTTCCTAATGAAGTTTGTATGTTCTAGGGCCAAGTTAATCACATTCATATTTATAGATACTAATGAATTATCAAATGTCTACTTATAATATTTCACATATTAATTTAGTTACACATATTTAAAAATCACACACATAATTTACAATATTTACCCTTGAACAATGCGGGTTTGATTTCGAGGTTCCACTTATATGTAGATTCCAATGATCAGTGGACCTGAGCAGCTCATATCCATGTTGTTGAAGAGTCACCTGCATTTTTGATCCACAGTTAGGAACCCACATGTGTTAGGGCCAACTTAAGGCACACTCAGATTTTAAACCACACAGGGGATCAGGGCCCCTAACTCCCACATTGTGCAAAGGTCAACTGTATGACTTCTTCCACTTTTAGGGTTCACGCTGTTATTCAAACTCTTTACACCCATGTTTACCATCAGCACGTTGTAATCCCATCATATTATCTTCTATCTAGTTGTTTGAGATATAGCTCTTTTTGAATTTATGCATGATGCTTTCACTGGAAATTTTATCCTAAGCCATAAGTAATCATTTGCTATATTTAAATCTCCAAACATAACCAGTTTCAGCAATGTTTTAAAAACTGATCTTTAAATGGCTTATTTTGAGGAATGTTTGTAATGGTGAGAAGCCAATCTCCTAGGAAAAAATCACATACATATTAATTCTCTATTCTTTTTTGTTTTGACTAACTTCTTCAGCTGACCTCTGTCAGCATCCCCAAACTACCATCAATCATGATTATTTTGTGCCCCAACTAATGCTTAGTTTAAAATAAGGTAATTGGGAAAGCACTTTGTCATAAACATGAGACTTTAAAATTATTCAAATATATAACAAGGGAACTATCTTTTTGAGATGGATATTCCTTCCATGTATTTCAGCTCATTGATATTTCTTTCCTATTGGTGGGTCTTACATGGTATACAATCCTTGGTATGAATTGAATACTGTACCAAATAGTATTTTTGACTCAAACAAAAGTACGCTCATCATGTTAAGTGAGCCTCATAGTATTCAGGGTACTGAACGTGTGGGTTGAAACCATCTCATTAATGTCAGATTGGAGAATTTCTGCCAAGCCTCTCTCTTAATGGTGAGAGGTTAGAAAGAAGCTGGGACTCCCTAAATCGTGGGCAGAAACAACAGAAGAGCAGACTTCCCTTTGTGCTTCAACTTGAAATGTAATTGTTCCTCTTTTTTCTGTTAACATCCAACTGTATGGTTCACTTCTATACGTCATGGGTGGAAGGCCTGACCTGCTGGGAAGAGCCACCTGGGTCAGCCTCGTGGTTTGTGTCAGGAGGTCCCACTCCCAGTTAGTATGGAGTTAATTTAAGTCTTTGTTTAATGTCAAAAATGTATTCACATTTCAGTATCTGCACAGAATATCTGCACTGCCTTCTCAGTCATTCTAGCCATGTGCATTGTTTCCTTTTAGTGTTTAACGTTTTTTTAAATATTCACTGAAGCCAGGCTGACTATTTGAGGTTATTGGGAGGTTTGGGTGGAGGAAATTGTCTCTGGAGAATTTGTTGTGAGCAAGCTGGTAGGACTTGTACTTCTCCAATTTCTTCAAGTCTAGAAAAACGAAACATTTGCACTGGTTAGCTAGAAGAAGTAGGAGGATAATCGAAAGGTTTGGAAATTTTGCCTAATAAAATGATTAGCAACAAAGCTAAACAATTGTGACTTGTCAGAATGTTACATGTCAGGGGCCAAAGGACAGGCTTGGCTATTGAGCCACTGCCTGTCTTGTCTTTGTCTTCTATCTGTGCAATTAAGTAAATTGACTTAAATGCAGTTGACCAAGTCTTTCCATTTTTTTAGGTTGTCGTTAATCTGTAAAGTAGGAAGGACAACTATTTTTAGCCATATTTTCAAATGTGAAAGATGAGGTTTAGAGAGAAGTGGAGTGGTTCATTTCAAGTTATTTGGGTCACTTAGTAACGGGTCTGATATCAAATCTACAGTACTCCAAATAATTGATCATACTTTACAGTATCTCATATTTGTAATCTACAAAATGGACTTGTACTACTCTTACCCCATTGTTTCTCCCTAGTTTTCTATGGACATGATTCACTCATTAGAGTGGAGGCTTCCAGAATCCTAGGCTGTCTCTCTCACACTGATTCTTGGATTGCATGTGGCCCTTTTACTCACAGCCCTTACCACCAGATGACGTGATCTAGATCACTTCCTTGTTTCCTTGTCTATCATCTGTCTCTCACTAGAATATAGAAGCTCTACGGTGAATCCTGTCAATGTGTTCACCACTGTTTCCTCAGTGCCTGGTACAGTGCATAGCACAGAGCTGCAACACAATAAACATTAATCAAACCAATAGATGAAAGAGAGTGTGAAGGAACGATGAAAAACTTTAGCCATAAAGTTTTGCAATGTGAACCTTAAAGATAAACTAGTTACCCAAGTTGTTGATGTCTTTACAGATGCTGACAAGTAGACTTCCGGAGTTTAAGAACTTGGCTAACGTCACTCAGCTGGTGGTAGATATTTATACTAGCGTCCTTTTCTTTGGTCTGTCAGCCGAGGGCTTATCACCACACTGTGTATACTCTTGTAGACTCATTAGTTATTTAAAAGAAAATAAAAACTGTATGGAGCTAGATCTCTGGAGTCAATACAGACCCCAGTTTGAATCCTGGCTCAATCAATTTTTAGCTCCTTTCTTCACCAATCTGAGACTCCGTTTCCCCATCTGTACAGTGGGGATGATAATATCGCACAGGATTGCTGTAAGGATTCCATTAGGTAATGCATGTGAAAAGCTTAGCTCAGTGTGTGGCATAGAGTATGTGCTCAATTATTGGTAGATCTTATTTTAAAAAGGATTCAAGAGAACAGACTCTTGAAAGTCTAAATTTTAGAGATGAAAAGGCCCTCAGAGATAGCCTAGACCTAT
This sequence comes from Rhinolophus hipposideros, assembly GCF_964194185.1. Lineage (NCBI taxonomy): Eukaryota > Metazoa > Chordata > Mammalia > Chiroptera > Rhinolophidae > Rhinolophus > Rhinolophus hipposideros. The sequence goes on along the minus strand of NC_138069.1, from coordinate 29,463,585 downwards.
CTTCCCATTTTGTAGAGGAGGCAACTGAGGCTCAGGTAAGGAAGACAGAGCCTTTCTCAAACCAACGCATGATTAATTTGTATACAGAACCAGAAGAAATCATATGTAAATGGATTTACTAATTATTTTGCCAGTGGACTCCCAAATATACAAATATATAGACATCACATTTTTGCATGTATATGAAAATCATTCAACCAACATCACCACGGTCATTTGGCAGGCTCTTCTTAAATTTTTTAAGGCTTTAAGGTCATCAATCTTTGAGCAGATTCTCAGGGAAAGGGTGAGATAGGAGAGAAGGTTTGATTCCTTGGACCTCCAATATTTGATCTATTAAAAAAACACAACCATGTGTCATGGACGTTATTGTTCTGATCTGTTCACATTTTTCTGTTGACAAAAGGAGCTTTTCTTCACTTCTGAGTAAATCAAAGTCCAACAGAAAAACCAGGTGCCATTTTCACTACTAGTGAAGAGGAGTCATGCAATTTAAGGGCATTTCATTCATCCTCTCTTTTTGTCAAAGCTCAGCATAAGAGCAGGACATCTGTCAGACACCAGCAAGCTGCTGGGAGGCCTCTTCTCGACTGGAGGGTCATTTTCCCAAGGTCCAGAGAAGAGAGGGACTTGGCGGATCCTCCTTAATCTGCTGTCCCCTGCCACACTCTCATGTCTGGCACTGTGAGGACTTAGAAGGATGTTCCTGCTCAGTTACAGGGCATCTGTGGACCCTCCATTCTGCTGTTAAATCTCAGTTCCCTGGAGGTCCTTGCGGAGATAAGATGTGATAGGCTTGGCGGTATTTGGTAACCTTCCACTTAGTGAATTTGGAAGCAAAATTATAGTCATCAGGGTCAATGAGAGAAAAATAGTTGCAAGATGACAGCAATCAGGGACAAGATGAAAAATGCCTGAGAAAGATCCTGTTGTGTACACGGTACAGTGAGGTGTTTGCTGCCTGACTGGCTGACGATGAATGAGCACGTGACTTGTTGTCAGGCCTGTCCTGCAATTACGGGTGCACGGGTATCACTGTATCAATGGCATATCTCAATTCATTTAAAAAAATCCAGATCTTATGAGGAGGTTCTGCGTTAAGCCTTATTTGCAGCTTATATTTGAATTCAAGTAAAAGCGATTTTTTTCCCAGACTTTCCTAAAAGGGAACTCAATTGTTGGTGAAAAGCAAAGAAAGGGCCAGTTGTCCACTGATGCTAAATGTAATGAGTGAAGTGAAAAGTAAAATATATTAATTCCACTTCCCTAACAGCAGCTAATTAAGGGTAGCTCATTTAAAAACAGACCTAATTTATCTGCTAATATAAGTATTCAATTAAAGTTGTTCCCACTGCTTTTTTCTCCTCAAACTACTTTTTCATATACTTAGATGTGATGCATTCATGATGTGGCTCCTTCTAAGAGTCCAGGTTGTAACGGAAAAGCAGTTTCAGGACTTCATAATTGCCCAAATTAAATAGTATGTATGTAAATGGAGATTTGAGTATAAATTGTGCACTGCAATGCTGTAAGGAATTGAGTCCCTATATCCTGATACCTTTCAGCCAATCAGAATGACGTGCTTCCCGTTTTATTCTATACCATTTAGTGTAGTTTATTGCAATATTAAGTACGTGTTATAAGAAGCACATTGTTGTTTAAGACTCATTGATTTCAGCAGAACTATTCTTATAAAGTTTCGTAGGCTTTTACATAAAAAGAGAAGAGCCTACGTAAAATTATAAAACCTTAATGTAATATAACAGCCTATAATATAATATTCTTCCATTTTCTAAAGAAGCCACCAAATTTTTTTAATGAGTCTATTGCAACTACTGTTTGTGAATTCTGGGATGTCATGTCTAATTAGACTTAATGGATTTAAATATTTCTTTAATGGAATCTGTAGCTTAACTCACCAGGGTTACCTTCCTTGTGCTCCTGCCCTTAAAATGATTTTACTTTATTTTTATTTTGGGTGGCATTAAAAAGAAATGAAAGACTATGATTCTGCCTCGTTCTCAGATGGATATAGTGAAAAATACAGTGCTTATTATGAAGTTAATGTGAATTACCATGTAATCACCACTGGCTGCACTATAATGATTATTTAGTTCCCACTGAGCATTCCCTGCCAAATAACACACATTATTTCATAGGAAGCACAGAGTTAACTCAAGTCATCCCGGAATTCAACGGAGGGCGTCCATTTCCACTGTCTCTTCGTAAGTGCAGGCACTGCTAATGTTAACATCTAAATAATCAAGCTTGGAGTACACTGATATCAGACCAGGGTATGGGTTTACATGATTTGATTTGCTGATGTTTTAAACACTTAGCAGGAGACAGCTATAGAAGCCAATTAAATCTCTCCAAGGTGCATAGAGTTATCTCCTTTGTGAGAAACAATTTAAGGGAATTGCATTGGCCCTTTAACTGGAGGGGAGAAGAAGCATTAGGGATGAAATTTCAGATGCAAAGTGCTGATCAATCGTGCCCCTTTTGTGTTTTTTCAGCTTGGTGGTGTTTGGGGCTGCTGATATTTTAAAGGATTTGCACTTTTATTTTGCAATCACAGGGTTATGTTCAACTTTTCTCCCCGAATTGTTCCTTTGGCTATTGATTATCATGCGCCTCTAAACATGGCATTGTGTCTAAAGAGTAAAACAAAAACAAAACCAGAAACCATGTCAGTACATTCCATCCCTTTCAGATACTGCATCTTATTTAGTGTACCGGAATTCCCAGTTTAAAGTAATCACAAAATTTATGGAGAAACGGATAAAAAAGGTTGTAAAATATCGATTTGGGGAAAATAATAACACAACTCATCTATAATAAGAAGAAAAATGAAGCAATAATTCAGGGGGTATCGAGCGGCTTGCTGCTGGAGTATTGATCCAGTCCTTTACGGTATGAGATCGCACCT